>NC_092334.1:458240000-459440000 GCF_046630445.1 Rutidosis leptorrhynchoides
GTGTACCATTAGCTTTCACTTGGAGTTGGTTCTCGAAACCGATAGGTCCTTCACCTTCGATAAGTGTCGGTTTAATAGCTTCCAATTGAGCTTCACAGATTCGTGATATAAGATTCGATTTGATTTTTAGGTTTAAAGCACGAACACGTTTGACATTGTCTTTTCGATTAAGGGCATCGGCAACTAAATTCTCCTTGCCAAGATGATATTTCAGCTCATAGTGATAATTGTTCAATAACTCGAGCCATCGACTTTGTCTCATATTTAGTTGTTTCTGATCAAAGATGTGTCGATGACTTTTATGGTCAGTGTACACCGTAAACTGGGTACCATATAGATAATGTCTCCATATCTTTAATGCAAATACCACGGCACCTAACTCAAGGTCATGTGTGGTATAGTTCTTCTCATGTTTCTTCAACTGTCTAGATGCATAGGCAATAACCTTTTCACGTTGCATTAAAACACAACCAAAGCCTTGCTTTGAGGCATCGCCGTAAACAATAAAATCGTCAGAGCCTTCAGGTAAAGATAGAATCGGGGCTGTGGTCAATTTATCCTTCAGAATCTTAAATGCAGATTCCTGTTCTTCGGACCACTCAAACTTCTTCCCTTTGTGAGTCAATTTTGTAAGGGGTTTAGCAAGGAGGGAAAAATCTTTTATGAATCTTCGATAATAACCGGCAAGTCCCAAAAATTGACGAATATGCTTCATAGTCTTTGGTATCTCCCAGTTCTGAATAGCGGTAATCTTAGCTGGATCGACATGTATTCCATTACTATCAACAACATGTCCAAGGAATTGTACGTTTTTGAGCCAAAACTCGCAATTTGAAAACTTAGCATAGAGTTGTTCCTTCCGTAAGAGTTCAAGAATTTGAGTAGATTAAGATGTCGTCAATAAAAACAATGACAAATTTGTCGAGGTATGGCTTGCAGACACGATTCATAAGATCCATGAAAACGGCAGGAACATTGGTCAAACCAAAAGGCATTACATAGAATTCATAGTGTCCATAACGAGTGCGAAAAACAGTCTTAGGAATATCGGATTCCTTGACTTTGAGTTGGTGATAACCGGACCTTAAATCAATCTTTGAATAAACACTCGACCCTTGAAGTTGGTCGAATAGATCATCAATACGTGACAACGGATAACGGTTCTTGATAGTAAGCTTGTTGAGTTCGCGGTAATCAATGCACATCCTCAACGTACCATCCTTCTTTTTAACAAATAGAATAGGAGCTCCCCATGGGGACGAGCTTGGACGAATGAAACCTTTATCCAATAGTTCCTGGAGTTGGTTTGAAATTCCTTCTTTTCAGAAGGTGCTAAACGGTATGGTGCTTTAGCAACATGAGCAGCACCAGGAGATAAATCAATCTGGAATTCGATCTGTCGAGGAGGTGGAAGACCAGGAAGATCTTTCGGGAAACACATCGGGAAAGTCTTTAACCACTGGTACATCTTCAATACATTTCTCTTTCATTTCAATCATCTTAACGTGGGCTAAAATAGCTGGATAACCTTTCATAAGGTATTTACGGATTTTGATGCAAGAAATGATGTTGAGCTTGGAACCACTCTTGTCGCCTTGAATGACTAAAGTCTCTCCATTTCCCAACGGAATGTTAACGGTCTTATCAAAACACAAGATTGTAGCATGTAATGGACGTAACCAATCCATTCCAACTACGACATTAAAACTTCCTAGCTCGACCGGCAAAAGGTCTATCTTAAATTCTTGGTCGGCTAGTTTTAGATTACAGTTCTTGTAGGTTTTATCAACTTGCATGAACTTTCCATTGGCTACTTCTGCTAATCATTTAGTTTCTAAGGGTTGAGGCTTTTCAGTGAATAAGGTTCAAAATCCACTAGACACGTAACTCTTATCGGCACCCGTATCGAATAGAATAGTTGCGTAACAATTATTGACAAGATACGTACCCGTGATGACCTCATCTTCCTCTCGAGCTTCAGCAGCAGTAATAACAAATGCACGCCCCTTTCCAGCTGTAGTATTGGCTCCAGTAGCGGGAGTATCTTTCTTCTTAGGGCAATTTGGACTAATGTAACCCTTTTCCCCGTATGTGTAACAAGTAGGAGGAGCTTTAGCAGGAACCACAGCTTTATCCTTTGGAGGAGTCTTACAATTCTTAGCTACATGTCCTACCTTCTTACACAAAGAACAAGTAGCAGTGCACCGCCCCGGGTGGTGCCTTTCACAACGAACACAAAAAAGATAGGTACCTTTATAATTCATCCTTGTACTATCCGCAGGCTTCTTACTAGCATTCTGAGTCGAACCTTGAGATGGTTCAAATTTCCTCTTACCATCACTACTCTTAGTGTCAACTTGCTTACTAGCCAAAGCTCTTCTTCTTTTGGCCATCATCAGATTTTGAGACATGATAATCACAGCATCGAGGGTGATAATGCTAAAAACGAACGTATATTTCATAGCATTATCCCTCAAGAAAGACAAGCTTTTAGTTGCGATTGTTCTATTTACAAGTGATATTCGTTTAAATAATAAAAGGTGAAGACAAAAGACAGATTTGACGAATTGAAGACGCAAACGACCAAAAAGCTCAAAAGTACAAAGTACAATCAAAGTGGTTTAAATTATCGGTGAAAAACGTCTCAAAATTACAAGAGTACAAGCCACAAAACGCAATATACAAGATATTAAATTGTACGCAAGGACGTTTGAAAATCCGGAACCGGGACCAGAGTCAACTCTCAACGCTCGACGCAACGGACTAAAAATTACAAGTCAACTATGCACAAGAATATAATATAATATTTAAATAATTATATAAATTATTTATATATTATATATATTTAAAAATAACGTCGACAAGCAAGAAAACAAAGCAATGTGAGCTATCCCAGATGGCCATGCGATCGCATGGCCTAGAAGCACGATTCTCATGCGATCACATGAGCCCAGAATACTGGCCACATCTATAAATTGCAACGAATTCGGCCAGAGTTATATATATATATATATATATATATATATATATATATATATATATATATATATATATATATATATATATATATATATATATATATATATATATATCTTTTTCTTTTCTTTTCTCTTATCCTATGTATCAAATATCACTCCAAATATTAATCTAAATTTGTAATTTTAATTTAAAGTTAGTGATAATAATAAGATTAGGTTAGTCGAATGTCTTAAGGTTTTGCAAGTTCAAACTCTGTCCGTGTACCACTACGCTATTAATATCCACTGTAAGTTATGTTTAATTTTATTGTTAAATTAATGTCTCGTAGCTAAGTTATTATTATGCTTATTTAATGCTGAAGTAATCATGATGTTGGGCTAAATATTAAAATTGGGTAATTGGGCTTTGGACCATAATTGGGGTTTGGATAAAAGAACGACACTTGTGGAAATTAGACTATGGGCTATTAATGGGATTTATATTAACTAAATGATATATCGTTAATTTAATATATAGACTTATAATTTGACGTATTTATATATAACCACATACGCTTGACTGGGTACGGTGGGCGGGATATCTATAAATACCAATAATTGTTCATTTTACCGGACACGGAACTGGATTAATAGTTAATAGACTTGTTGAAACAGGGGTGGATTACATTCAAGGGTAATTGGTGTAATTGTTAACAAAGTAGTAAAACTTTGGATTACACGCAGTCGATAACCTGGTGTATTCATTAAACAAAGTATTAAGACCTTGTTACAATTCGAATCCCCAATTAGTTAGAATATTTGACTTCGGGAATAAGAATAATTTGACGAAGACTTTCACACTTTATGATTATGACTGATGGCCTATTATGGACAAATCCGTATGGACATATCAAATAATCCAGGACAAAGGACAATTAACCCATGGTAATAAACTAAAATCAACACGTCAAACATCATGATTACGGAAGTTTAAATAAGCATAATTCCTTTATTTTCATATTTAATTGCACTTCTAATTATCGCACTTTTAATTATTGTCATTGTATTTAATTGCACTTTTAATTATCGCATTTTTTTAATTATCATAATTTTATTTTATCGCATTTTTATTTATCGCAATTTCATTATCGTCATTTACTTTACGCTTTAAATTAAGTTATATTTATTTTTAATATTTTACATTAGGTTTTAACTGCGACTAAAGTTTTAAAAATCGACAAACCGATCATTAAACGGTAAAAATCCCCTTTTATAATAATAATACTACTTATATATATTTTTGTATTTTTACAATTATAAGTTAAAAATATAGCGTTAAACTTGGCGAGTTCCCTGTAGACGAACCGGACTTACTAAAAACTACACTACTGTACGATTAGGTACACTGTCTATAAGTGTTGTAGCAAGGTTTAGGTATATCCATTCTATAAATAAATAAATATCTTGTGTAAAATTGTATCGTATTTAATAGTATTTCCTTGTAAAAATTACTACTATTTTGTATACACCTCTACACACATCAAGTATTTTTGGCGCCACTGCCGGGGAAACTGCTTAAATGCCGAAAGCGAAACGCTATAAAAAAAGATTTTTAGTTTACTTTTGTAAAAATACGTTTTGGTAAAAATACTTTTTAAATATTGAAAACATAGAAAAATATAAAAGAAAAATATCTATATATTTATTTTTAAGAGTTTGTTTAAAATATATAAAGTTAAAAAAGTATTTTTATTTCTATTTTAGTTTTTAAATATAAGTATTTTATTATTTTATATAAATATTTATTTATTTTAAAAACAGCAAAACAGAAAACAGAAAAAAAGTATAAAAGTTTACGGGCCACTACACTGTAGCAGCCCAACAACTGAACCGGATCCAAGAGCCATGCGATCTCATGGCCCAGAGGTGTAGAACTCATGCGACCGCATGAGGCTGTCTGACACTCCAGGTTTGACTCTGCAACTGCATTAATTACGGAGTATATTTTAATTATTATTATTAAAACCCTAATTAGGGTTTATTAGTTAATTAATTTATAATATTAGTTTTAGTTTTATTTATTTAGTTTGTATTTTAAGTTTAATTAGTTTTATTTGTAACGACCCTGGAATTTCCAAAATTTATTTATTAATAATTACTATTATTAATACGCGTGTTTAAACGAATGTACGTTATTACATTTACATGTTGCCATGATTGCCCGTACTTGACTTTTAAGGGCCCGAAACGTCTTTGTGACACCCGGAACTTTCACGAATAATATTTTTAGATATTATTTACATTCATGATTAAATTTATTAATCATTTTAATTAACTAAGGCTATTAGTTAGTTACTTGGGCTTTATTTGGCTTAACTTGTTATAATTGGAACTTGGGCTTGTTTTAAGCTAATGGACTCTTGAACTTGGGCTTATAAGCCCACCCTACATTTATTAATGAACCTTTAGCCCACTCTTGCAACTTGTAAATACCATTTAACATGCAACTAGTTAGTTTAGGAAGACTTGGAATCTAGTTGACACATAATCCCCATGAAATCAACTCTTATATCCATCTTTTTCAAGCTTTACATGCTAGAGATCACCAAACAAAACCCTCCCCCCTTTGTGAGCTGCAGCTAGCCGAATTCTTGAGGCCTTGGGAGTGCCTTTTTGTTTCATTTTATGCAATACTACTTCACTTGTATTCCCTCCCATTCAAACACACACATACTTGCAACTCTTTTTCCTCTCTTTTCTCTCTTTTCTCTAGTTCTTGTAAGTAATATTGAAGACTTTTTCTCTTCTTCTTTTCTTCTTAAAACCGAATTTATACATGTGTAATCATCATCATTCTTTGTTTGATTCATCTTTTGTTACTTGTAGTTTGCTTACTTTGTTGTTGTTACTTACTTACTAGCTTTCAAGAATCAAACTTGTTAGTTTGATTCTTCATTTTATCTTGTTAAAGCAAGAACAACAAGAACATTTACTTTCAAGTTATGTTCTACATTTGTTATTTTTTTAAAAAGCTTTATGTTCATGTGTTGATAAACCCATACTTGAAGCTCATGAAGTAAACTTTAAAGTTTACTTTCTAAAGATCAAACTTTGGTTTGAATCTTTAAAGTATGAACAACCATGAACCTTTTCTTGTTTATCTAAGTTTACTTCTTCAATTTATACACTTTAATTTCATGTAGTTAGTTTATATGGTCAAGTACTACAAGTTAGTCTTGATCTCATATCTCTTGAATAAATTAAGTTAACCTTGGAAGTTCAAGAACACACAAACAAGTTTTCTTTAAATATAACTTTGGATCTAGACTTTTGAGTCTTGGATCTTCAAGATCAAACTAAGAACTATGTTCTACTACTTATGATCTTGATTAGTTAGTTAACTTTCAAGTTTATAGTTCATGTATGTGTTAGATCTAAGACTTTGATGTAACTTTGGTTTATCAAACTTCATACAACTCTTAAGTGAGTTGTGCTTCATGTCTTAGACTTGCACTAGGGTTATGATGGTCAAGACTTGGTTAAGATGATGTAGATACATCAATGAGTTGTACACTTGAAGCTATATGCATCAAGGATGAGAACCATGATGAACATCAAGCACCAAGACCACCGGAACCCTTTTAAACTCACTGTTCTGTCCAAAACCTACTGACCTGATGCTTCTGGAACAGACCAGTAGACCTGGGCTGTTCTAACCTTGATTTTTAGATAGAAATTTTCTATTAGATAACTTTTCATATAAGACTCGTCTTAATCCGAGTTACGGTTTAGAGTCTACGGCCCTCCGAGCGTCACTATGTCCATTTACTTTTCTGTTTTCTGTGTACAGTTTCTGTTTTTCTGGTTTCTGTAACAGACTAGTACACCTGGGCTACTGTAACCTTGATTTTCAGATAGCTCAGTTTGTGTAGATAACTTTTCATATAGGACTCGTCTTAATCCGAGTTACGGTTTAGGATTTATGGCCCTCCGATCGTCACTATGTCCTTTAACGTTGTGCAGAAATTTCTGACCTACTCGCACTTAGACCGTCGCCACGGTCAAACTAAGACGAGTTTGCTTCTGTATATTTTACCACACTTAAGGGACTCATAGACGGAGCCATGGCCACTGGTCTCACCTTAATTCAGTAAGGGTAGAGGCCGTGGTGACTGACTGAAGTCAGACTTTGTTTTAAACTACTTTCATAAACGAAACTTACTTTACGCCTTTTGTTTGATGATGAATGATGATGACCCTTAAGACCTTAAATACATACTTTTAAAACTATTAAGATGATTTACTGACTTAATACTATTTGACTTAGGTTGAGGACTTCGGACCATTTACTTGCACACCTTTCCCGACTACTACTTTACCGCTACATATCATTGTGAGTTATAACATTCCCTTTTTACTTTAACTTATTTTGGGAACTGAGAATACATGCGGATTTTATGTTTTACATACTAGGCATGAGTACTTAAACTTTATATATGTGTGGGTTATATAACGGCAGAAACATTCCCTTTAGCTCGGTAACGTTTAATCATTGGTTTATGAACCGGTGAACGCGAATCTTAGATATGGATCCATATGGTTTGACATCCCCACTCGGGCTAGTCGCGCTAGCAGTCAACGAGTGTTTAATACTTCGTAAACATACACACTCGCCAAGTGTACTTTCAGGGGGTATTTTAAACGTTAAGTTAGTTACCAAGTGCCCACGGTTAACATATACTTTATCATACTGTTTTGAAACGCTCTTTGTAGCACTGGAATCTCGTGGCCTACCTTACATACTGTTATACTTAAACTATAGCTCACCAACTGTTGTGTTGACGTTTTTAAGCATGTATTTCTCAGGTGCTTGAGGTTGCTTCCGCTGTGTACTAGTCGTGCTGTAGAACCCGCTGCTTAGAGTTGTTATCGCATGACTACATATCTTGCATTCAAACTTATTTACTATTGAAACTATGTTATGTAACGACCTTTGGGGTCACGTACACTTATTTATTTGCTTCTACTTAGTGAAGCAGGATTTTGAAATGTAAAACATTTGATGTCGGTTATGACATCACCTTTTTTTATCGTGAATGTAACTTCTTTAATTACAGCATATAGTACTTAACCTTGTAATGATCCTGTTGTTGATGATTCATACACGATGGTTTTGTACGGGGCATCACATTTGGTATCAGAGCATTGGTTGTAGGGAATTAGGTTGCATTAGTGAGTCTAAGACCGACCCGAGTAGGATTCACTAATAGGACTAATCTACAACTTGCTAGTTTACTTGTTTCAGCTGAATTTACTGCATGCTACTGCTTACTGTTAATGCTATATGCCGTATGCTACTACATGATTTCACTACTGCATGATATTACTTGCTTTCGATTGCATGCTACTTTCATACGAATTACTGTTATTGCCATGCTAGTTACTGTTATACATGATTTAAACCGTTGGCCTATTATTTGCTTGCTTTATGACATACTGACATGGAAAATTTATTTTTCCTTGTTCAGATGTCGGATGTTCCACCTGCTGGCATTTCGGGCAGTACAGACTCAGACCCCATCGTCCTACCTACTGCTACACCTGCTGCTGCTACTGCCGATACACCGGCCCCGACACCCACTAGTGATCCCGGCGCTTCTACTTCCGGAGCTGGTACTAGTGCACCTGCCCCAGTGTCTGCTCCCGGACCCTCGAGGTCACAGCCCCGCATTGGTGGTATTGAGATCCCCGCGGAATTCGGGGAAGGGCCGTTTCGTAACCACATGCGCACACCTTGCCGACGCACTCCCGACGGACGTTTAGTCGTGATTCCTCCAGGCAGACACAGACAGATGTTGGCCGCCTTCGGACGCTTCGGATTACCAGCTCAGCCACCAGTGTCACCACCACACGATTCGGATGACTCATCATCCGCCGATTCTTCATCATCAGACGACTCCAGCGATGATGAGGATCTTGCTGATAGACCTATTCAGGCACCCTCCCGCCGAGGAAGCGGTACCATTTCGACGGCACCGTCATTCCAGGGGTGAATGGAGGTCGTGCTTTTACTGACGCTTTTGGCCATCGTCGTAGGGTTACTGCTCGTAAACGAGTTGTGCCATACCCTGCCGACCCACAGATACGTAAGGTTCCCGATTACGTATTGACTATTCCTGGAACCGTACCACCTAGATTTAGATACGGACCACTTACATCTAGGGACGTACCGTCTACATCCGGAGCCGGACCATCTACTTCAGCACCATCAGCACCACCCGCACCACCCGCCCCACGTGCACCGCCTACCCCACCAGCTCCCTCTAACGAGGAACTGATGAGGGAGATTGAGACTCTCCGAGCTCGAGTCACTGAGCTCGAGGAGCAGTTGGCTCGAGGAGCAGTTCACCCACCTTCACCGTAGGACTTTGTATTTAGATTTCATGATGTAATCTAGTTATAGTTTCATGTATTTCATATGTATTGTACGAACTTATTCAGATGTATGAAACTTATTATTATTAACAAATGGAACTTTGCATTATTTAATTCTTGCACGATGTTCTATTTACATTGCTGTACGATGATTCTGTGGTATTTGTACCTAGATGCATTATTTAATAACATGTGATGTTTTGATTCCATGTTGGTCACTATATACTGTATTATTACTACTTGCATACTGGATTTTGACTTGAGTCAAAATTTTTGTTTAGAATAACATGGCTAACGGAAGAACCACACCTACCGCCGCCCAGATTGAGGACATGATCAACGAACGGGTCGCTGCAGCCCTAGCAGAAAGAAATCTCCAAGCTCCACCGCCACCACCACCAGTTATCCCACCTGTTCGAAATGGGTGTACATACAAGGAATTCCAGAGCTGCAAACCGCATAACTTCAGCGGCACCGAGGGACCAGTTGGTCTCACCAGATGGTTCGAAAAACTTGAATCGGTATTCCGAGTTAGCAACTGTTCGGAGAACAATAAGACCAAGTTTGCATCTTGCACGCTATCAGACGGCGCGCTAACGTGGTGGAACACGTTAGCTCAAGTGAAAGGTATCGATGAGGCGTATGCTACGCCGTGGGAGGAATTCAAGGCGGCTATGATTGATGAGTATTGTCCAAGAACCGAAATTCAGAAGATGGAAATTGAATTCATGCAGTTGAAGACCGTAGGGAACGACCTTAACAGTTATAATCGTAGGTTTTTGGAGTTAGCATTAATGTGTCCGACCATGGTCACCCCCGAATTCAAGCGCATGGAGAAATACTTCTCGGGACTCCCTAAGTCCATCAAAGGAAATGTCACCTCATCCAAACCACCGAATGTTCCCGAAGCAATGCGCATGGCGCATACTCTCATGAATCAGATCCTTATTGATGAGCCGGAGATGGCTAAGTTTGAAGCTGGTAGTAGCGAAAAGAGGAAATGGGATAACAACCACAACAACCACAACAACAATAACAACAACATGGCTAGAAACTATGATCAAAACCCAGCGAAGCGACATGAAGGGTTCAGGCAAAACAACAACAACCCCAACCCCAACAACAACAACTCCAACCCGAACTACAAAGGCACGCTACCACAATGCAAGAGGTGCTACAAGCACCACACCGGGTATTGTAATGCTGTTTGTGAGAAGTGCAAGAAGAGCGGGCACATCGGTAGAGACTGCAAGACTACCACAATGACAGGTAGGCCGAACACCAACGGGCCAAAAAAGTGTTACGAATGCGGGCAAACGGGCCATTTCAGAAATGAGTGCCCGAACAAACGAGAGGATGGCGGACCACCGCGTGCTAGAGCTTTTAATGTTAATGCAAGGGATGCATGCGATAACCCCGACTTGGTGACAGGTATATTCAAAATCAACAATCTTTTAGCTTCTGTCTTGTTTGATACTGGTGCGGATAGAAGTTATGTATGTAGACATTTTTGCGATAAGATTAATTGGTCATTAGTCCCGTTAAAAGAGAGTATGCTTGTCGAGGTCGCCAATGGAAAACTTGAAAAGGTTGACCATATTAGTCGTGGAGCTATTATCAACATAGCTGGTGCAGATTTCGAAATTGATTTGATACCTATCAAACTGGGAAGTTTTGACGTGATCGTCGGTATGGATTGGTTGAGCAAGATAAAGGCCGATGTTATCTCTGGAGATAAAGCACTTCGCATACCACAAGGAGATGGCGAACCACTGGTTATCTATGGAGAGAGATGTACCTCGAAGTTGAACCTCATTAGTTGCGTGAAAGCGCAAAAGATTATGAAGAAGGGACGTTTTGCTATCCTAGCACATGTGAAAGCAGTAGTACTGAGGTAAAGAGCGTGAACGACGTTTGAATTGTGAACGAATTTTCCGATGTCTTCCCAGAGGAATTGCCTGGATTGCTGCCGCAGAGAGCCGTAGAGTTTCAGATTGACTTAGTGCCAGGAGCTGCACCAGTAGCTCGCGCACCCTATAGACTTGCACCTTCCGAGATGCAAAAATTACAGAGTCAACTACAAGAGCTACTTGACCGAGGATTTATCCAACAAAGTTTCTCGCCTTGGGGCGCACCGGTTCTGTTTTTGAAGAAGAAGGATGGATCCTTTCATATGTGTATCGACTACCGTGAGCTCAACAAATTGACTATCAAGAATCGGTATCCTCTTCCACGAATTGACAATCTTTTTGACCAACTACAAGGATCGAGTGTCTACTCAAAGATCGATTTGCGATCCGGTTATCACCAGTTGAGGGTGAAGGAAAGTGACGTGATGAAAACTGCATTCAGGACCCGTTATGATCATTATGAGTTTCTAGTGATGCCATTCGGTTTGACAAATGCACCTGCCGTGTTCATGGACCTCATGAATCGTGTCTGCAAGCCTTACTTGGACAAGTTTGTTATCGTCTTCATAGATGATATTCTCATCTACTCTAAGAGCGAAGAAGAACATGAGCAACACCTCCGATTAGTGCTTGAACTCTTAAGACAAGAGTAACTTTACGCCAAATTCTCCAAGTGTGAATTTTGGTTGAAGTAAGTACAATTTTTGGGTCATGTTGTAAGCTACCAGGGTATCAAAGTTGATCCCGCCAAGATTGAAGCCATCAGCAAGTGGGAGACCCCCACTACTCCGACGCATATTCGCCAATTCCTAGGTCTCGCCGGTTATTACCGAAGATTCATCGAAGGATTTTCTCTGATTGCGCGTCCTTTGACCGCGCTGACTCACAAGGGCAAGAAATTCATTTGGGAACCCGCACACGAATCAGCATTCCAAACTTTGAAGAAAAAGTTAACCACCGCACCTATCCTATCACTTCCTGAAGGCAGTGACGACTTTGTTGTTTATTGCGATGCTTCGAAGAGTGGTTTTGGTTGTGTACTGATGCAACGATCAAAGGTTATTGCCTATGCCTCCCGTCAATTGAAGATTCACGAGCGGAACTACACTACACATGATCTTGAACTTGGAGCCATTGTCTTTGCACTCAAATTGTGGAGACATTATTTGTATGGAACTAAGAGCACTATATTCACCGATCATAAGAGTCTCCAGCACATCTTTGATCAGAAGCAACTGAATATGAGACAGCGTCGATGGATCGAGACGCTCAACGACTATGATTGTGAACTCCGTTATCACCCTGGAAAGGCCAATGTTGTAGCTGACGCTTTAAGCCGAAAGGAGAGGACGGCACCTCTTCGTGTTAGGGCCCTGAACATCACCATCCATTCGAACCTCAACAGACAGATCAGAGTAGCCCAAGATGAGGCTCTCAAAGAGGAGAACATATCTCACGAACATTTGAACATACTTGTCTCTCGATTCGAGGTTAGGGAGTCTGGACTCCGATGTTATGCCGGAAGAATTTGGGTACCTCTTTATGGAGATCTACGAAACCTGATACTTGATGAAGCACACAAATCAAGATATTCAATTCACCCCGGTGCAGGCAAGATGTACCACGACCTTAAAGAACAGTATTGGTGGCCGAATCTTAAGAAGGACGTTGCAACTTATGTTGGGAAGTGTTTGACTTGTTCGAAAGTTAAGGCCGAACATCAGAGACCTTCTGGGTTACTTCAACAGCCGGAAATCCCACAATGGAAGTGGGAAAGGATCACAATGGATTTCATTACTAAGCTACCGAAGACGGTGGGCGGATACGATACTATTTGGGTTATTGTTGACCGCCTTACCAAATCTGCACACTTCCTGGCGATGAAGGAAACGGATACAATGGAGAGACTTGCTCAATTATACATTAAGGAGGTTGTATCACGACACGGTGTACCTTTATCGATCATCTCCGATCGCGATCCCCGATTTGCTTCTAGATTTTGGCGTTCTTTGCAAGAAGCCATGGGAACTCGTCTCGACATGAGCACTGCTTATCATCCTCAGACTGACGGGCAAAGCGAACGAACGATTCAGACCTTGCCACTCGCCGAATTCTCGTACAACAACAGTTATCACTCTAGCATTAATGCTGCACCTTTTGAAGCATTGTATGGCCGTAAGTGCCGATCTCCTATTTGTTGGGCCGAAGTAGGCGAAAAGCAAATCTCCGGACCCGAGGTAGTCCATGAAACCACAGAGAAGATTGCTCAGATTCAAGCTAGACTTAAGACTGCCCGTGATCGCCAAAAGAGTTATGCCAATCTTAAACGTAAGGACTTTGAATTTAATGTTGGTGATCGTGTAATGTTGAAGGTTGCACCTTGGAAAGGTGTGATCCGTTTTGGAAAACGTGGAAAGTTGAACCCACGATACATTGGTCCTTTTGAGATCTTGGAACGTGTTGGACCCGTTGCTTACCGATTAGATCTACCAGCAAAATTGAGCTCAGTTCATCCTACCTTCCATGTATCGAACTTGAAGAAGTGTCTTGCTGCACCTGAACTTATCATACCACTTGAGGAACTTACGATTGACGACAAACTCCACTTTGTGGAGGAACCAGTTGAGATTATGGATCGTGAGATCAAAACTTTGAAACGCAACAAGATTCCGATTGTACGGGTACGATGGAATGCTAAACGAGGACCTGAGTTTACTTGGGAGCGAGAGGATCAAATGATGCGAAAGTATCCTCACCTTTTCCCGACTCCTCCATCTACCTCAGCTTAAATTTCGGGACGAAATTTTCTTAAACAGGTGGGTAATGTAACGACCCTGGAATTTCCAACATTTATTTATTAATAATTACTATTATTAATACGCGTGTTTAAACGAATGTACGTTATTACATTTACATGTTGCCATGATTGCCTGTACTTGACTTTTAAGGGCCCGAAACGTCTTTGTGACACCCGGAACTTTCACGAATAATATTTTTAGATATTATTTACATTCATGATTAAATTTATTTATCATTTTAATTAACTAAGGCTATTAGTTAGTTACTTGGGCTTTATTTGGCTTAACTTGTTATAATTGGAACTTGGGCTTGTTTTAAGCTAATGGACTCTTGAACTTGGGCTTATAAGCCCACCCTACATTTATTAATGAACCTTTAGCCCACTCTTGCAACTTGTAAATACCATTTAACATGCAACTAGTTAGTTTAGGAAGA
This sequence comes from Rutidosis leptorrhynchoides, assembly GCF_046630445.1. NCBI lineage: Eukaryota > Viridiplantae > Streptophyta > Magnoliopsida > Asterales > Asteraceae > Rutidosis > Rutidosis leptorrhynchoides. Next base: position 458,254,537 of record NC_092334.1, read on the forward strand.
CTTGGAATCTAGTTGACACATAATCCCCATGAAATCAACTCTTATATCCATCTTTTTCAAGCTTTACATGCTAGAGACCACCAAACAAAACCCTCCCCCCTTTGTGAGCTGCAGCTGGCCGAATTCTTGAGGCCTTGGGAGTGCCTTTTTGTTTCATTTTATGCAATACTACTTCACTTGTATTTCCTCCCATTCAAACACACACATACTTGCAACTCTTTTTCCTCTCTTTTCTCTCTTTTCTCTAGTTCTTGTAAGTAATCTTGAAGACTTTTTCTCTTCTTCTTTTCTTCTTAAAACCGAATTCATACATGTGTAATCATCATCATTCTTTGTTTGATTCATCTTTTGTTACTTGTAGTTTGCTTACTTTGTTGTTGTTACTTACTTACTAGCTTTCAAGAATCAAACTTGTTAGTTTGATTCTTCATTTTATCTTGTTAAAGCAAGAACAACAAGAACATTTACTTTCAAGTTATGTTCTACATTTGTTATTTTTTTTAAAAAGCTTTATGTTCATGTGTTGATAAACCCATACTTGAAGCTCATGAAGTAAACTTTAAAGTTTACTTTCTAAAGATCAAACTTTGGTTTGAATCTTTAAAGTATGAACAACCATGAACCTTTTCTTGTTTATCTAAGTTTACTTCTTCAATTTATGCACTTTAATTTCATGTAGTTAGTTTATATGGTCAAGTACTACAAGTTAGTCTTGATCTCATATCTCTTGAACAAATTAAGTTAACCTTGGAAGTTCAAGAACACACAAACAAGTTTTCTTTAAATATAACTTTGGATCTAGACTTTTGATTCTTGGATATTCAAGATCAAACTAAGAACTATGTTATACTACTTATGATCTTGATTAGTTAGTTAACTTTCAAGTTTATAGTTCATGTATGTGTTAGATCTAAGACTTTGATGTAACTTTGGTTCATCAAACTTCATACAACTCTTAAGTGAGTTGTGCTTCATGTCTTAGACTTGCACTAGGGTTATGATGGTCAAGACTTGGTTAAGATGATGTAGATACATCAATGAGTTGTACACTTGAAGCTATATGCATCAAGGATAAGAACCATGATGAACATCAAGCACCAAGACCACCGGAACCCTTTTAAACTCACTGTTCTGTCCAAAACCTACTGACCTGATGCTTCTGGAACAGACCAGTAGACCTGGGCTGTTCTAACCTTGATTTTTAGATATAACTTTTCTAGTAGATAACTTTTCATATAAGACTCGTCTTAATCCGAGTTACGGTTTAGAGTCTACGGCCCTCCGAGCGTCACTATGTCCATTTACTTTTCTGTTTTCTGTGTACAGTTTCTGTTTTTCTGGTTTCTGTAACGGACCAGTACACCTGGGCTACTGTAACCTTGATTTTAAGATAGCTCAGTTCGTGTAGATAACTTTTCATATAGGACTCGTCTTAATCCGAGTTACGGTTTAGGATTTATGGCCCTCCGATCGTCACTATGTCCTTTAACGTTGTGCAGAAATTTCTGACCTACTCGCACTTAGACCGTCGCCACGGTCAAACCAAGACGAGTTTGATTCTGTAAATTTTACCACACTTAAGGGACTCATAGACGGAGCCATGGCCACTGGTCTCACCTTAATTCAGTAAGGGTAGAGGCCGTGGTGACTGACTGAAGTCAGACTTTGTTTTAAACTACTTTCATAAACGAAACTTACTTTACGCCTTTTGTTTGATGATGAATGATGATGACCCTTAAGACCTTAAATACATACTTTTAAACCTATTAAGACGATTTACTGACTTAGTACTATTTGACTTAGGTTGAGGACTTCGGACCATTTACTTGCACACCTTTCCCGACTACTACTTTACCGCTACATATCATTGTGAGTTATAGCATTCCCTTTTTACTTTAACTTATTTTGGGAACTGAGAATACATGCGGATTTTATGTTTTACATACTAGGCACGAGTACTTAAACTTTATATATGTGTGGGTTATATAACGGCAGAAACATTCCCTTTAGCTCGGTAACGTTTAATCATTGGTTTATGAACCGGTGAACGAGAATCTTAGATATGGATCCATAGGGTTTGACATCCCCACTCGGGCTAGTCGCGCTAGCAGTCAACGAGTGTTTAATACTTCGTAAACATACGCACTCATCAAGTGTACTTTCAGGGGGTATTTTAAACGTTAAGTTAGTTACCAAGTGCCCACGGTTAACATATACTTTATCATACTGTTTTGAAACGTTCTTTGTAGCACTGGAATCTCGTGGCCTACCTTACATACTGTTATACTTAAACTATAGCTCATCAACTGTTGTGTTGACGTTTTTAAGCATGTATTTCTCAGGTGCTTGAGGTTGCTTCCGCTGTGTACTAGTCGTGCTGTAGAACCCGCTGCTTAGAGTTGTTATCGCATGACTACATATCTTGCATTCAAACTTATTTACTATTGAAACTATGTTATGTAACGACCTTTGGGGTCACGTACACTTATTTATTTGCTTCTACTTAGTGAAGCAGGCTTTTGAAATGTAAAACATTTGATGTCGATTATGACATCACCTTTTTTTATCGTGAATGCAACTTCTTTAATTACAGCATATAGTACTTAACCTTGTAATGATCCTGTTGTTGATGATTCATACACGATGGTTTTGTACGGGGCATCACATTATTAATATATAAAATTAATAGTTTTATAAAATAAATAATATAAAAATAATATTTTTATAAAAATTGTACTTTTTACAACTTTAAGTTTATTTTTATATTTTGTATCTTTTTATTTGTTTTAGCGTAATTTTTTTTTCGCGCGTAATTAGTTTTAAGTCATAGTTTTTGCCATAGTTATTTTTATTTCTAGATTTTTAGGCTTTGCCGTAAAATCCCTTAAGTGCTTTTTCTTTAGACTAAGATTTAGGTGCTTTAGAATTTTGCGACGACGTTTTTATATTTTAGTACATTTTTAAGTTATTGCCATTTTGGATATAGTATTTCTTTTAAGCTTTAATACCTTTAGACGCAACTTTTAATTCTTAGTTTTTAGAATTTTAAGTTTCGACGGCTACGTTCTTTTTATTATTTTTCGACCTTTTATTTTTCGACATTTTTCGACGCGCTCTTTTTCTTTCTTATTTTTCGCAGCTCTAGTTTTTAGGACATAGAATTTTCTATTTCTTCTTTAAAATTTCTCTAAAATTTTGACGAAAAATTATTTTAAGTGGTTGAATTGATAGACATCCAAATTTTCTGCTTCGTAGTAATAGTTGGATTTGTTAGTGGCTGAGTTGTGAGCTTCCGATTTAAAGGGTTCTGGCTCCCTGCTGCATCTATTGGCTATTCGAAACATGGGCAAAAGCAGAAAAGTCTATTAATTTGATAACTTATATAATTTTTATATTTTATAACTAATAGGATATTCAGTGAATGCACCGAGCAAAACGTTCACCACCTTTTGTACGTTCACCACCTGTAACTCGATCAAGACATCTAGCAAATATTGTCGCCGTTGATTTTTCTTTAGAATCGTCATCCAGTCGACCAAGTACTCCAATTCAAATTTCCGATAATCCATTTTTTAAACCAGACCTCACAATTGAGAATCCGGAGAATATTCAGAGACAATTCAGAGATCCTAAACCACTAATCTTTCCTTCGGAACCACCAATCTTTCAAACAGAAATTGTCGAGGAACAACCCATTAAATCAGAATCCTATAGTGATTCAGATTCAACAAATTCAATCATGGAGCTAAACGCACTGGCCAAGGTCACACAATTACTCAACCAGACATTAATGCGTCAGATTATGAAATCAAAGGACAAATTGTAGACATGGTAACTAATCAATGCCAATTTAGTGTTACACCGAAGGAAGATCCAGATGAACATCTTCGTACATTTAATAGGATCTGCACTCTATTTAAAATAAGAGAAGTGGAGGAGGAACAGATATATCTCATATTATTTCCCTGGACTTTAAAGGGAGAAGCCAAAGATTGGTTAGAATCGTTACCTGAAGGGGCGATTGATACATGGGATGTTTTAGTTGAAAAATTTCTTAAACAATTCTTTCCGGCATCTTAAGCCGTGAGACTTCAAGGAGAAATTGTTACGTTCACGCAAAAGCCAAATGAAACTCTGTATGAAGCATGGACAAGATTTGGAAAGTTATTGAGAGGATGTCCGCAACATTTTCTAGACACTTGTCAAATAGTACAAATATTCTACCAAGGATGCGACATCACTACAAGAAAAGACATAGATATAGCAGCTGGTTGTTCCATTATGAAGAAAACCGCAACTGATGCTTATAAAATTATTGATAACACTGCTTCCCACTCACATGAGTGGCACCAAGAAAAAGATATCGTTAGATCATCTAAAGCAGCTAGAGCCGATTCTAGCCATTACTTTGATTCCATTTCCGCAAAGATAGATGATGTCGAGAGACGAATGGAAAAGATGACTAAGGATATTCACTCAATACGAATTAGTTGTGAGCATTGTGGAGGACCACATTTGACAAAAGATTGTCTCAGTATTGAACTAACAATGGAACAAAGCGAGAATGTTTCATACATAAACCAAAGGCCTGAAAATAATTATCAGAATAATTATCAACCGCCAAGACCAATCTACAATCAAAACCAGAATTATAACCGAAATGTTCCATACAACAACCAACAAGGTCCAAGCAATCAACAAGTATCCAACAATACTTACAATCAGCAAAGACCTATTTTTCAAAACAAACCACCACAAACCGATGATAAAAAGCCAAATTTAGAAGATATGATGTCGAAGCTAGTTGAATCTCAAACGCAATTTTTCACATCTCAGAAACAAACCAATGAACAAAATGCTCAAGTATTTAGAAATCAACAAGCTTCTATTCAAAATCTTGAACAAGAAGTAAGTAACCTAGCAAGGTTGATAGGTGAAAGAAAACCGGGAAGTCTACCTAGTGATACAAATGCTAACCCCCAGAATGAAACAGCTAAAGCCATTACCACAAGAAGTGGTATTACACTTAAACCACCTAAAATTCTTGTAATTTCTGATGAAGCTATTCCTACTCCACAAGAACCACAACCTGAGAAAGATAAGGAAACAGAACCGGTAGTTGAAAAGGTTAATGAAGATAACACAGTTAAGGCAAAACCTTATGTTAAACCATATCAACCACCACTTCCTTACCCAAGTAAAATGAGAAAAGAAAGACTTGAAGCCGAGCAATCCAAATTCTTGGATATGTTTAAACAGATAAATGTAAATCTTCCTTTCATTGATGTAATTTCGGGAATGCCTAGATATGCTAAATTCTTGAAAGATCTAATCACAAATAGAAAGAAAATGGAAGAACTCTCGGCTATTACTATGAATGCTAATTGTTCTGCAGTACTGTTGAATAAGATACCAGAAAAATTATCAGATCCAGGAAGTTTCACGATTCCATGTTTTCAGGGTAGTCTTAGTTCAATAGAAGCATTGGCAGACTTAGGTGCTAGTATAAATTTAATGCCGTATTCACTATACGCTAAACTTGACCTTGGAGAATTGAAACCAACACGAATAAGCATACAACTAGCCGATCGATCAGTAAAATATCCTAGAGGGATAATGGAGAACATGCTAGTTAAAGTTGGTACTTTAGTATTTCCAGTAGATTTTGTTATTTTGGACATAGAAGAAGATTCTCGAGTTCCTCTCATATTAGAAAGACCATTCTTAAACACGGCTAAAGCAATAATAGACGTGTTCGGTAAGAAATTGACCCTAAGTATAGAGGACGAGAGTGTTACCTTTTTTGTTGATAGAGCAATGCAACAACCGCAATCTGCAGATGATACATGTTATTATATTCAAACTATAGATTCACATGCAGAATTGTTAGAAGAATTTCCAGAATTACAAGGAACAGGAGAATGTTCTTTAGGAGAAGGAACTGAACCAATTGATGAAACTGAAATGTTAGCTACACTTATAGCTAATGGATATGAACCAACAACAAAATAAATTCAAATGCTAAAAGAAGAAGATAGATATCGATATAAATCATCGATAGAAGAACCACCGACATTAGAGTTAAAGCCACTTCCAAACCATTTGGAATACGCTTATTTACATGGTCAATCTGAATTACCTGTAATAATATCGTCTTCTCTTACTGAAAATGAAAAATTACAACTCATTTCTGTGCTAAAAGCTCATAAACCAGGTATTGCATGAAAGATTCATGATATTAAAGGAATAAGTCCTTCGTATTGTACACATAAAATCCTTTAGGAAGAAGGTCATAAAACGTATGTGCAACGCCAACGAAGACTAAATCCTAATATGCAAGATGTTGTTAAGAAAGAAATTATTAAACTGCTTGATGCAGGTTTAATTTATCCAATCTCTGATAGTCCATGGGTAAGCCCAGTTCAATGCGTGCCTAAGAAGGGTGGCATGACTGTCATTACAAATGAGAAAAATGAGCTTATTCCTACTAGGACTATAACAGGATGGTGTGTCTGTATTGTTGGAGTATGATACAAACACAAAGCGAGCGGAAGCATTTTAAAATTTTACAAAATCATACTCTTCCAAGGACCCATGTACAAAACTTTTAGCAAACAAAATTAAATAAACGAACAAGAATATGTTAGATTACAACCTTTGTAGAATTTGTTGAAAATCCTAGCTTGGAGAGAACCCAAATGAGAGCTCCTCTAAACGATTGACACCCAAAGTTCCAACCTTATTTGATGTACACATTCTAATTCTCTAATTCACTAAAGCCTTTTCTCCCTTCCCTTTTTTTTAGCATACGTAAAAATTAACTCCTTAAGTTAAAGAAGTCATTTTGCAAAAGGAAGAAAAGAGAAGTGTATAGTTGCTTGGTCAAAATGATGCTTGTATCAGTTTAAAACCAAAACGGGACCAAGCATGCCTTGCATGTATTGGTTATATAAAATAAGAGAGCAAGCATGCCCCTTTCTTTTTGTATGGTCAAGATAAAAAAATGGAGAGGTAGTATTTTGAGATGCATACGTATTAGGAATAAGCATGCCACCTTTTTTTTTTCTTTTCTTTTCAAGAGAGGTAGACAAGGCATGCTTAGAAGATTAATAAGTTAATTAACTTAATCCCAAAATTCATTTATTTATTAAACAAATAACAATTGATTAATAAATTAATTCCCGATTAAAAGGTGTATCAAACAATTTACGATTGGCCTTTGTGTGTGACCGAATAGGATAAATGGACTTTACATTATTTAATGTCATGGGCATACCTTCGGAATATATGTACCACGGTCAAATCACTGTTGAACCGTAACCAACCCGAGAACATATTTCCAACAGACTCCCACTTGTACTGACATTAATAATATTGGTTAGTCTTAAAAGACACACCATGTGTAACAACCAGTCAGGTAAGTTACACTCCTATATTTTGATTTATATCAATCATCCTTTTGTTCTAGATATCTATATGAACGTGTGACATGGTTAAGTGTCAATCATCATCGTTCAAGATTATGTTTTTCGATTGAGATTTGTGGTGATCAAATAGACTGCAATTGGATTAATTCAGTCGTAGCATGGCCATGCATTTAATTCAGCACAAATCAACGAGGGGCCCAGAGATATCGCTTCAACTTGCTTAGAGAAGAAGGAACAAATTGCTTCAACTGTATAGACATCCACCACATCCCATATTATAACTGATCTGCACCCTTATGACTGGCATTTACGCACAGCATTAGATACATGTAAAAGTAGAATATAGTTTGTGTCAGGATTCCTCATACATATCCACTCTAGGATAAATGATGTTACCATCTTAGAGCTTACTTGTGACTTAAAACCATGAAGTAGCGTCTAAGTGTGGTCATTCAAGAACCTTGAATCAACTATCAAGTTCCTCATGAATGTAGTTTCATATAAGCCTATATTACTATACTTCATAGCAGCATTAATTCAATTCTCTCTTCCGTAGAGAATGACCGACTGTGGAGTTTTATGAAATAATATTCATTGGAAGTTAAAACATGCAAAATGAAACATGGCAATATACAATGAAATGATCGCATCGTGCGTATAATATAATCTCAATATATTAATCATCAGATCAATTGCAACATATATTATTGCCGAATGTTTAAAGTTTCAAACTTAACATAATAAATACAATCAAACTTTATCATCAATGACACGAATGCCAATAGACATGCTATGAGCATCATGCTTAGTCTGTGGTAAAGGCTTGGTGAAAGGATCAGCCAAGTTCTTAGTCGTGTCTACTCTACTTAATAATATGTCATTTTCTGCTACAAGTTGACGGATGTAATGGTACTTTCTGAGTATGTGCCGTGTGCGCTTTTGTGACCTCGGTTCTTGAGCCAAGACAACCGTACTCACATTGTCGCAGAAAATCTCAATAGGATCATGGATTGTAGGAACCACACCTAGATCCCCGATGAATTTCTTTATCCACATTGCCTCTTTAGCAGCTTCATTTACCGCTATATACTCGGCTTCTGTCGTAGAATGAGCAATAGTACTTTTCTTGGAGCTTCTCCAAGTGACGGCTCCATCGTTCAACATAAACACAAATCCAGATTGCGATGAGTAATCATCTCTATCTGATTGGAAGCTAGCGTCCGAGTATCCTTTAACGCTCAGCTCGTCATTCCCACCATAGACCAACAACATCTTTTTAGTTCTCCTAAGATACTTTAGAATGTTCTTGACTGCTATCCAATGAGCTTTACCAGGATTGGCCTGATAATGACTAGTCATGCTTAGTGCATACGATACGTCAGGCCTAGTGCATATCATGGCATACATGATCGACCCTATAGCTGAAGCATATGGAGTCCGACTCATGGTAGCTGATTCCAAGTCAGAATTAGGACATTGAGACTTGCTCAATATCATTCCAGGGTTCATAGGAACACACCCTTTCTTGGAGTTGTGCATACCGAATTTCTTCAGTATCTTATCTACATATGCACTTTGGCTTAGCCCAATCAATCTCCTTGACCTATCTCGATAGATCTTAATACCCAAAATATATGATGCATCTTCCAAATCTTTCATGGAGAAACATTTCCCTAGCCAAGCTTTGACATCTTTCAATGTCAGGATATCGTTTCCCATGAGTAATATGTCATCGACATATAGTACAAGGAAGAATACAACACTCCCACTAGACCTAACATAGACACATGGCTCATCTTCGCTTTTGATAAAACCAAATTCTTTGATTTTCTCATTAAAGCAAAGATTCCAGCTACGAGAAGTTTGTTTAAGTCCATAAATGGACTTTTGAAGCTTGCACACACTTTTAGGATACTTAGGATGTACAAAACCCTCATGATGTGTCATAAACACATCCTCTGTTAGCTTACCATGAAGGAAAGCTGTTTTTACATCCATTTGCCATATTTCGTAGTCATAAAATGCAGCTATGGCAAGAAGTTTTCTAATGGATTTCAACATCGCCACTGGTGAAAAAGTTTCATCATAGTCTACACCATATTGTTGTGTATAACCCTTAGCCACCAGTCTGGCTTTGAATGTGTGTACATTTCCATCCATGTCAGTCTTCTTCTTGAAGACCCACTTACACCCAATGGTTTTAATTCCTGGTGTATGATCAGTCAAGGTCCAGACTTGATTATCATGCATAGACTGAATCTCGTTGTCCATAGCCTCCTTCCATTTGGCAGACTCAGGGCCTATCATCGCTTCCTGATAGGTAATAGGTTCATCAGAATCTATATTTTCGTCATCACCCTCAAATATGTGTAAAATATATTTCTTTGGTGTTTAACGTACTCTATCAGATCAACGTATGGGTGGTGGTTGTAGGTCAGTTTCTCTCTCAATAGCAGGCTCGTCAACCTCTTGAGGAGAATTGGTTCCAATATCGGTTTCCATGTCGGTTGATTCTTGAATTTCTTCAAGGTCAATTTTGCTCCCACTGGTTCCTTTTGATATGAGATCCTTTTCAAGGAATACTCCCCTTCAAGACACAAAGACTTTGTTCTCAGTAGGGTTGTAAATCAAATATCCAAAAGAATCAGTCGGGTATCCAACAAATAAACACTTTTCAGATCTGGGTTCAAGTTTATCTTGTGCTTCACGGCGAACGTAAGCCTCACATCCCCAGATTCTAAGATACGAGAGAGACACAGTTTTGCTATGCCATATCTCATAAGGTGTTTTGGAAACTTTCTTGGTTGGGATAAGGTTATGGATCCATGCGGCAGTTTGTAGGGCATAACCCCAAAAACTGATTGGAAGCATTGTGCGACACATCATGGACCGAACCATATCAAGTAATGTTCGATTCCTCCTTTCAGACACACCATTATGCTGTGGTGTTCTAGGAGGAGCTAATTATGAGATTATCCCACAACCCCGTAGATGATTGCCAAAAATACTTGATGTTAAAGCAAAGGGGTATAAAATACTATTAAATTTTATAAGAAAATACTATTAAATATGATACAATTTTACACAAGATATTTATTTATTTATAGAATGGATATACTTAAACCTTGCTACAACACTTATAGGCAGTGTACCTAATCGTACAGTAGTGTAGTTTTTAGTAAGTCTGGTTCGTTCCACAGAGAATCTTTTAAACAAAGCTTAACGCTATATTAGTTTAATTTATAAAAATACAAATATATATATAAGTAATATTATTATTATAAAAAGGGGGTTTTTACCGTTTAATGACCGGTTTGTCAATTTTAAAACTTTAGTCGCAGTTAAAACGGAATGTAAAATAAATATAACTTAATTTAAAACGTAAAATAAATAACGATAATGAAATTTCGATAAATAAAAGTGCGATAATTAAAAAGTACGATAATTAAAAGTGCAATTAAATACAATAACAATAAATAAAAGTGCAATAATTAGAAGTGCAATTAAATATGAAAATAAAGGAATTATGCTTATTTAAACTTCCGTAATCATGATGTTTGACGTGTTGATTTTAGTTTATTCCCATGGGTTAATTGTTCTTTGTCCTGGATTATTTAATATATCCATACGGATTTGTCCATAATAGTCTATCAGTCATAAATATAAAGAGCGAAAGCCTTCATCAAATTATTCTTATTCCCGAAGTCAAATATTCTAACTAATTGGGGATTCGAATTGTAACAAGGTTTTAATACTTTGTTTAATGAATACACCAGGTTATCGACTGCGTGTAAACCAAGGTTTTACTACTTTGTTAACAATTACACCAATTACCCTTGAATGTAATTCACCCCTGTTTCAACAAGTCTAATAACTATTAATCCAGTTCCGTGTCCGGTAAAATGAATAATTATTGGTATTTATATATATCCCGCCCACCGTACCCAGTCAAGCGTATGTGGTTATATATAAATATATCAAATTATAAGTTTGTATATTAAATTAACAAGGTATTGTTTAGTTAATATAAAACCCATTAATAGCCCATAGTCTAATTTCCACAAGTGTCGTTCTTTTATCCAAACCCCAATTATGGTACAAAGCCCAATTACCCAATTTTAATATTTTTAGCCCAGCATCATGATTACTTCGATTTAAATAAGCATAATAATAATTTAGCTACGAGACATTAATGTAAAAAGGTTGAACATAACTTACAATGATTAAAAATAGCGTAGCATTACACGGACAGAATTTCGACTTACACCCTTACAACATTCGCTAACATACCCATATTATTAGAAATTAAAATTAAAATTAAAATTAAAATATATTATATATATATATATATATATATATATATATATATATATATATATATATATATATATATATATATATATATATATATATATATATATATATATATATATATATATATATATATATATATATATATATATATATTTACGTATATAGATAGAGAGGATGGATATACGGATATTTTTTTACGATCAGAATGCGCGAGCTTTATAGGCAGTTTCACAATTTGGGGCTCCGCGACTCGCGGCATTTTCCCCTTCAAACTCCGTGAGTCGCGGAGTTTGATTTTACAGCTCACTCCATTTTGGATCCTTTCTTGCCGACGGTTTTTAAATATAATATAATATATATATTAATTTTAAGAATTAATTATATATTATATTCATGTGCATAGTTGACTTGTAATTTTTAGTCCGTTGCGTCGAGCGTTGAGAGTTGACTCTGGTCCCGGTTCCAGATTTTCGAACGTCCTTGCGTACAATTTAATATCTTGTACTTTGCGTTTTGTAACTTGTACTCTTGTAATTCTGAGACGTTTCTTATCAATAATTGAAACCTCTTTGATTGTATTTTGTACTTTTGAGCTTTTTGGTCGTTTGCGTCTTCAATTCGTCGAATCTGTCTTTTGTCTTCACCTTTTATTATTTAAATGAATATCACTTGTAAATAGAACAATTGCAACTAAAAGCTTGTCTTTCTTGAGGAATAATGCTCTGAAATATATGTTCGTTTTTAGCATTATCAAATATTCCCACACTTGAGAGTTGCTTGTCCTCAAGCAATATAGTCTTGAAATACTAGAATCACTTCTTTATTCTTCACACTTTGTACATCAGTGATTTCTATATGGCGGTATAAACAATGGTAGTAACGTTATGGTTTACAGTCCCACATGACTATAAAAAATTAGATCCTTAAGGAAATTGGATCTTTATGAAAATATTTGATCTTTTGAAAATTAAATCTAGCTTTTACCCTAGATAAGTTTTCCGGAATAACCCTTCACCGGTGTTTACAAATTCTTTTTGTGGGTTTGGTGGGTTTCAGATTTGAAAATTTTAGCTCAAAACTTGCGGTTTTGTGTCACCCACTTGCTAACCTTGTATTAGGAAAGCAACACGTCCAGTATACTTGCTCCGTATATTACCTTTCGATAAACTACCGTCCGGTTGTAAAGGAAAGCGTTGAACAAGCAACTGTTAAGGCAATGTCCCCTGACATGCTTTTAATTATGGTCTATAACGTGTCGGACGCAATTACTATCCTTTGTAGGAGCAATAGTAAAGCTCACCCTTATAGTTTTTCGGTCTGGCACAGGGTCCTGTCTTTGACCATGCTATGTAACCACCGTTCTTACGGTTGACACCCGAATTGGTTCAGGTGACCTAATGAATTCCAGGTGAATTCCTAGGATTTTACGTTCAAAGGTAATGAACGCATTGAAAATGGGTTTTTAGAAAACAAATCGGTTTGTAATTTTTGATCAAAATATTTTCTCGTTCAAGATCGAGTTTAGATATCATTGAATTCCATGAGTTTGAATTCTCAATCTTTAAGGTCAATCTCAAGGATTGAGTAATATCAGTCTTAAAAGCTGATTTTTGATCTTTTAAGGAGATTATCCTTTCTGGGGATCTGATTCATTAGTCTTATCAAGCTAATTTGCACGGCGCCCTCCCTATTTTACGAGACAGATCCTCTCATGGTTAGGATAAGTCTGACCACTTGGCGACCCTGTTTGATGCTGAGGTCCGTGGATTTCCTGCTGATTTTAGTGATGACTTTTCTAGATTTTTCGTCAACCTACAGCTGGTCTGGACGACAACTTCATGACCTAAATCAAGAAGCGCGTTTCTTTTTTGGAAGACTTTACTTCCTTTTAGTGATGGAATTGATTCATCGTGTAGATCCATCTTTCTTTACAGTAAATCGGGTAAAACAGTTAATTTAGTCCAAAACAAAAGTATTTTCAGTTATTTGTTACAGAAATATGTGACATATGTTTAAAATAACTTGGTGAATTTTCCCACACTTGGCTTTTATTTTTCCTTTTTGTTCTCCTCTATTCCATTTTAAATGAATTCTAACATTTTAGTTTGTTTCTCAATTTATGTCCTTTCCGAGGTAACAATAATTTCGGTGTTAACACCTAGTTTTATCGTTCATAAATATGTATAAACATGATTTTGAGTTCATTTAATTGAAAATTTTGAAAATTTTTACTAGAATTGGGTAGTCAGTATATAAGACTAGGGCTGTTCTTTATTATCAGAGAGCACTAGATTCTAATACAACTACTGCTTTACTAGTATTTCTAATAGTAACCAAGTGTATAAAGTAAAAATTTTAAAATTCCGAAAGAATTTAACCCCTTCCCACACTTAAGATCTTGCAATGCCCTCATTTGCAAGAAATCAGTAACAATATAAATTATTGAGGGTGATTAGCGTAGAAGAATGATTAAATTTTACCAAAGTTTCCAAACATATTAGCGTTTGTTTTTTGAATGATAAATGGTGCACATCATTTGTTCATTCCGTCTTATTGTTATTTCACATATATTTTGCATCTTGTCGTCAAAATAGTTGCTTTTGCTGAACTTAATGCCAGTCTTTGAAAATGCGTTGTTTTACTCTGTTGAGTACATAAGATAAACTGCAAACATATATACATATTTTTGAAGTTTGGTATATTACCCCACATTCAAAAATTATTAAAATCTAATAATAAAAGTTAGAAAATTATAAAAAAAAACTATTACAAAATCAACATAAGTGTATAATGTAGTAACATTACAAAAATAAAATAAATAAAACTAAATAAACTAGGGTTGTTACTGATACCAGTAGGGGTTCCATGCATAACCGTATGTGTTATAAAATGCTTCAGCTAGGTTATAAGTAGGATACGGTGGTTGCATCTCTATAGACCAGGGAGGAAATACGGGCGTTGGAGTAGGAATATAGTTTCTACCTATATGTTGGCAATGAGCTATGATTTGGTTTTGATGAACTTGCCAATCTTCAAATGCTCGATGTCTAGCATTTTCATACTCTTGTGAAGCTATAAACCTTTGCATATCTGTCATTTCATTTCCCCCTCCCACATTACCTGGCTGTTGATTTCTCTCAACCTGTGGATGTCTTCCATTATATCTTACTGCGGCGTTATTTCGCCTCTTCAAAACCTTAGCACCATAATATACATTTAAACCAATTGTATCGTGGGGTTCTGGTTCTTCGATTAATAATTCCCCCCGACTTATATCCACATTGAGATACTCAGCAATTAATGTAATAAATATACCACCTCCTATTATACTGTGCGGTCTCATCCCCTAACCATAGCTGATAAATAATAACCCATACAATATGGTATACTTACAGTACTTTGTGGGTCTCGAATACATATGTGGTAAAACAAATCCTGTACATTTACCTTTTCCTTATTTTTACCTCGCTGTGTAATCGAGTTCGCTAGAAACCTGTGAATTACTCTTAATTCAGCTCTATCAATATCAAGATAAGAGTAATTTCCCCCTTTAAATCGGTGATGGCTAGTCATTTGACTCCATACACCATGCGTATCAAAATTTTCATCAATCTTCCTACCATTCAATATCAACCCTCGACAATCGGCAGATGCTAGCTCCTCAGGAGTATATATACATAAGGCCTGAGCCATGTCTAGTAGAGACATGTGGCGCATCGAACCTCCTAACAAAAATCTAATAAAACTTCGATCGGTTAAACTAGCTACCCGATCATTTATTTCTATACTACATAATAATTCTTCACACCATACTTTATATACAGGTCTACGCATGTTGAATAATCATCCCCAATCGTTAAAAGTAGAATTACCATACCTCTGTGTAAGTAATTCCCTAATTGGCTCGGCCAATTCTACGGCTTCTAACGGTTCCCATTCTATTACCCTAGGTACTTCAACAGCTTTAGAATGAAGAGTATGCAAGCCCCTTTGGTATTTTGGATAATCTATCCAACGTCTGTCTAATCTCAAGTTCGGGTGAAAATTTTCCACGTGCATATCTGAAAATGTCATAACTGGATGAGGTATATCTTGTTTGTAATAGTTATCTGAAATGTCCCGTTCTTATTGATTAAAAACGTTCCATATTAATTGATTTCGTTGCGAGGTTTTGACCTCTATATGAGACGTTTTTCAAAGACTGCATTCATTTTAAAACAAACCATAACCTTTATTTCATCAATAAAGGATTAAAAAGCTTTACGTAGATTATCAAATAATGATAATATAAAATATCCTGTTTACACACGACCATTACATAATGGTTTACAATACAAATATGTTACAACAAAATAAGTTTCTTGAATGCAGTTTTTACACAATATCATACAAGCATGGACTCCAAATCTCGTCCTTATTTAAGTATGCGACAGCGGAAGCTCTTAATAATCACCTGAGAATAAACATGCTTAAAACGTCAACAAAAATGTTGGTGAGTTATAGGTTTAACCTATATATATCAAATCATAATAATAGACCACAAGATTTCATATTTCAATACACATCCCATACATAGAGATAAAAATCATTCATATGGTGAACACCTGGTAACCGACATTAACAAGATGCATATATAAGAATATCCCCATCATTCCGGGACACCCTTCGGATATGATATAAATTTCGAATACTAAACCATCCGGTACTTTGGATGGGGTTTGTTAGGCCCAATAGATCTATCTTTAGGATTCGCGTCAATTAGGGTGTCTGTTCCCTAATTCTTAGATTACCAGACTTAATAAAAAGGGGCATATTCGATTTCAATAATTCAACCATAGAATGTAGTTTCACGTACTTGTGTCTATTTTGTAAATCATTTATAAAACCTGCATGTATTCTCATCCCAAAAATATTAGATTTTAAAAGTGGGACTATAACTCACTTTCACAGATTTTTACTTCGTCGGGAAGTAAGACTTAGCCACTGGTTGATTCACGAACCTATAACAATATATACATATATATCAAAGTATGTTCAAAATATATTTACAACACTTTTAATATATTTTGATGTTTTAAGTTTATTAATTCAGCTGTCCTCGTTAGTAACCTACAACTAGTTGTCCACAGTTAGATGTACAGAAATAAATCGATAAATATTATCTTGAATCAATCCACGACCCAGTGTATACGTATCTCAGTATTGATCACAACTCAAACTATATATATTTTGGAATCAACCTCAACCCTGTATAGCTAACTCCAACATTCACATATAGAGTGTCTATGGTTGTTCCGAAATATATATAGATGTGTCGACATGATAGGTCGAAACATTGTATACGTGTCTATGGTATCTCAAGATTACATAATATACAATACAAGTTGATTAAGTTATGGTTGGAATAGATTTGTTACCAATTTTCACGTAGCTAAAATGAGAAAAATTATCCAATCTTGTTTTACCCATAACTTCTTCATTTTAAATCCGTTTTGAGTGAATCAAATTGCTATGGTTTATTATTGAACTCTATTTTATGAATCTAAACATAAAAAGTATAGGTTTATAGTCGGAAAAATAAGTTACAATTCGTTTTTGTAATGGTAGTCATTTCAGTCGAAAGAACGACGTCTAGATGACCATTTTAGAAAACATACTTCCACTTTGAGTTTAACCATAATTTTTGGATATAGTTTCATGTTCATAATAAAAATCATTTTCTCAGAATAAAAACTTTTAAATCAAAGTTTATCATAGTTTTTAATTAACTAACCCAAAACAGCCCGCGGTGTTACTACGACGGCGTAAATCCGGTTTTACGATGTTTTTCGTGTTTCCAGGTTTTAAATCATTAAGTTAGCATATCATATAGATATAGAACATGTGTTTAGTTGATTTTAAAAGTCAAGTTAGAAGGATTAACTTTTGTTTGCGAACAAGTTTAGAATTAACTAAACTATGTTCTAGTGATTACAAGTTTAAACCTTCGAATAAGATAGCTTTATATGTATGAATCGAATGATGTTATGAACATCATTACTACCTTAAGTTCCTTGGATAAACCTACTGGAAAAGAGAAAAATGGATCTAGCTTCAACGGATCCTTGGATGGCTTGAAGTTCTTGAAGCAGAATCATGACACGAAAACAAGTTCAAGTAAGATCATCACTTGAAATAAGATTGTTATAGTTATAGAAATTGAACCAAAGTTTGAATATGATTATTACCTTATATTAGAATGATAACCTACTGTAAGAAACAAAGATTTCTTGAGGTTGGATGATCACCTTACAAGATTGGAAGTGAGCTAGCAAACTTGAAAGTATTCTTGATTTTATGTAACTAGAACTTGTAGAATTTATGAAGAACACTTAGAACTTGAAGATAGAACTTGAGAGAGATCAATTATATGAAGAAAATTGAAGAATGAAAGTGTTTATAGGTGTTTTTGGTCGTTGGTGTATGGATTAGATATAAAGGATATGTAATTTTGTTTTCATGTAAATAAGTCATGAATGATTACTCATATTTTTTTGTTATTTTATGAGATATTTCATGCTAGTTGCCAAATGATGGTTCCCACATGTGTTAGGTGACTCACATGGGCTGCTAAGAGCTGATCATTGGAGTGTATATACCAATAGTACATACATCTAAAAGCTGTGTATTGTACGAGTACGAATACGGGTGCATACGAGTAGAATTGTTGATGAAACTGAACGAGGATGTAATTGTAAGCATTTTTGTTAAGTAGAAGTATTTTGATAAGTGTATTGAAGTCTTTCAAAAGTGTATAAATACATATTAAAACACTACATGTATATACATTTTAACTGAATCGTTAAGTCATCGTTAGTCGTTACATGTAAGTGTTGTTTTGAAACCTTTAGGTTAACGATCTTGTTAAATGTTGTTAACCCAGTGTTTATAATATCAAATGAGATTTTAAATTATTATATTATCATGATATTATCATGTATGGATATCTCTTAATATGATATATATACATTAAATGTCTTTACAACGATAATCGTTACATATATGTCTCGTTTAAAAATCATTAAGTTAGTAGTCTTGTTTTTACATATGTAGTTCATTGTTAATATACTTAATGATATGTTTACTTATCATAGTATCATGTTAACTATATATATATCCATATATATGTCATCATATAGTTTTTACAAGTTTTAACGTTCGTGAATCACCGGTCAACTTGGGTGGTCAATTGTCTATATGAAACATATTTCAATTAATCAAGTCTTAACAAGTTTGATTGCTTAAAATGTTGGAAACATTTAATCATGTAAATATCAATCTCAATTAATATATATATACATGGAAAAGTTCGGGTCACTACAGTACCTACCCGTTAAATAAATTTAGTCCCGAAATTTTAAGCTGTTGAAGGTGTTGAAGAATCTTCTGGAAATAGATGCGGGTATTTCTTCTTCATCTGATCTTCACGCTCCCAGGTGAACTCGGGTCCTCTACGAGCATTCCATCGAACCTTAACAATTGGTATCTTGTTTTGCTTAAGTCTTTTAACCTCACGATCCATTATTTCGACGGGTTCTTCGATGAATTGAAGTTTTTCGTTGATTTGGATTTCATCTAACAGAATAGTGAGATCTTCTTTAGCAAAAAATTTCTTCAAATTTGAGACGTGGAAAGTGTTATGTACAGCCGCGAGTTGTTGAGGTAACTCAAGTCGGTAAGCTACTGGTCCGACACGATCAATAATCTTGAATGGTCCAATATACCTTGGATTTAATTTCCCTCGTTTACCAAATCGAACAACGCCTTTCCAAGGTGCAACTTTAAGCATGACCATCTCTCCAATTTCAAATTCTATATCTTTTCTTTTAATGTCAGCGTAGCTCTTTTATCGACTTTGGGCGGTTTTCAACCGTTGTTGAATTTGGATGATCTTCTCGGTAGTTTCTTGTATAATCTCCGGACCCGTAATCTGTCTATCCCCCACTTCACTCCAACAAATCGGAGACCTGCACTTTCTACCATAAAGTGCTTCAAACGGCGCCATCTCAATGCTTGAATGGTAGCTGTTGTTGTAGGAAAATTCTGCTAACTGTAGATGTCGATCCCAACTGTTTCCGAAATCAATAACACATGCTCGTAGCATGTCTTCAAGCGTTTGTATCGTCCTTTCGCTCTGCCCATCAGTTTGTGGATGATAGGCAGTACTCATGTCTAGACGAGTTCCTAATGCTTGCTGTAATGTCTGCCAGAATCTTGAAATAAATCTGCCATCCCTATCAGAGATAATAGAGATTGATATTCCATGTCTGGAGACGACTTCCTTCAAATACAGTCGTGCTAACTTCTCCATCTTGTCATCTTCTCTTATTGGCAGGAAGTGTGCTGATTTGGTGAGACGATCAACTATTACCCAAATAGTATCAAAACCACTTGCAGTCCTTGGCAATTTAGTGATGAAATGCATGGTAATGTTTTCCCATTTCCATTCCGGGATTTCAGGTTGTTGAAGTAGACCTGATAGTTTCTGATGCTCAGCTTTGACCTTAGAACACGTCAAACATTCTCCTATATATTTAGCAACATCGGCTTTCATACCCGACCACCAAAAATGTTTCTTGAGATCCTTGTACATCTTCCCCGTTCCAGGATGTATTGAGTATCTGGTTTTATGAGCTCCTCTAAGTACCATTTCTCTCATATCTCCAAATTTTGGTACCCAAATCCTTTCAGCCCTATACCGGGTTCCGTCTTCCCGAATATTAAGATGCTTCTCCGATCCTTTGGGTATTTCATCCTTTAAATTTCCCTCTTTTAAAACTCCTTGTTGCGCCTCCTTTATTTGAGTAGTAAGGTTATTATGAATCATTATATTCATAGATTTTACTCGAATGGGTTCTCTATCCTTCCTGCTTAAGGCATCGGCTACCACATTTGCCTTCCCCGAGTGGTAACGAATCTCAAAGTCGTAATCATTCAACAATTCAATCCACCTACGCTGCCTCAAATTCAGTTGTTTCTGATTAAATATGTGTTGAAGACTTTTGTGGTCGGTATATATAATACTTTTGACCCCATATAAGTAGTGCCTCCAAGTCTTTAATGCAAAAACAACCGTGCCTAATTCTAAATCATGCGTCGTATAATATTGTTCGTGAATCTTCAATTGTCTAGACGCATAACCAATCACCTTCGTTCGTTGCATTAATACACAACCGAGACCTTGCTTTGATGCATCACAATAAATCAAAAAATCATCATTCCCTTCAGGCAATGACAATATAGGTGCCGTAGTTAGCTTTTTCTTCAATAACTGAAACGCTTTCTCTTGTTCATCATTCCATTCAAATTTCTTCCCTTTATGCGTTAATGCAGTCAAGGGTTTTGCTATTCTGGAAAAGTCTTGGATGAACCTTCTGTAGTAACCAGCTAGTCCTAAAAACTGGCGTATGTATTTCGGAGTTTTCGGGGTTTACCACTTTTCAACAGTTTCTATCTTTGCCGGATCCACCTTAATACCTTCTTTGTTCACTATGTGACCGAGGAATTGAACTTCTTCCAACCAAAATGTACACTTTGAAAACTTAGCGTACAATTCTTCCTTCCTCAATACTTGTAACACCTTTCTCAAATGTTCACCGTGTTCTTGGTCATTCTTTGAGTAAATAAGTATGTCATCAATGAAAACAATGACAAACTTGTCAAGGTATGGTCCACACACTCGGTTCATAAGGTCCATGAACACAGCTGGTGCATTAGTTAAACCAAACGGCATGACCATAAACTCGTAATGACTGTAACGTGTTCTGAAAGCAGTCTTTGGAATATCATCTTCTTTCACCCGCATTTGATGATACCCGGAACGTAAGTCAATCTTTAAATTAACAGACGAGCCTTGTAGTTGATCAAATAAGTCGTCGATTCTCGGTAGTGGGTAGCGGTTCTTGATGGTAAGTTTGTTCAACTCTCGGTAGTCGATACACAACCTGAATGTACCATCTTTCTTCTTGACAAACAAAACAGGAGCTCCCCACGGTGATGTGCTTGGTCGAATGAAACCACGCTCTAAAAGTTCTTGTAATTGGCTTTGCAGTTCTTTCATCTCGCTGGGTGCGAGTCTGTAAGGAGCACGAGCTATTGGTGCAGCTCCTTGTGACAACCCGTAAATTTCCAACCAAATTTAAACTTTAATCTTTATAGGTTTCTGACACGATAAGCAATATTTGTTAAGTTAAATTTCAAGAATTTTAAACTATGTTCATACATTCATTCACCCTCGACCAAGTTCCAACGATTCACGAACCATTAAACGAATATGATTATATATGTATATGTGTATATATATTATAACTTGAAACGTAAACAGAATATTAGATTAAATACTTTATATGATTGTATCTGTTTCAAAATGTTTATCAATGGAATTAGAAGATAAGATCAAATGATTGAATTATCAGATATATTGAATTATGATTACAAGTCTCTGTTGAAAGGCCCACGTTGATTTGAGAAATCTTTCTATTTTAACAATATTCAAAAAATGGTAAAGTGATTTATAAATAAGAATAAATTGTCAATCATTGAGACCTAGACAAAGGATAGTGGAAGATTGAATCTCATAAAGACTCGATTGATCTATTTAGTTTTAAACGTACAAAAACGTTTTCAGTTTAAAAACAACTTTATTATTAAAACGTATATAACTTTTATAAATATCTAGAATCACTTTTGACAACTCATTACTTAACTACTATGATAAAGATAACGATATTTATATTTTATTTTATATATATATAACCATTTAAATTAATATTATATATATTTATACGCGTATTATACGTACATAGTTTTATACTTTTACTATACTTAAACTTTACCTTTACTTTATTTTTACTTTACTTTAACTTTAATAATTCACTTTAATAATTCATACTTTAATAATTCACTTTAATAATTCATACTTTAATAATTCACTTTAATAATTCATACTTTAATAATTCACTTTAATAATTCATACTTTAATAATTCACTTTAATAATTCATACTTTAATAATTTACTTTAATAATTCAAAAATCTATTATAAATAGAATTCAATAGGTTTTATTATTTCATAGAAACTTGAAAATATTTTTCTCTAAACTCTCTCAATCGATTTACAAATATATATATATATTTACTCCGTATTATTTCAAGATATTATTAGTATACATAAAATATTACGACGGAGTGCTGTCCGAGTGATTTTGAAATTGTTTTTCGAGTGGGATAGGATTAAGGAAATTATGGGTTATAGCTATGGAGGTGATTGAGTATGGTTCATGGGTATGCTCGTGAGGTCAATATAGTGTTTATCATTTCCGTTGCGTCTATGTACCTTTCCTGCAGTATTGAATCTCAATATTGATACGTGAGTACTCATAATTTAACTTTTACATACTAATAGTGTATCCCTGACTAGTGCTCGAGTATTTAGGATTATGCATGCTTGTACTTTTAATATTTCACTTAGACAGGTTAGGTTGAATGTTGAATTAGTTACACTTGCGGTTGAGATAAGGCATAAGATATGCATGTCCTTGGAAAGCTAGCGAAAAATTAAGAACTTTTCCTTTAGATATCGAATGGTTTCAATTGAATTTTCGATATTTTTATTAAAAATGATTATTATTATCGTCGTTTTTATCGTCGTTCTAGTTTTATCTTATTATTATGATTATTATTATCTTTATCAATAAAAAAGATTTATCATTAAAAATTGTTATTTTTTTTATTATTACTATCGTTATTATCGTTAAAGTTATAATTAGTATTATTATTATTATCTAATTATTATTATTATTATTAGTATTATTATTATTATTATTATTATTATCGTTATTAATATATATATCATTATTTAAAAATGGTTATTGTTATTGTTATTATTATTATTACTATATTATCATTATGATAATTATTAGTATTATCGTTAATAATGTTATAGTAACTATCATTATTAATATTAGTGTATTTAAAACAAATATTTGTAACACCTAATTACTTTGATTACTATTATTATCATTATTATGAACACGATATAAAAGACGATTAAAAGCTATTAAACGAAACGATTAGGAAATAATGAGTAAGAGTATCATGATGTAATTAAAATAGTATAAGATATTGATTTAGATAAAATTATCGTTCTTATTATTTTTATCATTACTATTATTATTAAAAGTATCGTTAGTATTAAAACTATCATTTTAACAAAAATTATCATTTTAATAGAAATGTCATTGTTACTATAAAATATCATTATTATTATTATTTTAAATAGAATTATTATTTTAAAGATAATATTAAAAATTATCGTAAATATTAAAGTTATCATAATTAGAATTATCGTTTTATCATAATGTCATCTTAGTAATTATAAATATTGATATTTTTATAATAATAATTATTATTACAAAATAATACAAATTTTACTAACTATCATTATAGATATTATTTTATCAAATAAATATGTGATACAAACATATTTTACTACGTGTAATAACTTACTTTAATAATACCTATCATATTATCTTTATGATATTAAATGAACCCTATAAATTTTATTACTTAATATATATAAAAGTATATTTTATTATATAAATTTAATATAAAATTTTATTTATTAATAAATAAATTATATTATTTACTCTAATAAATCTTTTAAAAATATTTAAAAATATAAAACGACGATATTTAAACTATATATTAATCATGTATAGATTTTTGGAAATTATTTTGAGTCAAATTTACTTTTATTGACTTTTGCATGTTAGTCTCGAGCATTAGGATTGTGGTACACTATGACTTAACCTAATTTGTTAGACAAATATTGACCAACACATAAATATATATAATTAATTTAGGTTCGTGAATCCGAGGCCAACCTTGCACTTGTTCAATGACGTTATATGTATTTTTACTACGAAATACAGTATGGTGAGTTTCATTTGCCTTTTTACCCTTTATATTTTTGGGACTGAGAATACATGCGCTTTTATAAATGTTTGACGAAATAGACACAAGTAATTGAAACAACATTCTATGGTTGAATTATCGAAATCGAATATGCCCATTTTTATTAAAGTCTGGTAATCTAAGAATTAGGGAACAGACACCCTAATTAACGCGAATCCTAAAGATAGATCTATTGGGCCTAACAAACCCCATCCAAAGTACCGGATGCTTTAGTACTTCGAAATTTATATCATGTCCGAAGGAGGATCCCGGAATGATAGGGGATATTCTTATATGTATCTAGTTAATGTCGGTTACCAGGTGTTCACCATATGAATGATTATTTTTGTCTCTATGCATGGGACGTATATTTATGAGAACTGGAAATGAAATTCTTGTGGTCTATTAAAATGATGGAAATAAATGATTATGATAAACTAATGAACTCACCAACCTTTTGGTTGACACTTTAAAGCATGTTTATTCTCAGGTGTTAAAGAAATCTTCCGCTGTGCATTTGCTCATTTTAAAGATATTACTTGGAGTCTTTCATAGCATATTTCGAAGAACGTTGCATTCGAGTCATTGAGTTCATCAAAGATTATTATTAAATCAATTTATAGTTGGATAGTGGATATTATGAAATGGTATGCATGCCTGTCAATTTTCGATGTAAAGAAAGAGTGTCTTTTAAAAACGAATGCAATGTTTGTAAAATGTATCATATAGAGGTCAAATACCTCGTAATGTAATCAACTATTGTGGATCGTTTATAATGTATATGAACGGGTCCTTTCAGTTGGTATCAGAGCGGTGGTCTTAGCGAACCAGGTCTGCATTAGTGTGTCTAACTGATAAGTCGATAGGATGCATTAGTGAGTCTGGACTTCGACCGTGTCTGCATGTCAAAAGTTTTGCTTATCATTTTGTGTCGAAAATTAACTACTTATCATCCTCAGGAAATTACCTGCTTATCATTTTTAGTCTAAGACACGTCTTGCTGCATTAATTGCATGAATAGTGTATAGACAAAAATTAATATCTTAGCATATCTGCTAAATCATATCTTATCGTATCTGTTACTTTAAACTTTGCCTGACATATCCCGCAAAGTCCTCCGCAATCTACGAAATCTTTTGATCTTATATATATATATATATATATATATATATATATATATATATATATATATATATATATATATATATATATATATATCTATGTAATTAGAATACCATCCGTTAGCCAAAATCATTTCATATCGAAAAAAAAAATCCTTTATCCAATCGTACGAAATGGAATTCGTCATCAGTTCAAGTCACTCAGATTCCGAAATGGAATCCCATTCAAGCTCAGAAAGCAGTGTGACCAGAATAGATCAACCAATCAGTCATCACCTATTCTGGATGAATTGGGGATGGATTCGTAGCCTCCTCAATCATTGGAAACAAGAAGAAGGTGATCCCTTCCATCTACCACATTGCCCTCTTGACGAAGAACCTGAAGCACTTACCGGCGAACCTGTCCGAAACACCATTTTCTCGCTCATTTCCAGAGTATCTCATTACGATTATATATTACATCAAATTTTATATTTTATTTATCCGCTCGTCCGAACCGACAATCACCCCGGTGTAATAGAAGAAGTCAACGAGCTTCGCGCTCGGGTAGTGGCTTTGGAGAATATGGTGCAGAGATTACAAACACCAGCAGCAGCATCAGCAGCATAACCAGTACCACCATCATCAATGCCAACTGTACCATTACCACCTCCAACCACAACCGCGTCGTAAACCTCAACTTCACAATCTGTCCCACGAGCATCAACCTCATACGCACCATAGATACCAAGGAGTACCAACAACAATAACTGACGAAGTATTAATTCATAACTTCATTGGAGAAACATTCTACGGCGATTATGTAATCTCTAAAGTCTTAGAGATTATCTAATCTAGCCCTAACCATAAATCAGTTAAGCGAACCAAAATGATAGAAGAAAGAGTAGAAACCCTGACAAAAATGGTGCGTGATTAACAAGCTAAACTTGCTTTACCAACAGCATCAACAGTACCGTCAGCGTTACCAACATCGTCAGTACAGTCAACATCCGAATCAACAACACAGATAACATCACAAACTCCGTCAGTTCAAGAATCACTATGGACATCATTACGAATCAATAACGTGTATATTGTATCAACGAGTTATGAAGAATTAACTCATTCCCTCTCAAGAAATTATATGTATATTATATATATATATATATTTTGAAATAAATCTTTCCGTGCTAAACTATTGTGTGTGAATCTTAACTACTCGGTTAATTCATATTATAAATATGCAATAATGTACGTCCTTCGGCCGCAACTTAACCAGCGTTAACTACAATCTCTGTCACAATTCAACAAATTCCAATTCATAATAAATCAAGTATATATATTTGATTTTACACTTTCATCATCGATGTACCCGAAACTTTTCAGATAACATCATTCGTACTTTGCGAAATTCACAAGAATTCCACGAACCGAACATCATACATCAACAAATAACGAAGTATTGATTCATAATTTCAATGTCATTAAAGAAATACTGCGTAAAAGTTATGTACTTTTTAAAGACTTTAGGGATTATTAAATTCAAGTTTCAACCATAAATCAAATGAGTTTAATTTAACATTAACTCATTAAATCTATGTTACATCTGAAGAAAATATACATATATATATTTTCATAAAGACTGTAATAAAATTCCTTTGTACAAAATATTAATTGTGAAATTTTTTTTTAACGGGTAGGTAATACCCGAGAGATATATAAATTCACAATTAATATGTTACATTCTTCGAATCTGATTCAGCAAATTATCCATTATACTCCTAACTTTCACAACAATATACATTCTTTTATAGAAATCAAAACAACCATACTCATTCAAAATTTAATTACATATTCTGATTTTGAAATCTCAAAATTCAACTCGAGATATGACCAAAATCATCACTCTTAGATCCTTACATCTTTCACAAGCTATATTTTGACTTCAAAACTGTGTTAGAACATCAAATGTATGTTAACGATTACAATATGTGTTCAAACCCTTCGAAAATTTCTGAAGACACTTCGAATGATGAGAAATCGAGATGATGATCCAACCACATGTTACCCACAGTTATGTACCCGAAAAACTCTTGAAACCAAAGTAAAAGTTTAAACAACGTATCCGCGTCAGATTCTTTGGCATTTATTAGCAAAAATAACTTTGCGACTCCTATTCAAAGTAGCCAGTTTTGTCACAGCTCCAGCAAGTCAACTTTGACTTTTCAGTCAGACTAACCTTATTATAACCTTAAGATATACACCATCGTTACCAGGGAACCTTTTACATTCCACCACATTATTAGCAGATGTACCAACAACTTCATTACCCTTTGACTTTAGCCTCTCCAAAAAGTCATTATAATTATTTATTGAAACCCCATCATTTACTCATTCGCATCTTGTAATGAGAATTGCCATACGAATCATTGGGAATTAGCAATCAGTATTTTGAAATCTCGCAGCATGTCTACGCCAACAGTTATATGTGTATATATAACGTCTATCTTCTGGACTTAATTTGAATGTGAAGTTTCTGAAAAACACTCCGAACTAAGAATTGGTTCTCCGAAAATGGAAAAAATGCTGATGAAGCAGCAAAAACTAAAAACGACTTTAAACGGTAAAAGCTGAATGATAATGATGAAGTGTGCTGGCAAAGCGCAGAAAAAGAGAAGTTTTGGAACTGGAAAACGGATTGAGCAAAGTAGGAAGGAGGCTTTGGACAAATTACAAAGACTGAACCTGACTTCAAAGGATCCAAATGATTCAGTACCTGCTGAAGTCATTAACGAATACCTTGCTCCTGACTCTAAACCCCAGCGGACAATATTCTTCATCATCCTCTGATATTAGAAATTCTAAAATATCATCATATCTTTCATTATAAATATCCTCCATATTTCTGAAGATATTTTCTTAATTTTTCTTATTTGAAATCATTTACCTCTTTGCGCTATCTGTATTACATCATAAAAGAAACTATTTTAGTTTCTAAATTCTGAAACATTCAAGTTTAAAATAGGAATATTTTGAAGTAGTGTTGGGAACTGAAGCATGAATTAGTATAATATAATGACACTTGATCAACGTGATTATATTACAGTAAGTCATGCTGAGTTTCTAAATGAAACGTGATGATTCACAGATCATAATATCATCATGTGCCATGTTATATGACTCTTGTATTCTATTTAACCTCTAAAATATCAAGAAAATATTTCTTGATGATTCGGCCTTTTCCAAGGTATTCTAGTAATTTGACAAGTCAAGATCGTGCCATCACAATTTCCTTCCTAGAACGTTAACAATGTTCATTCTGAAATTCATATCTGTGAATTCTGGACCATTACAAGCGGTGCTTAATCGCAAGAAGAAGAAACAAAAGGACAAAACTCCGAAATAAAAATTGGGGTATAAATTACAGCAAATAAAAGAGAGCATTAACTGTTAATGATAATGATTATAGAAGAAAGAAGCAGAGACTTTGAAATATAAGGGAACATATAAAGCCCAACGATAAACCAGAAATTATAAACTATATATATCAATGCATATAGCAATATAAAGACACGGGAGAAGTAGAAACACTATAAACCCAAGAGTATAGTAGAAGTAAATAGATTCTTCCGGCGGTAGATAAAAAAGAAGAATGACCAATATGAAAGTTAGAAGTATATCGAGAATCAAAACTGGATGGAGCATATTTATGAATACTTTAAAATATGAGTTGAGGGGGAAAGAATAGAAGGTGATGAAACATGACTAGGAACTTAGAAATCAACAGATTTAACTCACACAATGGCGGAATAAGTGAATCAAACCCTCTAGTGAATAGGTTAATTTTTTTTTTTGATTAATTTAGTCAAACCACAACTAAATCAAGTGTGATTAGATCAACACCTGGAGCTATTATTCACCACCTGGGTGATTTGGACTGAGAGAAAATTGGAGGAGCTCACTAGATCTGAGTGTGTGTAACAAATGAGAGGCTTAACCTAAAATTGAAGAACATAAGACTTTATATACCCCTGTTGTTGACTCACCCATACGATTCATTCATCACACGTACGAGTTGGCTTCATCAGCCGTACGAGTGATCACTCACTCGTGTCTTCTCATTTAGGTTGTAATTGTGACTTAGCTCAGCATCAGCCGTACGTATGAGCCTGTCAGGTGTACTAGTGAGGCTTCACTCGTACGTCTGACTAAGTCTAACATAGTCAAACATCTAAATCTCGTTCCTGCAGTTCCTGTAACCACATACAAACACGTATAGGATAATAACGTGCAATCATGGTGGCCTGTAAACTGTTGTACCTGCAATGGACGTGGGTAGATGTCTAGGGACTTGCATAAAATGCATAAACAGAAGGTGTGAGTTGTAAGGAAATGAAGGAGGTGAATTTATAAGAAAATTTCTGACAGAACAATTAAAATGGACGATCGCATTTAAAGCGGATCCTAATTCCCTTGATTACCGGAGAGTCAAATCTTATTAAGAAGATTTTCTTCAAATCCCTTGAAATCTGGGAATCAATCATATCTACGTCAAATGATAAGATGAATCTACACTTAATCATTTCACTCTTCTATGTTAGCTTCATTCGTACTCTTCATATAAATGGATTGTTTATCCAAATTATTCGCTGATGATAAAACTCTAATTTTCAGCCCGTATGCATCATAAAAACATACTTATTATCATTCACGACCATTCCACTCAAATTTCGGGACGAAATTTCTTTAACGGGTAGGTACTGTGACAACCCGTAAATTTCCAACCAAATTTAAACTTTAATCTTTATATGTTTCCGACACGATAAGCAATATTTGTTAAGTTAAATTTCAAGAATTTTAAACTATGTTCATACATTCATTCACCCTCGACCAAGTTCCAACGATTCACGAACTATTAAACGAATATGATTATATATGTATATGTGTATATATATTATAACTTGAAACGTAAACAGAATATTAGATTAAATACTTTATATGATTGTATCTGTTTCAAAATGTTTATCAATGGAATTAGAAGATAAGATCAAATGATTGAATTATCAGATATATTGAATTATGATTACAAGTCTCTGTTGAAAGGCCCACGTTGATTTGAGAAATCTTTCCATTTTAACAATATTCGGAAAATGGTAAAGTGATTTATAAATAAGAACAAATTGTCAATCATTGAGAACTAGACAAAGGATAGTGAAAGATTGAATCTCATAAAGACTCGATTGATCTATTTAGTTTTAAACGTACAAAAACGTTTTCAGTTTAAAAAGAACTTTATTATTAAAACGTATATAACTTTTATAAATATCTAGAATCACTTTTGACAACTCATTACTTAACTACTATGATAAAGATAACGATATTTATATTTTATTTTATAAATATAACGATTTAAATTAATATTATATATATTTATACGCGTATTATACGTACATAGTTTTATACTTTTACTATACTTAAACTTTACATTTACTTTATTTTTACTTTACTTTAACTTTAATAATTCACTTTAATAATTCATACTTTAATAATTCACTTTAATAATTCATACTTTAATAATTCACTTTAATAATTCATACTTTAATAATTCACTTTAATAATTCATACTTTAATAATTCACTTTAATAATTAATACTTTAATAATTCACTTTAATAATTCATACTTTAATAATTCACTTTAATAATTCAAAAATCTATTATAAATAGAATTCAATAGGTTTCATTATTTCATAGAAACTTGAAAATATTTTTCTCTAAACTCTCTCAATCGATTTACCTATATATATTTACTCCGTATTATTTCAAGATATTATTAGTATACATAAAATATTACGACGGAGTGCTGTCCGAGTGATTTCGAAATTGTTTTTCGAGTGGGATAGGATTAAGGAAATTATGGGTTATAGCTATGGAGGTGATTGAGTATGGTTCATGGGTATGCTCGTGAGGTCAATATAGTGTTTATCATTTCCGTTGCGTCTACGTACCTTTCCTGCAGTATTGAATCTCAATATTGATACGTGAGTACTCATAATTTAACTTTTACATACTAATAGTGTATCCCTGACTAGTGCTCGAGTATTTAGGATTATGCATGCTTGTACTTTTAATATTTCCCTTAGACAGGTTAGGTTGAATGTTGAATTAGTTACACTTGCGGTTGAGATAAGGTATAAGATATGCATGTCCTTGGAAAGCTAGCGAAAAATTAAGAACTTTTCCTTTAGATATCGAATGGTTTCGATGAACGGAAGTTATAATCAATTGAATTTTCGATATTTTTATTAAAAATGATTATTATTATCGTCGTTTTTATCATCGTTCTAGTTTTATCTTATTATTATGATTATTATTATCTTTATCAATAAAAAAGATTTATCATTAAAAATTGTTATTTTTTTTTATTATTACTATCGTTATTATCGTTAAAGTTATAATTAGTATTATTATTATTATCCAATTATTATTATTATTATTATTATTAGTATTATTATTATTATTATTATCGTTATTAATATATATATCATTATTTAAAAATGGTTATTGTTATTGTTATTGTTATTATTATTACTAGTATATTATCATTAAGATAATTATTAGTATTATCGTTATTAATGTTATAGTAACTATAATTATTAATATTAGTGTATTTAAAACAAATATTTGTAACACCTAATTATTTTGATTACTATTATTATCATTATTATGAACACGATATAAAAGATAATTAAAAGCTATTAAACGAAACGATTAGGAAATAATGAGTAAGAGTATCATGATGAAATTAAAATATTATAAGATATTGATTTAGATAAAATTATCGTTCTTATTATTTTTATCATTACTATTATTATTAAAAGTATCGTTAGTATTAAAACTATCATTTTAACAAAAATTATCATTTTAATAGAAATGTCATTGTTACTATAAAATATCATTATTATTATTATTTTAAATAGAATTATTATTTTAAAGATAATATTAAAAATTATCGTAAATATTAAAGTTATCATAATTAGAATTATCGTTTTATCATAATGTCATCTTAGTAATTATAAATATTGATATTTTTATAATAATAATTATTATTACAAAATAATACAACTTTTACTTACTATCATTATAGATATTATTTTATCAAATAAATATGTGATACAAACATATTTTACTACGTGTAATAACTTACTTTAATAATACCTATCATATTATCTTTATGATATTAAATGAACCCTATAAATTTTATTACTTAATATATATAAAAGTATATTTTATTATATAAATTTAATATTAAATTTTATTTATTAATAAATAAATTATATTATTTACTCTAATAAATCTTTTAAAAATATTTAAAAATATAAAACGACGATATTTAAACTATATAATAATCATGTATAGATTTTTGGAAATTATTTTGAGTCAAATTTACTTTTATTGACTTTTGCATATTAGTCTCGAGCATTAGGATTGTGGTACACTATGACTTAACCTAATTTGTTAGACAAATATTGACCAACACATAAATATATATAATTAATTTAGGTTCGTGAATCCGAGGCCAACCTTGCACTTGTTCAATGACGTTATATGTATTTTTACTACGAAATACAGTATGGTGAGTTTCATTTGCCTTTTTACCCTTTATATTTTTGGGACTGAGAATACATGCGCTTTTATAAATGTTTGACGAAATAGACACAAGTAATTGAAACTACATTCTATGGTTGAATTATCGAAATCGAATATGCCCATTTTTATTAAAGTCTGGTAATCTAAGAATTAGGGAATAGACACCCTAATTGACGCGAATCCTAAAGATAGATCTATTGGGCCTAACAAACCTCATCCAAAGTACCGGATGCTTTAGTACTTCGAAATTTATATCATGTCCGAAGGAGGATCCCGGAATGATAGGGGATATTCTTATATGTATCTAGTTAATGTCGGTTACCAGGTGTTCACCATATGAATGATTATTTTTGTCTCTATGCATGGGACGTATATTTATGAGAACTGGAAATGAAATTCTTGTGGTCTATTAAAATGATGGAAATAAATGATTATGATAAACTAATGAACTCACCAACCTTTTGGTTGACACTTTAAAGCATATTTATTCTCAGGTGTTAAAGAAATCTTCCGCTGTGCATTTGCTCATTTTAAAGATATTACTTGGGTCTTTCATAGCATATTTCGAAGAACGTTGCATTCGAGTCATTGAGTTCATCAAATATTATTATTAAATCAATTTATAGTTGGATAGTGGATATTATGAAATGGTATGCATGCCTGTCAATTTTCGATGTAAAGAAAGATTGTCTTTTAAAAACGAATGCAATGTTTATAAAATGTATCATATAGAGGTCAAATACCTCGCAATGTAATCAAATATTGTGAATCGTTTATAATGTATATGAACGGGTCCTTTCACTCCTGGTACAAGATCTATTTGAAATTCAACGGATCGATGTGGGGGTAATCCCGGTAATTCTTTTGGAAATACATCGGGAAATTCTTTTGCAATGGGAACATCATTGATGCTCTTTTCTTCAGTTTGTACTTTCTCGACGTGTGCTAGAACAGCATAGCAACCTTTTCTTATTAGTTTTTGTGCCTTCAAATTACTAATAAGATGTAGCTTCGTGTTGCCCTTTTCTCCGTACACCATTAAGGGTTTTCCTTTTTCTTGTATAATGCGAATTGCATTTTTGTAACAAACGATCTCTGCTTTCACTTCTTTCAACCAGTCCATACCGATTATCACATCAAAACTCCCTAACTCTACTGGTATCAAATCAATCTTAAATGTTTCGCTAACCAGTTTAATTTCTCGATTCCGACATATATTATCTGCTGAAATTAATTTACCATTTGCTAATTCGAGTAAAAATTTACTATCCAAAGGCGTCAATGGATAACTTAATTTAGCACAAAAATCTCTACTCATATAGCTTCTATCTGCACCCGAATCAAATAAAACGTAAGCAGATTTATTGTCAATAAGAAACAACCCATAACAAGCTCCGGGTCTTCCTGTGCCTCTGCCGCATTAATATTGAAAACTCTTCCGCGGCCTTGTCCATTCGTGTTCTCCTGGTTCAGGCAATTTCTAATAATGTGGCTAGGTTTTCCACATTTATAACAAACTACATTGGCATAACTTGCCCCGACACTACTTGCTCTGCCATTACTCGTTCCGACACCATTTGTTCCTTTCGTTCTATTAACCCCTGGTCCGTAGACCTCATACTTCGCCGCGCTATGACCTTTTCTTTTACACTTGTTGCAAAATTTGGTGCAGAACCCCGAGTGATACTTTTCACACCTTTGACATAGCTGCTTCTGATTGTTGTTGTTGTTGCGGTTATTATTGTTGTTGGGATGATTGTTGTAGTTGCTGTTGTTGTTGTTATTGTTGTTGTTGTTGTTGTTGGGTCGTTTGTTGTAGTTGCGATTGATGTTGCGATTGTTGGGATAATTGTTGCGATTATTGTTGTAATTGCTATTGTTGTTGTATTGGTGATTCTTATCACCGTTTTCCTCCCACTTTCTTTTGACTTGCTTCACATTGGCCTCTTCAGCAGTCTGTTCTTTAATTCTTTCTTCAATCTGGTTCACTAGTTTTTGAGCCATTCTACATGCCTGTTGTATGGAGGCGGGCTCGTGTGAACTTATATCTTCTTGGATTCTTTCCGGTAATCCTTTCACAAACGCGTCGATCTTCTCTTCCTCATCTTCGAATGCTCTCGGACACAATAGGCACAATTCTGTGAATCGTCTTTTGTACGTGGTAATATCAAATCCTTGGGTTCGTAACCCTCTAAGTTCTGTCTTGAGCTTATTGACCTCGGTTCTGGGACGGTACTTCTCGTTCATCAAGTGCTTGAATGCTGACCACGGTAGTGCGTACGCATCGTCTTGTCCCACTTGCTCTAGATAGGTATTCCACCATGTTAACGCAGAACCTGTGAAGGTATGCGTAGCGTACTTCACTTTGTCCTCTTCAGTACACTTACTTATGGCAAACACCGATTCGACCTTCTCGGTCCACCGTTTCAATCCGATCGGTCCTTCGGTTCTATCAAATTCCAAAGGTTTGCAGGCAGTGAATTTTTTGTAGGTGCATCCTACACGATTTCCTGTACTGCTAGATCCAAGGTTATTGTTGGTATGTAGCGCAGCCTGTACTGCGGCTATGTTTGAAGCTAGAAAAGTACGGAATTCCTCTTCATTCATATTCACGGTGTGTCGAGTAGTCGGTGCCATTTCCTTCAAAATAGTCAAATGCAACAAGTTAATCATACAGAATATTAAGAGTAGTTAATAGTATTTCGTAGCATAATATGAACTCATTTATAAAAGCTTTTTCTTCATATTAGCGTTTTATAAGTTTAAATTCGGGTAGTACCTACCCGTTAAGTTCATACTTAGTAGCTAATATACAATTCAACTACTACAATTCTATATGAAAAACTGATTATAATAATATTTCACGTTCAAACTTTTACACAATATTTTACAAACTTACAATACCGCTTATTTTACATATAGCATGAAATATAGCACACAATAAATTTGATACAAGATGGTTGTGAAGATAATTCTAGCTAGTACACAAGTCGTTCAGCAAAGGCAATAAAGACAAGTAATTCATACGTCCAGAAACAAGTCATGCATTCTGGTTTTACTAGGATTACTTCCCATCCTTGGTCTTGTGGAACATAACCGTTATGGCCGTTGATAAGATAGCGTGTTGTAATGTCGTTAAAGGGATGAGGGTTACGTAATGTCCAACAGTCCCGTAACAATCTAAAAACCTCATTTCTTACCCCAATTACCGAATCCGTCACTTTTGGGAACGTTTTGTTTAATAGTTGTAGCCCGATGTTCTTGTTCTCACTTTGGTGAGAAGCGAACATTACTAATCCGTAAGCATAACATGCTTCTTTATGTTGTATGTTAGCCGCTTTTTCTAAATCACGAAGTCCAATATTCGGATATATTGAGTCAAAATAATTTCTTAACCCATTGCGTAAAATAGCATTTGGGTTCCCCGCAATATATGCGTCAAAGTAAACACATCGTAACTTATGGATTTCCCAATGTGATATCCCCCATCTTTCGAACGAAAGCCTTTTATAAACCAAGGCATTCTTGGAACGTTCTTCGAATGTCTTACAAACTGATCTCGCCTTAAATAGTTGTGCCGAAGAATTCTGACCGACTCTAGACAAGATTTCATCAATCATGTCTTCGGGTAGGTCTCTTAAAATATTGGGTTGTCTATCCATTTTGTGTTTTTATACTGTAAAATAGACAAGAGTTAGATTCATAAAAAAATACTTATTAATACAAGCAATTTTTACATATATCATAAAGCATAAGCACACTATATTACATATATTACACCACACGAATACAACTATCTTATTCCGACTCGCTTGTTTCTTCTTCTTCGGTTTTGGTTCGTTTTGCCAAGTTTCTAGGGATATATGATGTTCCCCTAATACGAGCCGTAGTTTTCCACATTGGTTTAGAAAAACCTGGTGGTTTAGAGGTTCCCGGGTCATTGTTACAACTTAAGGACTTCGGGGGTTGACGATACATATAAAGTTCATCGGGGTTGGAATTAGATTTCTCTATTTTTATGCCCTTTCCCTTATTATTTTCTTTTGCCTTTTTAAATTCAGTTGGGGTAATTTCTATAACATCATCGGAATTCTCGTCGGAATCCGATTCATCGGAGAATTGGTAATCCTCCCAATATTTTGCTTCCTTGGCGGAAACACCATTGACCATAATTAACCTTGGTCGGTTGGTTGAGGATATTCTTTTACTTAACCGTTTTATTATTTCCCCCACCGGTTCTATTTCTTCATCCGGTTCCGATTCTTCTTCCGGTTCCGATTCTTCTTCCGGTTCCGACTCTTCTTCCGGTTCCTCTTCGGGAACTTGTGAATCAGTCCACGAATCATTCCAATTTACATTTGACTCTTCATTATTATTAGGTGAGTCAATGGGACTTGTTCTAGAGGTAGACATCTATCACATAATATCAAACGCGTTAAGAGATTAATATATCACATAATATTCACATGTTAAAAATATATAGTTTCCAACAAAATTTGTTAAGCAATCATTTTTCAAGTAAACACGGTCGAAGTCCAGACTCACTAATGCATCCTAACAAACTTGATAAGACACACTAAAACAAACCATAACCTTTATTTCATCAATAAAGGTTTAAAAAGGTTTACGTAGATTATCAAATAATGATAATCTAAAATATCCTGTTTACACACGACCATTACATAATGGTTTACAATACAAATATGTTACAACAAAATAAGTTTCTTGAATGCAGTTTTTACACAATATCATACAAGCATGGACTCCAAATCTCGTCCTTATTTAAGTATGCGATAGCGGAAGCTCTTAATAATCACCTGAGAATAAACATGCTTAAAACGTCAACAAAAATGTTGGTGAGTTATAGGTTTAACCTATATATATCAAATCATAATAATAGACCACAAGATTTCATATTTCAATACACATCCCATACATAGAGATAAAAATCATTCATATGGTGAACACCTGGTAACCGACATTAACAAGATGCATATATAAGAATATCCCCATCATTCCGGGACACCCTTCGGATATGATATAAATTTTGAAGTACTAAAGCATCCGGTACTTTGGATGGGGTTTGTTAGGCCCAATAGATCTATCTTTAGGATTCGCGTCAATTAGGGTGTCTGTTCCCTAATTCTTAGATTACCAGACTTAATAAAAAGGGGCATATTTGATTTCGATAATTCAACCATAGAATGTAGTTTCACGTACTTGTGTCTATTTTGTAAATCATTTATAAAACCTGCATGTATTCTCATCCCAAAAATATTAGATTTTAAAAGTGGGACTATAACTCACTTTCACATATTTTTACTTCGTCGGGAAGTAAGACTTGGCCACTGGTTGATTCACGAACCTATAACAATATATACATATATATCAAAGTAGGTTCAAAATATATTTACAACACTTTTAATATATTTTGATGTTTTAAGTTTATTAATTCAGCTGTCCTCGTTAGTAACCTACAACTAGTTGTCCACAGTTAGATGTACAGAAATATATCGATAAATATTATCTTGAATCAATCCACGACCCAGTGTATATGTATCTCAGTATTGATCACAACTCAAACTATATATATTTTGGAATCAACCTCAACCCTGTATAGCTAACTCCAACATTCACATATAGAGTGTCTATGGTTGTTCCGAAATATATATAAATGTGTCGACATGATATGTCGAAACATTGTATACGTGTCTATGGTATCTCAAGATTACATAATATACAATACAAGTTGATTAAGTTATGGTTGGAATAGATTTGTTACCAATTTTCTCGTAGCTAAAATGAGAAAAATTATCCAATCTTGTTTTACCCATAACTTCTTCATTTTAAATCCGTTTTGAGTGAATCAAATTGCTATGGTTTCATATTGAACTCTATTTTATAAATCTAAACAAAAAAAGTATAGGTTTATAGTCGGAAAAATAAGTTACAAGTCGTTTTTGTAAAGGTAGTCATTTCAGTCGAAAGAACGACGTCTAGATGACCATTTTAGAAAACATACTTCCACTTTGAGTTTAACCATAATTTTTGGATATAGTTTCATGTTCATAATAAAAATAATTTTCTCAGAATAACAACTTTTAAATCAAAGTTTATCATAGTTTTTAATTAACTAACCCAAAACAGCCCGCGGTGTTACTACGACGGCGTAAATCCGGTTTTACGATGTTTTTCGTGTTTCCAGGTTTTAAATCATTAAGTTAGCATATCATATAGATATAGAACATGTGTTTAGTTGATTTTAAAAGTCAAGTTAGAAGGATTAACTTTTGTTTGCGAACAAGTTTAGAATTAACTAAACTATGTTCTAGTGATTACAAGTTTAAACCTTCGAATAAGATAGCTTTATATGTATGAATCGAATGATGTTATGAACATCATTACTACCTTAAGTTCCTTGGATAAACCTACTGGAAAAGAGAAAAATGGATCTAGCTTCAACGGATCCTTGGATGGCTCGAAGTTCTTGAAGCAGAATCATGACACGAAAACAAGTTCAAGTAAGATCATCACTTGAAATAAGATTGTTATAGTTATAGAAATTGAACCAAAGTTTGAATATGATTATTACCTTGTATTAGAATGATAACCTACTGTAAGAAACAAATATTTCTTGAGGTTGGATGATCACCTTACAAGATTGGAAGTGAGCTAGCAAACTTGAAAGTATTCTTGATTTTATGTAACTAGAACTTGTAGAATTTATGAAGAACACTTAGAACTTGAAGATAGAACTTGAGAGAGATCAATTAGATGAAGAAAATTGAAGAATGAAAGTGTTTGTAGGTGTTTTTGGTCATTGGTGTATGGATTAGATATAAAGGATATGTAATTTTGTTTTCATGTAAATAAGTCATGAATGATTACTCATATTTTTTTGTTATTTTATGAGATATTTCATGCTAGTTGCCAAATGATGGTTCCCACATGTGTTAGGTGACTCACATGGGCTGCTAAGAGCTGATCATTGGAGTGTATATACCAATAGTACATACATCTAAAAGTTGTGTATTGTACGAGTACGAATACGGGTGCAT
The DNA here is from genome assembly GCF_046630445.1 of Rutidosis leptorrhynchoides. Taxonomy (NCBI): domain Eukaryota; kingdom Viridiplantae; phylum Streptophyta; class Magnoliopsida; order Asterales; family Asteraceae; genus Rutidosis; species Rutidosis leptorrhynchoides. Next base: position 458,295,074 of record NC_092334.1, read on the forward strand.
ACGAGTAGAATTGTTGATGAAACTGAACGAGGATGTAATTGTAAGCATTTTTGTTAAGTAGAAGTATTTTGATAAGTGTATTGAAGTCTTTCAAAATTGTATAAATACATATTAAAACACTACAAGTATATACATTTTAACTGAGTCGTTAAGTCATCGTTAGTCGTTACATGTAAGTGTTGTATTGAAACCTTTAGGTTAACGATCTTGTTAAATGTTGTTAACCCAATGTTTATAATATCAAATGAGATTTTAAATTATTATATTATCATGATATTATCATGTATGAATATCTCTTAATATGATATATATACATTAAATGTCTTTACAACGATAATCGTTACATATATGTCTTGTTTAAAAATTATTAAGTTAGTAGTCTTGTTTTTACATATGTAGTTCATTGTTAATATACTTAATGATATGTTTACTTATCATAGTATCATGTTAACTATATATATATATCCATATATATGTCATCATATAGTTTTTACAAGTTTTAACGTTCGTGAATCACCGGTCAACTTGGTTGGTCAATTGTCTATATGAAACATATTTCAATTAATCAAGTCTTAACAAGTTTGATTGCTTAACATGTTGGAAACATTTAATCATGTAAATATCAATCTCAATTAATATATATATACATGGAAAAGTTCAGGTCACTACATTATCAACATCCTGTTGTTCCGCATTCTCAGGAGGAGCAATGCGAGCTTGGGATGAAGATTCACCCCTTTCAGTCTGCAAAACACATCAAACACAATTTTTGTGCATCCAAATATGCATTAGTGTCAGCAAAATCATCAATCAAAATAATTACAATGACATGTTCAATTTATATCAAACTTATGCTCATTTTCATATTTTTATCAAATCTACACTTTTTCAAATAATCATATACGAAAATGTTCGCCAAGTTCATAAGCATTCAACTCAAATAATCATATATGATCAGAATGCGCGAGCTTTATAGGCAGTTTCACAATTTGGGGCTCCGCGACTCGCGGCATTTTTCCCCTTCATAATGCTAAAAACGAACATATATTTCATAGCATTATTCCTCAAGAAAGACAAGCTTTTAGTTGCAATTGTTCATTTACAAGTGATATTCGTTTAAATAATAAAAGGTGAAGACAAAAGACAGATTCGACGAATTGAAGACGCAAACGACCAAAAAGCTCAAAAGTACAAAATACAATCAAAGAGGTTCCAATTATTGATAAGAAACGTCTTAGAATTACAAGAGTACAAGTTACAAAACGCAAAGTACAAGATATCAAATTGTACGCAAGGACGTTCAAAAATCCGGAACAGGGACCAGAGTCAACTCTCAACGCTCGACGTAACGGACTAAAAATTACAAGTAAACTATGCACATGAATATAATATAATATATAATTAATTCTTAAAATTAATATATATATTATATTATATTTAAAAACTGTCGGCAAGAAAGGATCCAAAATGGAGTGAGCTGTAAAATCAAACTCCGCGACTCGCGGAGTTTGAAGGGGAAAAATGCCGCGAGTCGCGGAGCCCCAAATTGTGAAACTACCTATAAAGCTCGCGCATTCTGATCGTAAAAAAATATCCATATATCCATCATCTATATCTATATACGTAAATATATATATATATATATATATATATATATATATATATATATATATATATATATATATATATATATATATATATATATATATAATTTTAATTTTAATTTTAATTTTAATTTCTAATAATAAGGGTATGTTAGCGAATGTTGTAAGGGTGTAAGTCGAAATTCTGTCCGTGTAACGCTACGCTATTTTAATCATTGTAAGTTATGTTCAACCTTTTTACATTAATGTCTCGTAGCTAAATTATTATTATGCTTATTTAAATCGAAGTAATCATGATGTTGGGCTAAAAATATTAAAATTGGGTAATTGGGCTTTGTACCATAATTGGGGTTTGGATAAAAGAACGACACTTGTGGAAATTAGACTATGGGCTATTAATGGGTTTTATATTAACTAAACAATACCTTGTTAATTTAATATACAAACTTATAATTTGACGTATTTATATATAACCACATACGCTTGACTGGGTACGGTGGGCGGGATATCTATAAATACCAATAATTATTCATTTTACCGGACACGGAACTGGATTAATAGTTCATAGACTTGTTGAAATAGGGATGAATTACATTCAAGGGTAATTGGTGTAATTGTTAACAAAGTAGTAAAACCTTGGTTTACACGCAGTCGATAACCTGGTGTATTCATTAAACAAAGTATTAAAACCTTGTTATAATTCGAATCCCCAATTAGTTGGAATATTTGACTTCGGGAATAAGAATAATTTGATGAAGGCTTTCGCTCTTTATATTTATGACTGATGGACTATTATGGACAAATCCGTATGGACATATTAAATAATACAGGACAAAGAACAATTAACCCATGGGAATAAACTAAAATTAACACGTCAAACATCATGAATACGGAAGTTTAAATAAGCATAATTTCTTTATTTTTATATTTAATTGCACTTCTAATTATGGCACTTTTATTTATTGTTATTGTATTTAATTGCACTTTTAATTATCGCATTTTTTAATTATCTCAAGTTTATTTTATCGCAATTTTATTTATTGCAATTTCATTATCGTTATTTATTTTACGCTTTAATTAAGTTGTATTTATTTTTAATATTTTACATTAGGTTTTAACTGCGACTAAAGTTTTTAAAATCGACAAACCGGTCATAAAACGGTAAAAACCCCCTTTTTATGATAATAATATTACTTATATATATATTTGTATTTTTATAAATTAAACTAATATAGCGTTAAGCTTTGTTTAAAGATTTTCCCTGTAGAATGAACCGGACTTACTAAAAACTACACTACTGTACGATTAGGTACACTGCCTATAAGTATTGTAGCAAGGTTTAAGTATATCCATTTTATAGATAAATAAATATCTTGTGTAAAATTGTATCGTATTTAATAGTATTTTCTTATAAAATTTAATAGTATTTTATACCCCTTAGCTTTAACTATCAAGTATTTTTGGTGCCGCTGTCGGGGAACCAATCTAGCTTAAAAGCCGGAAGCGCAACGCTAATATAAAAAAAAGATTTTTATTTTTAGTTTACTTTTATAAAAATATGCTTTTGTAAAAATACGTTTTAAATATTCGAAAATATAAAAAGAAAAACAAAAAAAAATTTATATATTTTTAAGAGTTTGTTAAATATTTAAGTTTTATAAAGTTTCTTTATTTTTATTTTATAAAAATATAAGTTTTATTTAAATATTTTGTGTTTATTTAAAACATATATATAAAAAAAAAGAAACCAAAAAAAAATATATACATATAAATCTATTTTTAAGATTTTTATAAAATTATAAAGTATCTTATATTTTTTTTTTAAAATATAATTTTATTTTGTTTTTATAAATATTTTATATAAATATTTAAACAGAAAATATAATAAAAATAATAAAACCGAAACCCGTCGAATTTGACCTACACCTCTTTTGGACCTGCAACCTCTGCGACTTGCGGAGGTTTTGAACTGGGATCACCGCGACTCGCGGAGTTCTCTCTGACAGGCCACAGGAAGCCCTAATCTGCATTAATTACGGGTTTTTATTATTATTATTTAAATTAAACCCTAATTAGGGTATTTTTATTATATAATTTAGTTTTTATTTTTATTTTGTATTTTAAGTTTAATTAGTTTAATTAGTTTATAAAATTAATAGTTTTATAAAATAAATAATATAAAAATAATATTTTTATAAAAATTGTACTTTTTACAACTTTTAGTATATTTTTATATTTTGTCCCTTTTTATTCGTTTTTAGCGTAACTTTTGTATTTTTCGCTCGTATTTAGTTTTAAATATAGTTTTTGCCATAGTTATTTTTATTTTTTAGATTTTTAGGCCTTGCCGTAAAATCCCTTAAGTGCTTTTTCTTTAGACTAAGATCTAGGTGCTCTAGAATTTTGCGACGCCTTTTTAAGTTTTAGTACCTTTTTAAGTTATTGCCATTTGGGATATAGTTTTACTTCTAAGCTTTAATATTTTTAGACGCAACTTTTAGTTTTTAGTTTTTAGTTTCTTTTTAAGTTTCAACGCGCTACTTTCTTATTTTTATTTTTCGACACCTTTTACCTATGTATCAATTATCAATCTAATTAGTAATCTCAATTTTCAATTTTAATTTTACGTTAGTGATAATAATAAGGTTGGGATAGTGGAGTGTTTTAAAGTTTTATAAGTATCTCTTTTTCTTTCTTATTTTTCGACGCCTTTTATTTTTTATTTTTTTTCACCCCTTTTATTTTTCGACCTTTTTCGACGCGCTCTTTTTCTTTCTTATTTCTCGCCATTCTAGTTTTTAGGACATAGATTTTTATTCTACTTCTTCCCTAAATTTCTTAAAATTACGAAAATTTATTTTAAGTGGTTAAATTGATAGACATCAAAATTTTCTGGTTCGTAGTAATAGTTGGATTTGTACGTGGGCCGGGTTATTGGAGCCAAACAGTACTCATTTATATTGAGACCAAACGAATCCTGCCCCTCTGCTGCATCTTTTGGCTATTCAAAACGTGGGCAAAATCAGAAAAGTCTATTAATTGGATAACTTATATAATTTTTCTTTCCTTTTAAAAACTAATCGGATATTCAGTGAATGCATCGAGCAAGACGTTCACCACCTTTTGTACGTTCACCACCTGTAACTAGATCAAGATATCTAGCTAATATTACCGCCGTTGATTTTTCTTTAGAATCGTCATCCAATCGACCAAGTACTCCAATTCAAATTTCCGATAATCCATTTTTTGTACCCGACCTCACAATTGAGAATTCGGAGAATATTCAGGGACAATTCATAGATCCCGAACCATTAATTTTTCCTCCGGAACCACCAATCATTCAAACAGAGATTGTTGAGGAACGAACCATTAAATCAGAATCCTCTAGTGATTCAGATTCAACAAATTCAATTATGGAGAATCTGGAACCTTTAAGTATGGAAGACCGAATGCGAGCTAAACGCACTGGCCAAGGTCACACAATTACTCATCTGACATTAATGCGCCAGATTATGAGATCAAAGGACAAATTCTACACATGGTGACTAATCAATGCCAATTTAGTGGTGCGCCGAAGGAAGATCCAAATGAACATCTTCGTACCTTTAATAGGATCTGCACACTATTTAAAATAAGAGAAGTTGAGGATGAACAGATATATCTCATGTTATTTCCCTGGACTTTAAAGGGAGAAGCCAAAGATTGGTTGGAATCGTTACCTGAAGGGGCGATTGATACATGGGATGTTTTAGTTGAAAATTTTCTTAAACAATTCTTTTCGGCATCTAAAGCCGTAAGACTTCAAGGAGAAATTGTTACGTTCAAACAGAAACCAAATGAAACTTTATATGAGGCGTGGACCAGATTTGGAAAGTTATTGAGAGGATGTCCGCAACATGGTTTAGACACCTGTCAAATAGTACAAATATTCTACCAAGGATGCAACATCACTACAAGGAAAGACATCGATATAGCAGCTGGTGGTTCTATTATGAAGAAAACAGAAACTGATGCTTACAAAATTATTGATAACACTGCTTCCCACTCACATGAGTGGCACCAAGAAAAAGATATCGTTAGATCATCTAAAGCAGCTAGAGCCGATTCTAGCCATGATTTAGATTCCATTTCAGCAAAGATAGATGCAGTCGAGAGACGAATGGAAAAGATGACTAAGGATATACACTCAATACGAATTAGTTGTGAGCAGTGTGGAGGACCACATTTGACAAAAGATTGTCTCAGTATTGAACTAACAATGGAACAAAGAGATAATATTTCATATATAAACCAAAGGCCTGGAAATAATTATCAGAATAATTATCAACCTCCAAGACCAATTTACAATCAAAACCAGAATTATAACCGAAATATTCCATACAACAATCAACAAGGTCCTAGCAATCAACAAGTATCCAACAATACTTACAACCAGTAAAGACCTAATTTTCAAAACAAACCACAACAAACCGATGATAAAAAGCCAAATTTAGAAGATATGATGACGAAGCTAGTTGAAACTCAAACGCAGTTTTTCACATCTCAGAAACAAACTAATGAACAAAATGCTCAAGCATTTAGAAATCAACAAGCTTCTATTCAAAATTTGGAACAAGAAGTGAGTAACCTAGCAAGGTTAATAGGTGAAAGAAAACCGGGAAGTCTACCTAGTGATACAAATGCTAACCCCCGGAATGAAACAGCTAAAGCCATTACCACAAGAAGTGGTATTACACTTAAACCACCTGAAATACCTGTAATTTCTGATGAAGCTATTCCTACTCCACAAGAACCACAACCTGAGCAAGATAAGGAAACAGAACCGGTAGTTGAATATGTTAATGAAGATAACACAGTTAAGGCAAAACCTTATGTTAAACCATACCAACCACCACTTTCTTACCCGAGTAAAATGAAAAAAGAGAAACTTGAAGCCGAGAAATCCAAATTCTTGGATATGTTTAAACAAATAAATATCAATCTTCCTTTCATTGATGTGATTTCAGGAATGCCCAGATAAACTAAATTTCGGAAAGATCTGATCACAAATAGAAAGAAAATGGAAGAACTCTTGGCTGTTACTATGAATGCTAATTGTTCAGCAGTGCTATTGAATAAGATACCAGAAAAACTATCTAATCCAGGAAGTTTCACAATTCCATATTTTCTGGGTAGTCTTAGTTCAATAGAAGCATTGGCAGACTTAGGTGCTAGTATAAATTTAATGTGGTATTCACTATACACTAAACTAGACCTTGGAGAATTGAAACCAACACGAATAAGCATACAACTAGCCGATCAATCAATAAAATATCCTAGAGGGATAATGGAGAACATGCTAATTAAAGTTGGTACTTTAGTATTTCCAGTAGATTTTGTTGTTCTGGACAAGGAAGAAGATTCTCAAGTTCCTCTCATATTAGGAAGACCATTCTTAAACACGGCTAAAGCAATGATAGACGTGTTTGGTAAGAAATTGACCCTAAGTATAGAGGATGAGAGTATTACCTTTTCAGTTGATAGAGCAATGCAACAACCGCAATCTGCAGATGATACATGTTATTATATTCAAACAATAGATTCACATGCAGAATTGTTAGAAGAATTTTCAGAATTACAAGGAACAGGAGAATGTTATTTAGGAGAAGGAACTGAACCAATTGATGAAACTAAAATGTTAGCTACACTAATAGCTAATGGATATGAACCAATAACAGAAGAAATTCAAATGCTAAAAGTAGAAGACGGATATCGATATAAATCATCGATAGAAGAACCTCCGACATTAGAGTTAAAGCCACTTCCAAACCATTTGGAATACGCTTATTTACAAGGTGAATCTGAATTACCTGTAATAATATCGTCTTATCTTACTGAAAATGAAAAATCACAACTCATTTCTATGTTGAAAGCTCATAAACCAGCTATTGCATGGAAAATTCATGATATTAAAGGGAATAAGTCCTTCGTATTGCACACGTAAAATCCTTATGGAAGAAGGTCATAAAACGTATGTACAACGCCAACGAAGACTAAATCCTAATATGCAAGATGTTGTTAAAAAAGAAATTATTAAACTGCTAGATGCAGGTTTAATTTATCCAATCTCTGATAGTCCATGGGTAAGCCCAGTTCAATGCGTACCTAAGAAGAGTGGCATGACTGTCATCACAAATGAGAAAAATGAGCTTATTCCTTGTGTGTATTGATTATAGAAAATTAAATGACGCCACCAGAAAAGATCACTTTCCCTTACCTTTCATTGATCAAATGTTGGAAAGATTAGCCGGAAATAGTTACTATTGTTTTCTTGATGGTTTTTTCGGATATTTTCAAATTCCAATAGCACCCAAGGATCAAGAGAAAACCACGTTCACGTGCCCTTATGGTACTTTTGCTTACAAACGCATGCCATTTGGACTTTGCAATGCCCCTGCAACCTTTCAAAGGTGCATGATGGCGATTTTTTGCGACATGATAGAAGAATGCATGGAAGTTTTCATGGATGACTTTTCAGTCTTCGGTGATACATTTGAATCATGTTTAGTTAATCTGAAACGAATGCTTATTAGATGCGAACAATCAAATCTAGTACTTAATTGGGAGAAATGTCATTTCATGGTTAAAGAAGGCATCGTTCTTGGACATAAAATTTCAAAGGAAGGAATTGAAGTGGATAGAGCTAAAGTAGATGTAATTTCTAAACTTCCACATCCCACCAATGTTAGAGGAGTTAGGAGTTTTCTAGGGCATGCTGGTTTTTACCGACGTTTCATAAAAGATTTTTCTAAAATTGCCACTCCTATGAATAAACTCCTAGAAAAGGATGCTCCATTCGTATTTTCAGATGAATGTATCAAATCATTTAATATTCTTAAAGAGAAACTCACTAATGCGCCTATCATGATAACACCAAATTGGAATCTACCGTTTGAACTAATGTGCGATGCAAGTGATTTTGCAATGGAAGCCGTTTTAGGACAAAGGATTGAAAAACGATTTCAACCTATATATTATGCTAGTAAGACGTTAAAAGGAGCACAAACGAACTATACAACTACTGAAAAATAACTCCTTGCTATTGTCTTTGCTTTTGACAAATTTCGTTCATATCTCGTTATAGCAAAAACGGTGGTCTATACCGACCATTCTGCTCTTAGATACCTATTTTTGAAACAAGATGCTAAACCAAGATTAATCCGTTGGATCTTACTCTTAAAAAAGTTCGATATTGAAATCCGAGATAAAAGAGGAGCAGAAAATCTCGCCGCCGATCATCTTTCTCGTCTTGAAAATCCCGAATTAGAAGTTCTAAATGAATCGGCCATACAAGACAACTTTTCTGATGAATATCTATTGAAGATAGATTATAATGAAATTCCATGGTTTGCAGACTATGCAAACTACTTAGTATGTGGATTCCTTGAAAAAGGATTGTCATACCAAAAATGAAAGAAATTCTTCAGTGATATAAAACACTATTTCTGGAAAGATCCACATCTATTTAAAAGTTGTCCAGATGGAATAATACGCCGATGTGTATTCGGAGATGAAGCCAATCAAATCTTAAACCATTGTCACACAGGACCAACAGGAGGGCATTATGGGCCTCAACTTACAGCAAGAAAAGTTTATGATGCTGGATTCTATTGGCCTACAATTTACAAAGACGCACACCTTCTTTGCAAATCCTGTGATGCATGTCAAAGGGCCGGAAAAATAAGTCAACGTGATGAAATGCCACAAAATGTCATTCAAGTATGTGAAGTATTTGACATTTGGGGTATTGACTTTATGGGTCCATTTCCAAAATCTCATAATAATCTATACATTCTCGTAGCCATTGATTATGTATCTAAATGGGCGGAAGCACAAGCTCTCCCAACTAACGGTGCACGAGTTGTAGACAACTTTTTAAAACGTCTTTTTGCAAGGTTTGGAACACCGAAAGCTTTAATAAGTGATCGGGGAACTCATTTTTGTAATAATCAACTTGAGAAAGTTCTCAAAAGATATGGAGTAACTCATAAAATCTCCACCGCATATCATCCACAAACAAGTGGACAAGTTGAAAATACCAACCGAGCATTAAAACGTATTCTAGAGAAAACCGTAGGATCAAATCCGAAGGAATGGTCCATTAAATTGGAGGATGCACTCTGGGCTTTTAGAACAGCCTACAAAACTCCAATTGGAACCACACCTTTTAAACTCGTTTATAGAAAAGCATGTCATCTTCCAGTAGAAATTGAACACAAAGCATTTTGGGCTTTGAAGACATGTAATCTTGATTTACATGAATCCGGACGTCTACGATTAAGTCAACTAAACGAATTAGAAGAATTAAGACATGAAGCATATGAAAATTCCTTAATCTATAAGGAAAGAACGAAGAAATGGCATGATAAAAGAATCAGAAGTTCAAAAGAATTCAAAGAAGGAGACAGAGTTCTTCTTTTCAATTCACGATTCAAGCTATATCCTGGAAAATTGAAATCAAGATGGTCTGGACCATTCACAGTCAAAAGAGTTTTCCCATACGGAACAGTAGAATTAATAAATTCAAATGGGATTGAATTTAAAGTTAATGGTCACAGAGTTAAACATTACATACATGGTCCGATGGAAGTTGACAATGAAGTTAATCACAATTTCAACACCACAGCTAACTAAGTGTGGGGAGAATCAAGTCTTTAAAGGATAATATGTATTTCTGTTAGAGTTAGATTTTTTGTTTTCGTGTAGTTCTCGAAAATGGAACCCGAATGGTCTTTCCCTAGCAGACCCTAAAGAACTAGTCTTCTCCCCCCATTCTGAATTTTTATTTTTTTTAGGTTTTTACGAAATGAAAACTTCCTGTGAATTAAACCATGGTCTAATGCTACACGCTTTGATCACTAAACGTAATAATGACACACTTCCAAGTGAAATAGTATCATTAATCAGAGGTAAATTGGACGGAGTAAGAAAATAATCCAGATGCGAAGATAATAAGTTACAATTTGGTAAAGGAAAATCAAAATCCGCAGCGAAAAGAAGAGCACGACACCTTGAAAAATGTCACAAATGCGGAAAATGGTCACACGAAGGTAAATGTTCAAATAATCAAACCTATTCAAATACCGAATTTGTTACTTTATGCAGAGACGGACCGTTCATATGTTTAGAAGAAAAAACGTTAAATGCTCGAGGTTACGCCTATGTAGCCATGGAAAACCAATTAGTCCGACTATCTTATGAGTAGGCTAGAGCATATCACTAAGAAATCTATTTCACAGGTAAGTTTGTAAAGTTTTTATTTTTATTTTTATTTTTAACCTTTTGATAATAAACGCTAATTTGTTCGCTATAAAGTATTAAATTGGTATTCAATAAAATTAGGTCTTGCGACCGAAATTATTGATATCATACAAAAATTTATTACATCACTGCAAAATTTAACGTTTATTCTTAAGGTATAAATATCTTTAATCAATCAACCCAAAATATTTCAAAAATTCGTCATGAGTTAAATTAGGTCATGGAACCGAAATTACTTTACCGAAAAGAGGGGCGCATATTTTTGATAATATTTAATTGATTAAAGTGGGATAAAAGCCAAAAAGATTTTTAATTTTATTTTTACCTTGTTTTAAAATTAATATATAAAAAAATTAAAATAATATTGTAAACTTTTTAAATTAATATATTTAAAATTGTAAATATTAGAAAAAATTGATATTTTTAATATAATTTTGTATGTATAAAAACAAAAATATAATATAAGTTTGGTGTGAATTTATAATTTTTAAAATATGAATTTTTAATTTTATGCATTTTAAATTTAAGTTGTGTGAATTTAAAAACAAAAATTTACTTTATTTCGCTAAGTTAAAAATATGATTTTTAAAATTCGTCGTGAGTTGAAGACTAGGTCTTTGAACCGAAATTGCTTTACCCGAGGGAGGGCCGAGAACTTTTATTATCATTATTTTTAATCTTATTGAATTAAAGTATGCCAAAAAACATTAAAAAAAAACCCAAAAATCTTTGCTTTTAAAACCGCGCTTTAAATTGACAAATTTTAAAATTTTGTCGAGGACAGACTAGGACATCGTTCCGAAACGACCTCGTCCTAAATAACAAGGGAAACAAACTTTTAAAATTAATTAATTAATTGTTTTATAAGTTAAGGTTTTTATAAAAAAAAAATACAAACACCGCGACTTGCGGAGTTTGAAGAACAAAAATACCGCAAGTCGCGGAGAACCAAAATTCCAGAAAAAAATATAACGCTGGAACAGATCAGTCCCCAACACAAAACACCCACAAACTGCGAAAAACACCCGAGAAAACACACACAAATCCGCAATTTTTGGCCATTTTTCATCAAATCTTTCACAAAATCATGTTGAGAAGGATGCTATCAAGGAATTACTCAAGGAAAACGGTAAATTTCTACACCAAAACACCATTTAATCCGAAAATTAGTGTTCTTGAGCAATTTTATACCCAATTCGATTTTGATGCTTTTTAGTGTAATTATACTTAAATTGTTTATGTATTATGCTTGTATAACCTAGAGTGATGCTATTTAACATGATTAGAAGCCTTAAACTTCAAATTTTGAGTAATCTAGGGTTTGTGTTCTTGAGCAATTTGGGGCTTTTTGATATAAACAGGTTATGGCCTATTTTTGTCATGAATTATTGCTAAATTGAGTAGTGTAACATGTTTAGGTAGTTAAATGATCCAAACTTTGAGCCTAAACATGATTTTTGAGAATTAAAGTGGACTTTTTCAAGTCTAAAATTCATGAACTTAATTTTTGAGAGATAATGCCATTTGAAACTTGTTTAATTGCTAATAATGATTATTTTGACGTTATTTGAGTTGAATGCTTATGAACTTGACGAACATTTTCGTATATGATTATTTGAAAAAGTGTAGATTTGATAAAAATATGAAAATGAGCATAAGTTTGATATAAATTGAACATGTCATTGTAATTATTTTGATTGATGATTTTGCTGACACTAATGCATATTTGGATGCACAAAAATTGTGTTTGATGTGTTTTGCAGACTGAAAGAGGTGAATCTTCATCCCAAGCTCGCATTGCTCCTCCTGAGAATGCGAAACAACAGGATGTTGATAACTATTACAAACTAGATATACCTCATCCAGTTATGACATTTTCAGATATGCACGTGGAAAATTTGCACCCGAACTTGAGATTAGACAGACGTTGGATAGATTATCCAAAATACCAAAGGGGCTTGCACACTCTTCATTCTAAAGCTGTTGAAGTACCCAGGGTAATAGAATGGGAACCGTTAGAAGCCGTAGAATTGGCCGAGCCAATTAGAGAATTACTTACACAGAGGTATGGTAATTCTACTTTTAACGATTGGGTACGATTATTCAACATGCGTAGACCTGTATATAAAGTATAGTGTGAAGAATTATTGTGTAGTATAGAAATAAATGATTGGGTAGCTAGTTTAACCGATCGAAGTTTTATTAGATTTTTGTTAGGAGGTTCGATACGCCACATGTCTCTACTAGACATGGCTCAGGCCTTACGTATATATACGCCCGAGGAGCTAGCATCTGCCGATTGTCGAGGGTTGATATTGAATGGTATGAAGATTGATGAAAATTTTGATACGCATGGTGTATGGAGTCAAATGACTAGCCATCACCGATTTAAAGGGGGAAATTACTCTTATCTTGATATTGATAGAGCTGAATTAAGAGTAATTTACAGGTTTCTAGCGAACTCGATTACACAGCGAGGTAAAAATAAGGAAAAGGTAAATGAACAGGATTTGTTTTACCACATGTGTATTCGAGACCCACAAAGCGCTGTAAGTATACCTTATTATGTGGTTTATTATTTATCAGCTATGGTTAGGGGGATGAGACCGCACAGTATAATAGGAGGTGGTATATTTATTACATTAATTGCTGAGTATCTCAATGTGGATATAATTCGGGGGGATTATTAATCGAAGAACCAGAACCCCACTATACAATTGGTTTAAATGTATATCATGGTGCTAAGGTTTTGAAGAGGCGAAATAACGCCTCAGTAAGATATAATGGAAGACATCCACAGGTTGAGAGAAATCAACAGCCAGGTAATGTGGGAGGGGGAAATGAAATGACAGAAATGCAAAGGTTTATAGCTTCACAAGAGTATGAAAATGCTAGACATCGAGCATTTGAAGATTGGCAAGTTCATCAAAACCAAATCATAACTCATTGCCAACATATAGGTAGAAACTATATTCCTACTCCAACGCCCGTATTTCCTCCCTGGTCTATAGAGATGCAACCACCGTATCCTACTTATAACCCAGCTGAAGCATTTTATAACACATACGGTTATGCATGGAACCCCTACTAGTATCAGTAACAACCCTAGTTTATTTAGTTTTATTTATTTTATTTTTGTAATGTTACTACATTATACACTTATGTTGATATTGTAATAGTTTTTTTTTTTATAATTTTCTAACTTTTATTATTAGATTTTAATAATTTTTGAATGTGGGGTAATATACCAAACTTCAAAAATATGTATATATGTTTGCAGTTTATCTTATGTACACAACAGGGTAAAACAACGCATTTTCAAGGACTAGCATTAAGTTCAGCAAAAGCAACTATTTTGACGACAAGATGCAAAATATATGTGAAATAACAACAAGACGGAATGAACAAATGATGTGCACCATTTATCATTCAGAAAACAAACGCCAACATGTTTGGAAACTTTGGTAAAATTTAATCATTTATCTACGCTAATCACCCTCAATAATTTATATTGTTACTGATTTCTTGCAAATGAGGGCATTGCAAAATCTTAAGTGTGGGAAGGGGTTAAATTCTTTTGGAATTTTAAAATTTTTACTTTATACACTTGGTTACCATTAGAAATACTAGTAAAGCAGTAGTTGTATTAGAATCTAGTGCTCTCTGATAATAAAGAACAGCCCTAGTCTTATATACTGGCTACCCAATTCTAGTAAAAATTTTCAAAATTTTCAATTAAATGAACTCAAAATCATGTTTATACATATTTATGAACGATAAAACTAGGTGTTAACACAGAAATTATTGTTACCTCGGAAAGGACATAAATTGAGAAACAAACTAAAATGTTAGAATTCATTTAAAATGGAATAGAGGAGAACAAAAAGGAAAAATAAAAGCCAAGTGTGGGAAAATTTACCAAGTTATTTTAAACATATGTCACATATTTCTGTAACAAATAACTGAAAATACTTTTGTTTTGGACTAAATTAACTGTTTTACCCGATTTACTGTAAAGAAAGATGGATCTACACGATGAATCAATTCCATCACTAAAAGGAAATAAAGTCTTCCGAAAAAGAAACGCGCTTCTTGATTTAGGTCATGAAGTTGTCGTCCAGACCAGCTGTAGGTTGACGAAAAATCTAGAAAAGTCATCACTAAAATCAGCAGGAAATCCACGGACCACAGCATCAAACAGGGTCGCCAAGTGGTCAGACTTATCCTAACCATGAGAGGATCTGTCTCGTAAAATGGGGAGGGCGCCGTGCAAATTAGCTTGATAAGACTAATGAATCAGATCCCCAGAAAGGATAATCTCCTTAAAAGATCAAAAATCAGCTTTTAAGACTGATATTACTCAATCCTTGAGATTGACCTTAAAGATTGAGGATTCAAACTCATGGAATTCAATGATATCTAAACTCGAGCTTGAACGAGAAAATATTTTGATCAAAAATTACAAACCGATTTATTTTCTAAAAACCCATTTTCAATGCGTTCATTACCATTGAACGTAAAATCCTAGGAATTCACCTAGAATTCATTAGGTCACCTGAACTAAATCGGGTGTCAACCGTAAGAACGGTGGTTGCATAGCATGGTCAAATACAGGACCTTGTGCCAGACCGAAAAATTATAAGGGTGAGCTTTACTATTGCTCCTACAAAGGATAGTAATTGCGTCTGACACGTTATAGACCATAATTAAAAGTATGTCAGGGGACATTGCCTTAACAGTTGCTTGTTCAACGCTTTCCTTTACAACCGGACGGTAGTTTACCGAAAGGTAATATACGGAGCAAGTATACTGGACGTGTTGCTTTCCTAATACAAGGTTAGCAAGTGGGTGACACAAAATCGCAAGTTTTGAGCTAAAATTTTCAAATCTGAAACCCACCAAACCCACAAAAAGAATTTGCAAACACCGGTGAAGGGTTATTCCGAAAAACTTATCTAGGGTAAAAGCTAGATTTAATTTTCAAAAAATCAAATGTTTTCATAAAGATCCAATTTCCTTAAGGATCTAATTTTTTATAGTCATGTGGGACTGTAAACCATAACGTTACTACCATTGTTTATACCGCCATATAGAAATCACTGATGTACAAAGTGTGAAGAATAAAGAAGTGATTCTAGTATTTCAAGACTATATTGCTTGAGGACAAGCAACGCTCAAGTGTGGGAATATTTGATAATGCTAAAAACGAACATATATTTCATAGCATTATTCCTCAAGAAAGACAAGCTTTTAGTTGCAATTGTTCTATTTACAAGTGATATTCGTTTAAATAATAAAAGGTGAAGACAAAAGACAGATTTGACGAATTGAAGACGCAAACGACCAAAAAGCTCAAAAGTACAAAATACAATCAAAGAGGTTCAAATTATTGATAAGAAACGTCTCAGAATTACAAGAGTACAAGTTACAAAACGCAAAGTACAAGATATTAAATTGTACGCAAGGACGTTCGAAAATCCGGAACCGGGACCAGAGTCAACTCTCAACGCTCGACGCAACGGACTAAAAATTACAAGTCAACTATGTACATGAATATAATATAATATATAATTAATTCTTAAAATTAATATATATATATTATATTATATTTAAAAACCGTCGGCAAGAAAGGATCCAAAATGGAGTGAGCTGTAAAATCAAACTCCGCGACTCACGGACTTTGAAGGGGAAAAATGTCGCGAGTTGCGGAGCCCCAATTTGTGAAACTGCCTATAAAGATCGCGCATTCTGATCGTAAAAAAATATCCATATATCCATCCTCTCTATTTATATACGTAAATATAAATATATATATATATATATATATATATATATATATATATATATATATATATATATATATATATATATATATATATATATATATATATATAATTTATATTTTAATTTTAATTTTAATTTTAATTTCTAATAATAAGGGTATGTTAGCGAATGTTGTAAGGGTGTAAGTCAAAATTCTGTCCGTGTAATGCTACGCTATTTTTAATCATTGTAAGTTATGTTTAACCTTTTTACATTAATGTCTCGTAGCTAAATTATTATTATGCTTATTTAAATCGAAGTAATCATGATGTTGGCTAAAAATATTACAATTGGGTAATTGGGCTTTGTACCATAATTGGGGTTTGGATAAAAGAACGACACTTGTGGAAATTAGACTATGGGCTATTAATGGGTTTTATATTAACTAAACAATACCTTGTTAATTTAATATATAAACTTATAATTTGACGTATTTATATATAACCACATACGCTTGACTGGGTACGGTGGGCGGGATATCTATAAATACCAATAATTATTCATTTTACCGGACACGGAACTGGATTAATAGTTAATAGACTTGTTGAAACAGGGGTGAATTATATTCAAGGGTAATTGGTGTAATTGTTAACAAAGTAGTAAAACCTTGGTTTACACGCAGTCGATAACCTGGTGCATTCATTAAACAAAGTATTAAAACCTTGTTACAATTCGAATCCCCAATTAGTTGGAATATTTGACTTCGGGAATAAGAATAATTTGACGAAGGCTTTCGCTCTTTATATTTATGACTGATGGACTATTATGGACAAATCCGTATGGACATATTAAATAATCCAGGACAAAGAACAATTAACCCATGGGAATAAACTAAAATCAACATGTCAAACATCATGAATACGGAAGTTAAATAAGCATAATTTCTTTATTTTTATATTTAATTACACTTCTAATTATCACACTTTTATTTATTGTTATTGTATTTAATTGCACTTTTAATTATCGCATTTTTTAATTATCGCAAGTTTATTTTATCGCACTTTTATTTATTGCAATTTCATTATCGTTATTTATTTTACGCTTTAAATTAAGTTGTATTTATTTTTAATATTTTACATTAGGTTTTAACTGCGACTAAAGTTTTTAAAATCGACAAACCGGTCATAAAACGGTAAAAACCCCCTTTTTATAATAATAATATTACTTATATATATATATTTGTATTTTTATAAATTAAACTAATATAGCGTTAAGCTTTGTTTAAATATTTTTCCCTGTGGAACGAACCGGACTTACTAAAAACTACACTACTGTACGATTAGGTACACTGCCTATAAGTGTTGTAGCAAGGTTTAAGTATATCAATTCTATAAATAAATAAATATCTTGTGTAAAATTGTATCGTATTTAATAGTATTTTTTTATAAAATTTAATAGTATTTTATACCGCTTAGCTTTAACTATCAAGTATTTTTGACGTATTTAAAGCTAAGGGGTATAAAATACTATTAAATTTTATAAGAAAATACTATTAAGTACGATACAATTTTACACAAGATATTTATTTATTTATAGAATGGATATACTTAAACCTTGCTACAACACTTATAGGCAGTGTACCTAATTGTACAGTAGTGTAGTTTTTAGTAAGTCCGGTTCGTTCCACAGGGAATCTTTTAAACAAAGCTTAACGCTATATTAGTTTAATTTATAAAAATACAAATATATATATAAGTAATATTATTATTATAAAAAGGGGGTTTTTACCATTTAATGACCGGTTTGTCGATTTTAAAACTTTAGTCGCAGTTAAAACCGAATGTAAAATAAATATAACTTAATTTAAAACGTAAAATAAATAACGATAATGAAATTTCGATAAATAAAAGTGCGATAATTAAAAAGTACGATAATTAAAAGTGCAATTAAATACAATAACAATAACTAAAAGTGCAATAATTAGAAGTGCAATTAAATATGAAAATAAAGGAATTATGCTTATTTAAACTTCCGTAATCATGATGTTTGACGTGTTGATTTTAGTTTATTCCCATGGGTTAATTGTTCTTTGTCCTGGATTATTTAATATGTCCATACGAATTTGTCCATAATAGTCCATCAGTCATAAATATAAAGAGCGAAAGCCTTCGTTAAATTATTCTTATTCCCGAAGTCAAATATTCCAACTAATTGGGGATTCGAATTGTAACAAGGTTTTAATACTTTGTTTAATGAATACACCAGGTTATCGACTGCGTGTAAACTAAGGTTTTACTACTTTTTTTAACAATTACACCAATTACCCTTGAATGTAATTCACCCCTGTTTCAACAAGTCTATTAACTATTAATCCAGTTCCGTGTCCGGTAAAATGAATAATTATTGGTATTTATAGATATCCCGCCCACCGTACCCAGTCAAGCGTATGTGGTTATATATAAATACGTCAAATTATAAGTTTGTATATTAAATTAACAAGGTATTGTTTAGTTAATATAAAACCCATTAATAGCCCATAGTCTAATTTCTACAAGTGTCGTTCTTTTATCCAAACCCCAATTATGGTATAAAGCCCAATTACCCAATTTTAATATTTTTAGCCCAACATCATGATTACTTCGATTTAAATAAGCATAATAATAATTTAGCTACGAGACATTAATGTAAAAAGGTTGAACATAACTTACAATGATTAAAAATAGCGTAGCGTTACACGAACATAATTTCGACTTACACCCTTACAACATTCGCTAACATACCCTTATTATTAGAAATTAAAATTAAAATTAAAATTAAAATATAAATTATATATATATATTTACGTATATAGATAGAGAGGATGGATATATGGATATTTTTTTACGATCAGAATGCGCGAGCTTTATAGACAGTTTCACAATTTGGAGCTCCGCGACTCGCGGCATTTTTCCCCTTCAAACTCCGCGAGTCGCGGAGTTTGATTTTACAGCTCACTCCATTTTGGATCCTTTTTTGCCGACAGTTTTTAAATATAATATAATATGTATATTAATTTTAAGAATTAATTATATATTATATTATATTCATGTGCATAGTTGACTTGTAATTTTTAGTCCGTTGCGTCGAGCGTTGAGAGTTGACTCTGGTCCCGGTTCTGAATTTTCGAACGTCCTTGCGTACAATTTAATATCTTGTACTTTGCGTTTTGTAACTTGTACTCTTGTAATTCTGAGACGTTTCTTATCAATAATTAGAACCTCTTTGATTGTATTTTGTACTTTTGAGCTTTTTGGTCGTTTGCGTCTTCAATTCGTCGAATCTGTCTTTTGTCTTCACCTTTTATTATTTAAACGAGTATCACTTGTAAATAGAACAATTGCAACTAAAAGCTTGTCTTTCTTGAGGAATAATGCTATGAAATATATGTTCGTTTTTAGCATTAACAAATATTCCCACACTTGAGCGTTGCTTGTCCTCAAGCAATATAGTCTTGAAATACTAGAATCACTTCTTTATTCTTCACACTTTGTTCATCAGTGATTTCTATATGGCGGTATAAACAATGGTAGTAACGTTATGGTTTACAGTCCCACATGATTATAAAAAATTAGATCCTTAAGGAAATTGGATCTTTATGAAAACATTTTATCTTTTGAAAATTAAATCTAGCTTTTACCCTAGATAAGTTTTCCGGAATAACCCTTCACCGGTGTTTGCAAATTCTTTTTGTGGGTTTGGTGGGTTTCAGATTTAAAAATTTTAGCTCAAAACTTGCGGTTTTGTGTCACCCACTAGCTAACCTTGTATTAGGAAAGCAACACGTCCAGTATACTTGCTCCGTATATTACCTTTCGGTAAACTACCGTCCGGTTGTAAAGGAAAGCGTTGAACAAGCAACTGTTAAGGCAATGTCCCCTGACATACTTTTAATTATGGTCTATAACGTGTCGGACGCAATTACTATCCTTTGTAGGAGCAATAGTAAAGCTCACCCTTATAATTTTTCAGTCTGGCACAAGGTCCTGTCTTTAACCATGCTATGCAACCACCGTTCTTACGGTTGACACCCAATTTAGTTCAGGTGACCTAATGAATTCTAGGTGAATTCCTAGGATTTTACGTTCAATGGTAATGAACGCATTGAAAATGGATTTTTAGAAAACAAATCGGTTTGTAATTTTTGATCAAAATATTTTCTCGTTCAAGCTCGAGTTTAGATATCATTGAATTCCATGAGTTTGAATTCTCAATCTTTAAGGTCAATCTCAAGGATTGAATAATATCAGTCTTAAAAGCTGATTTTTGATCTTTTAAGGAGATTATCCTTTCTGGGGATCTGATTCATTAGTCTTATCAAGCTAATTTGCATGGCGCCCTCCCCATTTTACGAGACAGATCCTCTCATGGTTAGGATAAGTCTGACCACTTGGCGACCCTGTTTGATGCTGAGGTCCGTTGATTTCCTGCTGATTTTAGTGATGATTTTCTAGATTTTTCATCAACCTACAGCTGGTCTGGACGACAACTTCATGACCTAAATCAAGAAGCGCGTTTCTTTTTCGGAAGACTTTACTTCCTTTTAGTGATGAAATTGATTCATCGTGTAGATCCATCTTTCTTTACAGTAAATTGGGTAAAACAGTTAATTTAGTCCAAAACAAAAGTATTTTCAGTTATTTGTTACAGAAATATGTGACATATGTTTAAAATAATGGGGAGGGCGCCGTGCAAATTAGCTTGATAAGACTAATGAATCAGATCCTCAGAAAGGATAATCTCCTTAAAAGATCAAAAATCAGCTTTTAAGACTGTTATTACTCAATCCTTGAGATTGACCTTAAAGATTGAGAATTCAAACTCATGGAATTCAATGATATCTAAACTTGAGCTTGAACGAGAAAATATTTTGATCAAAAATTACAAACCGATTTGTTTTCTAAAAATCCATTTTCAATGCGTTCATTACCATTGAACGTAAAATCCTAGGAATTCACCTGGAATTCATTAGGTCACCTGAACTAAATCGGGTGTCAACCATAAGAATGGTGGTTGCATAGCATGGTCAAAGACAGGACCTTGTGCCAGACCGAAAAATTATAAGGGTGAGCTTTACTATTGCTCCTACAGAGGATAGTAATTGCATCCAACACGTTATAGACCATAATTAAAAGTATGTCAGGGGACATTGCCTTAACAGTTGCTTGTTCAACGCTTTCCTTTACAACCGGACGGTAGTTTACCGAAAGGTAATATACGGAGCAAGTATAATGGACGTGTTTCTTTCCTAATACAAGGTTAGCAAGTGGGTGACACAAAATCGCAAGTTTTGAGCTAAAATTTTCAAATCTGAAACCCACCAAACCCACAAAAAGAATTTGCAAACACCGGTGAAGGGTTATTCCGGAAAACTTATATAGGGTAAAAGCTAGATTTAATTTTCAAAAGATCAAATGTTTTCATAAAGATCCAATTTCCTTAAGGATCTAATTTTTTATAGTCATGTGGGACTGTAAACCATAACGTTACTACCATTGTTTATACCGCCATATAGAAATCACTGATATACAAAGTGTGAAGAATAAAGAAGTGATTCTAGTATTTCAAGACTATATGGCTTGAGGACAAGCAACGTTCAAGTGTGGGTATATTTGATAATGCTAAAAATGAACATATATTTCATAGCATTATTCCTCAAGAAAGACAAGCTTTTAGTTGCAATTGTTCTATTTACAAGTGATATTCGTTTAAATAATAAAAGGTGAAGACAAAAGACAGATTCGACGAATTGAAGACGCAAACGACCAAAAAGTTCAAAAGTACAAAATACAATCAAAGAGGTTCCAATTATTGATAAGAAACGTCTTAGAATTACAAGAGTACAAGTTACAAAACACAAAGTACAAGATATTAAATTGTACGCAAGGACGTTCGAAAATCCGGAACCGGGACCAGAGTCAACTCTCAATGCTCGACGTAACGGACTAAAAATTACAAGTCAACTATGCACATGAATATAATATAATATATAATTAATTCTTAAAATTAATATATATATTATATTATATTTAAAAACCGTCGGCAAGAAAGGATCCAAAATGGAGTGAGCTGTAAAATCAAACTCCGCGACTCGCGGAGTTTGAAGGGGAAAAATGCCGCGAGTCGCGGAGCCCCAAATTGTGAAACTGCCTATAAAGCTCGCGCATTCTGATCGTAAAAAAATATCCATATATCCATCCTCTCTATCTATATACGTAAATATATATATAATTTATATTTTAATTTTAATTTTAATTTTAATTTCTAATAATAAGGGTATGTTAGCGAATGTTGTAAGGGTGTAAGTCGAAATTCTGTCCGTGTAACGCTACGCTATTTTTAATCATTGTAAGTTATGTTCAACCTTTTTACATTAATGTCTCGTAGCTAAATTATTATTATGCTTATTTAAATCGAAGTAATCATGATGTTGGGCTAAAAATATTAAAATTGGGTAATTGGGCTTTGTACCATAATTGGGGTTTGGATAAAAGAACGACACTTGTGGAAATTAGACTATGGGCTATTAATGGGTTTTATATTAACTAAACAATACCTTGTTAATTTAATATACAAACTTATAATTTGACGTATTTATATATAACCACATACGCTTGACTGGGTACGGTGGGCGGGATATCTATAAATACCAATAATTATTCATTTTACCGGACACGAAACTGGATTAATAGTTAATAGACTTGTTGAAACAGGGGTGAATTACATTCAAGGGTAATTGGTGTAATTGTTAACAAAGTAGTAAAACCTTGGTTTACACACAGTCGATAACCTGGTATATTCATTAAACAAAGTATTAAAACCTTGTTACAATTCGAATCCCCAATTAGTTGGAATATTTGACTTCGGGAATAAGAATAATTTGACGAAGGCTTTCGCTCTTTATATTTATGACTGATGGACTATTATGGACAAATTCGTATGGACATATTAAATAATCCAGGACAAAGAACAATTAACCCATGGGAATAAACTAAAATCAACACGTCAAACATCATGATTACGGAAGTTTAAATAAGCATAATTCCTTTATTTTCATATTTAATTGCACTTCTAATTATTGCACTTTTATTTATTGTCATTGTATTTAATTGCACTTTTAATTATCGTACTTTTTAATTATCGCACTTTTATTTATCAAAATTTCATTATCGTTATTTATTTTACGTTTTAAATTAAGTTATATTTATTTTACATTCGGTTTTAACTGCGACTAAAGTTTTAAAATCGACAAACCGGTCATTAAACGGTAAAAACCCCCTTTTTATAATAATAATATTACTTATATATATATTTATATCTTTATAAATTAAACTAATATAGCGTTAAGCTTTGTTTAAAAGATTCCCTGTGGAACGAACCGGACTTACTAAAGACTACACTACTGTACGATTAGGTACACTGCCTATAAGTGTTGTAGCAAGGTTTAAGTATATCCATTCTATAAATAAATAAATATCTTGTATAAAATTGTATCGTATTTAATAGTATTTTCTTATAAAATTTAATAGTATTTTATACCCCTTAGCTTTAACTATCAAGTATTTTTGGCGCCGCTGCCGGGGAACCAATCTAGCTTAAAAGCCGGAAGCGCAACGCTAATATAAAAAAAAAGATTTTTATTTTTAGTTTACTTTTATAAAAATATGCTTTTGTAAAAATACGTTTTAAATATTCGAAAATATAAAAAGAAAAACAAAAAAAATTATATATTTTTAAGAGTTTGTTAAATATTTAAGTATTATAAAGTTTCTTTATTTTTATTTTATAAAAATATAAGTTTTATTTAAATATTTTGTGTTTATTTAAAACATATATAAAAAAGAAACAAAAAAATATATATATATAAATCTATTTTTAAGATTTTTATAAAATTATAAAGTATCTTATATTTTTTTTAAAAAATATATAAGTTTTATTTAGTTTTTATAAATATTTTATATAAATATTTAAACAGAAAATATAATAAAAATAATAAAACCGAAACCCGTCGAATTTGACCTGCACCTCTTTTGGACCTGCAACCTCCGCGACTTGCGGAGGTTTTGAACTGGGATCACCGCGACTCGTGGGGTTCTCTCTGACAGGGCACAGGAAGCCCTAATCTGCATTAATTACGGGTTTTTATTATTATTATTTAAATTAAACCCTAATTAGGGTATTTTTATTATATAATTTAGTTTTTATTTTTATTTTGTATTTTAAGTTTAATTAGTTTAATTAGTTTATAAAATTAATAGTTTTATAAAATAAATAATATAAAAATAATATTTTTATAAAAATTGTACTTTTTACAACTTTTAGTATATTTTTATATTTTGTCCCTTTTTATTCGTTTTTAGCGTAACTTTTGTATTTTTCGCTCGTATTTAGTTTTAAATATAATTTTTGCCATAGTTATTTTTATTTTTTAGATTTTTAGGCCTTGCCGTAAAATACCTTAAGTGCTTTTTCTTTAGACTAAGATCTAGGTGCTCTAGAATTTTGCGACGCCTTTTTAAGTTTTAGTACCTTTTTAAGTTATTGCCATTTGGGATATAGTTTTACTTCTAAGCTTTAATATTTTTAGACGCAACTTTTAGTTTTTAGTTTTTAGTTTCTTTTTAAGTTTCAACGCGCTACTTTCTTATTTTTATTTTTCGACACCTTTTACCAATGTATCAATTATCACTCCAATTAGTAATCTCAATTTGCAATTTTAATTTTAAGTTAGTGATAATAATAAGGTTGGGATAGTCGAGTGTTTTAAAGTTTTATAAGTATCTCTTTTTCTTTCTTATTTTTCGACGCCTTTTATTTTTTATTTTTTTTCACCCCTTTTCTTTTTCGACCTTTTTCGACGCGCTCTTTTTCTTTCTTATTTCTCGCCATTCTAGTTTTTAGGACATAAATTTTTATTCTACTTCTTCTCTAAATTTCTTAAAATTACGAAAATTTATTTTAAGTGGTTAAATTGATAGACATCAAAATTTTCTGGTTCGTAGTAATAGTTGGATTTGTACGTGGACCGGGTTATTGGAGCCAAATAGTACTCAATTATATTAGGACCAAACGAATCCTGCCCCTCTGCTGCATCTTTTGGCTATTCGAAACGTGGGCAAAATCAGAAAAAGTCTATTAATTGGATAACTTATATAATTTTTCTTTCCTTTTAAAAACTAATAGGATATTCAGTGAATGCACCGAGCAAGACGTTCACCACCTTTTGTACGTTCACCACCTGTAACTAGATCAAGACATCTAGCTAATATTACCGCCGTTGATTTTTCTTTAGAATCGTCATCCAGTTGACCAAGTACTCCAATTCAAATTTCCGATAATCCATTTTTTGAACCCGACCTTACAATTGAGAATCCGGA
Organism: Rutidosis leptorrhynchoides; assembly: GCF_046630445.1. Lineage (NCBI taxonomy): Eukaryota > Viridiplantae > Streptophyta > Magnoliopsida > Asterales > Asteraceae > Rutidosis > Rutidosis leptorrhynchoides. The sequence goes on from NC_092334.1 coordinate 458,321,154, forward strand.
GAATATTCAGGGACAATTTGAAATGTCCCGTTCTTATTGATTAAAAACGTTCCATATTAATTGATTTCGTTGCGAGGTTTTGACCTCTATATGAGACGTTTTTCAAAGACTGCATTCATTTTTAAAACAAACCATAACCTTTATTTCATAAATAAAGGTTTAAAAAGCTTTACGTAGATTATCAAATAATGATAATCTAAAATATCCTGTTTACACACGACCATTACATAATGGTTTACAATACAAATATGTTACATCGAAATCAGTTTCTTGAATGTAGTTTTTACACAATATCATACAAACATGGACTCCAAATCTTGTCCTTATTTTAGTATGCAACAGCGGAAGCTCTTAGTATTCACCTGAGAATAAACATGCTTTAAACGTCAACAAAAATGTTGGTGAGTTATAGGTTTAACCTATATATATCAAATCGTAACAATAGACCACAAGATTTCATATTTCAATACACATCCCATACATAGAGATAAAAATCATTCATATGGTGAACACCTGGTAACCGACATTAACAAGATGCATATATAAGAATATCCCCATCATTCTGGGACACCCTTCGGATATGATATAAATTTCGAAGTACTAAAGCATCCGGTACTTTGGATGGGGTTTGTTAGGCCCAATAGATCTATCTTTAGGATTCGCATCAATTAGGGTGTTTGTTCCCTAATTCTTAGATTGCCAGACTTAATAAAAAGGGGCATATTCGATTTCGATAATTCAACCATAGAATGTAGTTTCACGTACTTGTGTCTATTTTGTAAATCATTTATAAAACCTGCATGTATTCTCATCCCAAAAATATTAGATTTTAAAAGTGGGACTATAACTCACTTTCACAGATTTTTACTTCGTCGAGAAGTAAGACTTGGCCACTGTTGATTCACGAACCTATAACAATATATATATATATATATATATATATTAAAGTATGTTCAAAATATATTTACAACACTTTTAATATATTTTGATGTTTTAAGTTTATTAAGTCAGCTGTCCTCGTTAGTAACCTACAACTAGTTATCCACAGTTAGATGTACAGAAATAAATCGATAAATATTATCTGGAATAAATCCACGACCCAGTGTATACGTATCTAAGTATTGATCACAACTCAAACTATATATATTTTGGAATAAACCTCAACCCTGTATAGCTAACTCCAACATTCACATATAGAGTGTCTATGGTTGTTCCGAAATATATATAGATGTGTCGACATGATAGGTCGAAACATTGTATACGTGTCTATGGTATCTCAAGATTACATAATATACAATACAAGTTGATTAAGTTATGGTTGGAATAGATTTGTTAGAACATGTGTGTAGTTAATTTTAAAGGTCAAGTTAGAAGGATTAACTTTTGTTTGCGAACAAGTTTAGAATTAACTAAACTATGTTCTAATGATTACGAGTTTAAACCTTCGAATAAGATAGTTTTATATATATGAATCGAATGATGTTGTGAACATCATTACTACCTCAAGTTTAGTAGGTAAACCTACTGGAAGTGACAAGAAATGATCTAGCTTCAAAGGATCTTGGATGGCTTGAAAGTTCTTGAAGTAGGATCATGACACAAAAACAAGTTCAAGTAAGATTTTTACTCGAATTAAGATAGTTTATAGTTATAGAAATTGAATCAAAGTTTGAATATGAATATTACCTTGAATAAGAAAGATAACCTACTATATATAACAAAGGTTTCTTAATCTTAGATGATTACTTGGAATGGATTAGAAAGCTTGGAAGTAAATTAGTAAACTTGAAGGGATTTTTGAAGTGTTCTTGAAGTGTTCTTCCTATGATGATTATAGCTTGATTCTTGAAGTGATTTTTGATGAAGATGATGATTAACTACTGGAAAAATACGTTCATAATAGTGTGTGTGTGTTGAGAGAGAATTAGAAAGAGAATTGGAAGTGAAATGGAGTGAATGATGAGTGGTAATTGGTGAGTGGTGAGTGGGGTTAAAAGGAGTTCTAGTTAGTTGACTAGCTCATGGTAGAAGTTAAAATTGATTAGTCATACATGACATAATCAAGAGTGGAATCCCATGCTAGTTCCTATTGGTATATACTCATAGTAAGTACGTTTTGAAGCTGTGTATAATACGGGTAAGAATACGACTAGAATTCTTGATGAAAGAAAAGAATGGAAAAGTAACTGTAACCATTTTTGTTAAGTATGAGTGTTTTGATATATGTCTTGAAGTCTTCCAAAAGTATTTTAATACATCTAAATACACTACATGTATATACATTTTAACTGAGTCGTTAAGTCATCGTTAGTCGTTACATGTAAGTGTTGTTTTGAAACCTTTAAGTTAACGATCTCAATTAATGTTGTTAACCCATTGTTTATTATATCTAATGAGATGTTAAATTATTATATTATCATGATATTATGATATATTAATATATCTTAATATGATATATATACATTTAAATGTCGTTACAACGATAATCGTTACATATATGTCTCGTTTCGAAATCCTTAAGTTAGTAGTCTTGTTTATATGTATATAACTCATTGTTAATATACTTATGGAGATACTTACTTATCATAATCTCATGTTAACCATATGTATATCCATATATATATCGTCATGTCATTTTTACAAGTTTTAACGTCCGTGAATCGCCGGTCAACTTGGGTGGTCAATTGTCTATATGAAACATATTTCAATTAATCAAGTCTTAACAAGTTTGATTGCTTAACATGTTGGAAACATTTAATCATGTAAATATCAATCTCAATTAATATATATAAACATGGAAAAGTTCGGGTCACTACAGTACCTACCCGTTAAATAAATTTCGTCCCGAAATTTTAAGCTGTTGAAGGTGTTGACGAATCTTCTGGAAATAGATGCGGGTATTTCTTCTTCATCTGATCTTCACGCTCCCAGGTGAACTCGGGTCCTCTAGGAGCATTCCATTGAACCTTAACAATTGGTATCTTGTTTTGCTTAAGTCTTTTAACCTCACGATCCATTATTTCGACGGGTTCTTCGATGAATTGGAGTTTTTTGTTGATTTGGATTTCATCTAACGGAATAGTGAGATCTTCTCTAGCAAAATATTTCTTCAAATTCGAGACGTGGAAAGTGTTATGTACAGTCGCGAGTTGTTGAGGTAACTCAAGTCGGTAAGCTACTGGTCCGACACGATCAATAATCTTGAATGGTCCAATATACCTTGGATTTAATTTCCCTCGTTTACCAAATCGAACAATGCCTTTCCAAGGTGCAACTTTAAGCATGACCATCTCTCCAATTTCAAATTCTATATCTTTTCTTTTAATGTCAGCGTAGCTCTTTTGTTGACTTTGGGCGGTTTTCAACCGTTGTTGAATTTGGATGATCTTCTCGGTAGTTTCTTGTATAATCTCCGAACCCATAATCTGTCTATCCCCCACTTCACTCCAACAAATCGGAGACCTGCACTTTCTACCATAAAGTGCTTCAAACGGTGCCATCTCAATGCTTGAATGGTAGCTGTTGTTGTAGGAAAATTCTGCTAATGGTAGATGTCGATCCCAACTGTTTCTGAAATCAATAACACATGCTCGTAGCATGTCTTCAAGTGTTTGTATCGTCCTTTCGCTCTGCCCATCAGTTTGTGAATGATAGGTAGTACTCATGTCTAGACGAGTTCCTAATGCTTGCTGTAATGTCTGCCAGAATCTTGAAATAAATCTGCCATCCCTATCAGAGATAATAGAGATTGGTATTCCATGTCTGGAGACGACTTCCTTCAAATACAGTCGTGCTAACTTCTCCATCTTGTCATCTTCTCTTATTGGCAGGAAATGTGCTGATTTGTGAGACGATCAACTATTACCCAAATAGTATCAAAACCACTTGCAGTTCTTGGAAATTTAGTGATGAAATCAATGGTAATGTTTTCCCATTTCCATTTCGGGATTTCGGGTTGTTGAAGTAGACCTGATGGTTTCTGATGCTCAGCTTTGACCTTAGAACACGTCAAACATTCTCCTACGTATTTAGCAACATCGGCTTTCATACCCGGCCACCAAAAATATTTCCTGAGATCCTTGTACATCTTCCCCGTTCCAGGATGTATTGAGTATCTGGTTTTATGAGCTTCTCTAAGTACCATTTCTCTCATATCTCCAAATTTTGATACCCAAATCCTTTCAGCCCTATACCGGGTTCCGTCTTCCCGAATATTAAGATGTTTCTCCGATCCTTTGGGTATTTCATCCTTTAAATTTCCCTCTTTTAAAACTCCTTGTTGTGCCTCCTTTATTTGAGTAGTAATGTTATTATGAATCATTATATTCATAGATTTTACTCGAATGGGTTCTCTGTCCTTCCTGCTCAAGGCATCGGCTACCACATTTGCCTTCCCCGGGTGGTAACGAATCTCAAAGTCGTAATCATTCAATAATTCAATCCACCTACGCTGCCTCATATTCAGTTGTTTCTGATTAAATATGTGTTGAAGACTTTTGTGGTCGGTATATATAATACTTTTGACCCCATATAAGTAGTGCCTCCAAGTCTTTAATGCAAAAACAACCGCGCCTAATTCCAAATCATGCGTCGTATAATTTTGTTCGTGAATCTTCAATTGTCTAGACGCATAAGCAATCACCTTCGTTCGTTGCATTAATACACAACCGAGACCTTGCTTTGATGCGTCACAATAAATCACAAAATCATCATTCCCTTCAGGCAATGACAATATAGGTGCCGTAGTTAGCTTTTTCTTCAATAACTGAAACGCTTTCTCTTGTTCATCATTCCATTCAAATTTCTTCCCTTTATGCGTTAATGCAGTCAAGGGTTTTGCTATTCTGGAAAAGTCTTGGATGAACCTTCTGTAGTAACCAGCTAGTCCTAAAAACTGGCGTATGTGTTTCAGAGTTTTCGGGGTTTCCCACTTTTCAACAGTTTCTATCTTTGCCGGATCCACCTTAATACCTTCTTTGTTCACTATGTGACCGAGGAATTGAACTTCTTCCAACCAAAATGCACACTTTGAAAACTTAGCGTACAATTCTTCCTTCCTCAATACTTCTAACACCTTTCTCAAATGTTCACCGTGTTCTTGGTCATTCTTTGAGTAAATAAGTATGTCATCAATGAAAACAATGACAAACTTGTCAAGGTATGGTCCACACACTCGGTTCATAAGATCCATGAACACAGCTGGTGCATTAGTTAAACCAAATGGCATGACCATAAACTCGTAATGACCGTAACGTGTTCTGAAAGCAGTCTTTGGAATATCATCTTCTTTCACCCGCATTTGATGATACCCGGAACGTAAGTCAATCTTTGAATAAACGGACGAGCCTTGTAGTTGATCAAATAAGTCGTCGATTCTCGGTAGTGGGTAGCGGTTCTTGATGGTAAGTTTGTTCAACTCTCGGTAGTCGATACACAACCTGAATGTACAATCTTTCTTCTTGACAAACAAAACAGGAGCTCCCCACGGTGATGTGCTTGGTCGAATGAAACCACGCTCTAAAAGTTCTTGTAATTGGCTTTGCAGTTCTTTCATCTCGCTGGGTGCAAGTCTGTAAGGAGCACGAGCTATTGGTGCAGCTCCTGGTACAAGATCTATTTGAAATTCAACAGATCGATGTGGGGGTAATCCCGGTAATTCTTTCGGAAATACATCGGGAAATTCTTTTGCGACGGGTACATCATTGATGCTCTTTTCTTCAGTTTGTACTTTCTCGACGTGTGCTAGAATAGCATAGCAACCTTTTCTTATTAGTTTTTGTGCCTTCAAATTACTAATAAGATGTAGCTTCGTGTTGCCCTTTTCTCCGTACACCATTAAGGGTTTTCCTTTTTCTCGTATAATGCGAATTGCATTTTTGTAACAAACGATCTCTGCTTTCACTTCTTTCAACCAGTCCATACCGATTATCACATCAAAACTCCCTAACTCTACAGGTATCAAATCAATCTTAAATGTTTCGCTAACCAGTTTAATTTCTCGATTCCGACATATATTATCTGCTGAAATTAATTTACCATTTGCTAATTCGAGTAAAAATTTACTATCCAAAGGCGTCAATGGACAACTTAATTTAGCACAAAAATCTCTACTCATATAGCTTCTATCCGCACCCGAATCAAATAAAACGTAAGCAGATTTATTGTCAATAAGAAACGTACCCGTAACAAGCTCCGGGTCTTCCTGTGTCTCTGCCGCATTAATATTGAAAACTCTTCCGCGGCCTTGTCCATTCGTGTTCTCCTGGTTCGGGCAATTTCTAATAATGTGGCCCGGTTTTCCACATTTATAATAAACTACATTGGCATAACTTGCTCCGACACTACTTGCTCCGCCGTTACTCATTCCGACACCATTTGTTCCTTTCGTTCTATTAACCCCTGGTCCGTAGACCTCACACTTCGCCGCGCTATGACCATTTCTTTTACACTTGTTGCAAAATTTGGTGCAGAACCCCGAGTGATACTTTTCAAACCTTTGGCATAGCTGCTTCTGATTGTTGTTGTTGTTGCGGTTATTATTGTTGTTGGGATGATTGTTGTAGTTGCTGTTGTTGTTGTTGTTGTTGTTGTTGTTGTTGTTGTTGGGCCGTTTGTTGTAGTTGCGATTGATGTTGCGATTGTTGGGAAAATTGTTGCGATTATTGTTGTAATTGCTGTTGTTGTTGTATTGGTGATTCTTATCACCGTTTTCCTCCCACTTTCTTTTGACTTGCTTCACATTGGCCTCTTCAGCAGTCTGTTCTTTAATTCTTTCTTCAATCTGGTTCACTAGTTTGTGAGCCATTCTACATGCCTGTTGTATGGAGGCGGGCTCGTGTGAACTTATATCTTCTTGGATTCTTTCCGGTAATCCTTTCACAAACGCGTCGATCTTCTCTTCCTCATCTTCGAATGCTCCCGGACACAATAGGCACAATTCTGTGAATCGTCTTTCGTACGTGGTAATATCAAATCCTTGGGTTCGTAACCCTCTAAGTTCTGTCTTGAGCTTATTGACCTCGGTTCTGGGACGGTGCTTCTCGTTCATCAAGTGCTTGAATACTGACCACGGTAGTGCGTACGCATCATCTTGTCCCACTTGCTCTAGATAGGTATTCCACCATGTTAACGCAGAACCTGTGAAGGTATGCGTAGCGTACTTCACTTTGTCCTCTTCAGTACACTTACTTATGGCAAACACCGATTCGACCTTCTCGGTCCACCGTTTCAATCCGATCGGTCCTTCGGTTCCATCAAATTCCAAAGGTTTGCAGGCAGTGAATTCTTTGTAGGTGCATCCTATACAATTTCCTGTACTGCCAGATCCAAGGTTATTGTTGGTATGTAGCGCAGCCTGTACTGCGGCTATATTTGAAGCTAGAAAAGTACGGAATTCCTCTTCATTCATATTCACGGTTTGTCGAGTAGTCGGTGCCATTTCCTTCAAAATAGTCAAATGGAACAAGTTAATCATACAGAATATTAAGAGTAGTTAATAGTATTTCGTAGCATAATATGAACTCATTTATAAAAGCTTTTTCTTCATATTAGCGTTTTATAAGTTTAAATTCGGGTAGTACCTACCCGTTAAGTTCATACTTAGTAGCTAATATACAATTCAACTACTACAATTCTATATGAAAAACTGATTGTAATAATATTTCGCGTTCAAACTTTTATACAATATTTTACAAACTTACAATACCGCTTATTTTACATAAAGCATGAAATATAGCACACAATAACTTTGATACAAGATAGTTGTGAAGATAATTCTAGCTAGTACACAAGTCGTTCAGCAAAGGCAATAAAGACACGTAATTCATACGTCCAGAAACAAGTCATGCATTCTGGTTTTACTAGGACTACTTCCCATCCTTGGTCTTGTGGAACATAACCGTTATGGCCGTTGATAAGACAGCGTGTTGTAACGTCGTCAAAGGGACGAGGGTTACGTAATGACCAACAGTCTCGTAATAACCTAAAAACCTCATTTCTTACCCCAATTACCGACTCCGTCACTTGTGGGAACGTTTTGTTTAATAGTTGTAGCCCGATGTTCTTGTTCTCACTTTGGTGAGAAGCGAACATTACTAACCCGTAAGCATAACATGCTTCTTTATGTTGCATGTTAGCCACTTTTTCTAAATCACGAAGTCCTATATTCGGATATACTGAGTCAAAATAATTTCTTAACCCGTTGCGTAAAATAGCATTTGGGTTCCCCGCAATATATGCGTCAAAGTAAACACATCGTAACTTATGGATTTCCCAATGTGATATCCCCCATCTTTCGAACGAAAGCCTTTTATAAACCAATGCATTCTTGGAACGTTCTTCGAATGTCTTACAAACTGATCTCGCCTTAAATAGTTGTGCCGAGGAATTCTGACCGACTCTAGACAAGATTTCATCAATCATGTCTCCGGGTAGGTCTCTTAAAATATTGGGTTGTCTATCCATTTTGTGTTTTTATACTGTAAAATAGACAAGAGTTAGATTCATAAAAAAAATACTTATTAATACAAGCAATTTTTACATATATCATAAAGCATAAGCACACTATATTACATATATTACACCACACGAATACAACTATCTTATTCCGACTCGCTCGTTTCTTCTTGTTCGGTTTTGGTTCGTTTTGCCAAGTTTCTAGGGATATATGATGTTCCCCTAATACGAGCCGTCGTTGTCCACATTGGTTTAGAAAAACCTGGTGGTTTAGAGGTTCCCGGGTCATTGTTACAACTTAAGGACTTCGGGGGTTGACGATACATATAAAGTTCATCGGGGTTGGAATTAGATTTCTCTATTTTTATGCCCTTTTCCTTATTATTTTCTTTTGCCTTTTTAAATTCAGTTGGGGTAATTTCTATAACATCATCGGAATTCTCGTCGGAATCCGATTCATTGGAGAATTGGTAATCCTCTCAATATTTTGCTTCCTTGGCGGAAACACCATTGACCATAATTAACCTTGGTCGGTTGGTTGAGGATTCTCTTTTACTTAACCGTTTTATTATTTCCCCCACCGGTTCTATTTCTTCTTCCGCTTCCGATTCTTCTTCCGGTTCCGATTCTTCTTCCGGTTCCGACTCTTCTTCCGGTTCCTCTTCGGGAATTTGTGAATCAGTCCACGAATCATTCCAATTTACATTTGACTCTTCATTATTATTAGGTGAGTCAATGGGACTTGTTCTAGAGGTAGACATCTATCACATAATATCAAACACGTTAAGAGATTAATATATCACATAATATTCATATGTTAAAAATATATAGTTTCCAACAAAAATGTTAAGCAATCATTTTTAAAGAAAACACGGTCGAAGTCCAGACTCACTAATGCATCCTAACAAACTCGATAAGACACACTAATGCAAATTTTCTGGTTCTCTAAGACCAACGCACGGATACCAACTGAAAATGTCCCGTTCTTATTGATTAAAAACGTTCCATATTAATTGATTTCGTTGCGAGGTTTTGACCTCTATATGAGACGTTTTTCAAAGACTGCATTCATTTTTAAAACAAACCATAACCTTTATTTCATAAATAAAGGTTTAAAAAGCTTTACGTAGATTATCAAATAATGATAATCTAAAATATCCTGTTTACACACGACCATTACATAATGGTTTACAATACAAATATGTTACATCGAAATCAGTTTCTTGAATGCAGTTTTTACACAATATCATACAAACATGGACTCCAAATCTTTTCCTTATTTTAGTATGCAACAGCGAAAGCTCTTAGTATTCACCTGAGAATAAACATGCTTTAAACGTCAACAAAAATGTTGGTGAGTTATAGGTTTAACCTATATATATCAAATCGTAACAATAGACCACAAGATTTCATATTTCAATACACATCCCATACATAGAGATAAAAATCATTCATATGGTGAACACCTGGTAACCGACATTAACAAGATGCATATATAAGAATATCCCTATCATTCCGGGACACCCTTCGGATATGATATAAATTTCGAAGTACTAAAGCATCCGGTACTTTGGATCGGGTTTGTTAGCCCTAATAGATCTATCTTTAGGATTCGCGTCAATTAGGGTGTCTGTTCCCTAATTCTTAGATTACCAGACTTAATAAAAAGGGGCATATTCGATTTCGATAATTCAACCATAGAATGTAGTTTCACGTACTTGTGTCTATTTTGTAAATCATTTATAAAACCTGCATGTATTCTCATCCCAAAAATATTAGATTTTAAAAGTGGGACTATAACTCACTTTCACAGATTTTTACTTCGTCGAGAAGTAAGACTTGGCCACTGTTGATTCATGAACCTATAACAATATATACATATATATTAAAGTATGTTCAAAATATATTTACAACACTTTTAATATATTTTGATGTTTTAAGTTTATTAAGTCAGCTGTCCTCGTTAGTAACCTACAACTAGTTGTCCACAGTTAGATGTACAGAAATAAATCGATAAATATTATCTTGAATCAATCCACGACCCAGTGTATACGTATCTCAGTATTGATCACAACTCAAACTATATATATTTTGGAATCAACCTCAACCTTGTATAGCTAACTCCAACATTCACATATAGAGTGTCTATGGTTGTTCCGAAATATATATAGATGTGTCGACATGATAGGTCGAAACATTGTATACGTGTCTATGGTATCTCAAGATTACATAATATACAATACAAGTTGATTAAGTTATGGTGAATAGATTTGTTACCAATTTTCACGTAGCTAAAATGAGAAAGATTATCCAATCTTGTTTTACCCATAACTTCTTCATTTTAAATCCGTTTTGAGTGAATCAAATTGTTATGATTTCATATTGAACTCTATTTTATGAATCTAAACAGAAAAAGTATAGGTTTATAGTCGGAAAAATAAATTACAAGTCATTTTTGTAAAGGTAGTCATTTCAGTCGAAAGAACGACGTCTAGATGACCATTTTAGAAAACATACTTCCACTTTGAGTTTAACCATAATTTTTGGATATAGTTTCATGTTCATAATAGAAATAATTTTCTCAGAATAACAACTTTTAAATCAAAGTTTATCATAGTTTTTAATTAACTAACCCAAAACAGCCCGCGGTGTTACTACGACGGCGTAAATCCGGTTTTACGGTGTTTTTCGTGTTTCCAGGTTTTAAATCATTAAGTTAGCATATCATATAGATATAGAACATGTGTGTAGTTAATTTTAAAAGTCAAGTTAGAAGGATTAACTTTTGTTTGTGAACAAGTTTAGAATTAACTAAACTATGTTCTAATGATTACGAGTTTAAACCTTCGAATAAGATAGTTTTATATATATGAATCGAATGATGTTATGAACATCATTACTACCTCAAGTTTAGTAGGTAAACCTACTGGAAGTGACAAGAAATGATCTAGCTTCAAAGGATCTTGGATGACTTGAAAGTTCTTGAAGTAGGATCATGACACAAAAACAAGTTCAAGTAAGATTTTTACTCGAATTAAGATAGTTTATAGTTATAGAAATTGAATCAAAGTTTGAATATGAATATTACCTTGAATAAGAAAGATAACCTACTGTATATAACAAAGGTTTCTTGATCTTAGATGATTACTTGGAATGGATTAGAAAGCTTGGAAGTAAATTAGTAAACTTGAAGGGATTTTTGAAGTGTTCTTGAAGTGTTCTTCCTATGATGATTATAGCTTGATTCTTGAAGTGATTTTTGATGAAGATGATGATTAACTACTGGAAAAATACGTTCATAATAGTGTGTGTGTGTGTGTGTGTGTGTTGAGAGAGAATTAGAAAGAGAATTGGAAGTGAAATGGAGTGAATGATGAGTGGTAATTGGTGAGTGGTGAGTGGGGTTAAAAGGAGTTCTAGTTAGTTGACTAGCTCATGGTAGAAGTTAAAATTGATTAGTCATACATGACATAATCAAGAGTGGAATCCCATGCTAGTTCCTATTGGTATATACTCATAGTAAGTACGTTTTGAAGCTGTGTATAATACGGGTAAGAATACGACAAGAATTCTTAATGAAAGAAAAGAATGGAAAAGTAACTGTAACCATTTTCATTAAGTATGAGTGTTTTGATATATGTCTTTAAGTCTTCCAAAAGTATTTTAATACATCTAAATACACTACATGTATATACATTTTAACTGAGTCGTTAAGTCATCGTTAGTCGTTACATGTAAGTGTTGTTTTGAAACCTTTAAGTTAACGATCTCAATTAGTGTTGTTAACCCATTGTTTATTATATCTAATGAGATGTTAAATTATTATATTATCATGATATTATGATATATTAATATATCTTAATATGATATATATACATTTAAATGTCGTTACAACGATAATCGTTACATACATGTCTCGTTTCGAAATCCTTAAGTTAGTAGTCTTGTTTATATGTATATAACTCATTGTTAATATACTTATGGAGATACTTACTTATCATAATCTCATGTTAACCATATGTATATATCCATATATATATCGTCATGTCATTTTTACAAGTTTTAACGTTCGTGAATCGCCGGTCAACTTGGGTGGTCAATTGTCTGTATGAAACATATTTCAATTAATTAAGTCTTAACAAGTTTGATTGCTTAACATGTTGGAAACATTTAATCATGTAAATATCAATCTCAATTAATATATATAAACTTGGAAAAGTTCAGGTCACTACACAATTCATAGATCCTGAACCATTAATTTTTCCTCCGGAACCACCAATCATTCAAACAGAGATTGTTGAGGAACGAACCATTAAATCAGAATCCTCTAGTGATTCAGATTCAACAAATTCAATTATGGAGAATCTGGAAGCTTTAAGTATGGAAGACCGAATGCGAGCTAAACGCACTGGCCAAGGTCACGCAATTACTCATCCTGACATTAATGCAGTAGATTATGAGATCAAAGGACAAATTCTACACATGGTGACTAATCAATGCCAATTTAGTGGTGCGCCGAAGGAAGATCCAAATGAACATCTTCGTACCTTTAATAGGATCTGCACACTATTTAAAATAAGAGAAGTGGAGGATGAACAGATATATCTCATATTATTTCCCTGGACTTTAAAGGGAGAAGCCAAAGATTGGTTGGAATCGTTACCTGAAGGGGCGATTGATACATGGGACGTTTTAGTAGAAAATTTTCTTAAACAATTCTTTCCGGCATCTAAAGCCGTAAGACTTCAAGGAGAAATTGTTACGTTCACACAGAAACCAAATGAAACTCTATATGAGGCATGGACCAGATTTGGAAAGTTATTGAGAGGATGTCCGCAACATGGTTTAGACACTTGTCAAATAGTACAAATATTCTATCAAGGATGCGACATCACTACAAGGAAAGACATAGATGTAGCAGCTGGTGGTTCCATTATGAAGAAAACCGAAACTGATGCTTACAAAATTATTGATAACACTGCTTCCCACTCACACGAGTGGCACCAAGAAAAAGATATCGTTAGATCATCTAAAGCAGCTAGAGCCAATTCTAGCCATGACTTAGATTCCATTTCAGCAAAGATAGATGTTGTCGAGAGACGAATAGAAAAGATGACTAAGGATATACACTCAATACGAATTAGTTGTGAGCAGTGTGGAGGACCACATTTGACAAAAGATTGTCTCAGTATTGAACTAACAATGGAACAAAGAGATAATATTTCATATATAAACCAAAGGCCTGGAAATAATTATCAGAATAATTATCAACCGCCAAGACCAATTTACAATCAAAACCAGAATTATAACCGAAATATTCCATACAACAACCAACAAGGTCCTAGCAATCAACAAGTATCCAACAATACTTACAACCAGCAAAGACCTAATTTTCCAAACAAACCACAACAAACCGATGATAAAAAGCGAAATTTAGAAGATATGATGACGAAGCTAGTTGAAACTCAAACGCAGTTTTTCACATCTCAGAAACAAACTAATGAACAAAATGCTCAAGCATTTAGAAATCAACAAGCTTCTATTCAAAATTTGGAACAAGAAGTGAGTAACCTAGCAAGGTTAATAGGTGAAAGAAAATCGGTAAGTCTACCTAGTGATACAAATGCAAACCCCCGGAATAAAACAGCTAAAGCCATTACCACAAGAAGTGGTATTACACTTAAACCACCTGAAATACCTGTAATTTCTGATGAAGCTATTCCTACTCCACAAGAACCACAACCTGAGCAAGATAAGGAAACAGAACCGGTAGTTGAAAAGGTTAATGAAGATAACACAGTTAAGGCAAAACCTTATGTTAAACCATACCAACCACCACTTCCTTACCCGAGTAAAATGAAAAAAGAGAAACTTGAAGCCGAGCAATCTAAATTCTTGGATATGTTTAAACAAATAAATGTCAATCTTCCTTTCATTGATGTGATTTCAGGAATGCCTAGATATGCTAAATTTCTGAAAGATCTGATCACAAATAGAAAGAAAATGGAAGAACACTCGGCTGTTACTATGAATGCTAATTGTTCAGCAGTGCTGTTGAATAAGATACCAGAAAACCTATCTGATCCAGGAAGTTTCACAATTCCATGTTTTCTGGGTAGTCTTAGTTCAATAGAAGCATTGGCAGACTTAGGTGCTAGTATAAATTTAATGCCGTATTCACTATACACTAAACTAGACCTTGGAGAATTGAAACCAACACGAATAAGCATACAACTAGCCGATCAATCAATAAAATATCCTAGAGGGATAATGGAGAACATGCTAGTTAAAGTTGGTACTTTAGTATTTCTAGTAGATTTTGTTGTTCTGGACATGGAAGAAGATTCTCAAGTTCCTCTCATATTAGGAAGGCCATTCTTAAACACGGCTAAAGCAATGATAGACGTGTTTGGTAAGAAACTGACCCTAAGTATAGAGGATGAGAGTGTTACATTTTCAGTTGATAGGGCAATGCAACAACCGCAATCTGCAGATGATACATGTTATTATATTCAAACTATAGATTCACATGCAGAATTATTAGAAGAATTTCCAGAATTACAAGGAACAGGAGAATGTTATTTAGGAGAAGGAACTGAACCAATTAATGAAACTGAAATGTTAGCTACACTAATAGCTAAGGGATATGAACCAACAACAGAAGAAATTCAAATGCTAAAAGAAGAAGACAGATATCGATATAAATCATCGATAGAAGAACCTCCGACATTAGAGTTAAAGCCACTTCCAAACCATTTAGAATACGCTTATTTACATGGTGAATCTGAATTACCTGTAATAATATCGTCTTCTCTTACTGAAAATGAGAAATCACAACTCATTTCTGTGTTAAAAGCTCATAAACCAGCTATTGCATGGAAAATTCATGATATTAAAGGAATAAGTCCTTCGTATTGCACACATAAAATCCTTATGGAAGAAGGTCATAAAATGTATGTGCAACGCCAACGAAGACTAAATCCTAATATGCAAGATGTTGTTAAAAAGGAAATTATTAAACTGCTAGATGCAGGTTTAATTTATCCAATCTCTGATAGTCCATGGGTAAGCCCAGTTCAATGCGTACCTAAGAAGGGTGGCATGACTGTCATCACAAATGAGAAAAATGAGCTTATTCCTACTAGGACTGTAACAGGATGGCGTGTGTGTGTATTGATTATAGAAAATTAAATGACGCCAATAGAAAAGATCACTTTCCCTTACCTTTTATTGATCAAAAGTTGGAAAGATTAGCCGGAGATAGTTACTATTGTTTTCTAGATGGTTTTTCCGGATACTTTCAAATTCCAATTGCACCCGAGGATCAAGAGAAAACCACATTCACGTGCCCTTATGGTACTTTTGCTTACAAACGCATGCCATTTGGACTTTGCAACGCCCCTGCAACCTTTCAAAGGTGCATGATGGCGATTTTTCACGACATGATAGAAGAATGCATGGAAGTTTTCATGGATGACTTTTCAGTCTTCGGTGATACATTTGAATCATGTCTAGTTAATCTGGAACGAATGCTTATTAGATGCGAACAATCAAATCTAGTACTTAATTGGGAGAAATGCCATTTCATGGTTAAAGAAGGCATCGTTCTTGGACATAAAATTTCAAAGGAAGGAATTGAAGTGGATAGAGCTAAAGTAGATGTAATTGCTAAACTTCCACATCCCACCAATGTTAGAGGAGTTAGGAGTTTTCTAGGGAATGCCGGTTTTTACCGACGTTTCATAAAAGATTTTTCTAAAATTGCCACTCCTATGAATAAACTCCTAGAAAAGGATGCTCCATTCGTCTTTTCAGATGAATGTATCAAATCTTTTAATATTCTTAAAGAGAAACTCACTAATGCGCCGATCATGATAACACCAAATTGGAATTTACCATTTGAACTAATGTGCGATGCAAGTGATTTTGCAATGGGAGCCGTTTTAGGACAAAGGATTGAAAAACGATTTCAACCTATATATTATGCTAGTAAGACGTTACAAGGAGCACAAACGAACTATATAACTACTGAAAAAGAACTCCTTGCTATTGTCTTTGCTTTTGACAAATTTCGTTCATATCTCGTTCTAGCAAAAACGGTGGTCTATACCGACCATTCTGCTCTTAGATACCTATTTTATAAACAAGATGCTAAACCAAGATTAATCCGTTGGATCTTACTCTTACAAGAGTTCGATATTGAAATCCGAGATAAAAGAGGAGCAGAAAATCTCGCCGCTGATCATCTTTCTCGTCTTGAAAATCCCGAATTAGAAGTTCTAAATGAATCAGCCATACTAAACAACTTTCCTGATGAATATCTATTGAAGATAGATTATAATGAAATTCCATGGTTTGCAGACTATGCAAACTACTTAGTATGTGGATTCCTTGAAAAAGGATTGTCATACCAAAAACGAAAGAAATTCTTCAGTGATATAAAACACTATTTCTGGGAAGATCCACATCTGTTTAAAAGTTGTCCAGATGGAATAATACGTCGATGTGTATTCAGAGATGAAGCCAATCATATCTTAAACCATTGTCACACAGGACCAACAGGAGGGCATTATGGGCCTCAACTCACAGCAAGAAAAGTTTATGATGCTGGATTCTATTGGCCTACAATTTTCAAAGACGCACACCTTCTTTGCAAATCCTGTGATGCTTGTCAAAGGGCCGGAAAAATAAGTCAACGTGAAGAAATGCCACAAAATGTCATTCAAGTATGTGAAGTATTTGACATTTGGGGTATTGACTTTATGGGTCCATTTCCAAAATCTCATAATAATCTCTATATTCTCGTAGCCATTGATTATGTATCTAAATGGGCGGAAGCACAAGCTCTCCCAACTAACGATGCACGAGTTGTAGTCAATTTTTTAAAACGTCTTTTTGCAAGGTTTGGAACACCGAAAGCTTTAATAAGTGATCGGGGTACTCATTTCTGTAATAATCAACTTGAGAAAGTTCTCAAAAGATATGGAGTAACTCATAAAATCTCCACCGCATATCATCCACAAACAAGTGGACAAGTTGAAAATACCAACCGAGCTTTAAAACGTATTCTAGAGAAAATCGTAGGATCAAATCCGAAGGAATGGTCCATTAAATTGGAGGATGCACTCTGGGCTTTTAGAACAGCCTACAAAACTCCAATTGGAACCACACCTTTTAAACTCGTTTATGGAAAAGCATGTCATCTTCCAGTAGAAATTGAACACAAAGCATTTTGGGCTTTGAAGACATGTAATCTTGATTTACATGAAGCCGGACGTCTACGATTAAGTCAACTAAACGAATTAGAAGAATTAAGACATGAAGCATATGAAAATTCCTTAATCTATAAGGAAAGAACTAAGAAATGGCATGATAAAAGAATCAGAAGTTCAAAAGAATTCAAAGAAGGAGACAGAGTTCTTCTTTTCAATTCACGATTCAAGCTATTTCCTGAAAAATTGAAATCAAGATGGTCTGGACCATTCACAGTCAAAAGAGTTTTCCCATACAGAATAGTAGAATTAATAAATTCAAATGGGATTGAATTTAAAGTTAATGGTTACAGAGTTAAACATTACATACATGGTCCGATGGAAGTCGACAATGAAGTTAATCACAATTTCAACACCACAGCTAACTAAGTGTGGGGAGAATCAAGTCTTTAAAGGATAATATGTATTTCTGTTAGAGTTAGATTTTCTGTTTTAATGTAGTTCTCGAAAATGGAACCCGAATGGTCTTTCCCTAGCAGACCCTAAAGAACTAGTCTTCTCCCCCCATTCTGAATTTTTATTTTTTTAGGTTTTTACGAAATGAAGACTTCCTGTGAATTAAACCATGGTCTAATGCTACATGCTTTGATCACTAAACGTAATAATGACACACTTCCAATGTGATGCCCCGTCCTAATCCATCCAGACGAAGTCCATATCGATTACAAACGATTCACAACAGTTGATTACATCGCGAGGTAATTGACCTCTATATGATACATTTTACAAACATTGCATTCATTTTTAAAAGACAAACTTTCGTTACATCGACAGTTGGCATGCATGTATAACATTTCATAATATATCCAAATATAATTGACTTAATAATAATCTTGATGAACTCAAAGACTCGAATGCAATGTCTTTTGAAATATGTCATGAATGACTCCAAGTAATATCTCTAATATGAGCAAATGCACAGCGGAAGATTTCTTTCGTACCTGAGAATAAACATGCTTTCAAGTGTCAACCAAAAGGTTGGTGAGTTCATTAGTTTAAGATAAATAATCATTTCCATCAATTTAATAGACCACAAGATTTTCATTTACAGTTCTCATAAATAAACGTCCCATGCATAGAGATAAAATATCATTCATATGGATTGAACACCTGGTAACCGACATTCACAATATGTATATAAGAATATCCCCATCATTCCGGGATCCTCCTTCGGACATAATATAAATTTTGAAGTACTAAAGCATCCGGTACTTTGGATGGGGCTTGTTGGGCCCGATAGATCTATCTTTAGAGTTCGCGTCAATTAGGATGTCTGTTCCCTAATTCTTAGATTACCAGACTTAATAAAAAGGGCATATTCGATTAGATAATCCAACCATAGAATGTAGTTTCGATTACTCGTGTCTATTTCGTAAAACATTTATAAAACAACGCATGTATTCTCAGTCCCAAAAATATATATTGCGAAAGCATTTAAAAAGGGAGCTAATGAAACTCACCTATTGTATTTTGTAGTAAAAATACATATAACGACATTGAACAACTGAACAGTGCAGGGTTTGGCCTCGGATTCACGAACCTATATAATTCATATATATATATATACATATACATATATATATATATATATATATATATATATATATATATATATATATATATATATATATATATATATTAAAACATATACTTGTAATCGAACAAAATATATATTATTATTAGTGATATCACTGTTATTTAATGAATTTTTATGTTCTATTAATAACTTAAATATATTTATTTTAAGTAACTAATTATTATTTATTATCATAATAATAAATTTATTAATATCAATATTTTAAATACTTGTTAAATATATTAATACATTATTAAATGTATATAAGTTTAATAGATTTATATAAAAACGTTATATTTCATATAATTTGGTCCTAATTATAGTAATATAGGTTTTAACCAAAAGTATATTTATATATATATATATAAATCATGTCATATTATTTTTAATTATCATTTTAATAATATTTCGTTAATGTTTATTTAAACTATATGTATTATATATATTTCTCAATCATAGTCATGATGTTATTCGTACAATTAATATATATATATATATATATATATATATATATATATATATATATATATATATATATATATATATATATATATATATATATATATATATATATATATATATATATATATAATTCCTATGAAACTAACATTTCAGTTTTAAAGTTATAAGATATATTAGGTAGTAGTTACTAAAGAAATCCTCGTTAACACTAACGTTAAAATTTAAATCGTTATGTAATATTTGTGTAAGTCTATATATTACCCTTCCATATAACTATATAAATCTTCATGACTTTCATCTTCGAGTTATATTATCATAATACCTCATAACATATTATAAATCTTATATATTTTACGCATATTACTTATCCTTCATACGAATATTTTTATGTTTAAGTCGAAACCATAATATATTTATTATTACCATTAATTTATGATTATCATAATTATGTTCTTCTTTAATTCTTTTAGCATCATAAATTCCTAAATTATAATAATAATAATAATAATAATAATAATAATAATAATAATAATAATAATAATAATAATAATAATAATAATAATAATAATAATAATACAAGGAAACTAACTCAAAAATTGGCCCAAAAAGATGTATGGTGACCCTACCAAGATTCGAACTTGAGACCTCCCGTTAACCCGCAACACCACTTAACCACTCGACTGTTTCTATTTATCTGTTTTAAACCCAACCTAAATGTATATAACCTGACAACCTTTCTGTTCTTCTTCTTCTTTAATTCTCATACGATCAAAACCATGCCACAACCAACAATTGAGTTACCAGTTAAGTTTAGATTTTAAAAACGTAACAGAAACATTTAATTGTAGTTGATTGAATTGGAAGAAGAAAAGAAAAAAAAATATAAATAAAAGAGTGCTGCTGTCGCTGCAGTTTTTTTTTAAAAAAAAATTGATTTCTCTTATGGTAACGTTATAGACTAACATCACAACATGAAATTGGTTGGAAATCATTTATATAAATGATGTTATGCGAGGTGTATATAAAATAGTTTAAATTTTAGCAGGGAAATATATTAAATACGATACAATTTTACACAAGATATTTATTTATTTAGAGAATGGATATACTTAAACCTTGCTACAACACTTATAGGCAGTGTACCTAATCGTACAGTAGTGTAGTTTTTAGTAAGTCCGGTTCGTTCCACAGGGAAAATCTTTAAACAAAGCTTAACGCTATATTAGTTTACTTTTATAAAAATACAAATGTATATATAAGTAATATTATTATTATAAAGGGGGTTTTTACCATTTAATGACCGGTTTGTCGATTTTAATTCTTCAGTCGCAGTTAAAACCAAATGTAAAATATTAAATAAAAGACTTAATTTAAAGCGTAAAGTAAATAACGATAATGAAATTACGAATAATAAAAGTGCGATAAAATAAACTTGCGATAATTAAAAAGTACGATAATTAAAAGTGCAATTAAATACAATAACAATAAATAAAAGTGCTATAATTAGAAGTGCAATTAAATATGAAATAAAGGAAATTAAATATGAAATAAAAGAATATGCTTATTTAAACTTCCGTAATCATGATGTTTGACGTGTTGATTTTAGTTTTATGCCCATGGGTTAATTGTCCTTTGTCCTAGATTATTTAATATGTTCGTCTAGTTTTTGTCCATAACAGTCCATCAGTCATAAATATAAAGTGCGAGTGTCCTCGTCAAATTATCCTTATACCCGAAGTTATATATTCCAACTAGTTGGGGACTTAAACTGTAACAAGGTTTTATTACTTTGTTTAATAATTACACCAGGATGTCGACTGAGTGTAACTCAAGGTTTTAATACTTTGTTAACAATTATGCCAAGTGTCCTTGTACATAATTTCACCCCTGTTTTAATAATTCTAGTGGCTATTAATCCATTCCCGTGTCTGGTTAAATGAACGATTATTCGTACATATAAATATCCCGCCCATCGTGTCCGATTGAGTGTATATGGTTATTTATAGGGACGCCCAATTGTAAATCTTTATATTAATATTAACAAACTATCATTTAGTTAAACAAATATAAAGCCCATTAATAGCCCATAGTCTAATTTCCACAAGTGTCATTCTTTTGTCCAAACCCCAATTATAGTACAAAGCCCAATTACCCAATTTTAGTATTTAGCCCAACATCATGATTACTTCGTTTTAAATAAGCATAATAATAACTTAGCTACGAGACATTAAATTAAAAAGGTTGAACATAACTTACGATGATTAAAAATAGCGTAGCGTTACACGGACAGAATTTCGACTTACACCCTTACAACATTCGCTAACATACCCTTATTATTAGAATTAAAATTATAATTATAATTATAATATATATATATATATATATATATATATATATATATATATATATATATATATATATATATATATATTACGTTTGTAGGATAGAGAGATAGGTGGATATATTTTGGCCAAATGCGTTGAATTTATAGGAACTGGGCTGGATTTCAGAGCCATACGATCGCATGGCTTTTGTGCCTCCAGGCCATGCGATCGCATGGCCAGCTGGGAGAAGTCACATATCTTTGTTTTCTTTCTTGCCGACGTTTATAAATAATAATATAATATATAAATAATTATAAGAATTATTTAAATATTTTATTTTATTTATGTGCATAGTTAACTTGTAATTTTTAGTCCGTTGCGTTGAGCTTTGAGAGTTGACTCTGGTCCCGGTTCCGGATTTTCGAACGTCCTTGCGTACAATTTAATATCTTGTACTTTGCGTTTTGAATCTTGTACTCTTGTAATTTTGAGACGTTTCTTATCAATAATTGGAACCTCATTGATTATATTTTATACTTTTGAGCTTTTTGGTCGTTTGCGTCTTCAATTCGTCGAATCTGTCTTTTGTCTTCACCTTTTATTATTTAAACGAATATCACTTGTAAATAGAACAGTTGCAACTAAAAGCTTGTCTTTCTTGAGGAATAATGCTATGAAATATATGTTCGTTTTTAGCATTATCAAATATTCCCACACTTGAGCGTTGCTTATCCTCAAGCAATATAGTCTTGAAATATAAGAATCACTTCTTTATTCTTCACACTTTGTACATCAGTGATTTCAATACGGCAGTATAAACAATGGTAGTAACGATGTGGTTTACAGTCCCACATGATTATAAAATTTAGATCCATTAAGGAAATTGGATCTTTATGAAAACATTTGATCTTTTGAAAATTAAATCTAGTTTTTTACCCTAGATAAGTTTTCCGGAATAACCCTTCACCGGTGTTTGCAAAATATTTTTGTGGGCTTGGTGGGTTTCAGATTTGAAAATTTTAGCTCAAAACTTGTGGTTTTGTGTCACCCACTTGCTAACCTTGTATTAGGAAAGCAACACATCCAGTATACTTGCTCCGTATATTACCTTTCGGTAAACTACTGTCCGGTTATAAAGTAAAGCATTGAACAAGCAACTGTTAAGGAAATGTCCCCTGACATGCTTTTAATTATGGTCTATAACGTGTCGGACGCAATTACTATCCTTTGTAGGAGCAATAGTAAAGCTTACCCTTATGATTTTTCGGTCTGGCACAAGGTCCTGTCTTCGACCATGCTATGCAACCACCGTTCTTACGGTTGACACCCAATTTGGTTCAGATGACCTAATGAATTCCAGGTGAATTCCTAGGATTTTACGTTCAATGGTAATGAACGCATTGAAAATGGGTTTTCAGAAAACAAATCGGTTTATAATTTGATCAAAATATTTTCTCGTTCAAGCTCGAGTTTAGATATCATTAAATTCCATGAGTTTGAATTCTCAATCTTTAAGGTCAATCTCTAGGATTGAGTAATATCAGTCTTAAAAGCTGATTTTTAATCTTTAAGGAGATTATCCTTTCTGGGGATCTGATTCATTAGTCTTATCCAGCTAATTTGCATGGTGCCCTCCCATTGTACGAGATAAATCCTTCTCATGGTTAGGATAAATCTGACCACTTGGCGACCCTGTTTAATGCTGAGGTCCGTGGATTTCCTGCTGATTTTAGTGATGACTTTTCTAGGTTTTTCGTCAACCTACAGCTGGTCTGGACGACAACTTCATGACCTAAATCAAGAAGCGCGTTTCTTTTTCAGAAGACTTTACTTCCTTTTAATGATGGAATTGATTCATCGTGTAGATCCATCTCTTCTTTTCTTTCATCGGGTAAAATAGTTTAGTTTAGTCCAAAGCAAAAGTATTTTCAGTTATTTGTTACAGAAATATGTGACATATGTTTAAGATAACTTGGTAATTTTTTCCACACTTGGCTTTTATTTTCCTTTTTATTGTCCTCTATTCCATTTTAAATGAATTTTAACATTTTGGTTTGTTTCTCAATTTATGTCCTTTCTGAGGTAACAATAATTTCGGTGTTAACACCTAGTTTTATCGTTCATAAATATGTATAAACACGATTTTGAGTTCATTTAATTGAAAATTTTTAAAAAAATTTACTAGAATTGGGTAGTCAGTATATAAGACTAGGGCTGTTCTTTATCATCAGAGAGCACTAGATTCTAATACAACTACTACGTTACTAGTATTTTTAATGGTAACCAAGTGTTTAAGATAAAAATTTTAAAAATCCGAAAGAATTTAACCCCTTCTCACACTTAAGATCTTGCAATGCCCTCATTTGCAAGAAATCAGTAACAATTTAAATTATTGAGGGTGATTAGCGTAAAAATGATTAAATTTTACCAAAGTTTCCAAACATATTGGCGTTTGGTTGCTGAATGATAAATGGTGCATATCATTTGTTCATTTCGTCGGTTGTTACATCACATTTATTTGTCATCTTGTCGTCAAAATTAGTAGCTTTTGCTGAACTTAATGCCAGTCTTTGAAAATGCGCTGTTTTACCCTGTTTTGTACAATTTACAATATACATACATACAAATATAAACATGCATGGCAATTTGAAATGGGACTTAATATCCCACTTTCAAATCCTAAATGTGAAATATTAGTACACAATAATAATAAAAATGATAAAGATTACATAAGTATATTCAATAACATAAGTTTAAACATGAATAAGTAAAAAGATAAAAACATAAAAATCATATAAATAACCAAATGGAAATAAATCAGTCTGGATATGGGTTCCAGTTCATCTCGTCAGGTGGGTTCCATTGTTGGTTATAGGTGTTTTTATGGGCTTGGTTATAGTCATACCGATTAAAGGGTGGTCGGATATCGGGGCTATGTGGCGGAAAATGAGCAGGTCGAGTAGGTACATAGTTATTTGGTACCTGATATGATAGCTGGCTCATGATTTGGTGCTGATGAACTAACCAGCTATCGTGTTGGCGTCGCCTATAATCCTCGTATACTCGCTCGGAGTTCCACTGCTCATACATACTATGTCTGGCCGCGTTCGTCATTGCTTCCTCATCTATACGAACGTGACATCCCTAATATCTTCCGCCTCCTCCATTTCCTCGTCTGAGCCTCTCTCTACCTGAGGATGAGATCCCTCATAGGGTACTGCTTGGTTACGTCTACTTTTTAATACCTTAGCACCCACATAAACTTTCAATCCTAAGGGCTCAACCTGTTCTCTACAAAGCTGTAATGGACCCCTTTGGTTCCTATCAACACCTAAATACTCTCCAATGAGAGTAACAAAAATACCTCATCCTATTATACTCCCATCCTGCATTTCCTCTACCATTTTAGATAAATAAAAAGCAACACAGTAAGGGATATTGACAAAGCTTCTAGGATCCCGAATACACTTTAGGTAGAATAAATCATGTAAGGTAATTTTTTCTTTATTATGACCTCTCTGTGTAATCGAGTTAGCCAAAAATCTATGAATAATACGAAGCTCGGCTCTGTCAATATGTGTATAGGAGTGTCCTCCTGCTCGTGTAAAAACATCAAAATGTGACATACGCCTCCAAATGGCGTCAGCGTCAAAGTTACTATCTACCCTTTCACCATAATGAATCAAATTTGTACAATCGAGTAATAGCAACTCACCAGGAGTATATATCTGTAAGGCCCTGGCCATGTCCAGCATGGACATTCTGTACATCCTACCTCCAAGGATAAACCTAAGAAATCTTCTATCATCTATTCTAACTATATTTATATCAAGTGATACAGTACTTATCAACTCAACACACCATTCCTTATATACAGGTCTACGAATGGTGAAAAGACGTTCCCAATCTGTAAAAGAAGAACTGCCATACCTTTGAACTAAAAGCTATCTAATACGGTCTGCTAGATGGACCGTTTCCAAAGGGGCCCAATCGATTACCCTTGGCACCTGTACATTTTTTGTTACCAATTTGAATTTGTTCCTTTGATATGTCTCGTAATCTCTCCATCTTCTATCAAATCTCAGATTAGGATGTAGAGTGTGCTCAGGAATCATTGGGAATTCTACTGGCGGCCTCATTGGGAATACTATGAATTCATCAACAAACTGTACCGGATCATAATAAGGTATGTGCTGATCAGGCTGTTGTTGTGGTTCTTGTTGTGGTTGTTGTTCGTGTTGCATTTCTGGTTCTAGTTCTGGTGCTGGTGTTGGTCGTCTAGATGATGATGCTCCTGAACCTCCAGTATCGGCTTTCTGCAAAACACATTAAACACAAAATTTGTGCATCCAAATATGCATTAGTGTTAGCAAAATAACAACTTAAAACAATCACTATAACATATTAAATCAAAATTAAACTTATACACATTTTCACAATTTTTCACAATTCTACACTTTTCAAATAAGCACATATGAAAATGTATACAAAATTCATAAGCATTTAACTCAAATAACATGTCAAAATAGTCATTACTAATAATTAAACAAGTCTCAAATAGCAAATATATCAAATTAATCAAGTTCATGAATTTTGGACTTAAAAAGTCCACTTTAATCTCCAAAAATCATGTTTAGGATCAATGTTTGGATCATTTAACTATCTAAACATGTTACACTACTCAATTTAGCAATAATTCATGACAAAAATCGGCCATAACCTGTTTATATCAAAAAGCCCCAAATTGCTCAAGAACACAAACCCTAGATTTCTAAAAATTTTGAAGTTTTTGGCTTCAAATCATGTTAAATAGCATCAATCTAGGTTATACATGAATAAAATACTAACAATTTAACACTAATTACACTAGAAATTAACAAAATTGCATTAGGTAAAAAAATTGGTAATTATCACAAAAACTAGGAATTTATAGAGTTTAGGGGTGTAATTTTTACCAATTTGCTAAAGAATGAGAATCTAGGCATGATTAGAGCAAGAAAAATGACGAATTACGGTGGAAAATTGATGAAATTTGGTGAAGATTTGAGGTATTTTCGTGAATGTATGTGTGTTGTGGTGAGGAAGACAGCTCGCTGGCTATTTTGTATCAGGCCTGCATTTGGTCCCCATGCGATCGCATGGGTTCCAAGTGCAAACCCCATGCGATCGCATGGGGTGCCGGCTACAGTGATTTCAGGTTTTTTTTTTTTTTTTTATATAAAACCTTATACTTTATAAAACTTATAATTAATTAAATTTTAAAAATTTTGTTTTCCTTTAGGAGCGAGGGCGTTTCGGATCGTTGTCCTAGTCTGTCCCTCGACAAAATTTTAAAATTTGTCAAATCAAAGCGCGGTTTTTAAAAGTAAAGATTTTTGGGTTTTTTTAATGTTTTTGGCATACTTTAATTCAATAAGATTAAAAATAATGATAATAAAAGTTCTCGTCCCTCCCTCGGGTAAAGCAATTTCGGTTCAATGACCTAGTCTTCAACTTACGATGAATTTTAAAAATCATTTTTTTAACTTAATGAGATAAAGTAAATTTTTGTTTTTAAATTCACATCAAACTTAAAATAAAAATACATAAAATTCAAAATTAATATTAAAAATTCATACCAAACTTAAAATTTGAAATGCATAAAATTAAAAATTCTTATTTTAAAAATTAAAAATTCACACCAAACTTAATTTAAAAAAATTCATATTATAAAATCACACCAAACTTATATTAATTTTTCAAATATTTACAATTTTAAATATATTGTTTTTACAAAGTTTACAATATTAATTTAAGATTTATATATTAATTTTAAAAACATGGTAAAAATAAAGTTAAAAATCTTTTTGGCTTTTATCATACTTTAATCAATCAAATATTATCAAAAATATACGCCCCTCTTTTCGGTAAAGTAATTTCTGTTCCAAGACCTAATTTAACTCATGACGAATTTTTGAAATATTTTGGGTTGATTGATTAAAGATATTTATACCTTAAGAATAAACGTTAAATTTCGCAGTGATGTAATAAATTTTTGTATGATATCAATAATTTCGATCGCCAAACCTAATTTTATTCAATACCAATTTAATACTTTATAGCGAACAAATTAGCGTTTATTATCAAAAGGTTAAAAATAAAAATAAAAACTGTACAGACTTACCTGTGAGATAGTATTCTTAGTTATATGATCTATACCATTCATAAGATAGTCGGTTTAATTGGTTTTCCATGGCTACATAGGCGTAACCTCGAGCATTCAGTATTTTTTCTTCTAAACATATGAACGGTCCGTCTCTGCATAAAGTAACAAATTCGGTATTTGAATAGGTTTGATTATTTTCCGCATTTGTGACATCTTTCTAGGTGTCGTGCTCTTCTTTTCGCTGCGGATTTTGATTTTCCTTTACCAAATTGTAACTTATTATCTTCACATCTGGATTCTTTTCTTACTCCGTCCAATCATTCTCTGATTACTGATACTATTTCACTCGATAGTGTGTCATTATTACGTTTAGTGATCAAAGTGTGTAGCATTAGACCATGGTTTAGTTCACAGGCAGTCTTCATTTCCTTAAAAAATAAAAATTCAGAATGGGGGGAGAAGACTAGTTCTTTAGGGTCTGCTAGGGAAAGACCATTCGGGTTCCATTTTCGAGAACTACACGAAAACAGACAATCTAACTCTAACAGAAATACATATTATATTTTAAAGACTTGATTCTCCCCACACTTAGTTAGCTGTGGTATCGAAATTGTGATTAACTACATTGTCGAATTCCATTGGACTATCTATGTAGTGTTTAACTCTGTGACCATTAACTTTAAATTCAATCCCATTTGAATTTATTAATTCTATCGTTCCGTATGGGAAAACTCTTTTGACTATGAATGGTCCAGAACATCTTGATTTCAATTTTCCAGGAAATAGCTTGAATCGTGAATTGAAAAGAAGAACTCTGTCTCCTTCTTTAAATTCTTTTAAACTTCTGATTCTTTTATCATGCCATTTCTTCGTTCTTTCTTTATAGATTAACGAATTTTCGTATGCTTCATGTCTTAATTCTTCTAATTCGTTTAGTTGACTTAATCGTAGACGTCCAGCTTCATGTATATCAAGATTACATGTCTTCAAAGCCCAAAATGCTTTGTGTTCAATTTCTACTGGAAGATGACATGCTTTTCCATAAACAAGTCTAAAAGGTGTGGTTCCAATTAGAGTTTTGTAGGCTGTTCTAAAAGCCCAGAGTGCATCCTCCAATTTAATGAACCATTCCTTCGGATTTGATCCTACAGTTTTCTCTAGAATACATTTTAAAACTCGGTTGGTATTTTCAACTTGTCCACTTGTTTGTGGATGATATGCGGTGGAGATTTTATGAGTTACTCCATATCTTTTAAGAACTTTCTCAAGTTGATTATTACAAAAATGAGTACCCCGATCACTTATTAAAGCTTTCGGTGTTCCAAACCTTGCAAAAAGACGTTTTAAAAAGTTGACTACAACTCGTGCATCGTTAGTTGGGAGAGCTTGTGCTTCCGCCCATTTAGATACATAATCAATGGCTACGAGAATATAGAGATTATTATGAGATTTTGGAAATGGACCCATAAAGTCAATACCCCAAATGTCAAATACTTCGCATACTTGAATGACATTATTTAGTCATTTCATCACGTTGACTTATTTTTCCGGCCCTTTGACAAGCATCACAGGATTTGCAAAGAAGGTGTGCGTCTTTGTAAATTGTGGGCCAATAGAATCCAGCTTCATAAACTTTTCTTGCTGTTAGTTGAGGCCCATAATGCCCTCCTGTTGGTCCTGTGTGACAATGGTTTAAAATTTTACTAGCTTCATCTCCGAATACACATCGGCGTATTATTCCATCTGGACAACTTTTAAACAGATGTGGATCTTCCCAAAAATAGTGTTTTATATCACTGAAGAATTTCTTTCGTTTTTGGTACGATAATCCTTTTTCAAGGAATCCACATACTAAGTAGTTTGCATAGTCTGCAAACCATGGTATTTCATTATAATCTATCTTCAATAGATATTCATCACGAAAGTTGTCTTGTATGGCCGATTCATTTAGAACTTCTAATTCGGGATTTTCAAGACGAGAAAGATGATCAGCGGCGAGATTTTCTACTCCTCTTTTATCTCGGATTTCAATATCAAACTCTTGTAAGAGTAAGATCCAACGGATTAATCTTGGTTTGGCATCTTGTTTTGAAAATAGGTATCTAAGAGCAGAATGGTCGGTATAGACCACCGTTTTTGCTAGAACGAGATATGAACGAAATTTGTCAAAAGCAAAGACAATAGCAAGGAGTTCTTTTTCAGTAGTTGTATAGTTCATTTGTGCTCCTTGTAACGTCTTACTAGCATAATATATAGGTTGAAATCGTTTTTCAATCCTTTGTCCTAAAACGGCTCCCATTGCAAAATCACTTGCATCGCACATTAGTTCAAATGGTAGATTCCAATTTGGTGTTATCATGATCGGCGCATTAGTGAGTTTCTCTTTAAGAATATTAAAAGATTTGATACATTCATCTGAAAAGATGAATGGAGCATCCTTTTCTAGGAGTTTATTCATAGGAGTGGCAATTTTAGAAAAATCTTTTATGAAACGTCGGTAAAAACCGGCATGCCCTAGAAAACTCCTAACTCCTCTAACATTGGTGGAATGTGGAAGTTTAGAAATTACATCTACTTTAGCTCTATCCACTTCAATTCCTTCTTTTGAAATTTTATGTCCAAGAACGATGCCTTCTTTAACCATGAAATGGCATTTCTCCAAATTAAGTACTAAATTTGATTGTTCGCATCTAATAAGCATTCGTTCCAGATTAACTAGACATGATTCAAATGTATCACCGAAGACTGAAAAGTCATCCATGAAAACTTCCATGCATTCTTCTATCATGTCGTGAAAAATCGACATCATGCACCTTTGAAAGGTTGCAGGGGCGTTGCAAAGTCCAAATGGCATGCGTTTATAAGCAAAAGTACCATAAGGGCACGTGAATGTGGTTTTCTCTTGATCTTCGGGTGCTATTGGAATTTGAAAATATCCGGAAAATCCATCTAGAAAACAATAGTAACTATTTCTGGCTAATCTTTCCAACATTTGATCAATGAAAGGTAAGGGAAAGTGATCTTTTCTGGTGGCGTCATTTAATTTTCTATAATCAATACATACACGCCATCCTGTTATAGTCCTAGTAGGAATAAGCTCATTTTTTTCATTTGTAATGACAGTCATGCCACCCTTCTTAGGTACGCATTGAACTGGGCTTACACATGGACTATCAGAAATTGGATAAATTAAACCTGCATCTAGCAGTTTAATAATCTCCTTCTTAACAACATCTTGCATATTAGGATTTAGTCTTCGTTGGCGTTGCACATACGTTTTATGACCTTCTTCCATAAGGATTTTATGTGTGCAATACGAAGGACTTATTCCTTTAATATCATGAATCTTCCATGCAATAGCTGGTTTATGAGCTTTCAACACAGAAATGAGTTGTGATTTCTCATTTTCAGTAAGAGAAGACGATATTATTACAGGTAATTCAGATTCACCATGCAAATAAGCGTATTCCAAATGGTTTGGAAGTGGCTTTAACTCTAATTTCGGAGGTTCTTCTATTGATGATTTATATCGATATCTGTCTTCTTCTTTTAGCATTTGAATTTCTTCTGTCGTTGGTTCATATCCATTAGCTATAAGTGTAGCTAACATTTCAGCTTCATCAATTGGTTCATTACCTTCTCCTAAAGAACATTCTCCTGTTCCTTGTAATTCTGGAAATTCTTCTAACAATTCTGCATGTGAATCTATAGTTTGAATATAATAACATGTATCATCTGCAGATTGCGGTTGTTGCATTGCTCTATCAACTGAAAAGGTAACACTCTCGTCCTCTATACTTAGGGTCAGTTTCTTACCGAACACGTCTATCATTGCTTTAGCCGTATTTAAGAATGGTCTTCCTAATATGAGAGGAACTTGAGAATCTTCTTCCATGTCCAGAACAACAAAATCTACTGGAAATACTAAAGTACCAACTTTAACTAGCATGTTCTCCATTATCCCTCTAGGATATTTTATTGATCGATCGGCTAGTTGTATGCTTATTCTTGTTGGTTTCAATTCTCCAAGGTCTAGTTTAGTGTATAGTGAAAACGACATTAAATTTATACTAGCACCTAAGTCTGCCAATGCTTCTATTGAACTAAGACTACCCAGAAAACATGGAATTGTGAAACTTCCTGGATCAGATAATTTTTCTGGTATCTTATTCAACAGCACTGCTGAACAATTAGCGTTCATGGTAACAGCCGAGAGTTCTTCCATTTTCTTTCTATTTGAGATTAGATCTTTCAAGAATTTAGCATATCTAGGCATTCCTGAAATCACATCAATGAAAGGAAGATTTACATTTATCTGTTTAAACATATCCAAGAATTTGGATTGCTCGGCTTCAAGTTTCTCTTTCTTCATTTTACTTGGGTAAGGAAGTGGTGGTTGGTATGGTTTAACATAAGGTTTAGCCTTAACTGTGTTATCTTCATTAACCTTCTCAACTACCGGTTCTGTTTCCTTATCCTGTTCAGGTTGTGGTTCTTGTGGAGTAAGAATAGCTTCATCAGAAGTTACAGGTATTTCAGGTGGTTTAAGTGTTGTACCACTTCTTGTGGTAATGGCTTTAGCTGTTTTATTCCGGGGGTTAGCATTTGTATCACTAGGTAGACTTCCAGGTTTTCTTTCACCTATTAACCTTGCTAGGTTACTTACTTCTTTTTTCCAGATTTTGAATAGAAGCTTGTTGAATTCTAAATGCTTGAGCATTTTGTTTATTGGTTTGTTTTTGAGATGTGAAAAACTGCGTTTGAGTTTCAACTAGCTTCGGCATCATATCTTCTAAATTCGGCTTTTTATCATCGGTTTGTTGTGGTGGTTTGTTTTGAAAATTAGGTCTTTGCTGATTGTAAGTATTGTTGGATACTTGTTGATTGCTAGGACCTTGTTGGTTGTTGTATGGAATATTTCGGTTATAGTTCTGGTTTTGATTGTAAATCGGTCTTGGCGGTTGATAATTATTCTGATAATTATTTCCAGGCCTTTGGTTTATGTATGAAATATTCTCTCTTTGTTCCATTGTTAATTCAATACTGAGACAATCTTTTGTCAAATGTGGTCCTCCACACTGCTCACAACTAATTCGTATTGAGTGAATATCCTTAGTCATCTTTTCCATTCGTCTCTCGACAGCATCTATCTTTGCGGAAATGGAATCTAAGACATGGCTAGAATCGGCTCTAGCTGCTTTAGATGATCTAACGATATCTTTTTCTTGGTGCCACTCATGTGAGTGGGAAGCAGTGTTATCAATAATTTTATAAGCATCAGTTTCTGTTTTCTTCATAATAGAACCACCAGCTACTATATCTATGTCTTTCCTTGTAGTGATGTCGCATCCTTGGTAGAATATTTGTACTATTTGACAGGTGTCTAAACCATGTTGCGGACATCCTCTTAATAACTTTCCAAATCTAATCCACGCCTCATATAGAGTTTCATTTGGCTTCTGTGTGAACGTAACAATTTCTCCTTGAAGTCTTACGGCTTTAGATGCCGGAAAGAATTGTTTAAGAAAATTTTCAACTAAAACGTCCCATGTATCAATCGCCCCTTCAGGTAACGATTCCAACAAATCTTTGGCTTCTCCCTTTAAAGTCCAGGGAAATATAATGAGATATATCTATTCATCCTCCACTTCTCGGATTTTAAATAGAGTGCAGATCCTATTAAAGGTACGAAGATGTTCATTTGGATCTTCCTTCGGCGCACCACTAAATTGGCATTGATTAGTCACCATGTGTAGAATTTGTCCTTTGATTTCATAATCTGGCGCATTAATGTCTGGATGAGTAATTGCGTGACCTTGGCCAGTGCGTTTAGCTCTCATTCGGTCTTCCATACTTAGAGGTTCCAGATTCTCCATAATTGAATTTGTTGAATCCGAATCACTAGAGGATTCTGATTTAATGGTTCGTTCCTCAACAATCTCTGTTTGAATGATTGGTGGTTCCGGAGGAAAATTTAATGGTTCAGGATCTATGAATCGTCCCTGAATATTCTCCGAATTCTCAATTGTGAGGTCGGATTCAAAAAATGGATTATCGGAAATTTGAACTGGAGTACTTGGTCGAATGGATGAAGATTCTAAAGAAAAATCAACGGCGGTAATATTTGCTAAATGTCTTGATCTAGTTATAGGTGGTGAACATACAAAAGGTGGTGAACGTCTTGCTCGGTGCATTCACTGAATATCCTATTAGTTTTTAAAAAAGAAAGAAAAATTATATAAGTTATCCAATCAATAGACTTTTATGATTTTGCCCACGTTTCGAATAGCCAAAAGATGCAGCAGAGGGGCATGATTCGTTTGGTCTCAATATAATTGAGGACTGTTTGGCTCCAATAACCCGGTCCACATACAAATCCAACTATTACTACGAACCAGAAAATTTTGATGTCTATCAATTTAACCACTTTAAATAAATTTTCGTAATTTTAAGAAATTTAGATAAGAAGTAGAATAAAAACTCTATGTCCTAAAAACTAGAATGACGAGAAATAAGAAAGAAAAAGAGTTCATCGAAAAAGGTCGAAAAAGAAAAATGGTTGAAAAATAAAAGGTGACGGAAAAATAAAAGAAACTTATAAAACTTAAAAACACTTGACTAACCTAACCTTATTACTACAACTAACTTAAAATTATAATCGCAAATTGAGATTACTAATTGGAATGATAATTGATACATAGGTAAAAGTCGTCTAAAAATATTAAAGCTTACAGGAAAAACTAAATCCCAAATGGCAATAACTTAAAAAGAAACTAAAACTTAAAAAGGCGTCGCAAAATTCTAAAGTACCTAAATCTTAGTTTAAAGAAAAAGCGCTTAAGAGATTTTACGGCAAAGCCTAAAAATCTAGAAGTAAAAATAACTATGGCAAAAACTATGAGTTAAAAATAAATACGAGCGAAAAATACAAAAATTACGCTAAAACTATTAAAAAGGGACAAAATATAAAAATATATAAAAAGTTGTAAAAATTACAATTTTTATAAAAATATTATTTTTATATTATTTATTTTATAAAACTATTAATTTTATAATTTAATTATACTAATTAAACTAAATAATACAAATTAATAATAAAAATTAAATTAATAATTAAAAATTAAACCCTAATTAGGGTTATAATAATAATAATTATATATTAATTAAAACCCTAAACAGGCGGCTGAGGTTACCAGGCCTGTCAAATCACCTCATGCGATCGCATGAGGTGTTAGTTGATTTTCCATGCGATCGCATGGCTTGCGAAATTGGGCCAGGCTCTAGGCTGCAACAGTGATAGGGCAGAGAGTTTATTACTTTTTTTTTTTCTGTTTTAATAAAATTATGTAATATATTTATATAAATTAAATAAAACTTATATTTTTATAAAATAAAGATAAAGAAACTTTTATATAACTTACAAACTCTTAAAAATATTTATATTTTTGTTTTTCTTTTTATATTTTCGAATATTTAAAACGTATTTCTACAAAAGCGTACTAAAAATAAAAATCTTTTTTTTTGTGTGTGGCGTTTCGCTTCGGCGTTCCCCGGCAGCGGCGCCAAAAATACTTGATGTTATGCGAGGTGTATATAAAATAGCTTAAATTTTAGCAGGGAAATACTATTAAATACGATACAATTTTACACAAGATATTTATTTATTTAGAGAATGGATATACTTAAACCTTGCTACAACACTTATAGGCAGTGTACCTAATCGTACAGTAGTGTCATTTTTAGTAAGTCCGGTTCGTTCCACAGGGAAAATCTTTAAACAAAGCTTAACGCTATATTAGTTTACTTTTATAAAAATACAAATGTATATATAAGTAATATTATTATTATAAAGGGGGGTTTTTACCATTTAATGACCGGTTTGTCGATTTTAATTCTTCAGTCGCAGTTAAAACCAAATGTAAAATATTAAATAAAAGACTTAATTTAAAGCGTAAAGTAAATAACGATAATGAAATTACGAATAATAAAAGTGCGATAAAATAAACTTGCGATAATTAAAAAGTACGATAATTAAAAGTGCAATTAAATACAATAACAATAAATAAAAGTGCTATAATTAGAAGTGAAATTAAATATGAAATAAAGGAAATTAATTATGAAATAAAAGAATTATGCTTATTTAAACTTCTGTAATCATGATGTTTGACGTGTTGATTTTAGTTTTATGCCCATGGGTTAATTGTCCTTTGTCCTGGATTATTTAATATGTCCGTCTGGTTTTTGTCCATAACAGTCCATCAGTCATAAATATAAAGTGCGAGTGTCCTCGTCAAATTATCCTTATACCCGAAGTTAAATATTCCAACTAATTGGGGACTTAAACTGTAACAAGGTTTTATTACTTTGTTTAATAATTACACCAGGATGCCGACTGAGTGTAACTCAAGGTTTTAATACTTTGTTAACAATTATGCCAAGTGTCCTTGTACATAATTTCACCCCTGTTTTAATAATTCTAGTGGCTATTAATCCATTCCCGTGTCCGGTTAAATGAACGATTATTCGTACATATAAATATCCCGCCCATCGTGTCCGATTGAGTGTATATGGTTATTTATAGGGACGCCCAATTGTAAATCTTTATATTAACATTAACAAACTATCATTTAGTTAAACAAATAAAAAGCCCATTAATAGCCCATAGTCTAATTTCCACAAGTGTCGTTCTTTTGTCCAAACCCCAATTATGGTACAAAGCCCAATTACCCAATTTTAATATTTTTAGCCCAACATCATGATTACTTCGGACTAAATAAGCATAATAATAACTTAGCTACGAGACATTAAATTAAAAAGGTTGAACATAACTTACAATGATTAAAAATAACGTAGCGTTACACGGACAGAATTTCGACTTACACCCTTACAACATTCGCTAACATACCCTTATTATTAGAATTAAAATTAAAATTAAAATTATAATATATATATATATTACGTTTGTAGGATAGAGAGATAGGTGGATATATTTTGGCCAAAACGCGTTGAATTTATAGGACCTGGGCTGGATTTCAGAGCCATGCGATCGCATGGTTTTTGTGCCTCCAGGCCATGCGATCGCATGGCCAGCTGGGAGAAGTCACATATCTTTGTTTTCTTTCTTGACGACGTTTATAAATAATAATATAATATATAAATAATTATAAGAATTATTTAAATATTATATTTTATTTATGTGCATAGTTAACTTGTAATTTTTAGTCCGTTGCATAGAGCGTTGAGAGTTGACTCTGGTCCCGGTTCCGGATTTTCGAACGTCCTTGCGTACAATTTAATATCTTGTACTTTGCATTTTGAATCTTGTACTCTTGTAATTTTGAGACGTTTCTTATCAATAATTGGAACCTCATTGATTGTATTTTGTACTTTTGAGCTTTTTGGTCGTTTGCATCTTCAATTCGTCGAATCTGTCTTTTGTCTTCACCTTTTATTATTTGAACGAATATCACTTGTAAATAGAACAGTTGCAACTAAAAGCTTGTCTTTCTTGAGGAATAATGCTATGAAATATATGTTCATTTTTAGCATTATCAATAAACTTCTGCTAACATCAATTGATCTAAATACATCAAAACAACTGTGAATTTTTATGAAGAACCAATCTTTTGACTTTTTGAACTAAAACTTTGACCTCCAAATGAACAATCAATAAGAAAAATTGGCATTTGAGAATTTGAAGATAGTTTAATCGCAAATTTTCTATCAAGATGGCATTAACACATTTTGAGAATTTAATCTAATTTGAGACTTGACGTAAAAGTTGAAGAACAAGACATAGTTCTTCTATTTCTAAAATTTGATTTTTAATTTCAATCTCTCTCACGAAATTGTGATTGCAGATAGTTATGTAAAGGATAAATGACAACATTACAGCTCATTTCACTCAAATTGGATTTTGTTTGCTAGTTGTTTTGGTTTGACATAGCATTTTCGATCGTACAGAAATATAAAATATGATAATTTAAAGTGATATGGATTGTTAACCTCTTTTGTACATATCTGATGGAATCTCTTTTTGTACTATCAATGGACAGAAATATTGAATTACATAAAGGTTAAAAAAAACAAATGGTGAACTCAATTACGTATGTTCTTGTGTTGATACACATATATATATACGGTATTTAGGTTTAATATCTGTATAAATATATATATATTTTTTTACTGTATTATTAATATCTGTATATAACTGTGTTTATATAATTGTACTTATATATCATATATATCTGTATATGTCTATCCTTATATATGTATGTTTGTTATATTTATATATTTGTTTTTTTATAGTTTATAATTAGTATTACTAATAATTATTATAACTATAGTACTAATACTATCAAAGTCATACATACTAATAATAATAATTATTTTAATACTAATAATATTAATAATGATAATAATAAACTATATGATAATAATTTTAATGATAATCATATTACTTATTCTAAGGATAAAAATAAATAAATAAAAAAAACATGTTAACATAATAATATTTTTAATAATCCTAACAATAATTAAATTCATGATCCTACTAATAACAATGATACTAATAATGATAACAATAATGTTAATATTTATTTTTAGTCTGAATGTGAGTAATAATAATATTAACAACTATATTTTAACTTATAATTACTTTTACAATTTATTATTTGTATTACAATTACTTATTACATAATATTTTAATTCTTTAATATTTATTAATTATAAATGTATTTTATAATATTTATAGTATTATTATGCATAGAATTTATTTATTTATATATATATATATATATATATATATATATATATATATATATATATATATATATATATATATATATATATATATACATATTTATTTTAATAGTAACTTAACTGTTCTGTATATTAATTCACACTTTTTTTTTAATTCTAATATTATATTTCAAAATTTCAAATTATTATATCTACTAACATTTATATATAAAAACATATTTATTTACAAACATTGGTTCGTGAATCATCGGGCATGGTCTAAAGGTAATTGATTACATGAATATAGTTTCAAAATTTTTCGAGACTCAACCTTACAGATTTTGCTTATCGTATCGAAATCAAATAAGATTCAAGTTAAATTTGGTCGGAAATTCCCGGGTCATCACAGTACCTACCCGTTAAAGAAATTTCGTCCCGAAATTTGAGTGAGGTGGTCATGGCTAACAATAAAAATGTTTTCATGACGAATATGAGTTGATAAATAGAGTTTT
This sequence comes from Rutidosis leptorrhynchoides, assembly GCF_046630445.1. Taxonomy (NCBI): domain Eukaryota; kingdom Viridiplantae; phylum Streptophyta; class Magnoliopsida; order Asterales; family Asteraceae; genus Rutidosis; species Rutidosis leptorrhynchoides. The sequence continues at coordinate 458,360,639 of NC_092334.1, forward strand.
ATCATCATTGTGTTTTGTGGATAAAACAATTCGATTATTCGAAGAGTACGAATGAAGCTATTCTAAATAGTGAATTGAGAAACACAAGTTTCATCATAACTTTTGACTAGTCATGGTTGAATTTAGAACATAAAGTGCGTCTTAACCTTTGACGTGGTCACGTTTGAATTCCGGAATTCAAGAGATCTAAAGGAAATCTTCGAAATCTAAAAGATTTGATTCTCCTGAAAATAAGGAAATTTAGATTTCTATAATTAAATACGGTGATCTACCTCGATTCCTCTGTCTGATATTTTCACTATAAATTTTAGCTTTTCCGTTCCATTAATTTTCACCACTTCAATACTCAATTCCCAAATTCAAAAGATCGTGAAAATGCTTAATCCAGTTCTGATCCTTGTCCTTATCCTGATTATCGCAACAATCATTCTCCTTTTCCAACTTCCACCGGAGGAATCCGTTTATTTCTACTTTGCCCTTGGGGTTATAGTACTTATAATTCTCCTGTGTCTTTATGTTGCGATAAACATTGATATACACGATTTGTAATTTAGGTGTTGTTATCGGGCTTTATATCTTTCCTTATATTTCAATGTCCCTATTTCTATTTTCTATAATCATTGTCATCCACAGTTAATACTCCTTCCTATTTGCTGCGATTTATACTCCAATTTCTATTTCTTTTGGAGTTTTGTCCCTTCGTTTCTTCTTTTTACGATTGGACATCTCTTGTAATGGTCCAGAATTCATAGATATAGAGTTTCGAATGATTATGATATATTAAGCAGAAAGGAACGGTAATAGCACGAATTGTTTTGTCAAATTACCAGAATCACTGAGAATAGAACTATCAAGAATATATTTTCTTGATATGTTTAGAGGTTAAGTAGAATGAACGAGTTATGTCACATGGCACATGATGACGGTATGATCTGTGAATCATCATGTTTCATTAGAAACTCAGCATGACTTACTGTAATATAATCACGTTGTTCAAGTGTCATTATATTATACTAACTCATGCATCAGTTCCCAACACTACTTCAAAAACATTCATATTTTAAGCTCGAAAGTTTACAGAATATAGAAACTAACAGTTTCTATATGATGTACACTGATAGCACAAAAAGATTAATGATTTCAGATAAGAATAATTATAAAAATATCTTCAGAAATATGGAGAATATTTATAATGAAAGATACGATGATATCTTGGAATTTCTAATATCGAAGGATGATAAAGAAGATTTATCCGTAAGGGTTTAGATTCGGAAGCAAGGTATTCGTTAAAGATTTCATCAGAAACAGAATCATGTAGATTCTTTGAAGTCAAACTTATTCTTTGTGATTTGTCCACGGCTTCCTTCATAGTTTCGCATAATCCGCTTTTCGGTACTAGGTTTTCTATTGAATGTTTCCAATATAATGATACACAGGAAGCACGAAGAGGTATATAATTTTGGACGAGAATATTTATGAAAATATCCTCAGAAATATCGAAGATATTGATGATGATATTTTGGAATTTCTAAGTTCGATGGTTGATGGAGAAACATTTTCTGCAAGATTTTAACATGACTTCGGAGCAAGATATTCTCTAAAGATTTCAACGGATCCAGAATTTACCCGAATCCTTTAAATATAGGGTTTGGTGCTTGTATTTGTCCTTGGTCTCCTTCATGGGTAGCTCAATATGTTTTTCAATACACAATTTTCTATCGAGCGTTCCTAACACTCCTTTCTTTATCATCAAACTTTTGGCCGTTTAGACCATCTACCATATTTCTGTTTCCTCTGCATTTAATGCTACGATATTTGAATTATCTGTTATCAATCTGAGGTGGTTTCAGAAGAATTGTATTTTTAGATGATTAAACGCTGATGGTACTATGGTGGAATATAAAAGGTTCCCCGGTAACAATAGAAGAGCGTACATATATATATAAAGGTTATAATAAGGTTGTTTCGAACGAAAAGTCAAAGTTGACTTGTTGGAGCTGTGACAAAATTTGCTAATTTGGAAAGGGATTGCAAAGTTTTTTTCGGTAATAACAACGCCAAAGGAGCTAGCACCGATATGTATTGAATGTTTAATCAAATTCAGAGTATTTTTCAGGTGCATAACTATATGCATAAATCTTTTCTTCCATAGATGAAGTGCGGTTGGTTCATCCTCTCGATTGAGGTGTTTTCAGGAAGTATGACAGATTTGAACGCAGATTGTAATCGTCGAGATACAATGAGGTTTAAGATGAGATCATGTGGCAAACTTGAAGAATTATTTAGTTTCATATGTTATAATTAATATTTTAATTCATTTTAATTGTCCAATTTCATTAGTCCACAGTCGATAGTCCACATTTAACAGTCCAATAATTCATATATAATTTAATATATAATATTCGAATTAATTAATACGTATCGTGACCCGTATACATCTTAGACTCGATCACAACTCAAAGTATATATATTATTTGAGAATCAACCTCAACCCTGTATGGAGAACTCGATCATTACTACATATAGAGTGTCTATGGTGATTCCAAATAATATATATAGATGCGTCGATATGATATGTCAAAACCTTGTATACGTGTCCGGATATTTAAAGTGCGTAAAATAAATACAGGAATTAAATGACGATAAATAAAATGCGTAAAGTAAATAACAGAAATTAAATGACGATAATTAAAATTGCGATATTTAAATTGCAATAAATAAATTGCGATAATTAAAATGTAATAAGGAATTAACAGTTAGCTAGGAACAGTTAGCTAGGATTTTGTCAGCGTGGATTCTTAACAAAATTTCTCATAGTTAATTTGTTTGTTTCTAATAAATTTTATTTTTGTCCAATGTTTTCTTCATTATGCCACTTGTTGGATTCTGATAGATCAAAATTTAAGTATGAAATTGAATGAAAATGGTTATTCTGTGGTGAACGGATACGTATATCGGTGGATGTAAGTAGAATAGTAAATGACTGTTGAATCAGATTTGAAGAATGTACAGTGTAACTTATTAATGTGAAATTTAAATATTCCTCGGGTATTACCTACCCGTTAAAATATTTTCACCATTAACAGTTTATACGAAAGAATTTTTAATTACAATCTTTATGAAAATATACTTACATATATATTTTCTTCAGATGTAATCATAGATTTAATGAGTTAATATAATATTAATCTCATTTGATTTACCGTTAGAACTAGAATATATAATCTCTAAAACATTGAAGATTACATAATCGTCATGTCGAACGAAGATAAATGATGTAGAACGATTCGCAGATTGATGATTATGCTCGAGGTACATAATTAAATGTTGAGGTGTATGATGTGAACTTGAGTTGTTGGTGGTACTGGTATTGATGTTGGTGCTGGTGATGTTGCTGAAGCTGGTACGTTTTGCACCATATTCTCCAAATTGATTACTAGAGCGCGAAGTTCATTGACTTCTTGTATTACTCTGGGATGATTGTCGGTCGGAACGAGCGGATGAATAAGGTTTAGAATCTGAGTTATGATATAGTTGTGGCGAGATATTCGAGAAATGAGGGTGAAAATGGTGTTACGAACAGGTTCACCGGTAAGTGCTTCAGGTTCTTCGCCAAAAGGTGAATTCGGTTAGTGGAAGGGATCGCCTTCTGCGCGTCTCCATTGATTAAGTCGACTATGAATCCATCAGATGAATTGGGGATGGATGATTGGTTGATTCATTCTACTGACGTTGCTTCCGGAGCTTAGATGACTATCCATTCAGAATAACTGTCGGGATAACTATCGGAATAGCTGTCGGAATCCGAGGGACTCGATCTAGTTGAGGGATTCATCTCGTATAATCAGATGAAAGATTTTCGACAAGAAATAGATTATAGGATGTAGATTAGTATCCTGCAATACATAATTTACATATACATATATAATACTAAAATCTCATAAGTTACGGAGGAATCTACGGAAGCTGTTAGGAAAAGATAACAATAACAGATACGCTAAGATATGAATTAGCAGATACGCTAAGATATGAATTTTGTCTATACACTTTTCATGCAGTCAATGCAATAAGATGTGTCTAGACTAAGAATAATAAGCAGGTAATTTACTAATGATGATAAGAAAATGACTTCCGACTAGAAATGATAAGCAAAACTTATGACATGCAGACACGGTCGAAGTCCAGACTCACTAATGCCTCCTAACGACTTATCAGTTAGACACACTAATGCAGACCTGGTTCGCTAAGACCTCTGCTCTGATACCAAATGTGATGCCCCGTCCTAATCCATCCGGACGAAGTCCATATCAATTACAAACGATTCACAACAGTTGATTACATCGCGAGGTAATTGACCTCTATATGATACATTTTACAAACATTGCATTCGTTTTTAAAAGACAAACTTTCGTTACATCGACGGTTGGCATGCATGTATAGCATTTCATAATATATCCAAATATAATTGACTTAATAATAATCTTGATGAACTCAAAGACTCGAATGCAACGTCTTTTGAAATATGTCATGAATGACTCCAAGTAATATCTCTAATATGAGCAAATGCACAGCGGAAGATTTCTTTCGTACCTGAGAATAAACATGCTTTCAAGTGTGATGACCCGGGAATTTCCGACCAAATTTAAACCTGAATCTTATTTGATTTTGATACAATAAGCAAAGTGTGTAATGTTGAGTCTAGAAAATTCTAAAACGATGTTCATATATTCAATTTCCCTTTGACTATGCTCGACGATTCACGAACAGTAGTTTACGATTAGATGTGTAATCTATAAATATGAAATTTTATCTTTATAGTATTGATATTACAAATATGATTATTATCAGTAGTATTATTATTATATCAGTATTATTATTAAGATTATTAATTGTATTTTTTTTTTGTTATAGATCTATTATATTTAGAAATGATATTATTATTATTATTTTGTTATTATCAATTATTATTATTAATATTAGTATTCTTATTAATATAAATGTTAATAACATTATTATCATTAAATACATTGATAATTATTAATATTAAATTAGATTTAAAATATATAACTACAGATAAATATATATTAATACATATACATATATAAAAGTACAGCTTTATAAATAAACAGATATAGATATATATAAAAATATATGTACTAATATATACATTCAAGTGGTTAAATGGGTACGTAATCAGTTTCCTTTTACCATCCTTTTGTGATCAATTGGTTCTACTACAGCTAATCTCGTACGAATTAGAATCAAACACTAGAAACAATCCAAAATCAGTTAGCCATATTAATCAGATTTTATTTGTTTTATATTTTTTCTGTACGATCGAATAATCCTTGTCTCTAATCTGTGTTAGCAGTCGACTTCATTTAGCAGTATGATAAATTATAGTAGCTACACTATGTATTTTCAATTACTCTATATAAGTTAACCACTATAGTTCAAGGAAAAAAATCAAAAGAATCAGATACAAAATCTGTTAACATCCCTTTCAATCTTTATATAATTTTGTTTCTATCTACAATCTGTTACGTGTCACAATCTATCAATTTCTATCTAACTGTACAGATATCTTCATCTATCAATCTGACATTTAATTATATCTATGTATACCCGGACTTATGGAAGAAAAGAAAAACATTTATTCTTCTCCTCTTTATTGTATCGACAACCTTCCATCCTCATTAGGACCACTTGTATTGTTACTTCTAATTTAACCCGAACACCATCATTGACGAACCACTAGAACACCATAACCATTGGGTGTCTCTTCCTTCCATTTTCTAAAGCGGTTAACCTCACCACACTCTCACCATCGTGAACTTTCACTTTCGATTACCACCTTGAACAACACAAACCACCATACGAACCACTTTCCTCTCTTTCTTAGCCGTGAACCACTTTGCAAAGCAAGAACAACCACAACTTCTACTACTTTAAACTTCAACTTCAATCATCATTAAACCGTCACCCTACCACTCGCTTTTCTTCTCCTTCTCTTCTACTTTGCTGCAAAACACGTACTGCTCATTGCTCATTTCTGTTTTAATCTATTTGAAATAAAAAGTAAATGATGCATGTAATCAAGGTTGTTATAAATACATAAAGTTGGCCAACTATTATATATAAAAAAAAACATATATGTTCCCACTCACAATTTCTTTTTGGTAAGATGGAACACCACTCTAAATTCAATCTAACTTTCGGTGGAGTTTTTTTTATTTGAAACACTTGGAGTATTTTTTTGTTTCCCTGGCCGACAAATTTGGAACAAATTAAGTCCCACTTGTTATCCCACTTGTGTCCTATATTCGGTTCATATTGATTTGTTTCTCTTCTATCGATCTTGAGCCACAAGACACGTGTTGGATTTAACTAAGTTATTTCTTAGGGCCTTCTAGTTATATTGGACTGCTTTTTGGTCGGTAACAAACCCATCAATTATTTATTGCGAAGCCCAAGATTTTAATACAACAAACGACTTCTTACTGCTACGTGTTACTCATAATTCGCTGCAAATCATTTTTTTCTGTCTTGGTTCTTTTAATGGAAGGAAGTTGATGAATCACATTACTAGGTATGAATTGATGACTTTACGGTAAGCGAAATAGATGATGATGATTATGAAAGATTTCAGTTATGTTTGCTGATGATATAGATGATGATGATGAGCTACTACGTTTGTTGTTTTGCTCGCTACTATTTTTCTGTTTTTGTTTACGAATGAAATGAAGATGATGACTCACATAATCAAGTCAAAGATATCAAGGTGATAACAATGCAATGAAGGATGTTTTGGTAATGATACAGTAAAATAATTGATGAAGGTTCGGTGATGGATATGTGACAAGATGATGATCGTATGAGGTTGTGTTGTTGGAACAAATAACCATGATGAAGAAGAAGTTTACATATATAGATGTAGGGTATGAATTTACACAGAAATGAGATTCAGAGTAGATGGTTGGGCGTTTGGTCGGGTTAGCATGAGGTCGGGAGTTCGAGCCCTGTTTAGGGCATTTCTTTTTGGGAAAGCCTTTTGAAACCTTTGAGGTAGTAGACTTATATTTCATTATTATTATTATTATTATTATTATTATTATTATTATTATTATTATTATTATTATTATTATTATTATTATTATTATTATTATTATTATTATTATTATTATTATTATTATTATTATTATTACTATATTACTATTATCAATACTACTATTAAAATTATTACCAATATAACTATAAAAATTAGTCATGTAAAAACATACTTAACAATATTATATTAACATTTTTATTTCTTTAAAGTATACAAAATAAATACATTTAATTAAGTTACTAAGGAAACACCTAATCTACTAAGATAACACTTATAATATATAAATCTGTTCGATTACAGTTATACGTGTTAATATATATAGGTTCGTGAATCCGATGGTAACCCTGCATTGTTCAATGTCGTTATATGTATTTTTACTACAAAATACATTACTGTGAGTTTATTTGATTCCCTTTTACTCTTTACATTTTTGGGACTGAGAATACATGCGCTGTTTTTATAACTGTTTTACGAAATAGACACAAGTACTTAAAACTACATTCTATGGTTGAATTATTAAACCGAATATGCCCCTATTTAGTCTGGTAATCTAAGAATTAGGGAACAGAAACCCTAATTGACGCGAATCCTAAAGATAGATCTATCGGGCTCAACAAGCCCCATCTAAAGTACTGGATGCTTTAGTACTTCGAAATTTATATCATGTCCGAAGGAGGATCCCGGAATGATGGGGATATTCTTATATACAAATTGTGAATGTCGGTTACCAGGTGTTCAATCCATATGAATGATATTTTTGTCTCTATGCATGGGACGTATGTTTATGAGAAATGGAAATATGAAATCTTGTGGTCTATTAAATTTATGAAATGATTATTTATGATAAACTAATGAACTCACCAACCTTTTGGTTGACACTTGAAAACATGTTTATTCTCAGGTATGAAAGAAATCTTTCGCTGTGCATTAGCTCATATTAGAGACATTATTTGGAGTCATTCATGACAAATTTCAAAAGATGTTGCATTCGAGTCGTTGAGTTCATCAAGATTATTAAGTCAATTATAGTTAGATATATTAGGAATGATATGCATGCCGTCAACCTTCGATGTAATGAAAGATTGTCTTTTCAAAAATGAATGCAATGTTTGTAAAATGTATTATATAGAGGTCAAGTACCTCGCGATGTAATCAACTGTTGTGAATCGTTTATAATCGATATGGACTTCGTCCGATGGATTAGGACGGGTCCTTTCAGTTGGTATCAAAGCGGTGGTCTTAGTGAACCGGGTCTGCATTAGTGTGTCTAACTGATAAGTCGTTAGGATGCATTAGTGAGTCTGGACTTCGACCGTGTCTGCATGTCAAAGTTTTGCTTATCATTTTGTCAGAAATCATTTGCTTATCATCCTTAATAAATTACCTGCTTATTATTCTTAGTCTAGACACATCTAATTGCAATGACTGCATGAATAGTGTATAGACAAAATTCATATCTTAGCGTATCTGTTATTGTTATCTTTACCTGACAGCTTCCGTAGATTCCTCCGTAACTTATGAGATTTTAGTATTACATATACATATTTAAATTATGTATTGCAGGATACTAATCTACATCCTATAATCTATTTCTTATCGAAAATCCTTCATCTGATCGTATGAGATGAATTCTTCAACTAATTCGAGTCCCTCGGATTTCGACAACTATTCCGATAGTTATCCCGACAGTTATTCTGAATGGATAGTCATCTAAGCTCCGGAAGCAACGTCAGCAGAATGAATCAACCAATCATCCATCCCCAATTCATCTGATGGATTCGTAGTCGACTTAATCAATGGAAACGCGCAGAAGGCGATCCCTTCCACTAACCGAATTCACCTCTTGACAATGAACCTGAAGCGTTTACCGGCGAACCTGTTCGAGACACCATTTTCAGTCTCATTTCCAGGGTAACTCGACAAGATCATATTCTATCCACAATTCTAAACCCTATTCATCTGCTCGTTCCGACCGACAATTATCTTGGAATAATAGGAGAAGTCAACGAACTTCGCGCTCGAGTAATCAATCTGGAGAATATGGTACAAAATGTACCAGCTTCAGCAACATCACCGGCACCAACAGTACAATCAGTAATAGCACCAGTACCATCAACAATCCATGCCTCAACATCTCATTATATACCTCGAGTATAATCATCGTTCTACATATCGTTTTACATCAATTATCTTCGTTCTTCATGGAGATTATGTAATCTCTAATGTTTTAGAGATTATATATTCTTGCTCTAACGGTAAATCAAATGAGTTTAATATCATATTGACTCATTAAATCCATGATTACATCTGAAGAAAATATATATGTAAATATGTTTTCATAAAGGTTGTAATTTAAAATTCTTTTGTACAAACTGTTAATGGTGAAAATATTTTAACGGGTAGGTAATACCCGAGGAATATTTAAATTTCACATTAATAAGTTACACTGTATATTCTTCGAATCTGATTCCACAGTTATTCACTATCCTACTTACATCCACCGGTATCCGTATCCGTTTACCGCAGAGTAACCATTTTCATTAAATTTTAAATTTGGATTTTGACCTATCAGAATCCAACAAGTGGCATAATGAAGAAAACATTTGACGGAATAAAATTTTTTAGAAACAAACAAATTAACTATGAGAAATTTTGTTAAGAATCCACGCTAACAAAATCCTAGCTAACTGTTCCTAGCTAACTGATCAAATTTTAATTTATCGCAATTTTATTTATAGTCATTTAATTTCTGTTATTTATTTTACGCACTTTAAATATCGGGACACGTATACAATGTTTTGACATATCATATCGACCCATCTATATATATATTTCGGAACAACCATAGGCACTCTATATGCAAATGTTGGAGTTAGCTATACAAGGTTGAGGTTGATTCCAAAATATATATATATATACTTTGAGTTGTGATCGAGTCTGAGATGTATACGGGTCACGACACGTATTAATTAATTTGAATTTTATATATTAAACTATATATGAATTATTGGGCTGTCAACTGTGGACTATCAACTGATGACTACCAACATTGAACAATTAAAATGAACTAAAATATTGATTAAAACATATGAAACTAAACAATTCTTCAAGTCTACCACTTGATTTCATCTTAAACCTCAATTGTATCTTCACGATTACATTCTGCGTTCAAACCTTTCATGATTCTTGAAAACACCTCAATCGAGAGGATGAACCAACCGCACTTCATTTACGTAAGGAAAGAGTTATGCATATAGTTATGCACCTGAGAAACTCTCGGCAACTGAGTAAAAGTTTAACATTTAGCCGCGTCAGATCCTTTGACATTTATTAGCAAAAATAACTTAGTAATCTCTTTCCAAATTAGCAAATTTTGTCACAGCTCCAACAAGTCAACTTCGACTTTTCGTTCGAAACAACCTTATTATAACCTTGATATATATACGTGCTCTTTTATTATTACCGGCAAACCTTTCATATTTTACCATATTACCAGCAGACGTACCAGCAACCTCGTTGCTTCTTGGTTAAATCTCTCTGATAAATCATTATATTTATTCATTGAAACCCTATCATATACTCATCCGCATCTTATAACGAGAACTGCCATAACAATTACCGGGAATCAGCAATCAGTACTTTGAAAACTCACAGCATATCTACATCAACAGTTATATATATGACATTTATCTCTTAGAATTATGATCTCTCATTCTGAAATTCTGAAAAGCACTCAGTCACAAATCAATACTATGAATGTTGAAAAAGCTGAATGAAGCAGCAGAAACTGTAGATAACCGTAAACGACCATAATCATCGAAAGTTTGATGATAAAGATTAGTATGTTGGAAAAGCTCAGAAAAGTTGGAACTGAAAAACGGATTGAGCTAACCATGAAGGAGACCAAGGACAAATACAAGGACCAAACCCTATATTCAAAGAATCAGGGTAGTTCTGAATTCGATGAAATCTTTAGAGATTATCTTGCTCCGAAGTCATGTTAAAATCTTGCGGAAAATCTTTCTCCATCAACCATCGAACTTAAAAATTCCAAAATATCATCATCAATATCTTCGATATTTCTGATGACGACATTGAACAATTGTATGGCTGAATTATTAAATCGAATATGTATATACCTCTTCGTGCTTCCTGTGTATCATTATATTGGAAACATTCAATAGAAAATCTATTACCGAAAGGCGGGTTATGCGAAACTATGAAGGAAGCCGTGGACAAATCACAAAGAATAAGTTTGACTTCAAAGAATCCAAATGATTCTGTTTCTGATGAAACCTTTAGCTAATACCTTGCTTCCGAATCTAAACCCTTACGGATAAATCTTCTTCATCATCCTTCGATATTTGAAATTCCAAGGTATCATCATATCTTTCATTATAAATATCCTCCATATTTCTGAAGATATTTTCATAATTATTCTTATCTGAAATCATTTATCTCTTCGTGCTATCAGTGTTACATCATATAGAAACTGTTAGTTTCTATATTCTGTAAACTTTCGAGCTTAAAATATGAATGTTATTGAAGTAATGTTGGGAACTGATGCATGAGTTAGTATAATATAATGACACTTGATCAACGTGATTATATTACTGTAAGTCATGCTGAGTTCTAATGGGACATGATGGTTCACAGTAGATCATACCACCGTCATGTGTCATGTACATAACTCTTTCATTCTAATTAACTTCTGAACATATCAAGAAAGTATATTCTTGATAGCTCTATTCTCAATGATTCTGGTAATTTGACGAATCAAATCGTGCTATTACGTTCTTTCTTGATTATAACATTAAATTCATTTGAAACACCATACTTACAAATTCCAGACCATTACTCGTTTTACTAGAGATCGAGAGGAGAATAAAAAGACGAAGAGCTCCGAAATATAAAGGAAGAAATAAAACTCGACAACAACACTGAAATTACAATAATTAAAAATTAAAACATCACGACAACTAAAAATTAAAAGATTACAATCAAACTACTCGTCGTCATCAATTGTCATCTGCAAAGTAGCGTTCACCAGTCATTTCACCATCCGTGAGGTACTCTGGAGACATCGGTATTTCTCTTGATGCCTCAACTACTGCTTCAGCTAATTCATCGAGGTAACGATAACCCAACGTCTCTTCATCTTCAAGAACCGCATACAAAGAAATGCATTTACCGCGATCTTCAATGGTATCTTTTATAAAGTACCATTGATCATTGGTACACAGAAAACTTGCCCTACAATCCGCATCATAATGGTCTTTATAAAAGAACACAGAGGTGAATTCACATGGAACTTTTTCCTTCAGAAAGGATAGCAAGTCTTGTAAACCAACATCACGAATGTCGATATCTTTGAATGAAATACTGTCGCTCCACTTATATTCCTTCATTTGGTTACGGAAATCACCTCCGTAATGAACATAGAATGAAACAATCATTGGGGAAAGTGTTAACATTTTTGCAGTTTGGGAGTGTTTGATTTTTGATTTTGAGAAAGGTGGAAATATAAAAGAAATATATGTTGATTGTATAAAATAAAGTATATGGTTGGTGTTTTTATAGTGTAAAAGTGACCGTTGGGATAGCCGTTGGATTTTTTTTTTACTAACGGCTAAAAATTTGGGCAAGTTTTTGGGCGAAGGTGGACGATGCCCGTTGGGACCTCTCTTATGATAATTTCATTCGTACTCTTCGAATAATCGAATTATTTTATCCATATTACTCAATGACGATAAAACTAAATTTATCAACTCATATTCGTCATGAAAAAATTTTTATTGTTAGCCATGACCACCTCACTCAAATTTCGCGACGAAATTTCTTTAACGGGTAGGTACTGTGATGACCCGGGAATTTCCGACCAAATTTAAACCTGAATCTTATTTGATTTCGATACAATAAGCAAAGTGTGTAATGTTGAGTCTAGAAAATTCTAAAACGATGTTCATATATTCAATTTCCCTTTGACTATGCTCGACGATTCACGAACAGTAGTTTACGATTAGATGTGTAATCTATAAATACGAAATTTTATCTTTATAGTATTGATATTACAAATATGATTATTATCAGTAGTATTATTATTATATCAGTATTATTATTAAGATTATTAATTGTATTTTTGTTTTGTTATAGATCTATTATATTTAGAAATGATATTATTATTATTATTATTTTGTTATTATCAATTATTATTATTAATATTAGTATTCTTATTAATATAAATGTTAATAACATTATTATCATTAAATACATTGATAATTATTAATATTAAATTAGATTTAAAATATATAACTACAGATAAATATATATTAATACATATACATATATAAAAGTACAGCTTTATAAATAAACAGATATAGATATATATAAAAATATATGTACTAATATATACATTCAAGTGGTTAAATGGGTACGTAATCAGTTTCCTTTTACCATCATTTTGTGATCAATTGGTCCTACTACAGCTAATCTCGTACGAATTAGAATCAAACACTAGAAACAATCCAAAATCAGTTAGCCATATTAATCAGATTTTATTTGTTTTATATTTTTTCTGTACGATCGAATAATCCTTGTCTCTAATCTGTGTTAGCAGTCGACTTCATTTAGCAGTATGATAAATTATAGCAGCTACACTATGTATTTTCAATTACTCTATATAAGTTAACCACTATAGTTCAAGAAAAAAAAAAAACAAAAGAATCAGATACAAAATCTGTTAACATCCCTTTCAATCTTTATATAATTTTGTTTCTATCTACAATCTGTTACGTGTCACAATCTATCAATTTCTATCTAACTGTACAGATATCTTCATCTATCAATCTGACATTTAATTATATCTATGTATACCCGGACTTATGGAAGAAAAGAAAAACATTTCTTCTTCTCCTCTTTATTGTATCGACAACCTTCCATCCTCATTAGGACCACTTGTATTGTTACTTCTAATTTAACCCGAACGCCATCATTGACGAACCACTAGAACACCATAACCATTGGGTGTCTCTTCCTTCCATTTTCTAAAGCGGTTAACCTCACCACACTCTCACCATCGTGAACTTTCACTTTCGATTACCACCTTGAACAACACAAACCACCATACGAACCACTTTCCTCTCTTTCTTAGCCGTGAACCACTTTGCAAAGCAAGAACAACCACGACTGCTACTACTTTAAACTTCAACTTCAATCATCATTAAACCGTCACCCTACCACTCGCTTTTCTTCTCCTTCTCTTCTACTTTGCTGCAAAACACGTACTGCTCATTGCTCATTTCTGTTTTAATCTATTTGAAATACAAAGTAAATGATGCATGTAATCAAGGTTGTTATAAATACATAAAGTTGGCCGACTATTATATAAAAAAAAAAAACATATATGTTCCCACTCACAATTTCTTTTTGGTAAGATGGAACACCACTCTAAATTCAATCTAACTTTCGGTGGAGTTTTTTTTATTTGAAACACTTGGAGTATTTTTTTGTTTCCCTGGCCGACAAATTTGGAACAAATTAAGTCCCACTTGCGTCCTATATCCGGTTCATATTGATTTGTTTCTCTTCTATCGATCTTGAGCCACAAGACACGTGTTGGATTTAACTAATTTATTTCTTGGGGCCTTCTAGTTATATTGGACTGTTTTTTTGGTCGGTAACAAACCCATCAATTATTTATTGCGAAGCCCAAGATTTTAATACAACAAACGACTTCTTACTGCTACGTGTTACTCATAATTCGCTGCAAATCATTTTTTTTCTGTCTTGGTTCTTTTAATGGAAGGAAGTTGATGAATCACATTACTAGGGATGAATTGATGACTTTACGGTAAGTGAAATAGATGATGATGATTATGAAAGATTTCAGTTATGTTTGCTGATGATATAGATGATGATGATGAGCTACTACGTTTGTTGTTTTGCTCGCTACTATTTTTCTGTTTTTGTTTACGAATGAAATGAAGATGATGACTCACATAATCAAGTCAAATATATCAAGGTGATAATAATGCAATGAAGGATGTTTTGTTAATGATACAGTAAAATAATTGATGAAGGTTCGGTGATGGATATGTGACAAGATGATGATCATATGAGGTTGTGTTGTTGGAACAAATAACCATGATGAAGAAGAAGTTTATATATATAGATGTAGGGTATGAATTTACACAGAAATGAGATTCAGAGTAGATGGTTGGGCGTTTGGTCGGGTTAGCATGAGGTCGGGAGTTCGAGCCCTGTTTAGGGCATTTCTTTTTGGGAAAGCCTTTTGAAACCTTTGAGGTAGTAGACTTATATTTCATTATTATTATTATTATTATTATTATTATTATTATTATTATTATTATTATTATTATTATTATTATTATTATTATTATTATTATCATCATTATCATTATTATTATTATTATTACTATATTACTATTATCAATACTACTATTAAAATTATTACCAATATAACTATAAAAATTAGTCATGTAAAAACATACTTAACAAAATTATATTAATATTTTTATTTCTTTAAAGTATACAAAATAAATACATTTAATTAAGTTACTAAGGAAACACCTAATCTACTAAGATAACACTTATAATATATAAATCTGTACGATTACAGTTATACGTGTTAACATATATAGGTTCGTGAATCTGATGGCAACCCTGCATTGTTCAATGTCGTTATATGTATTTTTACTACAAAATACATTACTGTGAGTTTATTTGATTCCCTTTTACTCTTTACATTTTTGGAACTGAGAATACATGCGCTGTTTTTATAACTGTTTTACGAAATAGATACAAGTACTTAAAACTACATTCTATGGTTGAATTATTAAACCGAATATGCCCCTATTTAGTCTGGTAATCTAAGAATTAGGGAACAGAAACCCTAATTGACGCGAATCCTAAAGATAGATCTATCAGGCTCAACAAGCCCCATCCAAAGTACTGGATGCTTTAGTACTTCGAAATTTATATCATGTCCGAAGGAGGATCCCGGAATGATGGGGATATTCTTATATACAAATTGCGAATGTCGGTTACCAGGTGTTCAATCCATATGAATGATATTTTTGTCTCTATGCATGGGACGTATGTTTATGAGAAATGGAAATATGAAATCTTGTGGTCTATTAAATTTATGAAATGATTATTTATGATAAACTAATGAACTCACCAACCTTTTGGTTGACACTTGAAAGCATGTTTATTCTCAAGTATGAAAGAAATCTTTCGCTGTGCATTAGCTCATATTAGAGACATTACTTGGAGTCATTCATGACAAATTTCAAAAGATGTTGCATTCGAGTCGTTGAGTTCATCACGATTATTAAGTCAATTATAGTTAGATATATTAGGAATGATATGCATGCCGTCAACCTTCGATGTAATGAAAGATTGTCTTTTCAAAAATGAATGCAATGTTTGTAAAATGTATCATATAGAGGTCAAGTACCTCACGATGTAATCAACTGTTGTGAATCGTTTATAATCGATATGGACTTCGTCCGACGGATTAGGACGGGTCCTTTCATCAAGTGTCAACCAAAAGGTTGGTGAGTTCATTAGTTTAACATAAATAATCATTTCCATCAATTTAATAGACCACAAGATTTTCATTTCCAGTTCTCATAAATAAACGTCCCATGCATAGAGACAAAATATCATTCATATGGATTGAACACCTGGTAACCGACATTCACAATATGTATATAAGAATATCCCCATCATTCCGGGATCCTCCTTCGGACATAATATAAATTTCGAAGTACTAAAGCATCCGGTACTTTGGATGGGGCTTGTTGGGCCCGATAGATCTATCTTTAGAGTTCGCGTCAATTAGGGTGTCTGTTCCATTATTCTTAGATTACCAGACTTAATAAAAAGGACATATTCGATTAGATAATCCAACCATAGAATGTAGTTTCGATTACTCGTGTCTATTTCGTAAAACATTTATAAAATAGCGCATGTATTCTCAGTCCCAAAAATATATATTGCGAAAGCATTTAAAAAGGGAGCAAATGAAACTCACCTATTGTATTTTGTAGTAAAAATACATATAACGACATTGAACAACTGAACAGTGCAGGGTTTGGCCTCGGATTCACGAACCTATATAATTCATATATATATATATATATATATATATATATATATATATATATATATATATATATATATATATATATATATATATATATATATATATATATATATATATATATATATATATATATATATATATATATTAAAACATATACTTGTAATCGAACAAAATATATATTATTATTAGTGATATCACTGTTATTTAATGAATTTTTCTGTTCTATTAATAACTTAAATATATTCTATTTTAAGTAACTAATTATTATTTATTATCATAATAATAAATTTATTAATATCAATATTTTAAATACTTGTTAAATATATTAATACATTATTAAATGTATATAAGTTTAATAGATTTATATAAAAACGTTATATTTCATATAATTTGGTCCTAATTATAGTAATATAGGTTTTAACCAAAAGTATATTTATATATATATATATATATATATATATATATATATATATATATATATATATATATATATATATAAATCATGTCATATTATTTTTAATTATCATTTTAATAATATTTCGTTAATGTTTATTTAAACTATATGTATTATATATATTTCTCAATCATAGTCGTGATGTTATTCGTACAATTAATATATATATATATGTATATATATATATATATATATATATATATATATATATATATATATATATATATATATATATATATATATATATATATATATATATGATTCCTATGAAAC
Organism: Rutidosis leptorrhynchoides; assembly: GCF_046630445.1. Lineage (NCBI taxonomy): Eukaryota > Viridiplantae > Streptophyta > Magnoliopsida > Asterales > Asteraceae > Rutidosis > Rutidosis leptorrhynchoides. The sequence continues at coordinate 458,378,603 of NC_092334.1, forward strand.
TAACATTTCCGTTTTAAAGTTATAAGATATATTAGGTAGTAGTTACTAAAGAAATCCTCGTTAACACTAACGTTAAAATTTAAATCGTTATGTAATATTTGTGTAAGTCTATATATTACCCTTCCATATAACTATATAAATCTTCATGACTTTCATCTTCGAGTTATATTATCATAATACCTCATAACATATTATAAATCTTATATATTTTACGCATATTACTTATCCTTCATACGAATATTTTTATGTTTAAGTCGAAACCATAATATATTTATTATTACCATTAATTTATGATTATCATAATTATGTTCTTCTTTAATTCTTTTAGCATCATATATTCCTAAATTATTATTATAATAATAATAATAATAATAATAATAATAATAATATAATAATAATAATAATAATAATAATAATAATAATAATAATAATAATAATAATAATAATAATAATAATAATAATAATAATAATAATAATAATAATAATAATAATAATAATAATAATAATACAAGGAAACTAACTCAAAAATTGGCCCAAAAAGATGTATGGTGACCCTGCCAAGATTCGAACTTGAGACCTCCCGTTAACCTGCAACACCACTTAACCACTCGACTGTTTCTATTTATCTGTTTTAAACCCAACCTAAATGTATATAACCTGACAACCTTTCTGTTCTTCTTCTTCTTTAATTCTCATACGATCAAAACCATGCCACAACCAACAATTGAGTTACCAGTTAAGTTTAGATTTTAAAAACGTAACAGAAACATTTAATTGTAGTTGATTGAATTGGAAGAAGAAAAGAAAAAAAAATATAAATAAAAGAGTGCTGCTGTCGCTGCAGTTTTAAAAAAAAAAAATTGATTTCTCTTATGGTAACGTTATAGACTAACATCACAACATGAAATTGGTTGGAAATCATTTATATAAACTTCTGCTAACATCAATTGATCTAAATACATCAAAACAACTGCGAATATTTATGAAGAACCAATCTTTTGACTTTTTGAACTAAAACTTTGACCTCCAAATTAACAATCAATAAGAAAAATTGGCATTTGAGAATTTGAAGATAGTTTAATCGCAGATTTTCTATCAAGATGGCATTAACACATTTTGAGAATTTACTCTAATTTGAGACTTGACGTAAAAGTTGAAGAACAAGACATAGTTCTTCTGTTTCTAAAATTTGATTTTTAATTTCAATCTCTCTTACGAAATTATGATTGCAGATAGTTATGTAAAGGATAAATGACAACATTACAGCTCATTTCACTCAAATTGGATTTTGTTTGCTAGTTGTTTTGGTTTGACATAGCATTTTCGATCGTACAGAAATATATAATATGATAATTTAAAGTGATATGGATTGTTAACCTCTTTTGTACATATCTGATGGAATCTCTTTTTGTACTATCAATGGACAGAAATATTGAATTACATTAAGGTTAAAAAAAAAATGGTGAACTCAATTACCTATGTTCTTGTGTTGATACACACACACACATATATATATATATATATATATATATATATATATATATATATATATATATATATATATATATATATATATATATACGGTATTTAGGTTTAATATCTGTATAAATATATATATATATTTTTTACTGTATTATTAATATCTGTATATAACTGTGTTTATATAATTGTACTTATTTATCATATATATCTGTATATGTCTATCCTTATATATGTATGTTTGTTATATTTATATATTTGTTTTTTTATAGTTTATAATTAGTATTACTAATAATTATTATAACTATAGTACTAATACTATCAAAGTCATACATACTAATAATAATAATTATGTTAATACTAATAATATTAATAATGATAATAATAAACTATATGATAATAATTTTAATGATAATCATATTACTTATTCTAAGGATAATAATAAAAAAAAACATGTTAACATAATAATATTTTTAATAATCCTAACAATAATTAAATTCATGATCCTACTAATAACAATGATACTAATAATGATAACAATAATGTTAATATTTATTTTTAGTCTGAATGTGAGTAATAATAATATTAACAACTATATTTTAACTTATAATTACTTTTACAATTTATTATTTGTATTACAATTACTTATTACATAATATTTTAATTCTTTAATATTTATTAATTATAAATGTATTTTATAATATTTATAGTATTATTATGCATAGAATTTATATATATATATATATATATATATATATATATATATATATATATATATACACATATTTATTTTAATAGTAACTTAAATGTTCTGTATATTAATTCACACTTTTTTTTTAATTCTAATATTATATTTCAAAATTTCAAATTATTATATCTACTAACATTTATATATAAAAACATATTTATTTACAAATATTGGTTCGTGAATCGTCGGGCATGGTCTAAAGGTAATTGATTACATGAATATAGTTTCAAAAATTTTCGAGACTCAACCTTACAGATTTTGCTTATCGTATCGAAATCAAATAAGATTCAAGTTTAAATTTGGTCGGAAATTCCCGGGTCATCACATCCAAGTGAAATAGTATCATTAATCAGAGGTAAATTGGACGGAGTAAGAAAAGAATCCATATGCGAAGATAATAAGTTACAATTTGGTAAAGGAAAATCAAAATCCGCAGCGAAAAGAAGAGCATGACACCTTGAAAAATGTCACAAATGCGTAAAATGGTCACACGAAGGTAAATGTTCAAATAATCAAACCTATTCAAATACCGAATTTGTCACTTTATGCAGAGATGGACCGTTCATATGTTTAGAAGAAAAAACGTTAAATGCTCGAGGTTACGCCTATGTAGCCATGGAAAACCAATTAGTCCGACTATCTTATGAGTGGGCTAGAGCATATCACTAAGAAATCCATTTCACAGGTAAGTTTGTACAGTTTTTATTTTTATTTTTATTTTTAACATTTTGATAATAAACGCTAATTTGTTCGCTATAAAGTATTAAATTGGTATTCAATAAAATTAGGTCTTGCGACCGAAATTATTGATATAATAAAAAATTTATTACATCACTGCAAAATTTAACGTTTATTCTTAATGTATAAATATCTTTAATCAATCAACCCAAAATATTTCAAAAATTCGTCATGAGTTAAATTAGGTCATGGAACCAAAATTACTTTACCGAAAAGAGGGGCGCATATTTTTGATAATATTTAATTGATTAAAGTGGGATAAAAGCCAAAAAGATTTTTAATTTTATTTTTACCATGTTTTAAAATTAATATATAAAAAAATTAAAATAATATTGTAAACTATTTAAATTAATATATTTAAAATTGTAAATATTTGAAAAATTGATATTTTTAATATAATTTTGTATGTATAAAAACAAAAATATAATATAAGTTTGGTGTAAATTTTTAATTTTTAAAATATGAATTTTTAATTTTATGCATTTTAAATTTAAGTTGTGTGAATTTAAAAACAAAAATTTACTTTATTTCGCTAAGTTAAAAATATGATTTTTAAAATTCGTCGTGAGTTGAAGACTAGGTCTTTGAACCGAAATTGCTTTACCCGAGGGAGGGACGAGAACTTTTATTATCATTATTTTTAATCTTATTGAATTAAAGTATGCCAAAAATATTAAAAAAACCCAAAAATCTTTGCTTTTAAAACCGCGCTTTAAATTGACAAATTTTAAAATTTTGTCGAGGGACGGACTAGGACGTCGTTCCGAAACGACCTCGTCCTAAATAACAAGGGAAATAAAATTTTAAAATTAATTAATTAATTGTTTTATAAGTTAAGGTTTTTATAAAAAAAAAATACAAACACCGCGACTTGCGGAGTTTGAAGAACAAAAATACCGCAAGTCGCGGAGGACCAAAATTCCAGAAAAAAATATAACGCTGGAACAGATCAGTCCCCAACACAAAACACCCACAAACTGCGAAAAACACCCGAGAAAACACACACAAATCCGCAATTTTTGGCCATTTTTCATCAAATCTTTCATAAAATCATGTTGAGAAGAATGCTATCAAGGAATTACTCAAGGAAAACGGTAAATTTCTACATCAAAACACCATTTAATCCGAAAATTAGTGTTCTTGAGCAATTTTATACCCAATTCGATTTTGATGCTTTTTAGTGTACTTATGCTTAAATTGCTTGTGTATTATGCTTGTATAACCTAGATTGATGCTATTTAACATGATTAGAAGCTTTAAACTTCAAATTTTGAGTAATCTAGGGTTTGTGTTCTTGAGCAATTTGGGGCTTTTTGATATAAACAGGTTATGACCGATTTTTGTCATGAATTATTGCTAAATTAAGTAGTGTAACATGTTTAGGTAGTTAAATGATCCAAACTTTGAGCCTAAACATGATTTTTGAGAATTAAAGTGGACTTTTTCAATTCTAAAATTCATGAACTTGATTTTTGAGAGATAATGCCATTTGAAACTTGTTTAATTGCTAACAATGATTATTTTGACATGTTATTTGAGTTGAATGCTTATGAACTTGGTAAACATTTTCGTATATGCTTATTTGAAAAAGTGTAGATTTGATAAAAATATGAAAATGAGCATAAGTTTGATATAAATTGAACATATCATTGTAATTATTTTGATTGATGATTTTGCTGACACTAATGCATATTTGGATGCACAAAAATTATGTTTGATGTGTTTTGCAGACTGAAAGGGGTGAATCTTCATCCCAAGCTCGCATTGCTCCTCCTGAGAATGCGGAACAACAGGATGTTGATAACTATTACAAACAAGATATACCTCATCCAGTTATGACATTTTCAGATATGCACGTGGAAAATTTGCACCCGAACTTGAGATTAGACAGACGTTGGATAGATTATCCAAAATACCAAAGGAACTTGCACACTCTTCATTCTAAAGCTGTTGAAGTACCTAGGGTAATAGAATGGGAACCGTTAGAAGCCGTAGAATTGGCCGAGCTAATTAGGGAATTACTTACACAGAGGTATGGTAATTCTACTTTTAACGATTGGGTACGATTATTCAACATGCGTAGACCTGTATATAAAGTATGGTGTGAAGAATTATTGTGTAGTATAGAAATAAATGATCGGGTAGCTAGTTTAACCGATCGAAGTTTTATTAGATTTTTGTTAGGAGGTTCGATGAGCCACATGTCTCTACTAGACATGGCTCAGGCCTTACGTATATATACGCCTGAGGAGCTAGCATCTGCCGATTGTCGAGGGTTGATATTGAATGGTAGGAAGATTGATGAAAATTTTGATACGCATGGTGTATGGAGTCAAATGACTAGCCATCACCGATTTAAAGGGGGAAATTACTCTTATCTTGATATTGATAGAGCTGAATTAAGAGTAATTCACAGGTTTCTAGTGAACTCGATTACACAGCGAGGTAAAAATAAGGAAAAGGTAAATGAACAGGATTTGTTTTACCACATGTGTATTCGAGACCCACAAAGCGCTGTAAGTATACCTTATTGTGTGGGTTATTATTTATCAGCTATGGTTAGGGGGATGATGTAACAGACTGAAACCCGAGCTAGTTGTAAGTTGTCTATCTTGCCCTTAGGGTTATGCTTAGTTTTAAGTGCTTTTATTTTAATTATTTTATTGGTGTTATTTTATTAATTGGTTAAGACCAGTTTGTGACAAGGGTCCCAGAACAGGTTTGTTTATTTTATTTGGACCTCGTTTGGGCTACCTAATCTTGTGCGAAAGATTTTAGATAACTGGTAAATACCCGTGTGTGATGGGGTATTATTTTTTTAACACATAAAAGTGTAATATCTAGATATTTCCATCCATTTCACATTATTTCCCAAAAACTAGTACGTACCTAACTTATTTCCTCTCAAATCCTAAATTATTCCAAGCTAGAAATTTGATTGTAAGGCTTTAAGGATTGATTCATATCATCCTTGTGATCATCTAATCAGGTTTGTTTACTTGAATCCTTGCTTTGATTCTTGAATAAATGGGTTTTTTTGTGTTCTTGAATAAAAGTGTGATTTTAAGCTTGAATCTTCATATTTGGTGTTTGTTATGCTTAATTGATGTTAGAAATAGCTTATATATATGTTTGGTAGCTTCCATATGTTTAAAATTTGTTCAAAATCGCTTAAAAATTGAGTTTTGGGCAAAAAATCATCAAAATCAGCGAAATTGGTTCGAAACCCAGTTTGCTACAGTACCCGAGTTGCTACAGTACCCGAGTTGCTACAGTGCCCGAGTTGCTACAGTGTTACTATTCGCTACAGTGTCACTATTTGCTACAGTACCGAGTTGCTACAGTACCCGAGTTGCTACAGTACCGAGTTGCTACAGTACCCGAGTTGCAACAGTACCCGAGTTGCTACAGTACCCGAGTTGCTACAGTACCGAGTTGCTACAGTGTTACTATTTGCTACAGTGTTACTATTTGCTACAGTACTTTTATGAAATTGAAACGGGCGTAACTTTCAAAACGTAACTCCGTTTTTGATGAATAAACTATCGTTAGAATCGTAATAAAGAATACTTTTCAATGGTGAACTTTTAAGAACCTAGATCAAACTGTTTTTGGGTCGGAAAAGGAGTTTTAGTGTGTATGTCGTGTTTTGCACGCACCTGTATGCCATTATTGAATGGAGTCATGATGTAGATTCATAAAATTATGAATATATGGTGTTATGACCTAGTTTATAGTATGATTTGATTATACTATTGATTGAGATATGTATATTGACTTCGTTGTGTTGTTCTCAGGTGATAAGAACAAGGAAGAAGCTCAGAAGTAAGATAACTGAGCTGTAGCTGGTAATCGGTGAGTGGGACTATCTCCGGATAGAGTTTAAGTAGCATATCATGCTACTGTGTTATACTCTTTTACCATGCATAGTATAAAGTTGCCATGTTAGATTATATTGTATGCCTATTGCTGTTTGTGAATTATGTGTACACTGTGTGAATGGCACCAGTCGTGCTTAGGGAGACTGGGGACTCTAGACCGTGCTTAGGAGAGGTCAGAGTTCGTATGAGGTCAACCGTGCTTAGGTGAGGTTGGGTCCATAGGCTACTGATTGTGAGTATAGTGTGAACGATGCACCCCCTGCATCTGGATATCTATACTGTGATTGAGTAGCAGGGACTATCGGTAGACTCAGGCCCGATCAGCTGGGAGTCGTGTGCTCGTACAAGCCGCCGATCCTCGTATTGTCTTATTGTATGCTAGTTGATAGTTAGCATGTGTTGTTGTTAGTATATAGCTTGTGTGTGACTTAAGCTATATCTGTTAGATAGATTCCATTCACTTAGCGGTGCGCTAATCCCCCACATATTCTCCCCTTGCAGGTTTACGTACTGCTAGTCGGGATGGGTGCTGTTGCAAAAGACATGTTTGACAACCCAACTCTGATGTGGACTTTTGTATAAATAATGTTTTGTAATAACGTAACACCGTTGTGTAAACTTAAACTTAATTACTCAGATTAAGGTAATGACGTGACTTATATTGTGTTTGCTAATAAAGTCTTCCGCTGTGTTTAAAAAAAAAAAAAAAAAAAATGGCCGGTGTTACAAGTTGGTATCAGAGCATGGTTTGGCAGCAAATACGTGCGCGTATTTTGTTCCCAAACTCTGAGGCAAGTCAAACATGTCTGTGGGAGTGGGGGCTAAGTGAAAATAGGATATACGTGTGTTAGTTGTGATTGAACTAACTGTTATCCACTAAGCTTTTGTGTGAGCTGTTTTGTAGCACAGGTATGGCTGATAGAAACGCAACTGGCCCATCCAACCCCGGAACATTCAGAGCACCAGAAGAGGGTATTGAGTCTGATGATGATCAGAATAGTTACATTCTTCAGTTAGAGAGCAAACTAAAGGAGGCTGAAGACAAAATTAATGAGCTTGAATTGGCGAGACATTCTGGAAATGATGATACACCACCTGGATTTCCAACTGTGCAATCCCAAACGATACCTAATGTGCCCCAGAACCAGCTTCAGAATCAAATACCTAACCAATATTATACGCCACCACAAAACACCTTTACTTACCAAAATCCCATGATGATGAATCCATACCAAATGCAAATGTTCCATCAACCTTACTTGCAACCACCCAAAAGATGTACCTATAAGAACTTCCGTGATTGCAAACCCTCCGAGTTTTCTGGAAGTACTGATCCGACTGTAACTCTCAATTGGTTACGAGAAATTGAAAGGGTGTTTGAAGCGTGTCAGTGTGAACCCGAGTTGAAAGTGACGTATGCTAGTCGAATGTTGAAAGGTAGGGCTATGATTTGGTGGGATTCTTTGATTTCCACTATACCAAAGGAGCAAGTGAGTATGATCACGTGGGAGCAGTTTTATGGGAAGGTGTGTGAACAGTATTGTAATCAATTTGATATGAATCGAATCAAGACTGAGTTTCTTGAAATGAAGATGACACCTCAAATGACTATCGATGAAGTGGTAGAGAAGTATATGGATAAACTGAGGTTTGTGCAACAGTGGGTGCCGGATGAAGCATCTCGTATCCAGCATTTTGTTAATGTCATTCTGCCAGAGTACCGAACTTTTGTTAGAACAGCTACATCGTTGTCTCAAGCTGTTGTGATGGCTAAAATGGTAGAAAGTGATGTTCAAGCCGCCAGAAACAGAATGTTTGGTAATGTGCAACAACAAGGTGGGCAAGTATCTGGTCAATCAGGATCCAAATCCAAGAAGTTTAGTGGGTTTAAATCGAAAAGTAAAAGTGGCCAGAGTGGTTCTGGGTCTGGAACAGGTAAAGGCAATTGGTGTCACTCGTGCCGAGCTTCTCACAGTGGTCAGTGTTCTGAGGCTACAAGAAGATGTTTAAAGTGTGGTGTTGTTGGGCATGAGTCTTCAGCATGTCAGTTCCCGAATAGTGTGTGTTGGAGTTGTCACAAACCAGGGCATCGTGCTGTTAGTTGTCCGTCCAAGAGTGGTAGTTCCGGGGCAGGGTCAGGAGCTCGTTCAGCATCAGCTGTAGGGTCAACTGCCTCAAGTGGGCAGAAGAGGAAGAACCCTCCAACAGCAGAGGCCAGAGCTTTTCAGATGTCGGTTGAGAATGCTGTGGCAACCGAAGAAGTGATCACCGGTATGTTTCTAATCAACTCAATACCTGCTCGCGTATTGTTTGATTGTGGTGCCAATAGGTGTTTTATGTCCTTAGATTTCTGTGCTAAGTTGAATTTACCAGCTACTGTATTACCCAAGCCGGTTAGTGTAGAAGTAGCCGATGGTAAGATCACACCCGTCACAACATATGTGTCTGGGGTTTGTATAGAGATTGAAGGGAAGTCTTTCCCGGTGACTTGCTTAGTGTTGCCTATTCCTAGCTTTGATGTAGTATTAGGAATGGATTGGTTGAGCTCGCTTAGGGCTAATATTAAGTGTGATAGGAAAATGATTACCTTTCGTTCGACCGATGGAACCCGTGTTGTGGCCCGAGGGGAGCGGGGAGGGTATAATTTTCCGTTGATAACCATGATGAAAGCGAAAAAGTCGATGACAAAGGGTTGTGAATCATTTCTTGCATATGTGATTGATGCGAAGAAAGAAAAGAAAACAGTGGCCGATATTCCGATAGTATCAGAATTTCCCGAAGTGTTCCCAGATGAGTTACCAGGTCTGCCGCCGGTAAGGGAAGTCGAATATAAGATTGAGTTGGTTCCTGGAACAACTCCAGTTGCAAAAGCTCCATACCGATTAGCGCCATCTGAAGTCCGTGAAATGATGTCACAAATTCAAGAGTTATTAGATCGTGGGTTTATCCGACCGAGTTCTTCACCGTGGGGTGCTCCGGTATTGTTTGTTAAAAAGAAAGATGGGACAATGCGTATGTGTATTGATTATCGTGAATTGAACAAAAGAACAGTGAAGAATAAGTATCCGTTACCTCGAATAGACGATTTGTTCGATCAGTTACAGGGTGCTTCATTCTTTTCTAAGATAGACTTACGATCCGGATATCATCAGGTTCGTGTTGCTGAATCAGATATACCGAAAACAGCGTTCAGAACAAGGTATGGTCATTATGAATTTCTTGTCATGCCGTTTGGGTTGACGAATGCGCCAGCAATCTTCATGGATCTAATGAATAGAGTGTGTCGTCCGTTCTTAGATAAGTTTGTGATTGTTTTTATAGACGATATACTAGTGTATTCAAAGACCGAAAGTGAACATGCTGAACATCTGAGACAGGTTTTGAACATGTTGAAACGTGAACAACTATTTGCAAAATTTTCAAAGTGTGAATTTTGGTTACGTGAAGTGCAGTTTTTGGGTCATGTGATTTGTGCCGAGGGTATAAAAGTTGATCCGACAAAGATAGAAGCGGTAATGAATTGGAATTCTCCGAAGACTCCGACTGAGATTAAGAGTTTTCTGGGATTAGCCGGTTATTATCGCAGATTTATCAAGGATTTCTCGAAAATAGCGGGTCCGTTGACTAAGTTGACTCGTAAAGATGTAGCCTTTCGATGGACTGATGAACAGGAAAAGGCTTTTCAGATTTTGAAACAGCTACTGTGTCAGGCACCAGTGTTAGCTTTACCAGAAGGTTCAGACAACTTCGTGGTATACTGTGATGCATCATATGCTGGGTTGGGTTGTGTATTAATGCAAAGAGATAAAGTAATCGCCTACGCCTCGCGACAGTTGAAAGTTCATGAGAAGAATTATCCAGTGCATGATCTTGAAATGGCTGCAGTAGTGTTTGCTTTGAAACTGTGGAGACACTATTTGTATGGAACCCATTGTGTTATATGTACAGATCACAAGAGTTTGCAGTATATCTTCTCACAGAAAGAATTGAATATGCGTCAGAGACGATGGCAAGAGTTGATCAAAGATTACGATTGTGAAATTAAATACCATCCGGGTAAGGCAAATGTGGTTGCAGATGCGCTAAGTCGTAAAAAGTCAAGTGAAAATGTGAAATTTCTTCGTTTGAATATAACTTCAGATTTGATTAACAGTTTAAGAACCATTCAGGCCCGTGCTTTAGAGGACGAACATATTAAATCTGAACAAATGACCAAACGAAAAGTGGACTTAATTGATGACTCACGTAGACTAAAGACCTTAAACAATCGTGTTTGGGTGCCTAAGCTTGGAGATTTGAGGGATTTAATCATGACGGAAGCTCACAAATCCAGATTGACAGTACATCCGGGTAGTAATAAGATGTATCATGATTTGAAAACAGTGTATTGGTGGCCAACAATGAAATCGGATATTGCCCGTTATGTCGAAAAGTGTCATATATGTGCTCAAGTGAAGGCAGAACATCAGAAACCTTATGGTTCGTTACGTCAGTTACAGATTCCAGAGTGGAAATGGGAACATATAACGATGGATTTTGTGACCAAATTACCTCGAACTCAGAAAAGACATGATATGATTTGGGTAATAGTGGATCGTCTAACTAAAAGTGCTCATTTTCTTGCTACTCGTGAAACAGCTTCGTTAAGTGAGTTAGCCGAATTGTATGTGAAAGAAATAGTTAGTCGTCATGGTGTGCCGTTATCGATCGTTTCCGACAGAGATTCCAGATTTGTGTCCAATTTTTGGAATAGTCTTCAACAGAATCTGGGTACACGTGTGAATTTAAGTACAGCATATCATCCACAGACAGACGGACAGAGTGAAAGAACGATACAGACTTTGGAGGATATGTTAAGGGCTTGTGTGTTAGAATATGGTGGTTCGTGGGATACACATTTGCCATTGGTTGAATTCGCGTATAATAATTCATATCATTCGAGCATAGGAATGCCGCCCTATGAAATGTTGTACGGTCGTCGTTGCAGAACTCCGACTTGTTGGTTAGAAGCTGGGGAGAAACAGTTTTCAGGTCCCGAAATTGTTCAAATGACAGCCGAAAAAGTTGCAATTGCGAGAGAAAAGTTGAAAGCCGCTAGAGATAGGCAGAAAATGTATGCTGATCCGCGTAGACGTCCGGTAACCTTTAATGTGGGTGAACGAGTGTATCTAAAAGTTTCGCCGTGGAAAGGGGTTATCAGATTCGGTAAACGTGGTAAGTTAGCACCTAGATTTATTGGTCCGTTTCCGATCAGTGAAGTGTTAAATGATCAGACTGTGGTGTTAGATCTTCCGCCAGAGTTAGCCGGTATTCATAATACATTTAACGTATGTTATCTTCGTAAGTGTAAAGTCGACGATGAAACGCAACTTCTTCCTTTAGAAGATTTAAGGGTCGATTTAAATAAGAAATTGGTGGAAGAGCCGGTCCGTGTAGTTGACCGAAAGGTGACTAAGTTGAGAAATAAAGAGATACCGATGGTGTTGATCGAGTGGAAACACAGTTTAGGTTCGAATCTTACGTGGGAGACAGAAGAGTTGATGAAGGCCCGTTACCCTCATTTGTTTGACCAAGACCAGATTCCGAGGACGGAATCTTCTTAAGGGGGGTGGATTTGTAACAGACTGAAACCCGAGCTAGTTGTAAGTTGTCTATCTTGCCCTTAGGGTTATGCTTAGTTTTAAGTGCTTTTATTTTAATTATTTTATTGGTGTTATTTTATTAATTGGTTAAGACCAGTTTGTGACAAGGGTCCCAGAACAGGTTTGTTTATTTTATTTGGACCTCGTTTGGGCTACCTAATCTTGTGCGAAAGATTTTAGATAACTGGTAAATACCCGTGTGTGATGGGGTATTATTTTTTTAACACATAAAAGTGTAATATCTAGATATTTCCATCCATTTCACATTATTTCCCAAAAACTAGTACGTACCTAACTTATTTCCTCTCAAATCCTAAATTATTCCAAGCTAGAAATTTGATTGTAAGGCTTTAAGGATTGATTCATATCATCCTTGTGATCATCTAATCAGGTTTGTTTACTTGAATCCTTGCTTTGATTCTTGAATAAATGGGTTTTTTTGTGTTCTTGAATAAAAGTGTGATTTTAAGCTTGAATCTTCATATTTGGTGTTTGTTATGCTTAATTGATGTTAGAAATAGCTTATATATATGTTTGGTAGCTTCCATATGTTTAAAATTTGTTCAAAATCGCTTAAAAATTGAGTTTTGGGCAAAAAATCATCAAAATCAGCGAAATTGGTTCGAAACCCAGTTTGCTACAGTACCCGAGTTGCTACAGTACCCGAGTTGCTACAGTGCCCGAGTTGCTACAGTGTTACTATTCGCTACAGTGTCACTATTTGCTACAGTACCGAGTTGCTACAGTACCCGAGTTGCTACAGTACCGAGTTGCTACAGTACCCGAGTTGCAACAGTACCCGAGTTGCTACAGTACCCGAGTTGCTACAGTACCGAGTTGCTACAGTGTTACTATTTGCTACAGTGTTACTATTTGCTACAGTACTTTTATGAAATTGAAACGGGCGTAACTTTCAAAACGTAACTCCGTTTTTGATGAATAAACTATCGTTAGAATCGTAATAAAGAATACTTTTCAATGGTGAACTTTTAAGAACCTAGATCAAACTGTTTTTGGGTCGGAAAAGGAGTTTTAGTGTGTATGTCGTGTTTTGCACGCACCTGTATGCCATTATTGAATGGAGTCATGATGTAGATTCATAAAATTATGAATATATGGTGTTATGACCTAGTTTATAGTATGATTTGATTATACTATTGATTGAGATATGTATATTGACTTCGTTGTGTTGTTCTCAGGTGATAAGAACAAGGAAGAAGCTCAGAAGTAAGATAACTGAGCTGTAGCTGGTAATCGGTGAGTGGGACTATCTCCGGATAGAGTTTAAGTAGCATATCATGCTACTGTGTTATACTCTTTTACCATGCATAGTATAAAGTTGCCATGTTAGATTATATTGTATGCCTATTGCTGTTTGTGAATTATGTGTACACTGTGTGAATGGCACCAGTCGTGCTTAGGGAGACTGGGGACTCTAGACCGTGCTTAGGAGAGGTCAGAGTTCGTATGAGGTCAACCGTGCTTAGGTGAGGTTGGGTCCATAGGCTACTGATTGTGAGTATAGTGTGAACGATGCACCCCCTGCATCTGGATATCTATACTGTGATTGAGTAGCAGGGACTATCGGTAGACTCAGGCCCGATCAGCTGGGAGTCGTGTGCTCGTACAAGCCGCCGATCCTCGTATTGTCTTATTGTATGCTAGTTGATAGTTAGCATGTGTTGTTGTTAGTATATAGCTTGTGTGTGACTTAAGCTATATCTGTTAGATAGATTCCATTCACTTAGCGGTGCGCTAATCCCCCACATATTCTCCCCTTGCAGGTTTACGTACTGCTAGTCGGGATGGGTGCTGTTGCAAAAGACATGTTTGACAACCCAACTCTGATGTGGACTTTTGTATAAATAATGTTTTGTAATAACGTAACACCGTTGTGTAAACTTAAACTTAATTACTCAGATTAAGGTAATGACGTGACTTATATTGTGTTTGCTAATAAAGTCTTCCGCTGTGTTTAAAAAAAAAAAAAAAAAAAATGGCCGGTGTTACAGATGAGACCGCACGGTATAATAGGAGGTGGTATATTTAATACATTAATTGCTGAGTATCTCAATGTGGATATAAGTCGGGGGGGATTATTAATCGAAGAACCAGAACCCCACGATACAATTGGTTTAAATGTATATCATGGTGCTAAGGTTTTGAAGAGGCGAAATAACGCCGCAGTAAGATATAATGGAAGACATCCACAGGTTAAGAGAAATCAACAGCCAGGTAATGTGGGAGGGGGAAATGAAATGACATAAATGCAAAGGTTTATAGCTTCACAAGAGTATGAAAATGCTAGACATCGAGCAATTGAAGATTGACAAGTTCATCAAAACCAAATCATAGCTCATTGCCAACATATAGGTAAAAACTATATTCCTACTCCAACGCCCGTATTTCCTCCCTGGTCTATAGAGATGCAACCACCGTATCCTACTTATAACCCAACTGAAGCATTTTATAACACATACGGTTATGCATGGAACCTCTACTGGTATCAGTAACAACCCTAGTTTATTTAGTTTTATTTATTTTATTTTTGTAATGTTACTACATTATACACTTATGTTGATATTGTAATAGTTTTTTTTTATAATTTTCTAACTTTTATTATTAGATTTTAATAATTTTTGATTGTGAGGTAATATACCAAACTTCAAAAATATGTATATATGTTTGCAGTTTATCTTATGTACACAACAGGGTAAAACAACGCATTTTCAAAGATTGGCATTAAGTTCAGCAAAAGCAACTATTTTGACGACAAGATGCAAAATATATGTGAAATAACAACAAGACGTAATGAACAAATGATGTGCACCATTTTTCATTCAGAAAACAAACGCCAATATGTTTGAAAACTTTGGTAAAATTTAATCATTTTTCTACGCTAATCACCCTCAATAATTTATATTGTTACTGATTTCTTGCAAATGAGGGCATTGCAAGATCTTAAGTGTGGGAAGGGGTTAAATTCTTTCGGAATTTTAAAATTTTTACTTTATACACTTGGTTACCATTAGAAATACTAGTAAAGCAGTAGTTGTATTAGAATCTAGTGCTCTTTGATAATAAAGAACAGCCCTAGTCTTATATACTGACTACCGAATTCTAGTAAAATTTTTCAAAATTTTCAATTAAATGAACTCAAAATCATGTTTATACATATTTATGAACGATAAAACTAGGTGTTAACACCGAAATTATTGTTACCTCGGAAAGGACATAAATTGAGAAACAAACTAAAATGTTAGAATTCATTTAAAATGGAATAGAGGAGAACAAAAACGAAAAATAAAAGCCAAGTGTGGGAAAATTCACCAAGTTATTTTAAACATATGTCACATATTTTTGTAATAAATAACTGAAAATACTGTAAAGAAAGATGGATCTACACGATGAATCAATTCCATCACTAAAAGGAAGTAAAGTCTTCCGAAAAAGAAACGTGCTTCTTGATTTAGGTCATGAAGTTGTCGTCCAGACCAGCTGTAGGTTGACGAAAAATCTAGAAAAATCATCACTAAAATCAGCAGGAAATCCACGGACCTCAGCATCAAACAGGGTCGCCAAGTGGTCAGACTTATCCTAACCATGAGAGGATCTGTCTCGTAAAATGGGGAGGGCGCCGTGCAAATTAGCTTGATAAGACTAATGAATCAGATCCCCAGAAAGGATAATCTCCTTAAAAGATCAAAAATCAGCTTTTAAGACTGATATTACTCAATCCTTGAGATTGACCTTAAAGATTGAGAATTCAAACTTACGGAATTCAATGATATCTAAACTCGAGCTTGAACGAGAAAATATTTTGATCAAAAATTACAAACCGATTTGTTTTCTAAAAACCCATTTTCAATGCGTTCATTACCATTGAACGTAGAATCCTAGGAATTCACCTGGAATTCATTAGGTCACCTGAACTAAATCGGGTGTTAACCGTAAGAACGGTGGTTGCATAGCATGGTCAAAGACAGGACCTTGTGCCAGACCGAAAAATTATAAGGGTGAGCTTTACTATTGCTCCTACAAAGGATAGTAATTGCGTCCGACACGTTATAGACCATAATTAAAAGTATGTCAGGGGACATTGCCTTAACAGTTGCTTGTTCAACGCTTTCCTTTACAACCGGATGGTAGTTTACCGAAAGGTAATATACGGAGCAAGTGTACTGGACGTGTTGCTTTCCTAATACAAGGTTAGCAAGTGGGTGACACAAAACCGCAAGTTTTGAGCTAAAATTTTCAAATCTGAAACCCACCAAACCCACAAAAAGAATTTGCAAACACCGATGAAGGGTTATTCCGGAAAACTTATCTAGGGTAAAAGCTAGATTTAATTTTCAAAAGATCAAATGTTTTCATAAAGATCCAATTTCCTTAAGGATCTAATTTTTTATAGTCATGTGGGACTATAAACCATAACGTTACTATCATTGTTTATACCGCCATATAGAAATCACTGATGTACAAAGTGTGAAGAATAAAGAAGTGATTCTAGTATTTCAAGACTATATTGTTTGAGGACAAGCAACGCTCAAGTGTGGGAATATTTGATAATGCTAAAAACGAACATATATTTCATAGCATTATTCCTCAAGAAAGACAAGCTTTTAGTTGCAATTGTTCTATTTACAAGTGATATTCGTTTAAATAATAAAAGGTGAAGACAAAAGACAGATTTGACGAATTGAAGACGCAAACGACCAAAAAGCTCAAAAGTACAAAATACAATCAAGGAGGTTCCAATTATTGATAAGAAACGTCTCAGAATTACAAGAGTACAAGTTACAAAATGCAAAGTACAAGATATTAAATTGTACGCAGGGACGTTCGAAAATCCGGAACCGGGACCAGAGTCAACTCTCAACGCTCGACGCAACTATATAATATAATATATAATTAATTCTTAAAATTAATATATATATTATATTATATTTAAAAACCGTCGGCAAGAAAGGATCCAAAATGGAGTGAGCTGTAAAATCAAACTCCGCGACTCATGGAGTTTGAAGGGGAAAAATGCCGCGAGTCGCGGAGCCCCAAATTCTGAAACTGCCTATAAAGCTCGCGCATTCTGATCGTAAAAAAATATCCATATATCCATCCTCTCTATCTATATACGTAAATATATATATATATATATAATTTATATTTTAATTTTAATTTTAATTTTAATTTTAATTTTAATTTCTAATAATAAGGGTATGTTAGCGAATGTTGTAAGGGTGTAAGTCGAAATTCTGTCCGTGTAACGCTACGCTATTTTTAATCATTGTAAGTTATGTTCAACCTTTTTACATTAATGTCTCGTAGCTAAATTATTATTATGCTTATTTAAATCGAAGTAATCATGATGTTGGGCTAAAAATATTAAAATTGGGTAATTGGGCTTTGTACCATAATTGGGGTTTGGATAAAAGAACGACACTTGTGGAAATTAGACTATGGGCTATTAATGGGTTTTATATTAACTAAACAATACCTTGTTAATTTAATATACAAACTTATAATTTGACGTATTTATATATAACCACATACGCTTGACTGGGTACGGTGGGCGGGATATCTATAAATACCAATAATTATTCATTTTACCGGACACGGAACTGGATTAATAGTTAATAGACTTGTTGAAACAGGGGTGAATTACATTCAAGGGTAATTGGTGTAATTGTTAACAAAGTAGTAAAACCTTGGTTTACACGCAGTCGATGACTGTAGTGACCCGAACTTTTCCATGTTTATATATATATTAAATGAAATTATTATTTACATGATTAAGTGTTTCCAACATGTTAAGAAATCAAACTTGTTAAGACTTGATTAATTGAAATAGGTTTCATATAGACAATTTGAAATGTCCCGTTCTTATTGATTAAAAACGTTCCATATTAATTGATTTCGTTGCGAGGTTTTGACCTCTATATGAGACGTTTTTCAAAGACTGCATTCATTTTTAAAACAAACCATAACCTTTATTTCATAAATAAAGGTTTAAAAAGCTTTACGTAGATTATCAAATAATGATAATCTAAAATATCCTGTTTACACACCACCATTACATAATGGTTTACAATACAAATATGTTACATCGAAATCAGTTTCTTGAATGCAGTTTTTACACAATATCATACAAACATGGACTCCAAATCTTGTCCTTATTTTAGTATGCAACAGCGGGAGCTCTTAGTATTCACCTGAGAATAAACATGCTTTAAACGTCAACAAAAATGTTGGTGAGTTATAGGTTTAACCTATATATATCAAATCGTAACAATAGACCACAAGATTTCATATTTCAATACACATCCCATACATAGAGATAAAAATCATTCATATGGTGAACACCTGGTAACCGACATTAACAAGATGCATATATATAAGAATATCCCCATCATTCCGGGACACCCTTCGGATATGATATAAATTTCGAAGTACTAAAGCATCCGGTACTTTGGATGGGGTTTGTTAGGCCCAATAGATCTATCTTTAGGATTTGCGTCAATTAGGGTGTCTGTTCCCTAATTCTTAGATTACCAGACTTAATAAAAAGGGGCATATTCGATTTCGATAATTCAACCATAGAATGTAGTTTCACGTACTTGTATCTATTTTGTAAATCATTTATAAACCCTGCATGTATTTTCATCCCAAAAATATTAGATTTTAAAAGTGAGACTATAACTCACTTTCACAGATTTTTACTTCGTCGGGAAGTAAGACTTGGCCACTGGTTGATTTACGAACCTATAACAATATATACATATATATCAAAGTATGTTTAAAATATATTTACAACACTTTTAATATATTTTGATGTTTTAAGTTTATTAAGTCAGCTGTCCTCGTTAGTAACCTACAACTAGTTGTCCACAGTTAGATGTACAGAAATAAATCGATAAATATTATCTTGAATCAATCCACGACCCAGTGTATACGTATCTCAGTATTGATCACAACTCAAACTATATATATTTTGGAATCAACCTCAACCCTGTATAGCTAACTCCAACATTCACATATAGAGTGTCTATGGTTGTTCCGAAATATATATAGATGTGTCGACATGATAGGTCGAAACATTGTATACGTGTCTATGGTATCTCAAGATTACATAATATACAATACAAGTTGATTAAGTTATGGTTGGAATAGATTTGTTACCAATTTTCACGTAGCTAAAATGAGAAAAATTATCCAATCTTGTTTTACCCATAACTTCTTCATTTTAAATCCGTTTTGAGTGAATCAAATTGCTATGGTTTCATATTGAACTCTATTTTATGAATCTAAACAGAAAAAGTATAGGTTTATAGTCGGAAAAATAAGTTACAAGTCGTTTTTGTAAAGGTAGTCATTTCAGTCGAAAGAACGACGTCTAGATGACCATTTTAGAAAACATACTTCCACTTTGAGTTTAACCATAATTTTTGGATATAGTTTCATGTTCATAATAAAAATCATTTTCTCAGAATAACAACTTTTAAATCAAAGTTTATCATAGTTTTTAATTAACTAACCCAAAACAGCCCGCGGTGTTACTACGACGGCGTAAATCCGGTTTTACGGTGTTTTTCGTGTTTCCAGGTTTTAAATCATTAAGTTAGCATATCATATAGATATAGAACATGTGTGTAGTTAATTTTAAAAGTCAAGTTAGAAGGATTAACTTTTGTTTGCGAACAAGTTTAGAATTAACTAAACTATGTTCTAGTGATTACGAGTTTAAACCTTCGAATAAGATAGTTTTATATATATGAATCGAATAATGTTATGAACATCATTACTAACTCAAGTTTAGTAGGTAAACCTACTGGAAGTGACAAGAAATGATCTAGCTTCAAAGGATCTTGGATGGCTTGAAAGTTCTTGAAGTAGGATCATGACACAAAAACAAGTTCAAGTAAGATTTTTATTCGAATTAAGATAGTTTATAGTTATAGAAATTGAATCAAAGTTTGAATATGAATATTACCTTGAATAAGAAAGATAACCTACTGTATATAACAAAGGTTTCTTGATCTTAGATGATTACTTGGAATGGATTAGAAAGCTTGGAAGTAAATTAGTAAACTTGAAGGGATTTTTGAAGTGTTCTTGAAGTGTTCTTGAAGTGTTCTTCCTATGATGATTATAGCTTGATTATTGAAGTGATTTTTGATGAAGATGATGATTAACTACTGGAAAAATAAGTTCATAATAGTGTGTGTGTGTTGAGAGAGAATTAGAAAGAGAATTAGAAGTGAAATGGAGTGAATGATGAGTGGTAATTGGTGAGTGGTGAGTGGGGTTAAAAGGATTTTCTAGTTAGTTGACTAGCTCATGGTAGAAGTTAAAATTGATTAGTCATACATGACATAATCAAGAGTGGAATCCTATGCTAGGTCCTATTGGTATATACTCATAGTAAGTACGTTTTGAAGCTGTGTATAATACGGGTAAGAATACGACTAGAATTCTTGATGAAAGAAAAGAATGGAAAAGTAACTGTAACCATTTTCGTTAAGTATGAATGTTTTGATATATGTCTTGAAGTCTTCCAAAAGTATTTTAATACATCTAAATACACTACATGTATATACATTTTAACTGAGTCGTTAAGTCATCGTTAGTCGTTACATGTAAGTGTTGTTTTGAAACCTTTAAGTTAACGATCTCAATTAATGTTGTTAACCCATTGTTTATTATATCTAATGAGATGTTAAATTATTATATTATCATGATATTATGATATATTAATATATCTTAATATGATATATATACATTTAAATGTCGTTACAACGATAATCGTTACATATATGTCTCGTTTCGAAATCCTTAAGTTAGTAGTCTTGTTTATATGTATATAACTTATTGTTAATATACTTATGGAGATACTTACTTATCATAATCTCATGTTAACCATATGTATATCCATATATATATCATCATGTCATTTTTACAAGTTTTAACGTTCGTGAATCGCCGGTCAACTTGGGTGGTCAATTGTCTATATGAAACATATTTCAATTAATCAAGTCTTAACAAGTTTGATTGCTTAACATGTTGGAAACATTTAATCATGTAAATATCAATCTCAATTAATATATATATATACATGGAAAAGTTCGGGTCACTACAGTACCTACCCGTTAAATAAATTTCGTCCCGAAATTTTAAGCTGTTGAAGGTGTTGACGAATCTTCTGGAAATAGATGCGGGTATTTCTTCTTCATCTGATCTTCACGCTCCCAGGTGAACTCGGGTCCTCTACGAGCATTCCATCGAACCTTAACAATTGGTATCTTGTTTTGC
The DNA here is from genome assembly GCF_046630445.1 of Rutidosis leptorrhynchoides. Taxonomy (NCBI): domain Eukaryota; kingdom Viridiplantae; phylum Streptophyta; class Magnoliopsida; order Asterales; family Asteraceae; genus Rutidosis; species Rutidosis leptorrhynchoides. Next base: position 458,400,397 of record NC_092334.1, read on the forward strand.
TTAAGTCTTTTAACCTCACGATCCATTATTTCGACGGGTTCTTCGATGAATTGGAGTTTTTGGTTGATTTGGATTTCATCTAATGGAATAGTGAGATCTTCTTTAGCAAAACATTTCTTCAAATTCGAGACGTGGAAAGTGTTATGTACAGCCGCGAGTTGTTGAGGTAACTCAAGTCGGTAAGCTACTCGTCCGACACGATCAATAATCTTGAATGGTCCAATATACCTTGGATTTAATTTTCCTCGTTTACCAAATCGAACAACGCCTTTCCAAGGCGCAACTTTAAGCATGACCATCTCTCCAATTTCAAATTCTATATCTTTTCTTTTAATGTCAGCGTAGCTCTTTTGTCGACTTTGGGCGGTTTTCAACCGTTGTTGAATTTGGATGATCTTCTCGGTAGTTTCTTGTATAATCTCTGGACCCGTAATCTGTCTATCCCCCACTTCACTCCAACAAATCGGAGACCTGCACTTTCTACCATAAAGTGCTTCAAACGGCGCCATCTCAATGCTTGAATGGTAGCTGTTGTTGTAGGAAAATTCTGCTAATGGTAGATGTCGATCCCAACTGTTTCCGAAATCAATAACACATGCTCGTAGCATGTCTTCAAGCGTTTGTATCGTCCTTTCGCTCTGCCCATCAGTTTGTGGATGATAGGCAGTACTCATGTCTAGACGAGTTCCTAGTGCTTGCTGTAATGTCTGCCAGAATCTTGAAATAAGTCTGCCATCCCTATCAGAGATAATAGAGATTGGTATTCCATGTCTGGAGATGACTTCCTTCAAATACAGTCTTGCTAACTTCTCCATCTTGTCATCTTCTCTTATTGGCAGGAAATGTGCTGATTTGGTGAGATGATCAACTATTACCCAAATAGTATCAAAACCACTTGCAGTCCTTGGCAATTTAGTGATGAAATCCATGGTAATGTTTTCCCATTTCCATTCCGGGATTTCGGGTTGTTGAAGTAGACCTGATGGTTTCTGATGCTCAGCTTTGACCTTAGAACACGTCAAACATTCTCCTACGTATTTAGCAACATCGGCTTTCATACCCGGCCACCAAAAATATTTCCTGAGATCCTTGTACATCTTCCCCGTTCCAGGATGTATTGAGTATCTGGTTTTATGAGCTTCTCTAAGTACCATTTCTCTCATATCTCCAAATTTTGGTACCCAAATCCTTTCAGCCCTATACCGGGTTCCGTCTTCCCGAATATTAAGATGTTTCTCCGATCCTTTGGGTATTTCATCCTTTAAATTTCCCTCTTTTAAAACTCCTTGTTGCGCCTCCTTTATTTGAGTAGTAAGGTTATTATGAATCATTATATTCATAGATTTTACTCGAATGGGTTCTCTATCCTTCCTGCTCAAGGCATTGGCTACCACATTTGCCTTCCCCGGGTGGTAACGAATCTCAAAGTCGTAATCATTCAATAATTCAATCCACCTACGCTGCATCATATTCAGTTGTTTCTGATTAAATATGTGTTGAAGACTTTTGTGGTCGGTATATATAATACTTTTGACCCCATATAAGTAGTGCCTCCAAGTCTTTAATGCAAAAACAACCGCGCCTAATTCCAAATCATGCGTCGTATAATTTTGTTCGTGAATCTTCAATTGTCTAGACGCATAAGCAATCACCTTCGTTCGTTGCATTAATACACAACTGAGACCTTGCTTTGATGCGTCACAATAAATCACAAAATCATCATTCCCTTCAGACAATGACAATATAGGTGCCGTAGTTAGCTTTTTCTTCAATAACTGAAACGCTTTCTCTTGTTCATCATTCCATTCAAATTTCTTCCCTTTATGCGTTAATGCAGTTAAGGGTTTTGCTATTCTGGAAAAGTCTTGGATGAACCTTCTGTAGTAACCAGCTAGTCCTAAAAACTGGCGTATGTGTTTCGGAGTTTTCGGGGTTTCCAACTTTTCAACAGTTTCTATCTTTGTCGGATCCACCTTAATACCTTCTTTGTTCACTATGTGACCGAGGAATTGAACTTCTTCCAACCAAAATGCACACTTTGAAAACTTAGCGTACAATTCTTCCTTCCTCAATACTTCTAACACCTTTCTCAAATGTTCACCGTGTTCTTGGTCATTCTTTGAGTAAATAAGTATGTCATCAATGAAAATAATGACAAACTTGTCAAGGTATGGTCCACACACTCGGTTCATAAGGTCCATGAACACAGCTGGTGCATTAGTTAAACCAAACGGCATGACCATAAACTCGTAATGACCGTAACGTGTCCTGAAAGCAGTCTTTGGAATATCATCTTCTTTCACTCGCATTTGATGATACCCGGAACGTAAGTCAATCTTTGAATAAACAGACGAGCCTTGTAGTTGATCAAATAAGTCGTCGATTCTCGGTAGTGGGTAGCGGTTCTTGATGGTAAGTTTGTTCAACTCTCGGTAGTCGATACACAACCTGAATGTACCATCTTTCTTCTTGACAAACAAAACAGGAGCTCCCCACGGTGATGTGCTTGATCGAATGAAACCACGCTCTAAAAGTTCTTGTAATTGGCTTTGCAGTTCTTTCATCTCGCTGGGTGCGAGTCTGTAAGGAACACGAGCTATTGGTGCAGCTCCTGGTACAAGATCTATTTGAAATTCAACGGATCGCTGTGGGGGTAATCCCGGTAATTCTTTCGGAAATACATCGGGAAATTCTTTTGCAATGGGAACATCATTGATGCTCTTTTCTTCAGTTTGTACTTTCTCGACGTGTGCTAGAACAGCATAGCAACCTTTTCTTATTAGTTTTTGTGCCTTCAAATTACTAATAATATGTAGCTTCGTGTTGCCCTTTTCTCCGTACACCATTAAGGGTTTTCCTTTTTCTCGTATAATGCGAATTGCATTTTTGTAACAAACGATCTCTGCTTTCACTTCTTTCAACCAGTCCATACTGATTATCACATCAAAACTCCCTAACTCTACTGGTATTAAATCAATCTTAAATGTTTCGCTAACCAGTTTAATTTCTCGATTCCGACATATATTATCTGCTGAAATTAATTTACCATTTGCTAATTCGAGTAAAAATTTACTATCCAAAGGCGTCAATGGAAAACTTAATTTAGCACAAAAATCTCTACTCATATAGCTTCTATCCGCACCCGAATCAAATAAAACGTAAACAGATTTATTGTCAATAAGAAACGTACCCGTAACAAGCTCCGGGTCTTCCTGTGCCTCTGCCGCATTAATATTGAAAACTCTTCCGCGGCCTTGTCCATTCGTGTTCTCCTGGTTCGGGCAATTTCTAATAATGTGGCCCGATTTTCCACATTTATAACAAACTACATTGGCATAACTTGCTCCGACACTACTTGCTCCGCCATTACTCGTTCCGACACCATATGTTCCTTTTGTTGTATTAACCCCTGGTCCGTAGACCTCACACTTCGCCGCGCTATGACCATTTCTTTTACACTTGTTGTAAAATTTGGTGCAGAACCCCGAGTGATACTTTTCACACCTTTGGCATAGCTGCTTCTGATTGTTCTTGTTGTTGCGGTTATTATTGTTGTTGGGATGATTGTTGTAGTTGCTGTTGTTGTTGTTGTTGTTGTTGTTGTTGTTGTTGTTGTTGTTGGGCCGTTTGTTGTAGTTGCGATTGATGTTGCGATTGTTGGGATAATTGTTGCGATTATTGTTGTAATTGCTGTTGTTTTTGTATTGGTGATTCTTATCACCGTTTTCCTCCCACTTTCTTTTGACTTGCTTCACATTGGCCTCTTCAGCAGTCTGTTCTTTAATTCTTTCTTCAATCTGGTTCACTAGTTTGTGAGCCATTCTACATGCCTGTTTTATGGAGGCTGGCTCGTGTGAACTTATATCTTCTTGGATTCTTTCCGGTAATCCTTTCACAAACGCGTCGATCTTCTCTTCCTCATCTTCGAATGCTCCCGGACACAATAGGCACAATTCTGTGAATCGTCTTTCGTACGTAGTAATATCAAATCCTTGGGTTCGTAACCCTCTAAGTTCTGTCTTGAGCTTATTGACCTCGGTTCTGGGACGGTACTTCTCGTTCATCAAGTGCTTGAATGCTGACCACGGTAGTGCGTACGCATCATCTTGTCCCACTTGCTCTAGATAGGTATTCCACCATGTTAACGTAGAACCTGTGAAGGTATGCGTAGCGTACTTCACTTTGTCCTCTTCAGTACACTTACTTATGGCAAACACCGATTCAACCTTCTCGGTCCACCGTTTCAATCCGATCGGTCCTTCGGTTCCATCAAATTCCAAAGGTTTGCAGGCAGTGAATTCTTTGTAGGTGCATCCTACACGATTTCCTGTACTGCCAGATCCAAGGTTATTGTTGGTATGTAGCGCAGCCTGTACTGCCGCTATGTTTGAAGCTAGAAAAGTACGGAATTCCTCTTCATTCATATTCACGGTGTGTCGAGTAGTCGGTGCCATTTCCTTCAAAATAGTCAAATGGAACAAGTTAATCATACAGAATATTAAGAGTAGTTAATAGTATTTCGTAGCATAATATGAACTCATTTATAAAAGTTTTTTCTTTATATTAGTGTTTTATAAGTTTAAATTCGGGTAGTACCTACCCGTTAAGTTCATACTTAGTAGCTAATATACAATTCAACTACTACAATTCTATATGAAAAACTGATTGTAATAATATTTCGCGTTCAAACTTTTATACAATATTTTACAAACTTACAATACCGCTTATTTTACATAAAGCATGAAATATAGCACACAATAACTTTGATACAAGATAGTTGTGAAGATAATTCTAGCTAGTACACAAGTCGTTCAGCAAAGGCAATAAAGACACGTAATTCATACGTCCAGAAACAAGTCATGCATTCTGGTTTTACTATGACTACTTCCCATCCTTGGTCTTGTGGAACATAACCGTTATGGCCGTTGATAAGACAGCGTGTTGTAACGTCGTCAAAGGTACGAGGGTTACGTAATGACCAACAGTCCCGTAATAACCTAAAAAACTCATTTCTTACCCCAATTACCGACTCCGTCACTTGTGGGAACGTTTTGTTTAATAGTTGTAGCCCGATGTTCTTGTTCTCACTTTGGTGAGAAGCGAACATTACTAACCCGTAAGCATAACATGCTTCTTTATGTTGCATGTTAGCCGCTTTTTCTAAATCACGAAGTCCTATATTCGGATATACTGAGTCAAAATAATTTCTTAACCCGTTGCGTAAAATAGCATTTGGGTTCCCCGCAATATATGCGTCAAAGTAAACACATCGTAACTTATGGATTTCCCAATGTGATATCCCCCATCTTTCGAACGAAAGCCTTTTATAAACCAAGGCATTCTTGGAACGTTCTTCGAATGTCTTACAAACTGATCTCGCCTTAAATAGTTGTGCCGAGGAATTCTGACCGACTCTAGACAAGATTTCATCAATCTTGTCTCCGGGTAGGTCTCTTAAAATATTGGGTTGTCTATCCATTTTGTGTTTTTATACTGTAAAATAGACAAGAGTTAGATTCATAAAAAAATACTTATTAATACAAGCAATTTTTACATATATCATAAAGCATAAGCACCCTATATTACATATATTACACCACACGAATACAACTATCTTATTCCGACTCGCTCGTTTCTTCTTGTTCGGTTTTGGTTTGTTTTGCCAAGTTTCTAGGGATATATGATGTTCCCCTAATACGAGCTGTCGTTGTCCACATTGGTTTAAAAAAACCTGGTGGTTTAGAGGTTCCCGGGTCATTGTTACAACTTAAGGACTTCGGGGGTTGACGATACATATAAAGTTCATCGGAGTTGGAATTAGATTTCTCTTTTTTATGCCCTTTCCCTTATTATTTTCTTTTGCCTTTTTAAATTCAGTTAGGGTAATTTCTATAACATCATCGGAATTCTCGTCGGAATCCGATTCATCGGAGAATTGGTAATCCTCCCAATATTTTGCTTCCTTGGCGGAAACACCATTGACCATAATTAACCTTGGTCGGTTGGTTGAGGATTCTCTTTTACTTAACCGTTTTATTATTTCCCCCACCGGTTCTATTTCTTCTTCCGGTTCCGATTCTTCTTCCGGTTCCGACTCTTCTTCCGGTTCCGACTCTTCTTCCGGTTCCTCTTCGGGAACTTGTGAATCAGTCCACGAATCATTCCAATTTACATTTGACTCTTCATTATTATTAGGTGAGTCAATGGGACTTGTTCTAGAGGTAGACATCTATCACATAATATCAAACACGTTAAGAGATTAATATATCACATAATATTCATATGTTAAAAATATATAGTTTCCAACAAAAATGTTAAGCAATCATTTTTAAAGAAAACACGGTCGAAGTCCAGACTCACTAATGCATCCTAACAAACTCGATAAGACACACTAATGCAAATTTTCTGGTTCTCTAAGACCAACGCTCTAATACCAACTGAAAAGTCCCGTTCTTATTGATTAAAAACGTTCCATATTAATTGATTTCGTTACGAGGTTTTGACCTCTATATGAGACGTTTTTCAAAGACTGCATTCATTTTTAAAACAAACCATAACCTTTATTTCATAAATAAAGGTTTAAAAAGCTTTACTTAGATTATCAAATAATGATAATCTAAAATATCCTGTTTACACACGACCATTACATAATGGTTTACAATACAAATATGTTACATCGAAATCAGTTTCTTGAATGCAGTTTTTACACAATATCATACAAACATGGACTCCAAATCTTGTCCTTATTTTAGTATGCAACAGCGGGAGCTCTTAGTATTCACCTGAGAATAAACATGCTTTAAACGTCAACAAAAATGTTGGTGAGTTATAGGTTTAACCTATATATATCAAATCGTAACAATAGACCACAAGATTTCATATTTCAATACACATCCCATACATAGAGATAAAAATCATTCATATGGTGAACACCTGGTAACCGACATTAACAAGATGCATATATATAAGAATATCCCCATTATTCCGGGACACCCTTCGGATATGATATAAATTTCGAAGTACTAAAGCATCCGGTACTTTGGATGGGGTTTGTTAGGCCCAATAGATATATCTTTAGGATTCGCGTCAATTAGGGTGTCTGTTCCCTAATTCTTAGATTACCAGACTTAATAAAAAGGGGCATATTCGATTTCGATAATTCAACCATAGAATGTAGTTTCACGTACTTGTGTCTATTTTGTAAATCATTTATAAACCCTGCATGTATTCTCATCCCAAAAATATTAGATTTTAAAAGTGGGACTATAACTCACTTTCACAGATTTTTACTTCGTCGGGAAGTAAGACTTGGCCACTGGTTGATTCACGAACCTATAACAATATATACATATATATCAAAGTATGTTTAAAATATATTTACAACACTTTTAATATATTTTGATGTATTAAGTTTATTAAGTCAGCTGTCCTCGTTAGTAACCTACAACTAGTTCTCCACAGTTAGATGTACAGAAATAAATCGATAAATATTATCTTGAATCAATCCACGACCCAGTGTATACGTATCTCAGTATTGATCACAACTCAAACTATATATATTTTGGAATCAACCTCAACCCTGTATAGCTAACTCCAACTTTCACATATAGAGTGTCTATGGTTGTTCCAAAATATATATAGATGTGTCGACATGATAGGTTGAAACATTGTATACGTGTCTATGGTATCTCAAGATTACATAATATACAATACAAGTTGATTAAGTTATGGTTGGAATAGATTTGTTACCAATTTTCACGTAGCTAAAATGAGAAAAATTATCCAATCTTGTTTTACCCATAACTTCTTCATTTTAAATCCGTTTTGAGTGAATCAAATTGCTATGGTTTCATATTGAACTCTATTTTATGAATCTAAATAGAAAAAGTATAGGTTTATAGTCGGAAAAATAAGTTACAAGTCGTTTTTGTAAAGGTAGTCATTTCAGTCGAAAGAACGACGTCTAGATGACCATTTTAGAAAACATACTTCCACTTTGAGTTTAACCATAATTTTTGGATATAGTTTCATGTTCATAATAAAAATCATTTTCTCAGAATAACAACTTTTAAATCAAAGTTTATCATAGTTTTTAATTTACTAACCCAAAACAGCCCGCGGTGTTACTACGACGGCGTAAATCCGGTTTTACGGTGTTTTTCGTATTTTCAGGTTTTAAATCATTAAGTTAGCATATCATATAGATATAGAACATGTGTGTAGTTAATTTTAAAATTCAAGTTAGAAGGATTAACTTTTATTTGCGAACAAGTTTAGAATTAACTAAACTATGTTCTAGTGATTACGAGTTTAAACCTTCGAATAAGATAGTTTTATATATATGAATCGAATGATGTTATGAACATCATTACTACCTCAAGTTTAGTAGGTAAACCTACTGGAAGTGACAAGAAATGATCTAGCTTCAAAGGATCTTGGATGGCTTGAAAGTTCTTGAAGTAGGATCATGACACAAAAACAAGTTCAAGTAAGATTTTTACTCGAATTAAGATAGTTTATTGTTATAGAAATTGAATCAAAGTTTGAATATGAATATTACCTTGAATAAGAAAGATAACCTACTGTATATAACAAAGGTTTCTTGATCTTAGATGATTACTTGGAATGGATTAGAAAGCTTGGAAGTAAATTAGTAAACTTGAAGGGATTTTTGAAGTGTTCTTGAAGTGTTCTTCCTATGATGATTATAGCTTGATTCTTGAAGTAATTTTTGATGAAGATGATGATTAACTACTGGAAAAATACATTCATAATAGTGTGTGTGTGTTGAGAGAGAATTAGAAAGAGAATTGGAAGTGAAATGGAGTGAATGATGAGTGGTAATTGGTGAGTGGTGAGTGGGGTTAAAAGGAGTTCTAGTTAGTTGACTAGCTCATGGTAGAAGTTAAAATTGATTAGTCATACATGACATAATCAAGAGTGGAATCCCATGCTAGTTCCTATTGGTATATACTCATAGTAAGTACGTTTTGAAGCTGTGTATAATACGGGTAAGAATACGACTAGAATTCTTGATGAAAGAAAAGAATGGAAAAGTAACTGTAACCATTTTCGTTAAGTATGAATGTTTTGATATATTTCTTGAAGTCTTCCAAAAGCATTTTAATACATCTAAATACACTACATGTATATACATTTTAATTGAGTCGTTAAGTCATCGTTAGTCGTTACATGTAAGTGTTGTTTTGAAACCTTTAAGTTAACGATCTCAATTAATGTTGTTAACCCATTGTTTATTATATCTAATGAGATGTTAAATTATTATATTATCATGATATTATGATATATTAATATATCTTAATATGATATATATACATTTAAATGTCGTTACAACGATAATCGTTACATATATGTCTCGTTTCGAAATACTTAAGTTAGTAGTCTTGTTTATATGTATATAACTCATTGTTAATATACTTATGGAGATACTTACTTATCATAATCTCATGTTAACCATATGTATATCCATATATATATCGTCATGTCATTTTTACAAGTTTTAACGTTCGTAAATCGCCGGTCAAATTGGGTGGTCAATTGTCTATATGAAACATATTTCAATTAATCAAGTCTTAACAAGTTTGATTTCTTAACATGTTGGAAACATTTAATCATGTAAATATCAATCTCAATTAATATATATAAACATGGAAAAGTTCGGGTCACTACACAATTGACCACCCAAGTTGACCGGTGATTCACGAATGTTAAAACTTGTAGAAACTATATGATGACATATATATGGTTATATATATAGTTAACATGATATTATGATAAGCAAACATATCATTAAGTATATTAACAATGAACTACATATGTAAAAACAAGACTACTAACTTAATGATTTTGAAACGAGACATATATGTAACGATTATCGTTGTAACGACATTTAATGTATATATATCATATTAAGAGATATTCGTACATCATAATATCATGATAATATAATAATTTAAAATCTCTTTTGATATTATAAACATTGGGTTAACAACATTTAACAAGATCGTTAACCTAAAGGTTTCAAAACAACACTTACATGTAATGACTAACGATGACTTAACGACTCAGTTAAAATGTATATACATGTAGTGTTTTAATATGTATTCATACACTTTTGAAAGACTTCAAGACACTTATCAAAATACTTCTACTTAACAAAAATTCTTACAATTACATCCTCGTTCAGTTTCATCAACAATTCTACTCGTATGCACCCGTATTCATACTCGTACAATACACAGCTTTTAGATGTATGTACTATTGGTATATACACTCCAATGATCAGCTCTTAGCAGTCTATGTGAGTCACCTAACACATGTGGGAACCATCATTTGGCAACTAGCATGAAATATCTCATAAAATTACAAAAATATGAGTAGTCATTCATGACTTATTTACATGAAAACAAAATTACATATCCTTTATATCTAATCCATACACCAACGACCAAAAACACCTACAAACACTTTCATTCTTCAATTTTCATCATCTAATTGATCTCTCTCAAGTTCTATCTTCAAGTTCTAAGTGTTCTTCATAAATTCCAAAAGTTCTAGTTTCATAAAATCAAGAATACTTCCAAGATTGCAAGTTTACTTCCAAGTTTTCTAAATCCATTCCAAGTAATCATCCAAGATCAAGAAACCTTTGTTACTTATAGTAGGTTATCTTTCTAATACAAGGTAATAATCATAATCAAATTTAATTCAATTTATATAACTATAACAATCTTATTTCGAGTGAAAATCTTACTCGAAATTGTTTTCGTGTCATGATTCTGCTTCAAGAACTTTCAAGCCATCCAAGGATCCTTTGAAGCTAGATATATTTTTCTCATTTCTAGTAGGCTTATCCAAGGAACTTGAGGTAGTAATGATGTTCATAACATCATTCGATTCATACATATAAAGCTATCTTATTCGAAGGTTTAAACTTGTAATCACTAGAACATAGTTTAGTTAATTCTAAACTTGTTCGCAAATAAAAGTTAATCCTTCTAACTTAACTTTTAAAATCAACTAAACACATGTTCTATATCTATATGATATGCTAACTTAATGATTTAAAACCTGGAAACACGAAAAACACCGTAAAACCGGATTTACGCCGTCGTAGTAACACCGCGGGCTGTTTTGGGTTAGTTAATTAAAAACTATGACAAACTTTGATTTAAAAGTTGTTATTCTGGGAAAATGATTTTTATTATGAACATGAAACTATATCCAAAAATTATGGTTAAACTCAAAGTGGAAGTATGTTTTCTAAAATGGTCATCTAGACGTCGTTCTTTCGACTTAAATGACTACCTTAAATTATGGTTAAACTCAAAGTGGAAGTATGTTTTCTAAAATGGTCATCTAGACGTCGTTCTTTCGACTTAAATGACTACCTTTACAAAAACGACTTGTAACTTATTTTTCTGACTATAAACCTATACTTTTTCTGTTTAGATTCATAAAATAGAGTTCAATATGAAACCATAGCAATTTGATTCACTCAAAACGGATTTAAAATGAAGAAGTTATGGGTAAAACAAGATTGGATAATTTTTCTCATTTTAGCTACGTGAAAATTGGTAATAAATCTATTCCAACCATAACTTAATAAACTTGTATTGTATATTATGTAATCTTACGATACCATAGACACGTATACAATGTTTCGACCTATCAGGTCGACACATCTATATATATTTCGGAACAACCATAGACACTCTACATGTGAATGTTGGAGTTAGCTATACAGGGTTGAGGTTGATTCCAAAATATATATAGTTTGAGTTGTGATCAATACTGAGATACGTATACACTGGGTCGTGGATTGATTCAAGATAATATTTATCGATTTATTTCTGTACATCTAACTGTGGTCAACTAGTTGTAGGTTACTAACGAGGACAGCTGACTTAATAAACTTAAAACATCAAAATATATTAAAAGTGTTGTAAATATATTTTGAACATACTTTGATATATATGTATATATTGTTATAGGTTCGTGAATCAACCAGTGGCCAAGTCTTACTTCCCGACAAGTAAAAATCTGTGAAAGTGAGTTATAGTCCCACTTTTAAAATCTAATATTTTTGGGATGAGAATAGATGCAGGTTTTATAAATGATTTACAAAATAGACACAAGTACGTGAAACTACATTCTATGGTTGAATTATCGAAATCGAATATGCCCCTTTTTATTAAGTCTGGTAATCTAAGAATTAGGGAACAGACACCCTAATTGACGCGAATCCTAAAGATAGATCTATTGGGCCTAACAAACCCCATCCAAAGTACCGTATGCTTTAGTACTTCAAAATTTATATCATATCCGAAGGGTGTCCCGGAATGATGGGGATATGCTTATATATATGCATCTTGTTAATGTCGGTTACCAGGTGTTCACCATATCAATGATTTTTATCTCTATGTATGGGATGTGTATTGAAATATGAAATCTTGTGGTCTATTATTACGATTTGATATATATAGGTTAAACCTATAACTCACCAACATTTTTGTTGATGTTTAAAGCATGTTTATTCTCAGGTGAATACTAAGAGCTTCCGCTATTGTAAACTAAAATAAGGACAAGATTTGGAGTCCATGTTTGTATGATATTGTGTAAAAACTGCAATCAAGAAACTGATTTCGATGTAACATATTTGTATTGTAAACCATTATGTAATGGTCGTGTGTAAACAGGATATTTTAGATTATCATTATTTGATAATCTACGTAAAGCTTTTTAAACCTTTATTTATGAAATAAAGGTTATGGTTTGTTTTAAAAAAGAATGCAGTCTTTGAAAAACGTCTCATATAGAGGTCAAAACCTCGCAACGAAATCAATTAATATGGAACGTTTTTAATCAATAAGAACGGGACATTTTAGTTGGTATCCCAGCGTTGGTCTTAGAGAACCAGAATTTTGCATTAGTGTGTCTTATCGAGTTTGTTAGGATGCATTAGTGAGTCTGAACTTCGACCGTGTTTACTTGAAAAATGATTGCTTAACAAATTTTGTTGGAAACTATATATTTTTAACATGTGAATATTATGTGATATATTAATCTCTTAACGCGTTTGATATTATGTGATAGATGTCTACTTCTAGAACAAGTCCCATTGACTCATCTAATAATAATGAAGAGTCAAATGTAAATTGGAATGATTCGTGGACTGATTCACAAGTTCCCGAAGAGGAACCGGAAGAAGAGTCGGAACCGGAAGAAGAATCAGAACCGGAAGAGGAGGAACCGGAGGAGGAAATAGAACCGGTGGGGGAAATAATAAAACGGTTAAGTAAAAGAAAATCCTCAACCAACCGACCAAGGTTAATTATGGTCAATGGTGTTTCCGCCAAGGAAGCAAAATATTGGGAGGATTACCAATTCTCCGATGTATCGAATTCCGACGAGAATTCCGATGATGTTATAGAAATTACCCCAACTGAATTTAAAAAGGCAAAAGAAAATAATAAGGGAAAGGGCATAAAAATAGAGAAATCTAATTCCAACTCCGATGAACTTTATATGTATCGTCAACCCCCGAAGCCCTTAAGTTGTAACAATGACCCGGGAACCTCTAAACCACCAGGTTTTTCTAAACCAATGTGGAAAACGACTGCTCGTATTAGGGGAACATCATATATCCCTAGAAACTTGGCAAAACGAACCAAAACCAAAGAAGAAGAAACGAGCGAGTCGGAATAAGATAGTTGTATTCGTGTGGTGTAATATATGTAATATAGTATGCTTATGCTTTATGATATATGTAAAAATTGCTTGTGTTAATAAATAATTTTTTTATGAATCTAACTCTTGTCTATTTTACAGTTTAAAAACACAAAATGGATAGACAACCCAATATTTTAAGAGACCTACCCGGAGACATGATTAATGAAATCTTGTCTAGAGTCGGTCAGAATTCCTCGGCACAACTATTTAAGGCGAAATCAGTTTGTAAGACATTCGAAGAACGTTCCAAGAATGTCTTGGTTTATAAGAGACTTTCGTTTGAAAGATGGGAGATATCACATTGGGAAACCCATAAGTTACGATGTGTTTACTTTGACGCATATATTGCGGGGAACCCAAATGCTATTTTACGCAACGGGTTAAGAAATTATTTTGACTCAATGTATCTGAATATAGGACTTCATGATTTAGAAAAAGCGGCTAACATGAAACATAAAGAAGCATGCTATGCTTACGGGTTAGTAATGTTCGCTTCTCACCAAAGTGAGAACAAGAACATCGGGCTACAACTATTAAACAAAACGTTCCCATAAGTAACGGAGTCGGTAATTGGGGTAAGAAATGAGGTTTTTAGATTGTTACGGGACTGTTGGACATTACGTAACCCTCGTCCCTTTGACGATGTTACAACACGCTGTCTTATCAACGGCCATAACGGTTATGTTCCACAAGACCAAGGATGGGAAGTAGTCCTAGTAAAATCAGAATGCATGACTTGTTTCTGGACGTATGAATTACGTGTCTTTATTGCCTTTGCTGAACGACTTGTGTACTAGCTAGAATTATCTTCACAACTATCTTGTATCAAAGTTATTGTGTGCTATATTTCATGCTTTATGTAAAATAAGCGGTATTGTAAGTTTGTAAAATATTGTATAAAAGTTTGAATGCGAAATATTATTATAATCAGTTTTTCATATAGAATTGTAGTAGTTGAATTGTATATTAGTTACTAAGTATGAACTTAACGGGTAGGTACTACCCGAATTTAAACTTATAAAACGCTAATATGAAGAAAAAAGCTTTTATAAATGAGTTCATATTATGCTACGAAATACTATTAACTACTCTTAATATTCTGTATGATTAACTTGTTCCATTTGACTATTTTGAAGGAAATGACACCGACTACTCGACACACCGTGAATATGAATGAAGAGGAATTCCGTACTTTTCTAGCTTCAAACATAGCCGCAGTACAGGCTGCGCTACATACCAACAATAACCTTGGATCTAGCAGTACAGGAAATCATGTAGGATGCACCTACAAAGAATTCACTGCCTGCAAACCTTTGGAATTTGATGGAACCGAAGAACCGATCGGATTGAAACGGTGGATCGAGAAGGTCGAATCGGTGTTTGCCATAAGTAAGTGTACTGAAGAGGACAAAGTGAAGTAAGCTACGCATACCTTCATAGGTTCTGTGTTAACATGGTGGAATACCTATCTAGAGCAAGTGGGACAAGATAATGCGTACGCACTACCGTGGTCAGCATTCAAGCACTTGATGAACGAGAAGTACCGTCCCAGAACCGAGGTCAATAATCTCAAGACAGAACTTAGAGGGTTACGAACCCAAGGATTTGATATTACCACGTACGAAAGACGATTCACAGAATTGTGCCTATTGTGTCCGGGAGCGTTCGAATATGAGGAAGAGAAGATCGAAGCGTTTGTGAGAGGATTACCGGAAAGAATCCAAGAAGATATAAGTTCACACGAGCCCGCCTCCATACAACAGGCATGTAGAATGGCTCACAAACTAGTGAACGAGATTGAAGAAAGAATTAAAGAACAGACTGCTGAAGAGGCCAATGTGAAGCAAGTCAAAAGAAAGTGGGAGGAAAACGGTGATAAGAATCACCAATACAATAACAACAACAACAACAACAACAACAACAACAACAGCAACTACAACAATCATCCCAACAACAATAACAACCGCAACAATAATAACAATCAGAAGCAGCTATGCCAAAGGTGTGAAAAGTATCACTCGGGGTTCTGCACCAAATTTTGCAACAAGTGTAAAAGAAATGGTCATAGTGCGGTGAAGTGTGAGGTCTACGGACCAGGGGTTAACAGAACAAAAGGAACAAATGGTGTCGGAATGAGTAATGGCGGAGCAAGTATTGTCAGAGCAAGTTATGCCAATGTATTTTGTTATAAATGTGGAAAACCGGGCCACATTATTAGAAATTGCCCGAACCAGGAGAACACGAATGGACAAGGCCGTGGAAGAGTTTTCAATATTAATGCGGCAGAGGCACAGGAAGACCCGGAGCTTGTTACGGGTACGTTTCTTATTGACAATAAATCTGCTTACGTTTTATTTGATTCGGGTGCAGATAGAAGCTATATGAGTAGAGATTTTTGTGCTAAATTAAGTTGTCCATTGACGCCTTTGGATAGTAAATTTTTACTCGAATTAGCAATTGGTAAATTAATTTCAGCAGATAATATATGTCAGAATCGAGAAATTAAACTGGTTAGCGAATCATTTAAGATTGACTTGATACCATTAGAGATAGGGAGTTTTGATGTGATAATCGGTATGGACTGGTTGAAAGAAGTGAAAGCAGAGATCGTTTGTTACAAAAATGTAATTCGCATTATACGAGAAAAAGGAAAACCGTTAATGGTGTACGGAGAAAAGGGCAACACGAAGCTACATCTTATTAGTAATTTGAAGGCACAAAAACTAATAAGAAAAGGTTGCTATGCCGTTCTAGCACACGTCGAGAAAGTACAAACTGAAGAAAAGAGCATCAATGATGTTCCCGTCGCAAAAGAATTTCCCGATGTATTTCCGAAAGAATTATCGGGATTACCCCCACATCGATCCGTTGAATTTCAAATAGATCTTTTACTAGGAGCTGCACCAATAGCTCGTGCTCCTTATAGACTCGCACCCAGCGAGATGAAAGAACTGCAAAGCCAACTGCAAGAACTATTAGAACGTGGTTTCATTCGACCAAGCACATCACTATGGGGAGCTCTTGTTTTGTTTGTCAAGAAGAAGGATGGTACATTTAGGTTGTTTACTGACTACAGAGAGTTGAACAAACTTACCATCAAAAACCGTTATCCACTGCCGAGAATTGACGACTTATTTGATCAACTACAAGGCTCGTCGGTTTATTCGAAGATCGATTTATGTTCTGGATATCATCAAATGCGGGTGAAAGAAGATGATATTCCAAAGACTGCTTTTAGGACGCGTTATGGTCATTACGAGTTTATGGTTATGCCGTTTGGATTGACTAACGCACCAGCTGTGTTCATGGACCTTATGAACCGAGTGTGTGGACCATATCTTGACAAGTTTGTCATTGTTTTCATTGATGACATACTTATTTACTCAAAGAATGACCAAGAACACGGTGAACATTTGAGAAAGGTGTTAGAAGTATTGAGGAAGGAAGAATTGTACTCTAAGTTTTCAAAGTGTGCATTTTGGTTGGAAGAAGTTCAATTCCTCGGTCACATAGTGAACAAAGAAGGTATTAAGGTGGATCCGGCAAAGATAGAAACTGTTGAAAAGTGGGAAACCCCAAAAACTCCGAAGCATATACGTCAATTTTTAGGATTGGCTGGTTACTACAGAAGATTCATTCAAGATTTCTCCAAAATAGCAAAACCCTTGACTGCATTAACGCATAAAGGGAAGAAATTTGAATGGAAGGATGAACAAGAGAAGGCGTTTCAATTATTGAAGAAAAAGCTAACTACGTCACCTATATTGTCATTGCCTGAAGGGAATGATGATTTTGTGATTTATTGTGACGCATCAAAGCAAGGTCTCGATTGTGTATTAATGCAACGGACGAAGGTGATTGCTTATGCGTCTAGACAATTGAAGATTCACGAGCAAAATTATATGACGCATGATTTGGAATTAGGCGCGGTTGTTTTTGCATTAAAGACTTGGAGGCACTACTTATATGGGGTCAAAAGTATTATATATACCGACCACAAAAGTCTTCAACACATATTTAATCAGAAACAACTGAATATGAGGCAGAGTAGGTGGATTGAATTGTTGAATGATTACGACTTTGAGATTCGTTACCACCCGGGGAAGGCAAATGTGGTAGCCGACGCCTTGAGCAGAAAGGACAGAGAACCCATTCGAGTAAAATCTATGAATATAATGATTCACACTAACCTTGCTACTCAAATAAAGGAGGCGCAACAAGGAGTTTTAAAAGAGGGAAATTTAAAGGATGAAATACCCAAAGGATCGGAGAAGCATCTTAATATTCGGGAAGACTGAACCCGGTATAGGGCTGAAAGAATTTGGGTACCAAAATTTGGAGATATGACAGAAATGGTACTTAGAGAAGCTCATAAAACCAGATACTCAATACATCCTGGAACGGGGAAGATGTACAAGGATCTCAAGAAACATTTTTGGTGGCCAGGTATGAAAGCCTATATTGCTAAATACGTAGGAGAATATTTGACGTGTTCTAAGGTCAAAGGTGAGCATCAGAAACCATCAGGTCTACTTCAGCAACCCGAAATCCCGGAATAGAAATGGGAAAATATTACCATGGATTTCATCACTAAATTGCCAAGGACTGCAAGTGGTTTTGATACTATTTGGGTAATAGTTGATCGTCTCACCAAATCAGCACACTTCCTGCCAATAAGAGAAGATGACAAGATGGAGAAGTTAGCACGACTGTATTTGAAGGAAGTCATCTCCAGACATGGAATACCAATCTCTATTATCTCTGATAGGGATGGCAGATTTATTTCAAGATTCTGGCAGACATTACAGCAAGCATTGGGAACTCGTCTAGACATGAGTACTGCCTATCATCCACAAACTGATGGGCAGAGCGAAAGGACGATACAAACGCTTGAAGACATGCTACGAGCTTGTGTTATTGATTTCGGAAATAGTTGGGATCGACATCTACCGTTAGCAGAATTTTCCTACAACAACAGCTACCATTCAAGCATTGAGATGGCACCATTTGAAGCACTTTATGGTAGAAAGTGTAGGTCTCCGATTTGTTGGAGTGAAGTGGGGGATAGACAGATTACGGGTTCGGAGATAATACAAGAAACTACCGAGAAAATCATCCAAATTCAACAAAGATTGAAAACCGCCCAGAGTCGACAAAAGAGCTACGCGGACAGTAAAAGAAAAGATATAGAGTTTGAAATTGGAGAAATGGTCATGCTTAAGGTTTCACCTTAGAAAGGCGTTGTTCGATTTGGTAAACGGCGGAAACTAAATCCAAGGTACATTGGACCATTCAAGATTATAGATCGTGTCAGACCAGTAGCTTACCAACTGGAGCTACCTCAACAACTCGCGGCTGTACATAACACTTTCCACGTCTCAAATTTGAAGAAATATTTTACTAAAGAAGATCTCACTATTCAGTTAGACGAAATCCAAATCAACGAAAAACTTCAATTCATCGAAGAACCCGTTGAAATAATGGATCGTGAGGTTAAAAGACTCAAACAAAATAAGATACCAATTGTTAAGGTTTGATGGAATGCTCGTAGAGGACCCGAGTTCACCTGGGAACGAGAAGATCAGATGAAGAAGAAATACCCGCACTTATTTCCAGAAGATACGTCAACACCTCCAACTGCTTAAAATTTCGGGACGAAATTTATTTAACGGGTAGGTACTGTAGTGACCCGAACTTTTCCATGTTTATATATATATTAAATGAAATTGTTATTTACATGATTAAGTGTTTCCAATATGTTAAGCAATCAAACTTGTTAAGACTTGATTAATTGAAATAGGTTTCATATAGACAATTGACCACCCAAGTTGACCGGTGATTCACGAATGTTAAATATATAGTTAACATGATATTATGATAAGAAAACATATCATTAAGTATATTAACAACGAAATACATATGTAAAAACAAGACTACTAACTTAATGATTTTGAAACGAGACATATATGTAACGATTATCGTTGTAACGACATTTAATGTATATATATCATATTAAGAGATATTCGTACATCATAATATCATGATAATATAATAATTTAAAATCTATTTTGATATTATAAACATTGGGTTAACAACATTTAACAAGATCGTTAACCTAAAGGTTTCAAAACAACACTTACATGTAACGACTAACGATGACTTAACGACTCAGTTAAAATGTATATACATGTAGTGTTTTAATATGTATTCATACACTTTTGAAAGACTTCAAGACACTTATCAAAATACTTTTACTTAACAAAAATGCTTACAATTACATCCTCGTTCAGTTTCATCAACAATTCTACTCGTATGCACCCGTATTCGTACTCGTACAATACACAGCTTTTAGATGTATGTACTATTGGTATATACACTCCAATGATCAGATCTTAGCAGCCCATGTGAGTCACCTAACACATGTGGGAACCATCATTTGGCAACTAGCATGAAATATCTCATAAAATTACAAAAATATGAGTAGTCATTCATGACTTATTTACATGAAAACAAAATTACATATCCTTTATATCTAATCCATACACCAACGACCAAAAACACCTAAAAACACTTTCATTCTTCAATTTTCTTCATCTAATTGATCTCTCTCAAGTTCTATCTTCAAGTTCTAAGTGTTCTTCATAAATTCCAAAAGTTCTAGTTTCATAAAATCATGAATACTTCCAAGATTGCAAGTTTACTTCCAAGTTTTCTAAATCTATTTCAAGTAATCATCCAAGATCAAGAAACCTTTGTTACTTACAGTAGGTTATCTTTCTAATACAAGGTAATAATCATAATCAAACTTTAATTCAATTTCTATAACTATAACAATCTTATTTCGAGTGAAAATCTTACTTGAAATTGTTTTCGTGTCATGATTCTGCTTCAAGAGCTTTCAAGCCATCCAAGGATCCTTTGAAGCTAGATCTATTTTTCTCATTTCCAGTAGGCTTATCCAAGGAACTTGAGGTAGTAATGATGTTCATAACATCATTCGATTCATACATATAAAGCTATCTTATTCGAAGGTTTAAACTTGTAATCACTAGAACATAGTTTAGTTAATTCTAAACATGTTCGCAAATAAAAGTTAATCCTTCTAACTTGACTTTTAAAATCAACTAAACACATGTTCTATATCTATATGATATGCTAACTTAATGATTTAAAACCTGGAAACACGAAAAACACCGTAAAACCGGATTTACGCCGTCGTAGTAACACCGCGGGCTGTTTTGGTTTAGTTAATTAAAAACTATGACAAACTTTGATTTAAAAGTTGTTATTCTGGGAAAATGATTTTTATTATGAACATGAAACTATATCCAAAAATTATGGTTAAACTCAAAGTGGAATTATGTTTCTAAAATGGTCATCTAGACGTCGTTCTTTCGACTGAAATGACTACCTTTACAAAAATGACTTGTAACTTATTTTTCCGACTATAAACCTATACTTTTTCTGTTTAGATTCATAAAATAGAGTTCAATATGAAACCATAGCAATTTGATTCACTCAAAACGGATTTAAATTGAAGAAGTTATGGGTAAAACAAGATTGGATAATTTTTCTCATTTTACCTACGTGAAAATTGGTAACAAATCTTTTCCAACCATAACTTAATCAACTTGTATTGTATATTATGTAATCTTGAGATACCATAGACACGTATACAATGTTTCGACCTATCATGTCGACACATCTATATATATTTCGGAACAACCATAGACACTCTATATGTGAATGTTGGAGTTAGCTATACAGGGTTGAGGTTGATTCCAAAATATATATAGTTTGAGTTGTGATCAATACTGAGATACGTATACACTGGGTCGTGGATTGATTCAAGATAATATTTATCGATTTATTTCTGTACATCTAACTGTGGACAACTAGTTGTAGGTTACTAACGAGGACAGCTGACTTAATAAACTTAAAACATCAAAATATATTAAAAGTGTTGTAAATATATTTTGAACATACTTTGATATATATGTATATATTGTTATAGGTTCGTGAATCAACCAGTGGCCAAGTCTTACTTCCCGACGAAGTAAAAATCTGTGAAAGTGAGTTATAGTCTCACTTTTAAAATCTAATATTTTTGGGATGAGAATACATGCAGGTTTTATAAATGATTTACAAAATAGACACAAGTACGTGAAACTACATTCTATGGTTAAATTATCGAAATCGAATATGCCCCTTTTTATTAAGTTTGGTAATCTAAGAATTAGGGAACAGACACCCTAATTGACGCGAATCCTAAAGATAGATCTATTGGGCCTAACAAACCCCATCCAAAGTACCGGATACTTTAGTACTTCAAAATTTATATCATATCCGAAGGGTGTCCCGGAATGATGGGGATATTCTTATATATATGCATCTTGTTAATGTCGGTTACCAGGTGTTCACCATATGAATGATTTTTATCTCTATGTATGGGATGTGTATTGAAATATGAAATCTTGTGGTCTATTGTTACGATTTGATATATATAGGTTAAACCTATAACTCACTAACATTTTTGTTGACGTTTAAAGCATGTTTATTCTCAGGTGAATACTAAGAGCTGCCGCTGTTGCAAACTAAAATAAGGACAAGATTTGGAGTCCATGTTTGTATGATATTGTGTAAAAACTGCATTCAAGAAACTGATTTCGATGTAACATATTTGTATTGTAAACCATTATGTAATGGTTGTGTGTAAACAGGATATTTTAGATTATCATTATTTGATAATCTACGGAAAGCTTTTTAAACCTTTATTTATGAAATAAAGGTTATGGTTTGTTTTAAAAATGAATTCAGTCTTTGAAAAACGTCTCATATAGAGGTCAAAACCTCGCAACGAAATCAATTAATATGGAACGTTTTTAATCAATAAGAACGGGACATTTGAATAACCTGGTGTATTCATTAAACAAAGTATTAAAACCTTGTTACAATTCGAATCCCCAATTAGTTGGAATATTTGACTTCGGGAATAAGAATAATTTGACGAAGGCTTTCGCTCTTTATATTTATGACTGATGGACTATTATGGACAAATCCGTATGGACATATTAAATAATCCAGGATAAAGAACAATTAACCCATGGGAATAAACTAAAATCAACACGTCAAACATCATGATTACTGAAGTTTAAATAAGCATAATTCCTTTATTTTCATATTTAATTGCACTTCTAATTATTGCACTTTTATTTATTGTTATTGTATTTAATTGCACTTTTAATTATCGTACTTTTTAATTATCGCACTTTTATTTATCGAAATTTCATTATCGTTATTTATTTTACGTTTTAAATTAAGTTATATTTATTTTACATTCGGTTTTAACTGCGACTAAAGTTTTAAAATCGACAAACCGGTCATTAAACGGTAAAAACCCCCTTTTATAATAATAATATTACTTATATATATATTTGTATTTTTATAAATTAAACTAATATAGCGTTAAGCTTTGTTTAAAAGATTCCCTGTGGAACGAACCGGACTTACTAAAAACTACACTACTGTACGATTAGGTGCACTGCCTATAAGTATTGTAGCAAGGTTTAAGTATATCCATTCTATAAATAAATAAATATCTTGTGTAAAATTGTATCGTATTTAATAGTATTTTTCTTATAAAATTTAATAGTATTTTATACCCCTTAGCTTTAACTATCATAGGGCGACTCCCTTAGCCCTTAGTTCATTAAGTTCCTTCAAGTACTTGGTACAATTGCGCCTCCAATGTCCTTTATCCCCACAATGGAAGCATATTGCTTCTTCAGGAGATTTGGTTTGCGGGATATTTGAAGTACAAGAGTTAGCAATGCCCTTAGGTTTAGGTTTGAAGTTGGATGTGCCAACCTTACCCTTGCCCTTGTTCTTGCCCTTTGTTTTGTTTTTCTTCTTCTTGATCCCACCTTCACGAATGGCTAGGACTGTAGTTGCGGGTTTAGCTTTGGCCATGTTAGCCTCAGTGGTTTTCAACATGCCATGGAGCTCCATGATTGTTTTCTCCATATTGTTCATATTATAGTTCATAATGAATCCTTCATATGCACTAGTCAACGAGTTCAGGATAAAATCCGTTGCAAGCTCCTGACTTATGGAAAAACCAATGCGCTCCAGTCGGTCTATGTACCCTTTCATTTGTAGTACATGGACACTAACGCTACTTCCCGTTGCCATTTTACAAGATACGAGAGCTTTCACGGTGTCAAACCTTTCTTGCTTTGCTTGTTGTTGGAACATGTCCTTGAGTTGGTTAAGCATGTCATACGACCTTAAGCTCTCCATGCCGTTTTGGAGCTCTGAGACATGGTCGCCAACATCAAGCATGCTACCTCATTAGACTCGGAACGCCATTTTTCAAACTCATCCCTAGCCGCTTGAGTAGCTCTCGATCCGGGTTCTGCCGGTAAGGGTTCCTCAATTACCCTGATCTTTCCTTCCATCCTAAGAGCAATTCTTAGGTTGCGAAGCCAGTCCATGTAGTTCAAGCCCGTAAGCTTGTCCTTTTCGAGGAGCCCTTTAAGGCAGAAATTAGTGATTGATGACGGAGTTGGATTTGTGTTTGTTGCAGACATCTGTCATATTTTTAAAGTAAGTTGTATTAGTTAGTTTGATATGTTTAATCCTTGTTAAGATAATTACCCAAGTGTGTTCAATATTCAAACAATTATAATTAACATGGTTAAGATCCATATTTCACTTATGGTAATGACGGGTTTGCCGCGGATTGCTAATCATAAGCTATTTAGGTAGGTAAACATATTACCAATTTCATCCATTATGAAATTCTTAGCTTCTGCGGGATTTAGTGATAATCAATTATTTCACTTGGCATGTTTAATCCCTTCTACGCTAATCCTTCCTCGTGGTGGGTGTGCCGCAAACCACGATTTCAGATTATAAACTGTCCGTGATAGATACACGTGAAATCCAGCCCAAGACTCTCGGGTATCGCGAAATTCACCTCACCCTTCCCAACACCCAATTAAAGTCCTGCCCAAGACTCTCGGATATCGCGAACTCTAACAGGTAGAAGGTTCAGATGTGTGTACTACTCATGGATAGCATAAAGTTTACATTTAAAACGGGGTTTTGTTTTCTTTTAGCAAAAGTAGTTTATTCCATTTTAAAACATTTGCTAATTATGTTTTGCATGTTGCGTTTGTTAAACTGATTTTAACCAAACCATTTTAAGTGATTATTGTCTTTTGTTTCTATACTAATTTTCTAGCTAGCATGGCATAGACAATTAAGAACACAATAATAATCATGACACGCAATTATCGGTAGTATGGCTCGAGTCCTATGCGTTTTTCCGGTGAGCCAACACACGGAAAAACATGGTCAACTAGGGACATAACCTTGTGTGAGAATTGGCTCCCACTAAAACCGCCATCTCCATTATATGCTCGAATGGGCCGCCTTGTGAACATCGTCTTCTTGATTCCATTCTTGGTTTCATTATCTTACAAAATAAAAAAAACTATTTTATTTCCTATACTATTACAAATACAATATAAATAGAAAGACGACATGCAAGTCGTTTAATAAATTATTACATTCATCCCGAATAAATAATAAACACGACATGCAAGCCGTTTTAAAAATTATTACATTCATCCCGAATAAATAATAAATTAAATCATACAACCAAACATCCACACAAGGGTCTTATTGAGGCAAATACTACCGATTTCATACAACAATCACATACATAATAAATGGAGTGCCAACCATCCATTTTCATATTACATGTTTCGATAAGGATTGATTGAAACAACACTTAATGTCACTTAATATATTCAATCCTTATTTACATAACATATGTATGTAAACCCACTTCATATTTTGTAAGTATGGTTTTCATGCCAAAACCATCCAAACAAACATATCAAGTGAATTAAAACATGTTGGAGATTTATTCACTTTAACAAAGCATAAAAGTCTAAAATTAACAATTTTAATTTTCTCATTTCATGTAAAACATGAATATAATTTATGTACTTTATTTTCTTAAACATTGAATCTTTATTAGTCAACATGCAAGTTACCATTAAAATTTTTGGATTTTTGGCAGATTTATACATCAACTTTAAATGGTCATATCTTACTCATTTCTAATCCGTTTTCGATGACTTTTTTTTTTCAAATTTAAGTTCTTTCAGTTAGCTTTCAAATGCAATTGGCCTCATATGAAAATATGGAGTTTAAAGACTCGAAACAGTCTATCTAAGATGGACTGTCCAAGCTGAGAAAAAAAATTTAAAATGAGATTAACCATTTAACATTTTGCCAAAACCCAAGATTCAAATATTATTTAGGAAGCATAAAAACACAAATCATGATAATAGTTTTGCATGTTCGTTATGCATAATCATCTCCAAGTATCATGCATAACACATTCATCAAAACTTATTATCATAAGAAAAGTTTGCTAAAACTTGTACAAGATGGCTCGGATACCACTTGTTGGAGTATGATACAAACACAAAGCGAGCGGAAGCATTTTAAAATTTTACAAAATCATACTCTTCCAAAGACCCATGTACAAAACTTTTAGCAAACAAAATTAAATAAACGAACAAGAATAGGTTAGATTACAACATTTGTAGCCTTTGTTAAAAATCCTAGCTTGGAGAGAACCCAAATGAGAGCTCCTCTAAACGATTGACACCCAAAGTTCCAACCTTATTTGATGTACACCTTCTAATTCTCTAATTCACTAAAGCCTTTTCTCCCTTCCCTTTTTGTTTAGCATACGTAAAAATTAACTCCTTAAGTTAAAGAAGTCATTTTACAAAAGGAAGAAAAGAGAAGTGTATAGTTGCTTGGTCAAAATGATGCTTGTATCAGTTTAAAACCAAAACGGGACCAAGCATGCCTTGCATGTATTGGTTATATAAAATAAGAGAGCAAGCATGCCCCTTTCTTTTTGTGTGGTCAAGATAAAAAAATGGAGAGGTAGTATTTTGAGATGCATACGTATTAGGAATAAGCATGCCACCTTTTTTTTTTCTTTTCTTTTCAAGAGAGGTAGACAAGGCATGCTTAGAAGATTAATAAGTTAATTAACTTAATCTCAAAATTCATTTATTTATTAAACCAATAACAATTGATTAATAAATTAATTCCCAATTAAAAGGTGTATCAAACAATTTACGATTGGCCTTTGTGTGTGACTGAATAGGATAAATGGACTTTACATTATTTAATGTCATGGGCATACCTTCGGAATATATGTACCACGGTCAAATCATTGTTGAACCATAACCAGCCCGAGAACATATTTCCAACATGTATTGATTATAGAAAATTAAATGACGCCACCAGAAAAGATCACTTTCCCTTACCTTTCATTGATCAAATGTTGGAAAGATTAGCCGAAAATAGTTACTATTGTTTTCTTGATGGTTTTTCCGGATATTTTCAAATTCCAATAGCACCCGAGGACCAAGAGAAAACCACATTCACGTGCCCTTATGGTACTTTTGCTTACAAACGCATACCATTTGGACTTTGCAACACCCCTGCAACCTTTCAAAGGTGCATGATGGCAATTTTTCACGACATGATAGAAGAATGCATGGAAGTTTTCATGGATGACTTTTAAGTCTTCGGTGATACTTTTGAAACATGTCTAGTTAATCTTGAATGAATGCTTATTAGATGCGAACAATCAAATCTAGTACTTAATTGGGAGAAATGCCATTTCATGGTTAAAGAAGGCATCGTTCTTGGTCATAAAATTTCAAAGGAAGGAATTGAAGTGGATAGAGCTAAAGTAGATGTAATTGCTAAACTTCCACATCCCACCAATGTTAGAGGAGTTAGGAGTTTTCTAGGGCATGCCAGTTTTTATCGACGTTTCATAAAATATTTTTCTAAAATTGCCAATCCTATGAATAAACTCCTAGAAAAGGATGCTCCATTCATCTTTTCAGATGAATGCATCAAATCTTTTAATATTCTTAAAGAAAAACTCACTAATGCGCCGATCATGATAACTCCAAATTGGAATCTACCGTTTGAACTAATGTGCGATGCAAGTGATTTTGCAATGGGAGCCGTTTTAGGACAAAGGATTGAAAAACGATTTCAACCTATATATTATGCTAGTAAGACATTACAAGGAGCACAAACGAATTACACAACTACTGAAAAAGAACTCCTTGCTATTATCTTTGCTTTTGACAAATTTCGTTCATATCTCGTTCTAGCTAAAAAGGTGGTCTATACCGACCATTCTGCTCTTAGATACCTATTTTCGAAACAAGATGCTAAACTACGATTAATCCGTTGGATCTTACTCTTACAAGAGTTTGATATTGAAATCCGAGATAAAAAGGGAGCAGAAAATCTCGCCGCTGATCATCTTTCTCGTCTTGAAAATCCTGAATTAGAAGTTCTAAATGAATCGGCCATACAAGACAACTTTCCTGATATATATATATATATATATATATATATATATATATATATATATATATATATATATATATACTATGCAAACTACTTAGTATGTGGATTCCTTGAAAAAGGGTTGTCGTACCAAAAATGAAAGAAATTCTTTAGTGATATAAAACACTATTTCTGGGAAGATCCACATTTGTTTAAAAGTTGTCCCGATGGAATAATACGCCGATGTGTATTCGGAGATGAAGCTAGTCAAATCTTAAACCATTGTCACACAGGACCACCAGGAGGGCATTATGGACCTCAACTTACAGCAAGAAAAGTTTACGATGCTGGATTCTATTGGCCTACAATTTTCAAAGACGCACACCTTCTTTGCAAATCCTGTGATGCTTGTCAAAGGGCTGGAAAAATAAGTTAACGTGATGAAATTCCACAAAATGTCATTCAAGTATGTGAAGTATTTGACATTTGGGGTATTGACTTTATGGGTCCATTTCCAAAATCACATAATAATCTCTACATTCTCGTTGCCATTGATTATGTATCTAAATGGGCGGAAGTACAAGCTCTCCCGACTAACGATGCATGAGTTGTAGTCAACTTCTTAAAACGTCTTTTTGCAAGGTTTGGAACACCGAAAGCTTTAATAAGTAATCGGGGTACTCATTTTTAGAATAATCAACTTGAGAAAGTTCTCAAAAGATATGGAGTAACTCATAAAATCTCCACTGCTTATCATCCACAAACAAGTGGACAAGTTGAAAATACCAACCGACCTTTAAAACGTATTCTAGAGAAAACCGTAGGATTAAATTCTAAGGAATGGTCCATGAAATTGGAGGATGCACTCTGGGCTTTTAGAATAGCCTACAAAACTCCAATTGGAACCACACCTTTTAAACTCGTTTACGGAAAAGCATGCCATTTTCCAGTAGAAATTGAACACAAAGCATTTTGGGCTTTGAAGACATGTAATCTTGATTTACATGAAGCCGGACGTCTACGATTAAGTCAACTAAACGAATTCGATGAATTAAGGCATGAAGCATACGAAAATTCATTAATCTATAAAGAAAGAACGAAGAAATGGCATGATAAAAGAATCAGAAGTTCAAAAGAATTTAAAGAAGGAGACAGAGTTCTTCTTTTCAATTCAAGATTCAAGCTATTTCCTACAAAATTGAAATCAAGATGGTCTGGACCATTTATAGTCAAAAGAGTTTTCCCATACGGAACAATAGAGTTAATAAATTCAAATGGGATTGAATTTAAAGTTAATGGTCACAGAGTTAAACATTACATACATGGTCCGATGGAAGTTGACAATGAAGTCAATCATAATTTCACCACCCAAGAAAACTTTCAAAATGAAAACATAAATATGTTATCAACAACATATGAAAAATCAAAATTGGAAAATAGGGAGGATTCAAATTGGAGTGATGAAGAAGAATTCTTATACAAACCTCCCATTCCAAGAAACGAAGAAAAATGTGAACAAGAAGTTCAAATAGAAGTGAAAGAACCAAGAAAAGAACACCCGAAAAAGGTTTACAAACCAACTCGACTTACTAAAGCAGGAGACCTGGGTGAATTTATCATTTCTTGCTTGCTTAATGATGGTGTTGTATATAATGGACTCGCAGATTTAGGAGCAAGTGCAAATATTATGCCTCTTTCTTTATACAAAAGATTAGGTATAGGTAAATTAAAACCAACCAAAATAGGTGTTTAATCATTTGACCTAACCATTAAACACCCAGTTGGAATAGCAAATAATTTACTTGTTAACGTGGGAAGTTTGACCTTTGTTGCAAACTTCATAGTGATTAATATGGAGGAAAACCTTGATATTCCTCTAATTTTAGGTCGCCCATTTTTAGCAAACACCGAGGCGTTCATTGAAGTAAGAGAAGGTAGAATGACACTTAGGGATGGTGATAAATCGATCACCTTTGTGAACCGAAAGTTTAGATCTCCACCAACTAAAACCGTTAGACCAATAAAAACGCATAAGTGTGGGGAAGATGAAGAAACACTTAATGATGAACCAATCACAAAGAACCCTGTTGATGATACGAAATTAGATGAACCCATTTTTAACAGTTCAACGAAGAAACTTTATAAACGGATTCACGATGCTAAGATTAAGGGAAACTTTAAGTTATGTAACCGATTAGTATCCAATTTATCACCAAAAGAAAAGGCGATGTTAGTTGAATTTGTGAAAGTTACGGAGGAAATCAACAAATGGATTGAAGGAAAAGTCAGAGATATACAAGTTGTTGATGATCCAATTAAAAATAACGTTAATCAAAATTTCAGCACCACATCTAACTAAGTGTGGGAAAGTTCGAATCTTTTTAGGATAATATATATTTCTGTTAGAGTTAGATATTCTGTTTTCGTGTAGTTCTCGAGAATGGAATCCGAATGGTCTTTCCCTAGCAGACCCTAAAGAAATATTCTTCTCCCCCCATTCTGAATTTTTATTTTTTTTAGGTTTTACGAGATGAAGAATTCCTTTGATCTGAACCATGGTCTAATGCTACAAGATTTGATCACTAAACGTAATAATGACACACTCCCGAGTGACCTGGTATCAGTAATAAGAGCCAAATTGGACGGAGTAAGAAAAGAACTCGGAAACGATCATAATAAGTTACATTTTGGTAAAGGAAAATCAAAATCCGCAGCGAAAAGAAGAGCACGACACCTTGAAAGATGTCGCAAATGCGGAAAATGGTCACACAAAGGAAAATGCTCGACGAATCAGACATATTCCAATACCGAGTTTGTTACTTTATGCAGAGAAGGACCGTTCATATGTTTCGAAGAAAAATCGTTGAATGCTCGAGGTTATGCCTATGTAGCTATGGAAAACCAATTAGTCCGACTATCTTATGAGTGGGCTAAAGCAGGTCACTGAGAATTCTATCTCACAGGTAAGTTTGTACAGTTTTTATTTTTATTTTATTTATTTTAACCTTTTGATAATAAACGCTAAATTGTTCGCTATAAAGTATTAAATTGGTATTCAATAAAATTAGGTTTTGTGACCGAAATTATTGATATCATACAAAAATTTATTACATCACTGCAAAATTTACCGTTTATTCTTAAGGTATAAATATCTTTAATCAATCAACCTAAAATATTTCAGAAATTCGTCAGGAGTAAAACTAGGTAATATAACCGAAATTACTTTACCGAAAAAGAGGGGCGTATATTTTTGATAATATTTGATTGATTAAAGTGGGATAAAAGACCAAAAAGATTTTTAATTTTTATTTTTACTTTGTTTTTAAAATTAATATATTAATATTAAATTATTATTGTAAACTCTTTAA
Organism: Rutidosis leptorrhynchoides; assembly: GCF_046630445.1. Taxonomy (NCBI): domain Eukaryota; kingdom Viridiplantae; phylum Streptophyta; class Magnoliopsida; order Asterales; family Asteraceae; genus Rutidosis; species Rutidosis leptorrhynchoides. The sequence continues at coordinate 458,431,929 of NC_092334.1, forward strand.
AATATATATTTAAGTTTGTAAATATTTGAAAATTTTATATTTTTAATATAAGTTTATATGTATAAAAATAAAAATATAATATAAATTTGGTGTGAATTTTTAAAATTTTAATAATATGAATTTTTAATTTTATGCATTTTAAATTTAAGTTTGGTGTGAATTTAAAAACAAAAATTTACTTTATTTCGTTAAGTTATAAATTGATTTTTAAAATTCGCCGTGAGTTGAAAACTAGGTCGTTGAATCGAAATTGCTCTACCCAAGGGAGGGACGAGAACTTTTATTATCATTATTTTTAATCTTATTGAATAAAAGTAAGCCAAAAATATTAAAAAACCCAAAAATCTTTACTTTTAAAACCGCGCTTTGAATTAACAAATTTTAAAATTTTGTCGAGGGACGGACTAGGACAACGATCCGAAACACCCTCACTCCTAAAAAGAAACAAATTTTTAAAATTTTATTAATTTATGTTTTATTAGTATAAGGTTTTTATATTAAAAAAACAAAAAAAAAGAGGGACCTCATGCGATCGCATGAGATTTACCCTGTAACCTCATGCGATCGCATGAGATTTACCCTGTAACCTCATGCGATCACATGAGGCTGAAAATCTGGCCAGAAACAAAAAGGCCACGAGTTCTGCTCTCTGTCTCACTTCCATACTCACACACACACGAACATACACACACAAACACCCCTAATTTCATCAATTTTTCACCAAAATCAACCAAATTTCTCGCTATAATCCGCTCTAATCATGAAATTGTTTAGAAGCTTTTCAAAGAAGAGATTTACAGATACTGATGGTGCAACATCATCATCCAGGCAACCTGCTCCAGAACCTGAACCAGAAATGCAATATGAACCTGAATGGGAACAACAACAGGAACCACAACAACAACCTGATCAACACGTACCTTATTATGATCCGCTATAATTTGTTGATGCCTTCATAGTATTTCCGATGCATCCACCAGTAGAATACCCAACGATTCCTGAACTCACGTTGGATCCTAATCTGAGATTGGATAAAAGCTAGAGAGATTAACCGACATATCAAAGTAACAAATTCAAACTGATACCAAAAAATGTAGAAGTTCCAAGGGTAATCGATTGGGAGCCTTTGGAAAGGGTCCAACTTGCTAACTCAGTTAGACACCATTTGATCCAAAGGTATGGCAGCTCTTCTTTTTCCAATTGGGAATGTTTTTTCACCATTCATAGACCTGTATATAAGGAATGGTGCATTGAGCTTATGAGTACTATTTCGTTAAATGCGGATGTAGATAGGTTAGATGATAGAAGTTTTCTTAGATTTATACTTGGCCGTAGGATGTACAGGATGTCCATGCTGGACATGTCCAGGGCTTTGCAGATATATACTCCTAGTGAATTACTACTACCCGATTGTATGAATTTGATTTATCGTGGTGAAAGGGTAGATAGGAATTTTGACGCGAACACCGTCCGGAGGCGTATGTCAGATTATAATGTTTTTACGCTGGAAGGAAAACACTCCTACTTACATATTAACAAAGCCGAGCTTCGTATAATTCATAGATTTTTGGCTAACTCGATTACACAGAGGGGTCACAATAAGGAGAAAATGACCTTACATGATTTATTTTTTCTAAAGTGTATTCGAGACGCAAGAGGCTTTGTTAATATCCCATACTGTGTTGGTTTTTATTTGTCTAAGATGGTAGAAGGAATACAGGAAGGGGGAATAATAGGAGGAGGTATTTTTGTTACTCTTATTGGAGAGTATTTGGGTGTAGATAGGGACCAAGGGGGTCCACTTTTGGAATGTAGGAAACAGGTTGAGCCTTTAGGATTGAAGGTCTATCAGGGTGCTAAGGTATTAAAGAGTAGACAAAACCAGTCAGTACCCTATGAAGGACGTCATCCACAGGTAGAGAGAGGATCAGATGAGGAAATGGAAGAAGCAGATGACATTAGGGATGTCATTAGGGAGGCTATGACTGACGTCTACCAGCGTGTAGATGAGGTAGATATGACAAATGGGGAGACATTTAGTCGGATGGAGCAGTGGCAAGCCCGGAATGATTACGAGTATTCCACGCAACGACAGCATGATAGATAGGACTATCATCAGTGTCAGATTATGAGCCGACTGTCACCTTAGGATCACTACGTACCGACTCGACCCTCTTACTATCCTCCACACCAGCCAGAGATGAGACCACCATATACTCTCTACGACCCTAACCAGGCCTACCAGTACACCTATCACCAACCATGGAACTCGGACGACAACATGAAATGGAACCCCTATCCAGATTGATATAGTTCTGTTGGTGATTTTTATGATTTTTATCTTTTTATTATTGTTATTTATTTATGTTTAAACATATGATATTGTGATACATTAATATATTGTTTAAAATTTTTATTATTTTGTACTAATATTTCATATTTGATTTGAAAGTGGGATTTTAAGTCCCATTTTAAATTACCATGCATGTTTATATTTGTATGTATGTATATTATCAATTGTACACAACAGGGTAAAACATCGCATTTTCAAATACTGGCATTAAGTTCAGCAAAAGCAACTGATTTTGACAACAAAACAAAAAACAAATGTGATGTAACAACAAGACGGAATGAACAAATGATGTGCACCATTTATCATTCAGCAAACAAACGACAATATGTTTGGAAACTTTGGTAAAATTTAATCATTTTTCTACACGAATCACCCTCAATAATTTAAATTGTTACTGATTCCTTGCAAATGAGGGCATTGCAAGATCTTAAGTGTGGGAAGGGGTTAAATTCTTTCGGATTTTTAAAAATTTTTGACTTATACACTTGGTTACCATTAAAAATACTAGTAACGCAGTAGTTGTATTAGAATCTAGTGCTCTCTGATAATAAAGAACAGAACTAGTCTTATATACTGACTACCCAATTCTAGTAAAATTTTCAAAATTTTCAATTAAATGAATTCAAAATGATGTTTATACATATTTATGAACGATAAAACTAGGTGTTAATACCGAAATTATTGTTACCTCGGAAAGGACATAAATTGAGAAACAACCCAAAATGTTAGAATTCATTTAAAATGGAATAGAGGACAATAAAAAGGCAAAGAAAGGAAAATAAAAGCCAAGTGTGGGAAAATTTTACCAAGTTATTTAAAACATATATCACATATTTTTGTACAAATAACTGAAGATACTTTTGTTTTGGACAATTTTATCAGTTTTACCCAATTTCTTGTAATATATTTGAAAGAAAGATGGAGCTACACGACGAATCAATTCCATCATTAAAAGGAAGTAAAGTCTTCCGAAAAAGACACGCGCTTCTTGATTTAGGTCAGGAAGTTGTCGTCCAGACTAGCTGTAGGTTGACGAAAAATCTAAAAAAGTCATCACTAAAATCAGCCGGAAATCCACGGACCTCAACATCAAACAGGGTCGCTAAGTGGTCAGACTTATCCTAACCATGAGAGGATCTGTCTCGTAAAATGGGGTGGACGCCGTGCAAATTAGCTTGATAAGACTAATGAATCAGACCCCCAGAAAGGATAATCTCCTTAAAAGATCAAAAATCAACTTTTAAAACTGATATTACTCAATCCTAGAGATTGACTTTAAAGATTGAGAATTACAAACTCATGGAATTCGATGATATCTAAACTCGAGCTTGAACGAGAAAATATTTTGATCAAAATTACAAACCGATTTGTTTTCTGAAAAACTCATTTTTAATGCGTTCATTACCATTGAACGTAAAATCCTAGGAATTCACCTGAAATTCATTAGGTCACCTGAACCAAATCGTGTGTCAACCGTAAGAACGGTGGTTGCATAGCGTGGTCAAAGACAGGACCTTGTGCCAGACTGAAAAATTATAAGGGTGAGCTTTACTATTGCTCCTACCAAGGATAGTAATTGCATCCGACACATTATAGACCATAATTAAAAGCATGTCAGGGGACATTGCCTTAACAGTTGCTTGTTCAACGCTTTCCTTTACAACCGAACGATAGTTTACCGAAAGGTAATATACGGAGCAACTATACTGGACGTGTTGCTTTCCCAATACAAGGTTAGCAAGTGGGTGACCCAAAACCGCAAGTTTTGAGCTAAAATTTTCAAATCTGAAACCCACCAAACCCACAAAAATATTTTGCAAACACCGGTGAAGGATTATTCCGAAAAACTTATCTAGGGTAAAAGCTATATCGTATTTTCAAAAGATCAAATGTTTTCATAAACATCCAATTTCCTTAAGGATCTAAATTTTTATAGTCATGTGGGACTGTAAACCACATTGTTACTACCATTGTTCATACCGCCGTATAAAAATCACTGATGTACAAAGTGTGAAGAATAAAGAAGTGATTCTAGTATTTTTATTTCAAGACTATATTGCTTGAGGACAAGCAACACTCAAGTGTGGGAATATTTGATAATGCTAAAAACGAACATATATTTCATAGCATTATCCCTCAAGAAATACAAGCTTTTAGTTGCGATTGTTCTATTTACAAGTGATATTCGTTTAAATAATAAAAGGTGAAGACAAAAGATAGATTCGACGAATTGAAGACGCAAACGACTAAAAAGCTCAAAAGTACAAAGTACAATCAAAGTGGTTCAAATTATCGGTGAGAAACGCCTCAAAATTACAAGAGTACAAGCCGCAAAATGCAAAATACAAGATATTAAATTGTACGCAAAGACGTTCAAAAATCCGGAACCGGGACCAGAGTCAACTCTCAACGCTCGATGCAACGAACTAAAAATTACATGTCAACTATGCACAAGAATATAATATAATATTTAAATAATTATATAAATTATTTATATATTATATATATTTAAAAATAACGTCGACAAGCAAGAAAACAAAGCAATGTGAGCTGTCCCAGATGGCCATGCGATCGCATGGCCTGGAAGCACGATTCTCATTCGATCGCATGAGCCCAGAATACTGGCCACATCTATAAATTGCAACGAATTCGGCCAGAGTTATATATATATATATATATATATATATATATATATATATATATATATATATATATATATATATATATATATATATATCTTTTTCTTTTCTCTTATCCTATGTATCAAATATCACTCCAAATATTAATCTCAATTTGTAATTTTAATTTTAAGTTAGTGATAATAATAAGATTAGGTTAGTCGAATGTCTTAAGGTTTTGCAAGTTGAAACTCTGTCCGTGTACCACTACGCTATTAATATCCACTGTAAGTTATGTTTAATTTTATTGTTAAATTAATGTCTCGTAGCTAAGTTATTATTATGCTTATTTAATGCCGAAGTAATCGTGATGTTGGGCTAAATATTAAAATTGGGTAATTGGGCTTTGGACCATAATTGGGGTTTGGATAAAAGAACGAAACTTGTGGAAATTAGAGTATGGGCTATTAATGGGCTTTATATTAACTAAATGATACCTCGTTAATTTAATATATAGACTTATAATTTGATGTATTTATATATAACCACATACGCTTGACTGGGTACGGTGGGCGGTATATCTATAAATACCAATAATTGTTCATTTTACCGGACACGGAACTGGATTAATAGTTAATAGACTTGTTGAAACATGGGTGGATTACATAAAGGGTAATTGGTGTAATTGTTAACAAAGTAGTAAAACCTTGGACTACACGCAGTCGATAACCTGGTGTATTCATTAAACAAAGTATTAAGACCTTGTTACAATTCGAATCCCCAATTAGTTGGAATATTTGACTTCGGGAATAAGAATAATTTGACGAAGAATTTCGCACTTTATGATTATGACTGATGGCCTATTATGGATAAATCTTTATGGACATATCGAATAATCCAGGACAAAGGAAAATTAACCCATGTTAATAAACTAAAATCAACACGTTAAACATCATGATTACGGAAGTTTAAATAAGCATAATTCCTTTATTTTCATATTTAATTGCACTTCTAATTATTGCACTTTTAATTATTGTCATTGTATTTAATTGCGCTTTTAATTATCGCATTTTTTTAATTATCGTAATTTTATTTTATCGCATTTTTATTTATCGCAATTTCATTATCGTCATTTACTTTACGCTTTAAATTAAGATATATTTATTTTAATATTTTACATTAGGTTTTAACTGCGACTAAAGTTTTAAAAATCGACAAACCGATCATTAAATGGTAAAAATCCCCTTTTATAATAATAATAATACTACTTATATATATTTTTGTATTTTTACAATTATAAGTTAAAAATATAGCGTTAAACTTGGCGAGTTCCCTGTGGACGAACCGGACTTACTAAAAACTACACTACTGTACGATTAGGTACACTGCCTATAAGTGTTATAGGAATGTTTAGGTATATCCATTCTATAAATAAATAAATATCTTATGTAAAATTGTATCGTATTTAATAGTATTTTCTTGTAAAAATTACTACTATTTTGTATACACCTCTACACACATCAGAGGGTAACTTTCTCAGCAGCGATCACATTTCCCTGAACATCCTTGGGAAGACCTTTAATATACCTTTTGATCTTTCTCGGCTCAGTAGGAAACATTTTGGGACACAATGTAGAAAGCTCAAGAAAATGATTAGTGTAGCTTTCTATGTCAGTACCCTTAACTTTGAGTTCCCAGAACTCGGCTTCAAGCTTTTGAACGTGACTTCTAGGATAAAATGTATTAACCATCATGCTTTTAAGTTCATCCCATGGAGTTGCATTAGCATTATCGATTCCCAGGGACTTAGCATGAGCGGTCCACCAAGTCAGAGCATTTCCAGCTAATGAACTAGTGGCATATTTGACTCGGTCATTGTCCACGCAGTTGCACACACGGAAGATGGACTCTAGTTTCTCGAACCATCGAACTAGTTCCACAGCCTCTTCACTTCCCTTGAAAGTGGGAGGGTTACAGTTCGTAAAGTCCTTGTAAGAATAAGGTTTCGCTTGATTGTTAGCATGATTACGTTGGATGTTGCCTTGGGCGGCAGCAAGTAACTGTTAAAATTGCTCAGTGGTCAACATGATGTTGTTAACGGTAGGTGCAGCTGGACGAACCATGATGTCACTACATAGAAGTGAACATAAGTTTGATAAGTTGACAAGTTATAAGTTGAGCAATTACAAGTATGATAAAGATAAAGTATTTGATATTGACATGATATAAATGAAACGATTTATATTATTAGGAACGAGGCATTAAATAAGCCTTTTTAATACACGATTTGGAAATAAAAATAGTTTAAGGCATAGCCTTTACATAGATGGAAAATAGGAAAAATAACTAGGAAATATTAAGATTAAAGTAGTCTTCATATTTCTTCTTCTCGTCCTCAACCTTCTTCAGAAACTCCTCAATTTTCTCGTTCTTCGCCTTTTGTTTCTCATAGAGATACTCGAGGTTATCATAGAGGTTAGTAACATGGCTGCTGATTGCGTTGTTGTCGTACTCCTTTAGAGCAATCTGCTTATCAACTCGACTTCTTTCTATCTTCATCCGTAAGTCAACATCCTCCTTTAGATAAGCAAGTGACTATTTTCCCCAGCAGGTGTTGCGTTCTTCCTCATACCTCAGCATCATTAACTCTTTTCTTAGCTTAGCATTCTCTTCCATCAGTTTCTATAACGACCCTCATTTTTCCATTCTATACTTTTCCTTATTAAATGCCCAACAAAATAATTAACCTTAATAATTAAACTTTAATCGATAATTGTTAAGCGTTAATAATTATAAAATATAATAATTAACTTTGTACATTAATCGACAAGTTAATAAAAATAATAAGTTAATAAACTTTTGTGAATAAATAAATAACTTTAAAACTTGTGTATCAAAAATAATTAAACTTGGATAATTAAGGAACCATTTAAGCTAAATTAAAGTGCAAGGTTTAAAGTGAAAAATGTTAAACCCTAACCCTAAAACCCTAGCCAATTTTAGGGAGGGTAAAATTACCCTTTTACCCATAAAATTTTCAGCCAAGACACCCTCCCATGACCCATTTTCCAAGCCAACTTGTTCCCTAAGTAATTCCTTATTAAACCCTAATTCTAGAATAATCCTATCCTCCCTATAAATAGAGACCTAGGCTAATCCATTCTATGTACCAAATCACAATTACAACTCTCTCCCAAATCTCTCCCTCTCTCTCTTATTTTCGGCCCAAAATCGAAAATTATCACCACCCCCATCGAAATCCCCATCAATCTTAAAGGTGATCTTCAAGTGTTCTTCGCATTCTTCGTGTTCTTCGTGAATCTTTAAGGTGTTCTTCAAGTTTCTCAAGGATTTAATCTTCAATCTTCATCGTGTTCATCTTTTCTTCGTTAGTCATCTTCGAATCTTCAAAGGTATAACATAAACCCTAAACTATTTACATAAACTTTTATCTTTGTTAATTCATATTCATATTATAAACTTGTTATACATAAGAAAATACATAAACACCTAGATCTATACATGTAAAAAAAATATATAGATATGTATGTATGCATGTCGACTAAAAAAAAAGGGAAACTTTGATCTTAAAACCCTAGGTTATTACATGGAAGATTTGTTATAGTTAATTAAGGAAACAAAATAAACCTATATATATATATATATATATATATATATATATATATATATATATATATATATATATATATATATATATATATATATATATATACACACACGAAAATATACATATATATATATACTAAACCCTAATTACTTAAACCCTAAACCTAATTAATTATTAAACCCTAATTCATTAAACCTAACCCTAATTATTTAATAACATTTTAATTATTAAAACCCTAATCATTACCTAATCATTGCTACATTAAATAAAACCCTAATTTACTAAACCCTAATTTATTAAACCCTAGGACATTAATTACTAAACCCTAGTTATTAATTACTACTTTAATTAACTAACCCTAATTAATGAAACCTTAATACTACTTATACTATTAATTAACATGTATACACTATTACTATTACTAACACCTATAACCTACTACTTATATTATAACACATAAAAACATTTTGGGATATGTATTAGAGATGTATGGATCTTCGAACTTTCTTGACGAATGGTTTCTACGAAACTCTAGGCGAAAGGGTTTGGATTTCCGATTTAAAGGGTCCTATAGCTCAAGCCCCTAGAACTGAAATGGCCATGCGAAGGGAAAGGGATGATTGGAAGCTTATCTAACACGGCAAGTATCCTAAAATGGAAAACACTCTTAAAGTAGAAACTTTCTAGTTATAGAAACTTACTAAGATAAGAAACCTACTAAAAGTAGAAACTTTCTAAAAACATAAACTTACTAGGAATGGAAACTTAGTAAAACGAACTATACTTAAAACACTGTCATACTTATACATCTACTTAAACATGGGCAAAAACACTTACTACTCTTAAAATGTCATAGGTTGACTTTTCTGCTCACTCATCCAACTTTCTATTCCGAGGAATAACTAGCTCTCTCTCTACTTACTAAGGTGAATTCATAGCCCCACTTACTATTGCGCAACTTATTTACTTTTACTTTTCTTGGGGTGAGACACATGCTGTTTTTACATTTTACAATTTAGACACAAGTACCAACTGTTAAAACTATTCTATACCCGGCTATGTCCAACTAAGTCCCTACAGTGATATTTTTAATTGCTGCTTGCATGCTTAATTATTGGGGTTAGGCCTATAGGGAGTAACGTCCCTGATACATTTGACTAAGTCTTTGTATTACTTAATAATGAAATTAAACCGACAAGTATAAACGATAACTTGTCTTGGGGCAAACTTGAACGTTTAGTCTAAATATCACGCATTGGCATAACTTTTTGATCCCGCGGGAGATCAACTTTACAACTAAATCTTGTGGTCTAAAATAACGGTCAAACTTTTGTTAAACCTATGAACTTCACTCAACCTTTTTGGTTGACATTTTAGCATGTTTTGTCTCGGGTGCTGTTTGATTCAAGCTCTTATACTTACTGCTTATGTGATGCTACTTGGACATAGGATCAAGAGATATCGCATTTATTACTATTGCATTTAAACATTTACTTATTCCTTTGTAACGACATTTCATTTTCCGCTGCGTACTCTCAATAAAGTTTGATTAATTATCTCATACTTGGCATCAATATCACAAGAAAGAGATCGGGCTCTTTTTCTGGATGGACCAGTTTCCTCAGGACGTTTCCCCTTGTCTTCAGTTCTCGGGGTCGAGTAGTATTCGGGAGACTTAGGTAAAGTATCTGGACTATAGTTTAGTGAGGGAGGACCACCAAAGCCATAAGGTGGGTTTTGTACTGGTCTTTCAGTTGAAGACCCTTCAATATCTTTTTCGGTTGGCTTGAAAATAGTCATTTTGTTTGCTTGATAAAGATTAGACATCCTAACATTAGGAAATAGATTTCGATTAGATGAATGTTAAAGCAATGTTTTAAGATTATAAGGAAATTCTAAGTGCTTTAAGTCTAAGGCAGGAAATGTTATAGTTTCCTATATTACTAAGGCACCTTAGCTAGCAAGTAAGGCACATATAAAAATGCAATTTTGGTTCTCTATAACAGCTAGGTTATGCTCTGATACGAATCTATCACACCTCCAGTTAGGGCCTGGGTGAAATATGACTTAATATCAAATAAACCAACATATTATAATACGAGAACAATACTATATGATAAAAACAAACTTTATTGAGTACGCAGCGGAAAATGAAATGTCGTTACAAGAATTTAAATTACAATAAAGTAAATGTTTCAAATGCAAGAATAATAAATGCGATAGTTCTTGATCCCAAGTCCAAGTAGCATCACATAAGCAGTAGGTAAGTAAACTTGATCAATCAGCACCTGAGACAAAACATGCTAAAGTGTCAACCAAAACTAGTTGAGTGAAATCATCGGTTTAACAAATATGTTTGACCGTTGTTTTAGACCACAAGATTTTTGTTTATAAAGTTGATCTCGCAGATCAAAAAGTTATGCGAGTTTGTGATATTTAGACTAAACGTTTAAAGTTTGCCCCAATGATAAGTTGTTCTGTCCTTGTCAGTTTAATTTCATTATTAAGTAATACAAAGACTAAGTCAAATGTATCAGGAACATTACTCCCGATAGGCCTACCCCCAATAATTAAGAATGCATTTAACGAGCAATTAAAAATATCACTGTAGGGACTTTGTTGGACATAGCAAGGTATAGCATAGTTTAACAGTTGGTACTTGTGTCTAAATTGTAAATAGTAAAAGTAGCATGTGTCTCACCCCAATAAGTTAAATAAGTTGTGCACAATATAAAGTGGGGCTATGAAGTTCACCTTAGTAAGTCGGAGAGTTGTTATTCTTTGGAATAGAAGAGTTGGATGAATGTGAGCAGAAAGTCAACCTAATGACATTTAAGAGTAGTTAAATGTTTTGCCCAAGTTTAAGTTAAGTATGAAAGTGTTTAAGTGTAGTTCGTTTTACTAAGTTCCTATTCTTAGTAAGTTTCTACTTTTAGTAAGTTTTAAATTTTTAGCAAGTTAGTGTTGAACACTAGTGAGTTATCCTTAATAAGTCCACCACTTATTAAGTGTGCAAGGGAGTGTATGATCACCGTAGTCAGGTTTGACAATGTGCACCATACCCAAACATCTATTCCACCGCCGAGTCACCAGAATGACCAATTGTTACCGGTTGGCCCAGGATTTCTTGACCAAAATCTAAGTTTGGCATTTGAGATCCACAAGTGTCCCATAGTGGTACCAAGGATCACCCTAGGCCTTAAGTAGCGTTGACGTTCGAGTAATCCTCACGTTATCGTGAATGACTATTGTAATCATATGTTATACTATAAGTAGTATATTATAAGTGTTAGTAGTAGTATAAGTGTGTAAGTATTAGGTAGTAGTATAGTATAAGTAGCATTAAGTAAATGATTAGTAGTATTAGGGTTTATTAGTTAAGTAGTATTAGTAATTAGGGTTAAGTGGTAAGTAGTAGTATTAATTAATTAGGTTTAATTAATTAAAGTAGTATTTAATGATTAGGGTTTAGGAAAGTAATGATTAGGTAATGATTAGGGTTATATAATTAATGTTTAGGGTTTAGGTAATATTAGGCTTTTAATAAATTAGGGTTAGGTTTAATTAGGGTTTTATTTTATTTAATATTTATGTATATGTAATGTATATGTGTCGTGTGTATATATATATATATATATATATATATATATATATATATATATATATATATATGTACATATATATATTTTTTTATTTTTTTATATATATAATCGTATGTATAAGTATATATATATAATAAAAATATATTTTTATATGTATATATATATCGCCTATGTATATATATTAGGTGTATATATTTTGTTTCCTTTTTAAACACTAACAAATCTTTATCAAATCTCTAGGTTTTTTTTGAAGATCTAACAAAATCTTTTTTTAATATATATAGCCGTATATGTATGTATGTATATATTTATATATTTTTTTAAACTAGTAGATATATATGTAATGTGTATATACTTTCCAATTATAACCACCTTAACATAATCTTTATTAGATTTTAGGTTTCTAAGGATCGAACACTCTTATCCCTTTTTTTCCAGTCGACTTCAATATATATATATATATATATATATATATAATTTTTTTTGTTACATGTATATATATATATATATCAATGCGTGTACATGTATATAATATATATGTGTATATTTGTTTGAATTAACAAGATTGTAACATGAATAAGAATTGAAAGCAAAGATCAAAGCTTATGTAAATAAGTTTAGGGTTTATGTTATACCTTGAAGATATGAAGTTGGTTAACAAAAGAAGAGAAGAAACACTTGAAGATGAAGATCAAAGCACTCCAAAAATCAAGAACACCTTTAAGATCACGAAGAACACTCTTGAAGATCACTTGGAAACCTTGAAGTGGTGATGATGGTTTTTCGATGGTGGTGGTGGCCGTGAGCCAAAGAGAGGGAGAGAGGGAGAGATTGTTTTTGAGAGAGGATTGTTGTATGAGAATGGGATGAAGAAAACCTAAAGATGGCTCCTCTATTTATAGTTGTATTAGGATGGTTCTAGATCTAGGGTTTAATGGAAATACTTGGAGCAAAAGTTAGAGATTAGGGTTAGGGTTTTTGGTGGTGGTTGTGGCCGTAAATGGGAGGGCAAAAGGGTCCTTTTACCCATAAAAAAATCGACCAAAGGGTTTAGGGTTAGGGTTGGAACTTTTTTGTTTTAGACCTTGTACTTTTAGTTGTTTAAAATGGCTCCTTTTAAGTTCAAGTTTAAATATTTAAAGGCTACAAGTTCTAGAGTTTTACATTTTGTTTATGAAAGTTAATTAGCTTTTATTTTTCATATCTTATTAACTTGTAATTTATTGTACCATGTTAATTAATATGTTTTATAATTCTTAATACTTAACAATCGTTGATTAAAGTTTAATCATTAAATTTTATTTATATTGTTTGGGCACTTAATATTGAAAGAAAAATATAGAATGGAAAAGTGAGGGTCGTTATAATATTCAGGTTAACAAGAAACGAAATCAATTTGTTGATCTTAAGGACAAGAGACTTAACTAACGGCACATACCCATTCTTACGCCGAAGTACCTTTCAAGGTAAATAACTCACTTCTGAACCCACGAGTCTCACGAGACTTTGATACGCTCCTTCTTATTCAAATACGGTACCATTGTTGGTCACTCCTCAAAATTTCGGGACAAAATTTTCTTTAACAGGTGGGTAATATAACGACCCGGCTTTTTCGACTTGCTTTTGTGCTTTGTGCTTTCACGAAACTGCGTATATATGTGTACTGAGCTAGTTTATTCTCTGGGATCTTATTTAATGATTAATTACTTTCGTTAATATCTTACAACGTGCTATTAAGTGTGTAATCACTTAACTTGATCCCTGAAAGCTTTTACGACCGTTGGTGTCAGTTGACGTTTGAAACGAGCTATGTACTTGGTACACGTTTAACTTTGGTCATAATCGGAATATTATGAATACGTAATACTAATTGTTATTTTATAATAACAATTACTTGGGTTTTTGGATGCTTAAATACGCTTAGTAATTTACTAGAACACACTAGTTAGTCTTGTTGGACTTTCTACCTTGTTGGACTTTAACCTACCCTACTCTAGCTAGTAGAATATTTAATTAGACCAATTGTTAATGGTTAATGACCCATTTATATGTAAGACAAATGTCCATTTATAAGAGCCAACATACTAGCATTTTTATTTACCATTATCACTAATGTTGCATGGGATCCCAACATAAGTGAAATGTCCCGTTCTTATTGATTAAAAACGTTCCATATTAATTGATTTCGTTGCGAGGTTTTGACCTCTATATGAGACATTTTTCAAAGACTGCATTCATTTTAAAACAAACCATAACCTTTATTTCATCAATAAAGGTTTAAAAAGCTTTACGTAGATTATCAAATAATGATAATCTAAAATATCCTGTTTACACACGACCATTACATAATGGTTTACAATACAAATATGTTACAACAAAATAAGTTTCTTGAATGCAGTTTTTACACAATATCATACAAGCATGGACTCCAAATCTCATCCTTATTTAAGTATGCGACAGCGAAAGCTCTTAATAATCACCTGAGAATAAACATGCTTAAAACGTCAACAAAAATGTTGGTGAGTTATAGGTTTAACCTATATATATCAAATCATAATAATAGACCACAAGATTTCATATTTCAATACACATCCCATACATAGAGATAAAAAAATCATTCATATGGTGAACACCTGGTAACCGACATTAACAAGATGCATATATAAGAATATCCCCATCATTCCGGGACACCCTTCGGATATGATATAAATTTCGAAGTACTAAAGCATCCGGTACTTTGGATGGGGTTTGTTAGGCCCAATAGATCTATCTTTAGGATTCGCGTCAATTAGGGTGTCTGTTCCCTAATTCTTAGATTACCAGACTTAATAAAAAGGGGCATATTCGATTTCAATAATTCAACCATAGAATGTAGTTTCACGTACTTGTGTCTATTTTGTAAATCATTTATAAAACCTGCATGTATTCTCATCCCAAAAATATTAGATTTTAAAAGTGGGACTATAACTCACTTTCACAGATTTTTACTTCGTCGGGAAGTAAGACTTGGCCACTGGTTGATTCACGAACCTATAACAATATATACATATATATCAAAGTATGTTCAAAATATATTTACAACACTTTTAATATATTTTGATGTTTTAAGTTTATTAAGTTAGCTGTCCTTGTTAGTAACCTACAACTAGTTGTCCACAGTTAGATGTACATAAATAAATCGATAAATATTATCTTGAATCAATCCACGACCCAGTGTATACGTATCTCAGTATTGATCACAACTCAAACTATATATATTTTGGAATCAACCTCAACCCTGTATAGCTAACTCCAACATTCACATATAGAGTGTCTATGGTTGTTCCGAAATATATATAGATGTGTCGACATGATAGGTCGAAACATTGTATACGTGTCTATGGTATCTCAAGATTACATAATATACAATACAAGTTGATTAAGTTATGGTTGGAATAGATTTGTTACCAATTTTCACGTAGCTAAAATGAGAAAAATTATCCAATCTTGTTTTACCCATAACTTCTTCATTTTAAATCCGTTTTGAGTGAATCAAATTGCTATGGTTTCATATTGAACTCTATTTTATGAATCTAAACAGAAAAAGTATAGGTTTATAGTCGGAAAAATAAGTTACAAGTCGTTTTTGTAAAGGTAGTCATTTCAGTCGAAAGAACGACGTCTAGATGACCATTTTAGAAAACATACTTCCACTTTGAGTTTAACCATAATTTTTGGATATAGTTTCATGTTCATAATAAAAATTATTTTCTCAGAATAACAACTTTTAAATCAAAGTTTATCATAGTTTTTAATTAACTAACCCAAAACAGCCCGCGGTGTTACTACGACGGCGTAAATCCGGTTTTACGGTGTTTTTCGTGTCTCCAGGTTTTAAATCATTAAGTTAGCATATCATATAGATATAGAACATGTGTTTAGTTGATTTTAAAAGTCAAGTTAGAAGGATTAACTTTTGTTTGCGAACAAGTTTAGAATTAACTAAACTATGTTCTAGTGATTATAAGTTTAAACCTTCGAATAAGATAGCTTTATATGTATGAATCGAATGATGTTATGAACATCATTACTACCTTAAGTTCCTTGGATAAACCTACTAGAAAAGAGAAAAAATGGATCTAGCTTCAACGGATCCTTGGATGGCTCGAAGTTCTTGAAGCAGAATCATGACACGAAAACAAGTTCAAGTAAGATCATCACTTGAAATAAGATTGTTATAGTTATAGAAATTGAACCAAAGTTTGAATATGATTATTACCTTGTATTAGAATGATAACCTACTGTAAGAAAAAAAGATTTCTTGAGGTTGGATGATCTCCTTACAAGATTGGAAGTGAGCTAGCAAACTTGAAAGTATTCTTGATTTTATGTAACTAGAACTTGTAGAATTTATGAAGAACACTTAGAACTTGAAGATAGAACTTGAGAGAGATTAATTAGATGAAGAAAATTGAAGAATGAAAGTGTTTGTAGGTGTTTTTGGTCGTTGGTGTATGGATTAGATATAAAGGATATGAAATTTTGTTTTCATGTAAATAAGTCATGAATGATTACTCATATTTTTGTAATTTTATGAGATATTTTATGCTAGTTGCCAAATGATGGTTCCCACATGTGTTAGGTGACTCACATGGGCTGCTAAGAGCTGATCATTGGAGTGTATATACCAATAGTACATACATCTAAAAGCTGTGTATTGTACGAGTACGAAAACGGGTGCATACGAGTAGAATTGTTGATGAAACTGAACGAGGATGTAATTGTAAGCATTTTTGTTAAGTAGAAGTATTTTGATAAGTGTATTGAAGTCTTTCAAAAGTGTATAAATACATATTAAAACACTACATGTATATACATTTTAACTGAGTCGTTAAGTCATCGTTAGTCGTTACATGTAAGTGTTGTTTTGAAACCTTTAGGTTAACGATCTTGTTAAATGTTGTTAACCCAATGTTTATAATATCAAATGAGATTTTAAATTATTATATTATCATGATATTATCATGTATGAATATCTCTTAATATGATATATATACATTAAATATCTTTACAACGATAATCGTTACATATATGTCTCGTTTAAAAATCATTAAGTTAGTAGTCTTGTTTTTACATATGTAGTTCATTGTTAATATACTTAATGATATTTTTACTTATCATAGTATCATGTTAACTATATATATATCCATATATATGTCATCATATAGTTTTTACAAGTTTTAACGTTCGTGAATCACCGGTCAACTTGGGTGGTCAATTGTCTATATGAAACATATTTCAATTAATCAAGTCTTAACAAGTTTGATTGCTTAACATGTTGGAAACATTTAATCATGTAAATATCAATCTCAATTAATATATATAAACATGGAAAAGTTCGGGCCACTACAGTACCTACCCGTTAAATAAATTTCGTCCCGAAATTTTAAGCTGTTGAAGGTGTTGACGAATCTTCTGGAAATAGATGCGGGTATTTCTTCTTCATCTGATCTTCACACTCCCAGGTGAACTCGGGTCGTCTACGAGCATTCCATCGAACCTTAACAATTGGTATCTTGTTTTGCTTAAGTCTTTTAACCTCACGATCCATTATTTCGACGGGTTCTTCGATGAATTGAAGTTTTTCGTTGATTTGGATTTCATCTAATGGAATAGTGAGATCTTCTTTAGCAAAACATTTCTTCAAATTCGAGACGTGGAAAGTGTTATGTACAGCCGCGAGTTGTTGAGATAACTCAAGTCGGTAAGCTACTGGTCCGACAAGATCAATAATCTTGAATGGTCCAATATACCTTGGATTTAATTTCCCTCGTTTACCAAATCGAACAACGCCTTTCCAAGGTGCAACTTTAAGC
This sequence comes from Rutidosis leptorrhynchoides, assembly GCF_046630445.1. Classification (NCBI taxonomy): domain Eukaryota; kingdom Viridiplantae; phylum Streptophyta; class Magnoliopsida; order Asterales; family Asteraceae; genus Rutidosis; species Rutidosis leptorrhynchoides. The sequence goes on from NC_092334.1 coordinate 458,449,985, forward strand.
ATGACCATCTCTCCAATTTCAAATTCTATATCTTTTCTTTTAATGTCAGCGTAGCTCTTTTGTCGACTTTGGGCGGTTTTCAACCGTTGTTGAATTTGGATGATCTTCTCGGTAGTTTCTTGTATAATCTCCGGACCCGTAATCTGTCTATCCCCCACTTCACTCCAACAAATCGGAGACCTGCACTTTCTACCATAAAGTGCTTCAAACGGTGCCATCTCAATGCTTGAATGGTAGCTGTTGTTGTAGGAAAATTCTGCTAAGGGTAGATGTTGATCCCAACTGTTTCCGAAATCAATAACACATGCTCGTAGCATGTCTTCAAGCGTTTATATCGTCCTTTCACTCTGCCCATCAGTTTGTGGATGATAGGCAGTACTCATGTCTAGACGAGTTCCTAATGCTTGCTGTAATGTCTGCCAGAATCTTGAAATAAATCTGCCATCCCTATCAGAGATAATAGAGATTGGTATTCCATGTCTGGAGACGACTTCCTTCAAATACAGTCGTGCTAACTTCTCCATCTTGTCATCTTCTCTTATTGGCAGGAAGTGTGCTGATTTGGTGAGACGATCAACTATTACCAAAATAGTATCAAAACCACTTGCAGTCCTTGGCAATTTAGTGATGAAATCCATGATAATGTTTTCCCATTTCCATTCCGGGATTTTGGGTTGTTGAAGTAGACCTGATGGTTTCTGATGCTCAGCTTTGACCTTAGAACACGTCAAACATTCTCCTACGTATTTAGCAACATCGGCTTTCATACCCGGCCACCAAAAATGTTTCTTGAGATCCTTGTACATCTTCCCCGTTCCAGGATGTATTGAGTATCTGGTTTTATGAGCTTCTCTAAGTACCATTTCTCTCATATCTCCAAATTTTGGTACCCAAATCCTTTCAGCCCTATACCGGGTTCCATCTTCCCGAATATTAAGATGCTTCTCTGATCCTTTGGGTATTTCATCCTTTAAATTTCCCTCTTTTAAAACTCCTTGTTGCGCCTCCTTTATTTGAGTAGTAAGGTTATTATGAATCATTATATTCATAGATTTTACTCGAATGGGTTCTCTGTCCTTCCTGCTCAAGGCATTGGCTACCACATTTGCCTTCCCCGGGTGGTAACGAATCTCAAAGTCGTAATCATTCAACAATTCAATCCACCTACGCTGCCTCATATTCAGTTGTTTCTGATTAAATATGTGTTGAAGACTTTTGTGGTCAGTATATATAATACTTTTGACTCCATATAAGTAGTGCCTCCAAGTCTTTAATGCAAAAACAACCGCGCCTAATTCCAAATCATGCGTCGTATAATTTTGTTCGTGAATCTTCAATTGTCTAGACGCATAAGCAATCACCTTCGTTCATTGCATTAATACACAACTGAGACCTTGCTTTGATGCGTCACAATAAATCACAAAATTATCATTCCCTTCAGGCAATGACAATATAGGTGCCGTAGTTAGCTTTTTCTTCAATAACTGAAACGCTTTCTCTTGTTCATCATTCCATTCAAATTTCTTCCCTTTATGCGTTAATGCAGTCAAGGGTTTTGCTATTCTGGAAAAGTCTTGGATGAACCTTCTGTAGTAACCAGCTAGTCCTAAAAACTGGCGTATGTGTTTCGGAGTTTTCGGGGTTTCCCACTTTTCAACAGTTTCTATCTTTGCCGGATCCACCTTAATACCTTCTTTGTTCACTATGTGATCGAGGAATTGAACTTCTTCCAACCAAAATGCACACTTTGAAAACTTAGCGTACAATTCTTCCTTCCTCAATACTTCTAACACCTTTCTCAAATGTTCACCGTGTTCTTGGTCATTCTTTGAGTAAATAAGTATGTCATCAATGAAAACAATGACAAACTTGTCAAGGTATGGTCTACACACTCGGTTCATAAGGTCCATGAACACAGCTGGTGCATTAGTTAAACCAAACGGCATGACCATAAACTCGTAATGACCGTAACGTGTTCTGAAAGCAGTCTTTGGAATATCATCTTCTTTCACCCGCATTTGATGATACCCGGAACGTAAGTCAATCTTTGAATAAACAGACGAGCCTTGTAGTTGATCAAATAAGTCGTCGATTCTCGGTAGTGGGTAGCAGTTCTTGATGGTAAGTTTGTTCAACTCTCGGTAGTCGATACACAACCTGAATGTACCATCTTTCTTCTTGACAAACAAAACAGGAGCTCCCCACGGTGATGTGCTTGGTCGAATGAAACCACGCTCTAAAAGTTCTTGTAATTGGCTTTGCAGTTCTTTCATCTTGCTGGGTGCGAGTCTGTAAGGAGCACGAGCTATTGGTGCAGCTCCTGGTACAAGATCTATTTGAAATTCAACGGATCGATGTGGGGGTAATCCCGGTAATTCTTTCGGAAATACATCGGGAAATTCTTTTGCAATGGGAACATCATTGATGCTCTTTTCTTCAGTTTGTACTTTCTCGACGTGTGCTAGAACAGCATAGCAACCTTTTCTTATTAGTATTTGCGCCTTCAAATTACTAATAAGATGTAGCTTCGTGTTGCCCTTTTCTCCGTACACCATTAAGGGTTTTCCTTTTTCTCGTATAATGCAAATTGCATTTTTGTAACAAACGATCTCTGCTTTCACTTCTTTCAACCAGTCCATACCGATTATCACATCAAAACTCCCTAACTCTACTGGTATCAAATCCATCTTAAATGTTTCGCTAACCAGTTTAATTTCTCGATTCCGACATATATTATCTGCTGAAATTAATTTACCATTTGCTAATTCGAGTAAAAATTTACTATCCAAAGGCGTCAATGGACAACTTAATTTAGCACAAAAATCTCTACTCATATAGCTTCTATCCGCACCCGAATCAAATAAAACGTAAGCAGATTTATTGTCAATAAGAAACGTACCCGTAACAAGCTCCGGGTCTTCCTGTGCCTCTGCCGCATTAATATTGAAAACTCTTCCGCAGCCTTGTCCATTCGTGTTCTCCTGGTTCGGGCAATTTCTAATAATGTGGCCTGGTTTTCCACATTTATAACAAACTACATTGGCATAACTTGCTCGGACACTACTTGCTCCGCCATTACTCGTTCCGATACCATTTATTCCTTTTGTTCTATTAACCCCTGGTCCATAGACCTCACACTTCGCCTCGCTATGACCATTTCTTTTACACTTGTTGCAAAATTTGGTGCAGAACCCCGAGTGATACTTTTCACACCTTTGGCATAGCTGCTTCTGATTGTTGTTGTTATTGCGGTTATTATTGTTGTTGGGATGATTGTTGTAGTTGTTGTTGTTGTTGTTGTTGTTGTTGTTGTTGTTGTTGTTATTGTTGGGCCATTTGTTGTAGTTGCGATTGGTGTTGCGATTGTTGGGATAATTATTGCGATTATTGTTGTAATTGCTGTTGTTGTTTTATTGGTGATTCTTATCACCGTTTTCCTCCCACTTTCTTTTGACTTGCTTCACATTGGCCTCTTCAGTAGTCTGTTCTTTAATTCTTTCTTCAATCTGGTTCACTAGTTTGTGAGCCATTCTACATGCCTGTTGTATGGAGGCGGGCTCGTGTGAACTTATATCTTCTTGGATTCTTTCCGGTAATCCTTTCACAAACGCGTCGATCTTCTCTTCCTCATCTTCGAATGCTCCCGAACACAATAGGCACAATTCTGTGAATCGTCTTTCGTACGTGGTAATATCAAATCCTTGGGTTCGTAACCCTCTAAGTTCTGTCTTGAGCTTATTGACCTCGGTTCTGGGACGGTACTTCTCGTTCATCAAGTGCTTTAATGCTGACCACGGTAGTGCGTACGCATCGTCTTGTCCCACTTGCTCTAGATAGGTATTCCACCATGTTAACCCAGAACCTGTGAAGGTATGCGTAGCGTACTTCACTTTGTCCTCTTCAGTATACTTACTTATGGCAAACACCGATTCGACCTTCTCGATCCACCGTTTCAATCCGATCGGTCCTTCGGTTCCATCAAATTCCAAAGGTTTGCAGGCAGTGAATTCTTTGTAGGTGCATCCTACACGATTTCCTGTACTGCTAGATCCAAGGTTATTGTTGGTATGTAGCGCAACCTATACTGCGGCTATGTTTGAAGCTAGAAAAGTACGGAATTCCTCTTCATTCATATTCACGGTGTGTCGAGTAGTCGGTGCCATTTCCTTCAAAATAGTCAAATGGAACAAGTTAATCATACAGAATATTAAGAGTAGTTAATAGTATTTCGTAGCATAATATGAACTCATTTATAAAAGCTTTTTCTTCATATTAGCGTTTTATAAGTTTAAATTCTGGTAGTACCTACCCGTTAAGTTCATACTTAGTAGCTAATATACAATTCAACTACTACAATTTTATATGAAAAACTGATTATAATAATATTTCGCGTTCAAACTTTTACACAATATTTTACAAACTTACAATGCCGCTTATTTTACATATAGCATGAAATATAGCACACAATAAATTTGATACAAGATGGTTGTGAAGATAATTCTAGCTAGTACACAAGTCGTTCAGCAAAGGCAATAAAGACACGTAATTCATACGTCCAGAAACAAGTCATGCATTCTGGTTTTACTAGGATTACTTCCCATCCTTGGTCTTGTGGAACATAACCGTTATGGCCGTTGATAAGACAGCGTGTTGTAACGTCGTCAAAGGGACGAGGGTTATGTAATGTCCAACAGTCCCGTAACAATCTAAAAACCTCATTTCTTACCCCAATTACCGACTCCGTCACTTGTGGAAACGTTTTGTTTAATAGTTGTAACCCGATGTTCTTGTTCTCACTTTGGTGAGAAGTGAACATTACTAATCCATAAGCATAACATGCTTCTTTATGTTGCATGTTAGCCGCTTTTTCTAAATCACGAAGTCCAATATTCGGATATATTGAGTCAAAATAATTTCTTAACCCATTGCGTAAAATAGCATTTGGGTTCCCCGCAATATATGTGTCAAAGTAAACACATCGTAACTTATGGATTTCCCAATGTGATATCCCCCATCTTTCGAACGAAAGCCTTTTATAAACCAAGGCATTCTTGGAACGTTCTTCGAATGTCTTACAAACTGATCTCGCCTTAAATAGTTGTGCCGAAGAATTCTGACCGACTCTAGACAAGATTTCATCAATCATGTCTCCGGGTAGGTCTCTTAAAATATTGGGTTGTCTATCCATTTTGTGTTTTTATACTGTAAAATAGACAAGAGTTAGATTCATAATAAAAAAAATACTTATTAATACAAACAATTTTTACATATATCATAAAGCATAAGCACACTATATTACATATATTACACCACACGAATACAACTATCTTATTCCGACTCGCTTGTTCCTTCTTCTTCGGTTTTGGTTCGTTTTGCCAAGTTTCTAGGGATATATGATGTTCCCCTAATACGAGCCGTCGTTTTCCACATTGGTTTAGAAAAACTTGGTGGTTTAGAGGTTCCCGGGTCATTGTTACAACTTAAGGACTTCGGGGGTTGACGATACATATAAAGTTCATCGGGGTTGGAATTAGATTTCTCTATTTTTATGCCCTTTCCCTTATTATTTTCTTTTGCCTTTTTAAATTCAGTTGGGGTAATTTCTATAACATCATCGGAATTCTCGTCGAAATCCGATTCATCGGAGAATTGGTAATCCTCCCAATATTTTGCTTCCTTGGCGGAAACACCATTGACCATAATTAACCTTGGTCGGTTGGTTGAGGATTTTCTTTTACTTAACCGTTTTATTATTTCCCCCACCGGTTCTATTTCTTCATCAAGTTCCGATTCTTCTTCCGGTTCCGATTCTTCTTCCGGTTCCGACTCTTCTTCCGGTTCCTCTTCGGGAACTTGTGAATCAGTCCACGAATCATTCCAATTTACATTTGACTCTTCATTATTATTAGGTGATTCAATGGGACTTGTTCTAGAGATAGACATCTATCACATAATATCAAACGCGTTAAGAGATTAATATATCGCATAATATTCACATGTTAAAAATATATAGTTTCCAAAAAAATTTGTTAAGCAATCATTTTTCAAGTAAACACGGTCGAATTCCAGACTCACTAATGCATCCTAACAAACTCGATAAGACACACTAATGCAAAATTCTGGTTCTCTAAGACCAACGCTCTGATACCAACTGAAATGTCTCGTTCTTATTGATTAAAAACGTTCCATATTAATTGATTTCGTTGCGAGGTTTTGACCTCTATATGAGACGTTTTTCAAAGACTGCATTCATTTTAAAACAAACCATAACCTTTATTTCATCAATAAAGGTTTAAAAAGCTTTACGTAGATTATCAAATAATGATAATCTAAAATATCCTGTTTACACACGACCATTACATAATGGTTTACAATACAAATATGTTACAACAAAATAAGTTTCTTGAATGCAGTTTTTACACAATATCATACAAGCATGGACTCCAAATATCGTCCTTATTTAAGTATGCGACAGCGAAAGCTCTTAATAATCACCTGAGAATAAACATACTTAAAACGTCAACAAAAATGTTGGTGAGTTATAGGTTTAACCTATATATATCAAATCATAATAATAGACCACAAGATTTCATATTTCAATACACATCCCATACATAGAGATAAAAAAAATCATTCATATGGTGAACACCTGGTAACCGACATTAACAAGATGCATATATAAGAATATCCCCATCATTCCGGGACACCCTTCGGATATGATATAAATTTCGAAGTACTAAAGCATCCGGTACTTTGGATGGGGTTTGTTAGGCCCAATAGATCTATCTTTAGGATTCGCGTCAATTAGGGTGTCTGTTCCATAATTCTTAGATTACCAGACTTAATAAAAAGGGGCATATTCGATTTCAATAATTCAACCATAGAATGTAGTTTCACGTACTTTTGTCTATTTTGTAAATCATTTATAAAACCTGCATGTATTCTCATCCCAAAAATATTAGATTTTAAAAGTGGGACTATAACTCACTTTCACAGATTTTTACTTCGTCGGGAAGTAAGACTTGGCCACTGGTTGATTCACGAACCTATAACAATATATACATATATATCAAAGTATGTTCAAAATATATTTACAACACTTTTAATATATTTTGATGTTTTAAGTTTATTAAGTCAGCTGTCCTTGTTAGTAACCTACAACTAGTTGTCCACAGTTAGATGTACAGAAATAAATCGATAAATATTATCTTGAATCAATCCACGACCCAGTGTATACGTATCTCAGTATTGATCACAACTCAAACTATATATATTTTGGAATCAACCTCAACCCTGTATAGCTAACTCCAACATTCACATATAGAGTGTCTATGGTTGTTCCGAAATATATATAGATGTGTCGACATGATAGGTCGAAACATTGTATACGTGTCTATGGTATCTCAAGATTACATAATATACAATACAAGTTGATTAAGTTATGGTTGGAATAGATTTGTTACCAATTTTCACGTAGCTAAAATGAGAAAAATTATCCAATATTGTTTTACCCATAACTTCTTCATTTTAAATCCGTTTTGAGTGAATCAAATTGCTATGGTTTCATATTGAACTCTATTTTATGAATCTAAACAGAAAAAGTATAGGTTTATAGTCGGAAAAATAAGTTACAAGTCGTTTTTGTAAAGGTAGTCATTTCAGTCGAAAGAACGACGTCTAGATGACCATTTTAGAAAACATACTTCCACTTTGAGTTTAACCATAATTTTTGGATAAAGTTTCATGTTCATAATAAAAATTATTTTCTCAGAATAACAACTTTTAAATCAAAGTTTATCATAGTTTTTAATTAACTAACCCAAAACAGCCCGCGGTGTTACTACGACTTCGTAAATCCGGTTTTACGGTGTTTTTCGTGTCTCCAGGTTTTAAATCATTAAGTTAGCATATCATATAGATATAGAACATGTGTTTAGTTGATTTTAAAAGTCAAGTTAGAAGGATTAACTTTTGTTTGCGAACAAGTTTAGAATTAACTAAACTATGTTCTAGTGATTACAAGTTTAAACCTTCGAATAAGATAGCTTTATATGTATGAATTGAATGATGTTATGAACATCATTACTACCTTAAGTTCCTTGGATAAACCTACTGGAAAAGAGAAAAAAATGGATCTAGCTTCAACGGATCCTTGGATGGCTCGAAGTTCTTGAAGCAGAATCATGACACGAAAACAAGTTCAAGTAAGATCATCACTTGAAATAAGATTGTTATAGTTATAGAAATTGAACCAAAGTTTGAATATGATTATTACCTTGTATTAGAATAATAACCTACTGTAAGAAACAAAGATTTCTTGAGGTTGGATGATCACCTTACAAGATTGGAAGTGAGCTAGCAAACTTGAAAGTATTCTTGATTTTATGTAACTAGAACTTGTAGAATTTATGAAGAACACTTAGAACTTGAAGATAGAACTTGAGAGAGATTAATTAGATGAAGAAAATTGAAGAATGAAAGTGTTTGTAGGTGTTTTTGGTCGTTGGTGTATGGATTAGATATAAAGGATATGAAATTTTGTTTTCATGTAAATAAGTCATGAATGATTACTCATATTTTTGTAATTTTATGAGATATTTTATGCTAGTTGCCAAATGATGGTTCCCACATGTGTTAGGTGACTCACATGGGCTGCTAAGAGCTGATCATTGGAGTGTATATACCAATAGTACATACATCTAAAAGCTGTGTATTGTACGAGTACGAATACGGGTGCATACGAGTAGAATTGTTGATGAAACTGAACGAGGATGTAATTGTAAGCATTTTTGTTAAGTAGAAGTATTTTGATAAGTGTATTGAAGTCTTTCAAAAGTGTATAAATACATATTAAAACACTACATGTATATACATTTTAACTGAGTCGTTAAGTCATCGTTAGTCGTTACATGTAAGTGTTGTTTTGAAACCTTTAGGTTAACGATCTTGTTAAATGTTGTTAACCCAATGTTTATAATATCAAATGAGATTTTAAATTATTATATTATCATGATATTATCATGTATGAATATCTCTTAATATGATATATATACATTAAATGTCTTTACAACGATAATCGTTACATATATGTCTCGTTTAAAAATCATTAAGTTAGTAGTCTTGTTTTTACATATGTAGTTCATTGTTAATATACTTAATGATATTTTTACTTATCATAGTATCATGTTAACTATATATATATCCATATATATGTCATCATATAGTTTTTACAAGTTTTAACGTTCGTGAATCACCGGTCAACTTGGGTGGTCAATTGTCTATATGAAACATATTTCAATTAATCAAGTCTTAACAAGTTTGATTGCTTAACATGTTGGAAACATTTAATCATCTAAATATCAATCTCAATTAATATATATAAACATGGAAAAGTTCGGGCCACTACAATAAGTACCAACTTTAGACAACCATCAACTAAAAAGCAAAAAGTGGTCTCTTTGTCCCCCCCCCCCCCCCCATAGCTACGCCTACACCACCATGAGGCCTCCTCACCTCCTATAAATACTAAGCTTATTCATTCCATTTTACACTTGATCTCATTCACAATTTACACACACTTACTCTCTTATTTTCTCTCTAGTCTTTCTCACTCTAAAAAGTATAAGTTTTAAATTTTATTTTCTTCTTCTTCTTCTTATAGTCACGAAATCATCATCATATGAAGATCAAAGCTTTTTAACTTTTGATCTTGTTACATCTTGTAGATTCAAACTTGGATTTGAATCCTACAAGTGATGGAAAATCGTGTGTACTTTTAAATTTAATAAACGCAGCGGAACGATAAAAATAAACATATTTTTATTTATTAATAAACATTTTTATTAACATTAAAATAAACATCATTTATTTTATTATAAACTTTCACACGATTAACGGTTCCCAACAAGATCCAATTACACCACTAATAATTATCAAAGTAATTAATTCATAAAGTGGAGTTTAGATATACCTTTAGTGAGCGATGCAAGAATGGTAGAAACAACTGTCCACGTCTCGGATGAAACATATATTCAAAGTGTATGAATATCTCTATGGTTGATCCACACAGCGCGTCAAATAACACCAACCAGATGCTAGTCCGTTATAACCCAAAAACAATATCAAATATTGTTTACAACTAACTTTGAAAAGCAAACTTAAATTGATCTTTTTCTTCTCGGTTGTCAATAACAACCAAAGTGAAATTAAATAATCATAAGCAATTTGATTATTTAATTGAATTAGAAAGGAACAGATTATTTATGTGAATCAATGCAACTGATGACAAAACAAAACAACAATTATTTCTTTTGTAGTAGCCGTCGAAAGACAAGTAAAACCATGAACCCTTTTCTTCTTTTTATATTAACCGTATACATTTAACAAAACGAAAAAACCTTTTTTTTTGTTTGCCGTGAGACCTATATAACACCATACGGAGTATATGTAATATTTTATATAAAGGGTTAAACCCTTTAAACCGTGTCCATAAATTTAAAAGCTAAGCCCATCCTTTTTTTTTAGTTACTAAAAAACTAAAATAAGCCCAGTAAATTATTTGTAACGGCCTGGTTGAATATTTTATATTTAATTAAATCGTATTTAATTAAATTATACTTTTTCAAACTATAGGTTATAATTATATATCAACAATATATAATATATGGTGTCTAAATGCTAAAGTGTGTGACCCCGTAGGCCTGCATATAAATGTTAGTATAGATTTGTGTTATGACGTGCACACTAAAATCAACAAACTCCCACTTGTGCATGCCATAACATCTTGAAAAATATACAGACATATATTGGCGTCTAGCAACACGTTAATGCCCCCGAAAATATACAAGTGTTTGTTTCAGCTAAACGAACTATCATTATTATTAAAAATGATTTAATGATTGAGTGTCTATCGTTCCTTTATTACCGATACCGAGTTGACATGAGACATGGATCTAGTCATTCTCTTTTGTCAACTAATTTTGTTTCTTGATCTAGAAATTCGAATGCGATCACCAAGTTAAGATTGATCAACAATCAATATAGCTTGGACACGGCCGTATAAATATCCATTCATTTTCATCGAGGGGCCCAGTGGTATCATGCTCTCACATAGAGGAATAAATTCCATTTTGATTATATGTTTTCATCATCAACTTCACATCATACCCAATGATGGCCTTTATAACTACCTTGTTCAGGATAGCGTTTAACCATATCAAAGTATAATATGTCATACAATCAGAACCAACATATACATCTCAGGTCTAAGGACATAAAGACATAACCATTATAAGATTCACTATTGACGACGATCCATGTAGTGACATCTCATGATTGGGTCATTCCAATATTAATCATCAATGAATACATATGAATTTTAGCCTCAACTAGTTAACTATTCACCATTAGTGAATAAAACAAAATTTCATAATAATCTTAATTCATGTTACTCCCATAACATGACCGATTATGGAGATTTAGAATAATCAACAATTAATCATGGATTAAACATGCTAATATAGAACACAGTGATATAAATGAAAACGAGCATACCGAGTATCTCAATTCATTAAGATAAAATTGCTTAGTGTTCCAAAAAATATCCAAATACTAAATTATAATTGAAAAATATTAGTAGCTTAACTGTAACATCCCAACCTGTTAACCAACCAAATACGCGTAAAAAATTTTTTTTTGTATACTCAGTGTAGTGCGCGGCGCGCACCACCCTCTGTGCGCGGCGCGCACAGAGGCCTGGACAGTTCTGATCAACTTGTTCGTTTCACGCGAAAAGATCTTCGACTTCCCTACACAATTAGACCAAACGGTTTTCACAACACATTATAATAAGTAAAACTAACACGTTTTGATAATAAACAAGTTTTACGATACAGGGTCCACATCGGCCCGTTTTACGAGTTAAGTACGAAATACAATTTCCGACCCCAGTTTCTAACACAAAATAAAAGCCGAGCATGGCAATTGGGGATACGCTACCCAATCCTAATCCAAATCCAAAGCAAGTCCACTAATCCCCGCGCTCACCCGAGCCACCGTCTCCAAAGCAAATCTATAAAAAAGGTAAACAACGAGAGGGTAAGCTAACGCTTAGTGAATGCAATAATTATATATATACATATATAATATACCTACTTGCATACACTTACATAAATACCTCATACACGCTAGCAAGTTACATAGCATACCTTCGCAAGTATTACTCTAAATTCTTCAAGACCACAAGCTAGCACCACAACAACATATATATAACTCGAATAATATAAAATGTTACACTACAACACGTCACCATGGTTAACCGAATACACAAGGGAATGGTACTTCAAATTTCCCACCGGTATTCATAACAACCGTTAGTGTACAACGAAATATATCACTAATCCCTAGGCCATTCGGACAACAAAATATCCGTTCAAAGCAATCATTAGTGTACAACGAAATATATCACTAACTCTTGGTCGGATTGGACAACGAAATATCCGTTCAAAGCAATCGTTAGTGTAAAATGAAATATATCACTAACTCTTGGTCGGATTGGACAACGAAATGTCCATCGTTAGTGTACAACGAAATATATCACTAACTCTTGGGCAATTTGGACAACGAAATATCCATCGTTAGTGTACAACGAAATATAACACTAACTTTGGTGGTATAGACAACGCATACCCGGCCCCTCCCCCGCCCTACAAATAGATACATTATATACGCACATGTATAATCATTCCACTCACCTTGTCGCCTTGATGAAATGCTACCGAATAATCCGCAACTCGCCGATGAAATGTACCTATTCCATCATCACAATTACAACAACACACTTAGAGTGGATTTACAAACCAACTCAATTCGACCCTTAGTGCAAATTCGACCAATTGCACTTACAAACCCAAAACGCGCCCAAACTAACCAATAATCACTAACACAAGTGAAAATGGTCTTATTATGCCAATTGAACCCAATCTTAAGTGTTAAACACTTATCATTCTCAAAATCAACCAAAACCCCAATTTTGACTCATTTCCAAAATTAGTCTTTCAAATACACAAAATGGGTTCTAACACTTCCATAATCACTAATCCTAGTGATTAAACCCAAATACAAGTCCTAATCATGGCCAATTTGTTCACCAACCCAAAATCCACCAACAATAACCGATAACCCGATTACTAGCATCAATAAACTCACTTCATGAGTTTAAATGGGTTTCCTAACAATTTTAAGTTCAAACCCTAACTTTGAATATCAAATCAAACAATGAAATTCGGAGTTAGAACTTACCACAACAACTAAAACGTAGCTAGGAACGAGGTGAACAACTTTAAAACCCGAGACTTTGATCAATTCAAGCTCCTTCTTCACCAAAACCCCAAATCTCTCTCTAGACTTCTCTCTCTCTAAGAATGGATGAGAGTGATGAATGGATGTGAAAATGATCCAAAGTTGGATCCAAACCAACTGATAAAGCTCACAGATCCGGCCTCAAGTGAAATGACCAAATTGCCCTTCATTAAACTCAAAATTAGAAAAAGTAGAATTCTGTCGCTGGGCAAGTGCGCTGAGCGCACACCTAAAGGGTGCTCTGCGCGCACTACAGTGCTGAACCGATTCTGACCTTTTTGATTTATACCACGCTTCACCCATTATACGCACATCATTTTAACTCTAAGTACCATAAATATTTGGGTGTTACAACTCTCCCCCACTTAGAGTCGATCACGTCCTCGTGATCCTCGTCACTTAACCGTCCGGATCTACACTCCACGGTCCTCAACATAAGTTCCAAATTTGATCTCCACCACATTACGCATTAATCCGAAGATTATTCCAATAACTAAAAACACACTTGTACGCGTTCCGAAACGTGCAATACATACAACATCCGAAATCCATAACGATCACTTGGAATACGCGAGACCGCCACGTACTCTTCCAACTTCTCTAGGCAATCCTTCTCTAAGAGTCACCATTAATAACCAAATCGTCACCCACGATCTATTAAAATTCACAAATTCAAGCACAAGAATTTGTTAAATCCCTCCAATCGGGAAAACTCAACCGATCTCGTACCGAGATATCAATCCCTAGACGTATTCTCACCAAGTACAATGCTAAGAACAACCAAGTCTCAACCTAAGGTCAACGACCCAAACGATGAACACCAAGCAAAAACGAATCCTTACGGATAACACTTACCCCTAGCATCCCCCGTAGTGCACAAACACGGCTAGTACGCAACTATCGTACATCGTAAGTAAGCGACCAAAACCGCAAACGTCCAAATCGACTAAGGCATCACATGTTCAAATCGTGTGAGTAAAACACGGCTATTACTCACAATCATACGCACAAACACGGCTATGTGTATAAATATGGAATGTGGACAACACATGAATGGCACTCCTATTCCGATATGGTTATACCACGATTAACCAATAATACAAGGGAATGGTAATTCGGATTTCCCATCGGTGTTCCCAACAACCGTTAGTGTACAACGAAATATAACACTAACCCCCGAGGTGTTCCAAAATGGCTATGCAACACTATTACCAACGTGTGAGTAAAAATCGGCTATTATTCACCACCATGTGCACAAAATGGCTATGTGCACAATTCATACGGTCAATTAACATCATAAACCTACAAGTAACGGTTCTTTCCGAAAACCGCTCACCATCAATCACAACCAAGAGTGGTTAACTAAGAGCTAATCCTTCCGGATATCACTCATCACCTATCGCTAGTCAAATGCGGTCAACCTAGAGATAACCCCAAATAAATACATACACGTAAGCACCTCGTAGTACACAATAATGGCTATCGTGTAACTACCACCCAAAGTATACGATAATGAGGCATCGTACCCTTTCTCAAAGTCCCATTATGCTATTTCCAAAGGTAACCAAACGGCTAACACAATCGAGCCAAGAACCACCCATATTGCGCATAGGCACAACAATAATTCCCTAGAAGAGAATCCGGCACGCGCATCCCTTAACCGAGGGATCTTACCTTGCTCGTCGAACGCGTAAATTATCTCCCAATGAGATTTACCACATCACCACCTCGGTGATAATTTAAATCCAAAAACCATAAGTACAATTTATTCCAAATCGTACTTTTACCACAATCGACCAATGTAGGTCTCAACACTAGCTTCGAATCCCTACGAGCATCGTCCAAATATCACTACAATAGAACACCTTCGTGCGAGAGTACAAACTCCCCCACTTAGAACTCCGCTCCGTAACCACATCACCGAACAATAGCATCCCGTGGAACGACCACTTATCAACATACACAACCAATATCCTCATTGGTCATAGTCCTCGAATTCTCATGGATTCGTTTTCAACAATAAATCCCGACGATAAACACATGCTCACTCTCACGGAAGGAGTGACCACTAATCCAACAATTAATGCGCCATTTGCATTATCATAACCCCTAAAAGAGAGACGAGGTACACCCGTCTTGCATAGTTCCTAATAATCATGTCATCAAACCTTGCTCCAACTTTGAGCATACAAAGGTTTTTAACCTATTCTTAAACACTTCAAACGAAGAGTTTACCACAAATTTCGCAACTTAAACCTTGCAATGCTCCGGTTGCTCTAGCTTGTCAAATTTTCACCTAGTCACTCATGTACTTAAGGGTTTCTCCCCCGTACCCTAAGTACAATGTAACTGCAACACCATCGGAGTCGATCACCACGCTAGTAGGTATGAAAGAGGCACCTAACGTTGCGTCCCATAGACTCCATTACTAACATTCATCTAGGCCAAACACTTGATCTCAATGGTTTCGTCCACCCGACGAACCTCATGGTTCATCAACTTCAACACGAAAGCGAGCACGCTCTAACATTCGAACACCAAAGCCCATTTCCATGGCTTGGTAGAAATGCTTTCCGAAACATTAAGGAATGCTTGGTTGCACCAAGTCTTACGCCCTTCGCCCGACAACCAAACATCACTATAGGGTACTTCCATTAGGAACTTCACCCATAACAATAAAACGTGCAACACAACGCACTCAACAAAACCGTACACATCGGCACACAATAAATATTCAAAGGACATATTTATTAAAAATGAAAAGTGCCTTAACATCCCCTTACGGTATTTGCCGCCGCCAACTCGAGAAAATCCGGCTTGCGATGTCCCTCTTTATGACAATAGTAGCACATTCCGTCATCACTTCTCGGCATCGTGCACTCCCATAGCTTGTGGCCCCTAACACCACAATGGAAACATCTAGGCGCACGAGAACTCGTAATTCCTTTCTCTACATTTCCCATGCTCACACTTGCACCCTTAGCCTTCTTAGTTGGAGCACCATACGAATCAACCCTTCTTTTACTCGAAGGTTCACCAATTATCGATCTCGAATGCGATTCAAAGCCCCTAGCCACGGTGAATAACTCTGCGAACGAGTTCACTTGACCAATGCTAATTTTGTTCCGCAAGTCATCATTCAAAGCTCGACAAAAATCTTCCATCAACATACGATCATTCCCAATATACTTCGGGTAAACACGAGCCTTTGCCATAAAGGTCGTCTTGAGAGTATTCAAATCCATAGAACCTTGTTGCATATTTCGTAACTCATTAAGCAAGTCCAACAAATCCGCTCGAGTCCGGAACTCCTCGAAGAATTCCTTCTTAAAATCGTCCCACGATAACCCCTTAAATACTTCACCGCCAACAATATCAATCTTACCATCCAACCACTCCCTTGACCTACCCCGCAACAAGCTAGTAGCGAGTCTCGTCCTCTTCTCGGGAGGGCAATCAATAGAACGAAAACACCCTTCAGCATCCGAGATCCATGTTGTTCTTATCAAAGGATCCGGTTTCCCGTCATATATCGGAGGTTTAGTCTTCATGAAGCTCTTAGGACAATGCTCCATTTCACCATTACTTCGAAAATCGGAATACATCCTACCCATTTGCTCCGCAACGGCGGCCGCAACGGCTGCCGCAACTCTAGCATTAAACTCAACGTCGTTCGTGTCGATCCCATTTCCCGTCACCATTTTAAGAAATGCAAAGATTAGATCATGAACGTATAGAACCATACATGCAACATCGCCCCATCTTGCTCAATAATCGTCTTACATAACTTGTTAGACACGATTTGTACCCGTATTAATGATAGCTAGTCACTAATACGCGAACACGTCGCATCCACTCGTTAGTACCACGACCATCTTGCTCGATGATTTTCTCAAACACAAACATAAACACAAAACAATGCATTAGTATATTAATAACATCCGCATATTAATATAAACGTTAGTCCACCTATAAACTAGGTCACTAACCAATTTCCCTTTCCGACCCGTAATCCTACAAGTCCCGCAACAATTTCGCACACATAAAAGTCTAAGTCTAGGCACCTATCTCAAGTCACCTAAATCCCTTAGACCATGCTCTGATACCACTTGTAACATCCCAACCCGTTAACCAACCAAATACGCGTAAAAAAAAAAATTTTGTATACTCAGTGTAGTGCGCGGCGCGCACCACCCTCTGTGCGCGGCGCGCACAGAGACCTGGACAGTTCTGATCAACTTGTTCGTTTCACGCGAAAAGATCTTCGACTTCCTGACACAATTAGACCAAACGGTTTTCACAACACATATTAATAAGTAAAACTAACACGTTTTGATAATAAACAAGTTTTACGACACCGGGTCCACATCGGCCCGTTTTACGAGTTAAGTACGAAATACAATTTTCGACCCCAGTTTCTAACACAAAATAAAAGCCGAGCATGGCGATTGGGGATACGCTACCCAATCCTAATCCAAATCCAAAGCAAGTCCACTAATCTCCGCGCTCACCCGAGCCACCGTCTCCAAAGCAAATCTATAAAAAAGGTAAACAACGAGAGGGTAAGCTAATGCTTAGTGAATGCAATAATTATACATATACATATATAATATACCTACTTGCATACACTTACACAAATACCTCATACACGCTAGCAAGTTACATAGCATACCTTCGTAAGTATAACTCTAAATTCTTCAAGACCACAAGCTAGCACCATAACAACATATATATAACTCGAATAATATAAAATGTTACACTACAACACGTCACCATGGTTAACCGATTACACAAAGGAATGGTACTTCGATTTTCCCACCGGTATTCATAACAATCGTTAGTGTACAACGAAATATATCACTAATCCCTAGGCCATTCGGACAACGAAATATCCGTTCAAAGCAATCGTTAGTGTACAACGAAATATATCACTAACTCTTGGTCGGATTGGACAACGAAATATCCGTTCAAAGCAATCGTTAGTGTACAACGAAATATATCACTAACTCTTGGTCGGATTGGACAACGAAATGTCCATCGTTAGTGTACAACGAAATATATCACTAACTCTTGGGCAATTTGGACAACGAAATATCCATCGTTAGTGTACAACGAAATATATCACTAACTTTGGTGGTATAGACAATGCATACCCGGCCCCTCCCCCGCCCTACAAATAGATACATTATATACGCACATGGATAATCATTCCACTTACCTTTTCGCCTTGATGAAATGCTACCGAATAATCCGCAACTCGCCGATGAAATGTATCTATTCCATCATCACAATTACAACAACACACTTATAGTGGATTTACAAACCAACTCAATTCGACCCTTAGTGCAAATTCGACCAATTGCACTTACAAACCCAAAACGCGCCCAAACTAACCAATAATCACTAACACAAGTGAAAATGGTCTTATTATGCCAATTGAACCCAATCTTAAGTGTTAAACACTTATCATTCTCAAAATCAACCAAAACCCCAATTTTGACTCATTTCCAAAATTAGTCTTTCAAATACACAAAATGGGTTCTAACACTTCCATAATCACTAATCCTAGTGATTAAACCCAAATACAAGTCCTAATCATGGCCAATTTGTTCACCAACCCAAAATCCACCAACAACAACCAATAACCCGATTACTAGCATCAATAAACTCACTTCATGAGTTTAAATGGGTTTCCTAACAATTTTAAGTTCAAACCCTAGCTTTGAATATCAAATCAAATAATGAAATTCGGAGTTAGAACTTACCACAACAACCAAAACGTAGCTAGGAACGAGGTGAACAACTTTAAAACCCGAGACTTTGATCAATTCAAGCTCCTTCTTCTCCAAAACCCCAAATCTCTCTCAAGACTTCTCTCTCTCTCTAAGAATGGATGAGAGTGATGAATGGATGTGAAAATGATCCAAATTTGGATCTAAACCAACTGATAAAGCTCACAGATCCTGCCTCAAGTGAAATAACCAAATTGCCCTTCATTAAACTCAAAATTAGAAAAATTAGAATTCTGTCGCTGGGCAAGTGCACTGAGCGCACACCTAAAGGTTGCGAGGCGTGCACTACAGTGCTGAACCAATTCTGACCTTTTTGATTTATACCACGCTTCACCCATTATACACACATCATTTTAACTCTAAGTACCATAAATATTTGGGTGTTACATTAACGAAGTCCAATATTAGTAGCATGATCATCATGCTTGTTGTGCATCAAGGGTTTCGTGAACAAATCAGCCACGATATCATCTGTATGAACCTTAAGAATACTTATTTCATTCCTCGTGACTTTACGAATGTAGTCAAACTTTCGAAGAATGTGTCAGATACTTTTATGTACATGTGATTCTTTTGAAAGTATATAACACTCGAACTATCACAGTACACATGTTATAGAAGATTAAATATTAGGTACTACTCTGAGTTCCTAAACAAACTTCCTTATCCTGACAGCTTCCTGAGCAGCTTCTCAGGCAGCAGCGTATTTTGATTTTGTTGTAGATTGTGGAACAGTGCTCTGCTTTGAGCTCTTCCAATCAACTATCTTATCCATCATGACAAAGACATAGCCTAAGTGGGATCGAGAATCATTTCAATCAGTTCGGAAACCAGTATTCCAACTCTTCTTCCAAACTACCGTAAACCAAAAACATATCTTTAGTACTCTGCAAATACTTAAGAATATTCTTAATAACAATCCAATGTTCTTAACCTAGATTATGTTAATAACGACTCGTCAGACTAAAAAATAACGAGACATCATTTTAGTACATAACATGGCATACATAATGGATCCTATAGCCGAAGCATATGGGATATATTTCATTCGTCTTATCTCATCATGTGCGATAAGACTTTGAGAATTGCTCAAGGATATGCCTTTTTGCACATGCAATGCTCCAAGGTTGGAGTAATGCATGCTAAATCTCTGCAAGATAAGATATGTACATCAATTCAAACCAATAAGCAAATTGAATCAATATCTATAGATCATGATTCCAAGTATATAAGTAGCTTCTCCAAGATCCTTTATGGAAAAACATTTTTAAGCCAAGACTTGACATCTTGCAAGTTGAATGTTATTTCCAATAAGCAGTATGTCATCAACATACAAGATCAAGAAGACTACTTTGCTCCCACTAGATTTATTGTAAACACATAGCTCATCTTGGTTTTGAGAAAAATCAAACTCTTTGATTTTCTCATCAAACCTAAGATTCCAGCTCCTCAATGCTTGCTTTAATCCATAGATGGATTTTAGAAGCTTGCATACTTTATTAGGATGTTTTGGATATACAAACCCTTTCGACTGAACCATATATACGTCCTCTCTTAGGTCGCCATTTAGGAAAGCGGTTTTGATATCCATTTACCATACTTCATAATTATGAAAAGTGGCTATGGCAAAAAGTATCCTAAATTATAAAGCTCGGGATCAGTGAAAAAGTTTCATCATAACCTTTTGCCACAAATCGAGTTTTAAAAGTGTTTTACATGACCGTCCATGCCAGTCTTCTCTTTGAAGACTCATTTACACCCCATTGTATTACAATTGGGTGGAAGATCAATCAAGTCACATACTTAATTATCTTTCATGGACTGCATCCTTACATTCATAGAATCTCTTCATTTGGCAGATTAAATCTGATATGACCTCACAGTAGATAGGGGGTTCATCATAATCCCTTAGATGAGGTTCATATGAATTAATCAGATAATCAAACCTCTTATGCCGATGAGGACTTCTACCAGACCTACGAAGTTCAGGTGCAACACGTTCTGACTCACCAACAATGCACTGAGATTTAACGTGTGGATTACTAGTGCTTATAGAAGGTATGTTACTTTGTGGTTCTTGAATTTCTTCAAGATCTACTTTACTCCCACTAAATTCTTATAAGAGAAGATCTCTTTAAAAGAACACAGCAGACCGAGTAGAAAACACGTTGTTTTCAGCACAAAGTGAAAATTAATACTTCAGGGTTTTAATTTGTTTGAAGTATCATGCTTCACATACACTTCACAACCCAGACTTTCAAATAAGACAACTTGGGAATCTTCCCATGCCATACTTCATATGGTATCTTTTCTACCTTCTTGATTGGAACCATATTAAGTATGCCTGCAGCAGACTCTAATGCATAACCCCAAAAAGACAGTGGTAGAGTAGTCAGACTCGTCATAGATCGAACCATATCAAGTAAAGTTCGATTCCTCCATTCAGACTCACCATTGAGATGTGGTGTGTGAGGTGGAGTGAATTGTAAGACAATCACACAATTCTACAGGTGGTCCCAAAAACTCTTGACTCATAAATTCACCTCCTCCATCAGAGTGAAGTGATTTAATGGTCTTTCCAAGCTGACTCTTTACTTCATTTTGGAAGACTTTTTGAACATTTCAAAAACTTCATGTTTATGTTTCAGCAAGTAAAACATAACCATATCTACTATAACCATCAGTTATTGTAATGAAGCAAGACTCATCATATCTAGACATTATTCTAAAAGGGCCATAAACATCAATATGTATCAGTCCTAAAAGATATGTAGCTCTTTCACCTATATCGGAGAAATGAGCCTTTGTCATCCTTTAACATAAACATTACTCACATACATCAAATGAATCAAAGCCATTTGATTCCAAAAGTCCATAAGAATGGAGTTTTGAAATGCGTTGTTTATATGACCAAGACGACAATGTCATACATATGTCTTATTAAAGCGTTTCTTGAGTCGCTTGGCGGAACAGGTATATATAGAATTTATCATTTGAAATCACACAATGTATATAAATTTCAAAAACACCATCACATGGATAGGCATTAAGATAAAAAAAATTATTATCCTTAGAAAGTGAAAAACCAAAGTGCGTAAATGCAAGTTCAAAACTAGCATCTTTCAAACTATATTGCTCCTAATACTAGGAGCATAATAACATTGTTCTAACAAAACAATAAGACTACTTGGAAGAGTAAGCTCATAGTGACCAATGGCTTCAACCGAGACTTAATTTCCATTGCCCACTCGCAAATCCAATGTGTCTCTCTTCAGTCTATTACTTCTTCTCATTCCCTTTATATTGTTACAGGTGTGAAGGCCACACCTGGTTAACAAAGATTCGGGAATCACTAGAAGAAGTATATAAATATATATGAAATATACCTGAGTTTGCTAGTCTTACTAGCATCGCTTTTTCTCAGCTCAAATTGGTAGATAGGAAAACCTCTTTCTCCAATTGCCAACCTTTCCACGATGGAAACATTCGGCGTCTTTTGTTGGGATTTCCTTCTTAGAAGGTGGAATAATTTTCCTGGAAAATGATTTATCATTTCCTTCCATAAAGTGTTTGGCTTATTCTTTTTCACCTTTTTATCCTACTTCTCCTACTCATCTGAAATGTCCCGTTCTTATTGATTAAAAACGTTCCATATTAATTGATTTCGTTGCGAGGTTTTGACCTCTATATGAGACGTTTTTCAAAGACTGCATTCATTTTAAAACAAACCATAACCTTTATTTCATAAATAAAGGTTTAAAAAGCTTTACGTAGATTATCAAATAATGATAATCTAAAATATCATGTTTACACACGACCATTACATAATGGTTTACAATACAAATATGTTACATCGAAATCAGTTTCTTGAATGCAGTTTTTACACAATATCATACAAACATGGACTCCAAATCTTGTCCTTATTTTAGTATGCAACAGCGGAAGCTCTTAGTATTCACCTGAGAATAAACATGCTTTAAACGTCAACAAAAATGTTGGTGAGTTATAGGTTTAAACTATATATATCAAATCGTAACAATAGACCACAAGATTTCATATTTCAATACACATCCCATACATAGAGATAAAAATCATTCATATGGTGAACACCTGGTAACCGACATTAACCAGATGCATATATATGAATATCCCCATCATTCCGGGACACCCTTCGGATATGATAAAAATTTCGAAGTACTAAAGCATCCGGTACTTTGGATGGGGTTTGTTAGGCCCAATAGATCTATCTTTAGGATTCGCGTCAATTAGGGTGTCTGTTCCCTAATTCTTAGATTACCAGACTTAATAAAAAGGGGCATATTCGATTTCGATAATTCAATAATAGAATGTAGTTTCACGTACTTGTGTCTATTTTGTAAATCATTTATAAAACCTGCATGTATTCTCATCCCAAAAATATTAGATTTTAAAAGTGGGACTATAACTCACTTTCACAGATTTTTACTTCGTCGGGAAGTAAGACTTGGCCACTGGTTGATTCACGAACCTATAACAATATATACATATATATCAAAGTATGTTCAAAATATATTTACAACACTTTTAATATATTTTGATGTTTTAAGTTTATTAAGTCAGCTGTCCTCGTTAGTAACCTACAACTAGTTGTTCACAGTTAGATGTACAGAAATAAATCGATAAATATTATCTTGAATCAATCCACGACCCAGTGTATACGTATCTCAGTATTGATCACAACTCAAACTATATATATTTTGGAATCAACCTCAACCCTGTATAGCTAACTCCAACATTCACATATAGAGTGTCTATGGTTGTTCCGAAATATATATAGATGTGTCGACATGATAGGTCGAAACATTGTATACGTGCCTATGGTATCTCAAGATTACATAATATACAATACAAGTTGATTAAGTTATGGTTGGAATAGATTTGTTACCAATTTTCACATAGGTAAAATGAGAAAAATTATCCAATCTTGTTTTACCCATAACTTCTTCATTTTAAATCCGTTTTGAGTGAATCAAATTGCTATGGTTTCATATTGAACTCTATTTTATGAATCTAAATAGAAAAAGTATAGGTTTATAGTCAGAAAAATAAGTTACAAGTCATTTTTGTAAAGGTAGTCATTTCAGTCGAAAGAACGACGTCTAGATGACCATTTTAGAAAACATACTTCCACTTTGAGTTTAACCATAATTTTTGGATATAGTTTTATGTTCATAATCAAAATCATTTTCCCAGAATAAAAACTTTTAAATCAAAGTTTATCATAGTTTTTAATTAACTAACCCAAAACAGCCCGCGGTGTTACTACGACGACGTAAATCCGGTTTTACGGTGTTTTTCGTGTTTCCAGGTTTTAAATAATTAAGTTAGCATATCATATAGATATAGAACATGTGTTTAGTTGATTTCAAAAGTCAAGTTAGAAGGATTAACTTTTATTTGAGAACAAGTTTAGAATTAACTAAACTATGTTCTAGTGATTACAAGTTTAAACCTTCGAATAAGATAGCTTTATATGTATGAATCGAATGATGTTATGAACATCATTACTACCTCAAGTTCCTTGGATAAACCTACTAGAAATGAGAAAAATAGATCTAGCTTCAAAGGATCCTTGGATGGCTTGAAAGTTCTTGAAGCAGAATCATGACACGAAAATAATTTCAAGTAAAATTTCCACTCGAAATAAGATTGTTATAGTTATAGAAATTGAATTAAAGTTTGAATATGATTATTACCTTAAATTAAAAAGATAACCTACTATAAGTAACAAAGGTTTCTTGATCTTGGATGATTACTTGGAATGGATTTAGAAAACTTGGAAGTAAACTTGCAATCTTGGAAGTATTCTTGATTTTATGAAACTAGAACTTTTGGAATTTATGAAGAACACTTAGAACTTGAAGATAGAACTTGAGAGAGATCAATTAGATGAAGAAAATTGAAGAATGAAAGTTTTTGTAGGTGTTTTTAGTCGTTGGTGTATGGATTAGATAAAAAGGATATGTAATTTTGTTTTCATGTAAATAAGTCATGAATGATTACTCATATTTTTGTAATTTTATGGGATATTTCATGCTAGTTGCCAAATGATGGTTCCCACATGTGTTAGATGACTCACATGGGCTGCTAAGAGCTGATCATTGGAGTGTATATACCAATATTACATACATCTAAAAGCTGTGTATTGTACGAGTACGAATACGGGTGCATACGAGTAGAATTGTTGATGAAACTGAACGAGGATGTAATTGTAAGCATTTTTGTTAAGTAGAAGTATTTTGATAAGTGTCTTGAAGTCTTTCAAAAGTGTATGAATACATATTAAAACACTACATGTATATAAATTTTAACTGAGTCGTTAAGTCATCGTTAGTCGTTACATGTAAATGTTGTTTTGAAACCTTTAGGTTAACGATCTTGTTGAATGTTGTTAACCCATTGTTTATTATAACAAATGAGATGTTAAATTATTATATTATCATGATATTATGATATATAATATATCTTAGTATGATATATATACAGTTAAATGTCGTTACAACGATAATCGTTACATATATGTCTCATTTCGAAATCATTAAGTTAGTAGTCTTATTTTTACATATGTATTTCATTGTTAATACACTTAATTATATATTTAATTATCATTTAACATAATTAACCAAGTGTATCAATATCTTAATATGATTCATATGTACCTAGTAAGACGTTGTTATAACGATAATCGTTATATATATCGTTTTCGAGTTTCTTAAATTAATAGTCTCATTTTTATGTATATAACTCATTGTTAAAATACCTAATGAGATACATACTTATAATAAAATCATGTTAACTATATATATAACCATATATATGTCATCGTATAGTTTTTACAAGTTTTAACGTTCGTGAATCACCGGTCAACTTGGGTGGTCAATTGTCTATATGAAACCTATTTCAATTAATCAAGTCTTAAAAAGTTTGATTGCTTAACATGTTGGAAACACTTAATCATGTAAATAACAATTTCATTTAATATATATATATATATAAACATGGAAAAGTTCGGGTCACTACAGTACCTACCCGTTAAATAAATTTCGTCCCGAAATTTTAAGCAGTTGGAGGTGTTGACGTATCTTCTGGAAATAAATGCGGGTATTTCTTCTTCATCTGATATTCTCATTCCCAGGTGAACTCGGGTCCTCTACGAGCATTCCATCAAACCTTAACAATTGGTATCTTGTTTTGCTTAAATCTTTTAACCTCACGATCCATTATTTCGACGGGTTCTTCGATGAATTGAAGTTTTTCGTTAATTTGGATTTCATCTAATGGAATAGTGAGATCTTCTTAGCAAAACATTTCTTCAAATTTGAGACATGGAAAGTGTTATGTACAGCCGCGAGTTGTTGAGGTAATTCAAGTCGGTAAGCTACTGGTCCGACACGATCAATAATCTTGAATGGTCCAATATACCTTGGATTTAATTTCCCTTGTTTACCAAATCGAACAAAGCCTTTCCAAGGTGCAACTTTAAGCATGACCATCTCTCCAATTTCAAATTCTATATCTTTTCTTTTAATGTCAGCGTAGCTCTTTTGTCGACTTTGGGCGGTTTTCAACCGTTGTTGAATTTGGATGATCTTCTCGGTAGTTTCTTGTATTATCTCCGGACCCGTAATCTGTCTATCCCCCACTTCACTCCAACAAATCGGAGACCTGCACTTTCTACCATAAAGTGCTTCAAATGGCGCCATCTCAATGCTTGAATGGTAGCTGTTGTTGTAGGAAAATTCTGCTAACGGTAGATGTCGATCCTAACTGTTTCCAAAATCAATAACACATGCTCGTAGCATGTCTTCAAGCGTTTGTATCGTCCTTTCGCTCTGAGCATCAGTTTGTGGATGATAGGCAGTACTCATGTCTAG
Source organism: Rutidosis leptorrhynchoides (assembly GCF_046630445.1). Taxonomy (NCBI): domain Eukaryota; kingdom Viridiplantae; phylum Streptophyta; class Magnoliopsida; order Asterales; family Asteraceae; genus Rutidosis; species Rutidosis leptorrhynchoides. Next base: position 458,477,049 of record NC_092334.1, read on the forward strand.
ACGAGTTCCTAATGCTTGCTGTAATGTCTGCCAGAATCTTGAAATAAATCTGCCATCCCTATCAGAGATAATAGAGATTGGTATTCCATGTCTGGAGACGACTTCCTTCAAATACAGTCGTGCTAACTTCTCCATCTTGTCATCTTCTCTTATTGGCAGGAAGTGTACTGATTTGGTGAGGCGATCAACTATTACCCAAATAGTATCAAAACCACTTGTAGTACTTGGCAATTTAGTAATGAAATCCATGGTAGTGTTTTCCCATTTCCATTCCGGGATTTCGGGTTGTTGAAGTAGACCTGATGGTTTCTGATGCACAGCTTTGACCTTAGAACACGTCAAACATTCTCCTACGTATTTAGCAACATCGGCTTTCATACTCGGCCACCAAAAATGTTTCTTGAGATCCTTGTACATCTTCCCCGTTCCAGGATGTATTGAGTATCTGATTTTATGAGCTTCTCTAAGTACCATTTCTCTTATATCTCCAAATTTTGGTACCCAAATCCTTTCAGCCCTATACCGGGTTCCGTCTTCCTGAATATTAAGATGCTTCTCCGATCCTTTGGGTATTTCATCCTTTAAATTTCCCTCTTTTAAAACTCCTTGTTGCGCCTCCTTTATTTGAGTAGTAAGGTTATTGTGAATCGTTATATTCATAGATTTTACTCGAATGGGTTCTCTGTCCTTCCTGCTCAAGGCGTCGGCTACCACATTTGCCTTCCCCGAGTGGTAACGAATCTCAAACTCGTAATCATTCAACAATTCAATCCACCTACGCTGCCTCATATTCAGTTGTTTCTGATTAAATATGTGCTGAAGACTTTTGTGGTCGGTATATATAATACTTTTGACCCCATATAAGTAGTGCCTCCAAGTCTTTAATGCAAAAACAACCGCGCCTAATTCCAAATCATGCTTCGTATAATTTTGTTCGTGAATATTCAATTGTCTAGACGCATAAACAATCACCTTTATTCGTTGCATTAATATACAACCGAGACCTTGCTTTGATGCATCACAATAAATCACAAAATTATCATTCCCTTCAGGCAATGACAATATAGGTGCCGTAGTTAGCCTTTTCTTCAATAACTGAAACGCTTTCTCTTGTTCATCCTTCCATTCAAATTTCTTCCCTTTATGCGTTAATGCAGTCAATGGTTTTGCTATTCTGGAAAAGTCTTGGATGAACCTTCTGTAGTAACCAGCTAGTCCTAAAAACTGGCGTATGTGTTTCGGAGTTTTCGAGGTTTCCCACTTTTCAACAGTTTTTATCTTTGCCGGATCCACCTTAATACCTTCTTTGTTCACTATGTGACCGAGGAATTGAACTTCTTCCAACCAAAATGCACACTTTGAAAATTTAGCGTACAATTCTTCCTTCCTCAATACTTCTAACACCTTTCTCAAATGTTCACCGTGTTCTTGGTCATTCTTTGAGTAAATAAGTATGTCATCAATGAAAACAATGACAAACTTGTCAAGGTATGGTCTACACACTCGGTTCAAAAGGTCCATGAACACAGCTGGTGCATTAGTTAAACCAAACGGCATGACCATAAACTTGTAATGACCATAACGTGTTCTGAAAGCAGTCTTTGGAATATCATCTTCTTTCACCGACATTTGATGATACCCGGAACGTAAGTCAATCATTGATTAAACAGACGAGCCTTGTAGTTGATCAAATAAGTCGTCGATTCTTGGTAGTGCGTAGCGGTTCTTGATGGTAAGTTTTTTCAATTCTCGGTAGTCGATACACAACCTGAATGTACCATCTTTCTTCTTGACAAACAAAACAGGAGCTCCCCACGGTGATGTGCTTGGTCGAATGAAACCACGCTCTAAAAGTTCTTGTAATTGGCTTTGCAGTTCTTTCATCTCACTAGGTGCGAGTCTGTAAGGAGCACGAGCTATTGGTGCAGCTCCTGGTACAAGATCTATTTGAAATTCAACGGATCGATGTGGGGGTAATCCCGGTAATTCTTTCGGATATACATCGGGAAATTCTTTTGCAATGGGAACATCATTGATGCTCTTTTCTTCAGTTTGTACTTTCTCGACGTGTGCTAGAACAGCATAGCAACCTTTTCTTATTAGTTTTTGTGCCTTCAAATTACTAATAAGATGTAGCTTCGTGCTGCCCTTTTCTCCGTACACCATTAAGGGTTTTCCTTTTTATCGTATAATGCAAATTGCATTTTTATAACAAACGATCTCTGCTTTCACTTCTTTCAACCAGTCCATACCGATTATCACATCAAAACTCCCTAACTCTACTGGTATCAAGTCAATCTTAAATATTTCGCTACCCAGTTTAATTTCTCGATTCCGGCATATATTATCTGCTGAAATTAATTTACCGTTTGCTAATTCGAGTAAAAATTTACTATCCAACGGCGTCAATGGAAAACTTAATTTAGCACAAAAATTTCTACTCATATAGCTTCTATCCGAACCCGAATCAAATAAAATGTAAGCAGATTTATTGTCAATAAGAAATGTACCCGTAACAAGCTCCGAGTCTTCCTGTGCCTCTGCCGCATTAATATTGAAAACTCTTCTGCAGCCTTGTCCATTCGTGTTCTCCTGGTTCGGGAAATTTCTAATAATGTGGCCCGGTTTTCCACATTTATAACAAACTACATTGGCATAACTTGCTCCGACACTACTTGCTCCGCCATTACTCGTTCTGACACCATTTGTTCCTTTCGTTCTGTTAACCCCTGGTCCATAGACCTCACACTTCGCCGCGCTATGACCATTTCTTTTACACTTGTTGCAAAATTTGGTGCAGAACCCCGAGGGATTCTTTTCACACCTTTGGCATAGCTGCTTCTGATTGTTGTTGTTGTTGCGGTTGTTATTGTTGTTGGGATGATTGTTGTAGTTACTGTTGTTGTTGTTGTTGTTGTTGTTGTTGTTGTTGTTGTTGTTGGGCCATTTGTTGTAGTTGCGATTGATGTTACGATTGTTGGGATAATTGTTGCGATTATTTTTGTAATTGCTGTTGTTGTTGTATTGGTGATTCTTATCACTGTTTTCCTCCCACTTTCTTTTGACTTGCTTCACATTGGCCTCTTCAGCAGTCTGTTCTTTAATTCTTTCTTCAATCTGGTTCACTAGTTTGTGAGCCATTCTACATGCTTGTTTTATGGAGGCGGCTCGTGTGAACTTATATCTTCTTGGATTCTTTCCGGTAATCCTTTCACAAACGCGTCGATCTTCTCTTCCTCATCTTCGAACTCTCCCGGACACAATAGGCACAATTCTGTGAATCGTCTTTCGTACATGGTAATATCAAATCCTTGGGTTCGTAACCTGAAATGTCCCGTTCTTATTGATTAAAAACTTTCCATATTAATTGATTTCGTTGCGAGGTTTTGACCTCTATATGAGACATTTTTCAAAGACTGCATTCATTTTTAAACAAACCATAACCTTTATTTCATCAATAAAGGTTTAAAAAGCTTTACGTAGATTATCAAATAATGATAATCTAAAATATCCTGTTTACACACGACCATTACATAATGGTTTACAATACAAATATGTTACAAAAAAATAAGTTTCTTGAATGCAGTTTTTACACAATATCATACAAGCATGGACTCCAAATCTTGTCCTTATTTAAGTATGCAACAGCGGAAGCTCTTAATAATCACCTGAGAATAAACATGCTTAAAACGTCAACAAAAATGTTGGTGAGTTATAGGTTTAACCTATATATATCAAATCATAATAATAGACCACAAGATTTCATATTTCAATACACATCCCATACATAGAGATAAAAATCATTCATATGGTGAACACCTGGTAACCGACATTAACAAGATGCATATATAAGAATATCCCCATCATTCCGGGACACCCTTCGGATATGATATAAATTTCGAAGTACTAAAGCATCCGGTACTTTGGATGGGGTTTGTTAAGCCCAATAGATCTATCTTTAGGATTCGCGTCAATTAGGGCGTCTGTTCCCTAATTCTTAGATTACCAGACTTAATAACAAGGGGCATATTCGATTTCGATAATTCAACCATAGAATGTAGTTTCACGTACTTGTGTCTATTTTGTAAATCATTTATAAAACCTGCATGTATTCTCATCCCAAAAATATTAGATTTTAAAAGTGGGACTATAACTCACTTTCACAGATTTTTACTTCGTCGAGAAGTAAGACTTGGCCACTGTTGATTCACGAACCTATAACAATATATACATATATATTAAAGTATGTTCAAAATATATTTACAACACTTTTAATATATTTTGATGTTTTAAGTTTATTAAGTCAGCTGTCCTCGTTAGTAACCTACAACTAGTTGTCCACAGTTAGATGTACAGAAATAAATCAATAAATATTATCTTGAATCAATCCACGACCCAGTGTATACGTATCTCAGTATTGATCACAACTCAAACTATATATATTTTGGAATCAACCTCAACCCTGTATAGCTAACTCCAACATTCACATATAGAGTGTCTATGGTTGTTCCGAAATATATATAGATGTGTCGACATGATAGGTCGAAACATTGTATACGTGTCTATGGTATCTCAAGATTACATAATATACAATACAAGTTGATTAAGTTATGGTTGGAATAGATTTGTTACCAATTTTCACGTAGCTAAAATGAGAAAAATTATCCAATCTTGTTTTACCCATAACTTCTTCATTTTAAATCCGTTTTGAATGAATCAAATTGCTATGGTTTCATATTGAACTGTATTTTATGAATCTAAACAGAAAAAGTATAGGTTTATAGTCGGAAAAATAAGTTACAAGTCGTTTTTGTAAAGGTAGTCATTTCAGTCGAAAGAACGACGTCTAGATGACCATTTTAGAAAACATACTTCCACTTTGAGTTTAACCATAATTTTTGGATATAGTTTCATGTTCATAATAAAAATCATTTTCTCAGAATAACAACTTTTAAATCAAAGTTTATCATAGTTTTTAATTAACTAACCCAAAACAGCCCGCGGTGTTACTACGACGGCGTAAATCCGGTTTTACGGTGTTTTTCGTGTTTCCAGGTTTTAAATCATTAAGTTAGCATATCATATAGATATAGAACATGTGTTTAGTTAATTTTAAAAGTCAAGTTAGAAGGATTAACTTTTGTTTGCGAACAAGTTTAGAATTAACTAAACTATGTTCTAGTGATTACGAGTTTAAACCTTCGAATAAGATAGTTTTATATATATGAATCGAATGATGTTATGAACATCATTACTACCTCAAGTTTAGTAGGTAAACCTACTGGAAGTGAAAAGAAATGATCTAGCTTCAAAGGATCTTGGATGGCTTGAAAGTTCTTGAAGTAGGATCATGACACAAAAACAAGTTCAAGTAAGATTTTTGCTCGAATTAAGATAGTTTATAGTTATAGAAATTGAATCAAAGTTTGAATATGAATATTACCTTGAATAAGAAAGATAACCTACTGTATATAACAAAGGTTTCTTGATCTTAGATGATTACTTGGAATGGATTAGGAAGCTTGGAAGTAAATTAGTAAACTTGAAGGGATTTTTGAAGTATTCTTGAAGTGTTCTTCCTATGATGATTATAGCTTGATTCTTGAAGTGATTTTTGATGAAGATGATGATTAACTACTGGAAAAATACGTTCATAATAGTGTGGGTGTGTTGAGAGAGAATTAGAAAGAGATTTGGAAGTGAAATGGAGTGAATGATGAGTGTTAATTGGTGAGTGGTGAGTGGGGTTAAAAGGAGTTCTAGTTAGTTGACTAGCTCATGGTAGAAGTTAAAATTGATTAGTCATACATGACATAATCAAGAGTGGAATCCCATGCTAGTTCCTATTGGTATATACCCATAGTAAGTACGTTTTGAAGCTGTGTATAATACGGGTAAGAATACGACTAGAATTCTTGATGAAAGAAAAGAATGGGAAAGTAACTGTAACCATTTTCGTTAAGTATGAGTGTTTTGATATATGTCTTGAAGTCTTCCAAAAGTATTTTAATACATATAAATACACTACATGTATATACATTTTAACGGAGTCGTTAAGTCACCGTTAGTCGTTACATGTAAGTGTTGTTTTGAAACCTTTAAGTTAACGATCTCAATTAATGTTGTTAACCCATTGTTTATTATATCTAATGAGATGTTAAATTATTATATTATCATGATATTATGATATATTAATATCTTAATATGATATATATACATTTAAATGTCGTTACAACGATAATCGTTACATATATGTCTCGTTTCGAAATCCTTAAGTTAGTAGTCTTGTTTATATGTATATAACTCATTGTTAATATACTTATGGAGATACTTACTTATCATAATCTCATGTTAACCATATGTATATCCATATATATATCGTCAAGTCGTTTTTTACAAGTTTTAACGTTCGTGAATCGCCGGTCAACTTGGGTGGTCAATTGTCTATATGAAACATATTTCAATTAATCAAGTCTTAACAAGTTTGATTGCTTAACATGTTGGAAACATTTAATCATGTAAATATCAATCTCAATTAATATATATAAACATGGAAAAGTTCGGGTCACTACATAACCCTCTAAGTTCTGTCTTGAGCTTATTGACCTCGGTTCTGGGACGGTACTTCTCGTTCATCAAGTGCTTGAATGCTGACCACGGTAGTGCGTACGCATCATTTTGTCCCAGTTGCTCTAGATAGGTATTCCACCATGTTAACGCAGAACCTGTGAAGGTATGCATAGCATACTTCACTTTGTCCTCTTCAGTACACTTACTTATGGCAAACACCGATTCGACCTTCTCGGTCCACCGTTTCAATCCGATCGGTCCTTCGGTTCCATCAAATTCTAAAGGTTTGCAGGCAGTGAATTCTTTGTAGGTGCATCCTACACGATTTCCTGTACTGCTAGATCCAAGGTTATTGTTGGTGTGTAGCGTAGCCTATACCGCGGCTATGTTTAAAGCTAGAAAAGTACGGAATTCCTCTTCATTCATATTCACGGTGTGTCGAGTAGTCGGTGCCATTTCCTTCAAAATAGTCAAATGGAACAAGTTAATCATACAGAATATTAAGAGTAGTTAATAGTATTTCGTAGCACAATATGAACTCATTTATAAAAGCTTTTTCTTCATATTAGCGTTTTATAAGTTTAAATACGGGTAGTACCTACCCGTTAAGTTCATACTTAGTAGCTAATATACAATTCAACTACTACAATTCTATATGAAAAACTGATTATAATAATATTTCGCGTTCAAACTTTTATACAATATTTTACAAACTTACAATACCGCTTATTTTACATAAAGCATGAAATATAGCACACAATAACTTTGATACAAGATAGTTGTGAAGATAATTCTAGCTAGTACACAAGTCGTTCAGCAAAGGCAATAAAGACACGTAATTCATACGTCCAGAAACAAGTCATGCATTCTGGTTTTACTAGGACTACTTCCCATCCTTGGTCTTGTGGAACATAACCGTTATGGCAGTTGATAAGACAGCGTGTTGTAACGTTGTCAAAGGGACAAGGGTTACGTAATGTCCAACAGTCCCGTAACAATCTAAAAACCTTGTTTCTCACCCCAACTACTGAGTCCGTTACTTGTGGAAATGTTTTGTTTAATAGTTGTAGCCCGATGTTATTGTTCTCACTTTGGTGAGAAGCGAACATTACTAATCCGTAAGCATAACATGCTTCTTTATGTTGCATGTTAGCCACTTTTTCTAAATCATGAAGTCCTATGTTCGGATACATTGAGTCAAAATAATTTCTTAACCCGTTGCGTAAAATAGCACTTGGGTTCCCCGCAATATATGCGTCAAAGTAAACACATCGTAACTTATGGGTTTCCCAATGTGATATACCCCATATTTCAAACAAAAGTCTCTTATAAACCAAGGTATTCTTGGAATGTTCTTCGAATGTCTTACAAACTGATTTCACCGTAAATAGTTGTGCCGAAGAATTCTGACCGACTCTAGACAAGATTTCATCAATCATGTCTCCGGGTAGGTCTCTTAAAATATTGGGTTGTCTACCCATTTTGTGTTTTTATACTGTAAAATAGACAAGAGTTAGATTCATAAAAAAAAATACTTATTAATACAAGCAATATTTACATATATCTTAAAGCATAAGCACACTATATTACATATATTACACCATACGAATACAACTATCTTATTCCGACTCGCTCATTTCTTCTTCTTTGGTTTTGGTTCGTTTTGCCAAGTTTCTAGGGATATATGATGTTCCCCTAATACTATCTATCGTTTTCCACAACGGTTTAGAAAAACCTGGTGGTTTAGAGGTTCCCGGGTCATTCTTACAACTTAAGGACTCGGGGGTTGACGATACATATAAAGTTCATCGGGGTTGGAATTAGATTTCTCTATTTTTATGCCCTTTCCCTTATTATTTTCTTTTGCCTTTTTAAATTCAGTTGGGGTAATTTCTATAACATCATCGGAATTCTCGTCAGAATCCGATTCATCGGAGAATTGGTAATCCTCCCAATATTTTGCTTCCTTGGCGGAAACACCATTGACCATAATTAACCTTGGTCGGTTGGTTGAGGATTTTCTTTTACTTAACCGTTTTATTATTTCCCCCACCGGTTCTATTTCCTCCTCCGGTTCCTCCTCTTCCGGTTCTGATTCTTCTTCCGGTTCTGATTCTTCTTCTGGTTCCTCTTCGGGAACTTGTGATTCAGTCCAATATATATTCGACTCTTCGTTATTATTAGGTGAGTCAATGGGATTTGTGCTAGAGGTAGACATCTAACACACAATATCAAACATGTTAAGATATTAATATATCACATAATATATACATGTTAATAATATATAGTTTCCAACAAAAATGTTAAGCAATCATTTTTAAAGAAAACACGGTCGAAGTCCAGACTCACTAATGCATCCTAACAAACTCAATAAGACACACTAATGCAAATTTTCTGGTTCTCTAAGACCAATGCTCGGATACCAACTAAAATGTCCCGTTCTTATTGATTAAAAACGTACCATATTAATTGATTTCGTTGCGAGGTTTTGACCTCTATATGAGACGTTTTTCAAAGACTGCATTCATTTTAAAACAAACCATAACCTTTATTTCATAAATAAAGGTTTAAAAAGCTTTACGTAGATTATCAAATAATGATAATCTAAAATATCATGTTACACACGACCATTACATAATGGTTTACAATACAAATATGTTACATCGAAACCAGTTTCTTGAATGCAGTTTTTACACAATATCATACAAACATGGACTCCAAATCTTGTCCTTATTTTAGTATGCAACAGCGGAAGCTCTTAGTATTCACCTGAGAATAAACATGCTTTAAACGTCAACAAAAATGTTGGTGAGTTATAGGTTTAACCTATATATATCAAATCGTAACAATAGACCACAAGATTTCATATTTCAATACACATCCCATACATAGAGATAAAAATCATTCATATGGTGAACACCTGGTAACCGACATTAACAAGATGCATATATATGAATATCCCCATCATTCCGGGACACCCTTCGGATATGATATAAATTTCGAAGTACTAAAGCATCCGGTACTTTGGATGGGGTTTGTTAGGCCCAATAGATCTATCTTTAGGATTCGCGTCAATTAGGGCGTCTGTTCCCTAATTCTTAGATTACCAGACTTAATAAAAAGGGGCATATTCGATTTCGATAATTCAACCATAGAATGTAGTTTCACGTACTTGTGTCTATTTTGTAAATCATTTATAAAACCTGCATGTATTCTCATCCTAAAAATATTAGATTTTAAAAGTGGGACTATAACTCACTTTCACAGATTTTTACTTCGTCGGGAAGTAAGACTTGGCCACTGGTTGATTCACGAACCTATAACAATATATACATATATATCAAAGTATGTTCAAAATATATTTACAACACTTTTAATATATTTTGATGTTTTAAGTTTATTAAGTCAGCTGTCCTCGTTAGTAACCTACAACTAGTTGTCCACAGTTAGATGTACAGAAATAAATCGATAAATATTATCTTGAATCAATCCACGACCCAGTGTATACATATCTCAGTATTGATCACAACTCAAACTATATATATTTTGGAATCAACCTCAACCCTGTATAGCTAACTCCAATATTCACATATAGAGTGTCTATGGTTGTTCCGAAATATATATAGATGTGTCGACATGATAGGTCGAAACATTGTATACGTGCCTATGGTATCTCAAGATTACATAATATACAATACAAGTTGATTAAGTTATGGTTGGAATAGATTTGTTACCAATTTTCACATAGCTAAAATGAGAAAAATTATCCAATCTTGTTTTACCCATAACTTCTTCATTTTAAATCCGTTTTGAGTGAATCAAATTGCTATGGTTTCATATTGAACTCTATTTTATGAATCTAAACAGAAAAGTATAGGTTTATAGTTGGAAAAATAAGATACAAGTCGTTTTTTTAAAGGTAGTCATTTCAGTCGAAAGAACGACGTCTAGATGACCATTTTAGAAAACATACTTCCACTTTGAGTTTAACCATAATTTTTGGATATAGTTTCATGTTCATAATCAAAATCATTTTCGCAGAATAAAAAGTTTTAAATCAAAGTTTATCATAGTTTTTAATTAACTAACCCAAAACAGCCCGCGGTGTTACTACGACGGCGTAAATCCGATTTTACGGTGTTTTTCGTGTTTCCAGGTTTTAAATCATTAAGTTAGCATATCATATAGATATATAAAATGTGTTTAGTTGATTTTAAAAGTCAAGTTAGAAGGATTAACTTTTATTTGCGAACAAGTTTAGAATTAACTAAACTATGTTCTAGTGATTACAAGTTTAAACCTTCGAATAAGATAGCTTTATATGTATGAATCGAATGATGTTATGAACATCATTACTACCTCAAGTTCCTTGGATAAACCTACTAGAAATGAGAAAAATAGATCTAGCTTGAAAGCATCCTTGGATGGCTTGAAAGTTCTTGAAGCAGAATCATGACACGAAAATAATTTCAAGTAAGATTTCCACTCGAAATAAGATTGTTATAGTTATAGAAATTGAATTAAAGTTTGAATATGATTATTACCTTATATTAGAAAGATAAAATACTGTAAGTAACAAAAGTTTCTTGATCTTGGATGATTACTTGGAATGGATTTAGAAAACTTGGAAGTAAACTTGCAATCTTGGAAGTATTCTTGATTTTATGAAACTAGAACTTTTGGAATTTATGAAGAACACTTAGAACTTAAAGATAGAACTTGAGAGAGATCAATTAGATGAAGAAAATTGAAGAATGAAAGTGTTTTTAGGTGTTTTTGGTCGTTGGTGTATGGATTAGATATAAAGGATATGTAATTTTGTTTTCATGTAAATAAGTCATGAATGATTACTCATATTTTTGTAATTTTATGAGATATTTCATGCTAGTTGCCAAATGATGGTTCCAACATGTGTTAGATGACTCACATGGGCTGCTAAGATCTGATCATTGGAGTGTATATACCAATAGTACATACATCTAAAAGCTGTGTATTGTACGAGTACGAATACGGGTGCATACGAGTAGAATTGTTGATGAAACTGAACGTGGATGTAATTGTAAGCATTTTTGTTAAGTAGAAGTATTTTGATAAGTGTCTTGAAGTCTTTCAAAAGTGTATGAATACATATTAAAACACTACATGTATATACATTTTAACTGAGTCGTTAAGTCATCGTTAGTCGTTACATGTAAATGTTGTTTTGAAACCTTTAGGTTAACGATCTTGTTGAATGTTGTTAACCCATTGTTTATTATAACAAATGAGATGTTAAATTGTTATATTATCATGATATTATGATATATAATATATCTTAGTATGATATATATACAGTTAAATGTCGTTACAACGATAATCGTTACATATATGTCTCGTTTCGAAATCATTAAGTTAGTAGTCTTATTTTTACATATGTATTTCATTGTTAATACACTTAATAATATATTTAATTATCATTTAACATAATTAACCAAGTGTATCAATATCTTAATATGATTCATATGTACCTAGTAACACGTTGTTATAACGATAATCGTTATATATATCGTTTTCGAGTTTCTTAAATTAATAGTCTCATTTTTATGTATATAACTCATTGTTAAAATACCTAATGAGATAAATACTTATAATAAAATCATGTTAACTATACATATAACCATATATATGTCATCGTATAGTTTTTACAAGTTTTAACGTTCGTGAATCACCGGTCAACTTGAGTGGTCAATTGTCTATATGAAACCTATTTCAATTAATCAAGTCTTAACAAGTTTGATAGCTTAACATGTTGGAAACACTTAATCATGTAAATAACAATTTTGTTTAATATATATATAAACATGGAAAAGTTTGGGTCAGTACAGTATCGAACAACTTTCGATAAGCATTTTTTTGAGCAGCAGGAGCTACACAAACAGGAGGTTCGGATAAGGGTTCTAATTTTGTTCAACTTCCATTTATGCTTGAGAACAGTTCTCAGGTTGCAGTGTCAGTCTAGGAAGTTTGAACATTGAGTTCAACTTCCATTTATGCTTAAGATTCATTTTAGTATTTTCGATATTGAGCTTTAATAAATTAACTATCCAAGTTTTTATGTATATTTGTTTAAAAACAATTAATTTACGAAAGCCTAAGATCTACATAGAGATTCCATAGCCACATCTGTTGATCAGCTAGCAGTTATGGAGTCTATTGGTAGGTAGCGGATACCAATTGCATTACAAGTGCAACTCTTAGATCTTTATGAAACCTAGAGATATATGTAGTCCAACAAACCACTATTATCTGCTGGCATGTTTCTCCCATCCTTGCCTCGAACTCAGGTCTCACCGTGAATACAATTAAGTCGTCCAATTTGAAAAAGTGGAAATTCACGCTAGTCTCACTAGATCGAAAAATCCACCTCGTGGCTATAATTCAGCCTAGTCTCACTAGATCGGAAAAATAACGAGGAGTGTTTGCAAGCTCATTGGATGGCATGACTTAAATTTGACGGGTATTTTAGAAAAAGTTCATGTCAACGAATAATGCATGCACACAAGATCCGCTACACTATTAGTTAAAAAAAACATTTTAACCAATTGTATATGTCGGGTTTGTGCATCTAATTTGTTATTTAATTTATAGGTATTAAAAATAACAAATACACAAACGTGTATCGTTTTAAAACAATTTTAAAAGATGTCGCCCATGTAAATTATTTGAGTTTTAAAATCATCAATTTTAAAATCGTTAGAGTTTAGCTTTTAAAATCAACGATTTTAACGTTTAAACTCATTACGTGTTTTATTTAAAGTTTCCATCAAAAACATTTAGCATATACTATAATCAACAATTATATATATAAATGCGAAAAACAAAACACAATCATGCATCACACACATACATAGCCTAGCCCAAAATTCCTATACTTGATCTCATGAGCCAACATGAGATCAAGAGGTCAAACTAAGGACAATACCGTAGCTCCCACTTGATTCAAGTACCAAGTGAAAACTTGTGCTGAACGCCACTGCCGTTAACTTGATCTAAACGCCATTTTCTAAGCCAAAACCTCGTGTCGTATCTTTAACTTCAATCTTCAATCTTCAATTTTTTTTACATTTATTTAAATTGAAAAATACAACTTATCTAATACTTTTACAATTTGAAATAAACCAAATTACAGAACTATGAAACTGAAAATAAATACAATACAACTTGGCTTCTATGGCCTCTAAATAAATCAAATAACCAACATGGCTTAAAACTGCCATGACCAACAATCACAACAATAACACAAAACCAAACACATAGGTTGGGGCATTGCTGGCTATGTATGCAATTACAATTTTAATAACTACATTATTAAAACCTATATATGGCTTGTCCATGGTTACAATGCATGTGTATAACCATGGAATAAAACAATCAACAATTATAACAATTATTCAAGCCATAACAATTAAATCTACAATTTAAAATAGAGATATTCTTTCAATCTTATTTGTGCGTCATAAGGTTAAGTCTAAATCAATCGAATTGACTTTAAAGACCAAAAAGGTTTTGACTTTCACCAATACACCACAAAGCTAAATCTAAATAATAGTCACACGACAATTAAAACGGTGTAAAAGCGGCTCTGATACCACTGATGGAAAATCGTGTGTACTTTTAAATTTAATAAACACAGCGGAACGATAAAAATAAACATATTTTTATTTATTAATAAACATTTTTATTAACATTAAAATAAACATCATTTATTTTATTATAAACTTTCACACGATTAATGGTTCCCAACAAGATCCAATTACACCACTAATAATTGTCAAAGTAATTAATTCATAAAGTGGAGTTTAGATATACCTTTAGTGAGCGATGCAAGAATGGTCGAAACAACTTTCCACGTCTCGGATGAAACATATATTCAAAGTGTATGAATATCTCTATGGTTGATCCACACAGCACGTCAAACAACACCAACCAGATGCTAGTCCGTTATAACCCAAAAACAATATCAAATATTGTTTACAACTAACTTTGAAAAGCAAACTTAAATTGATCCTTTTTCTTCTCGGTTGTCAACAACAACCAAAGTGAAATTAAATAATCATAAGCAATTTGATTATTTAATTGAATTAGAAAGGAACAGATTATTTATGTGAATCAATGCAACTGATGACAAAACAAAACAACAATTATTTCTTTTGTAGTAACTGTCGAAAGACAAGTAAAACCATGAACCCTTTTCTTCTTTTTATATTTACCGTATACATTTAACAAAACGAAAAAACCTTTTTTGTTTGTTTGTCGTGAGACCTATATAACACCATACGGAGTATATGTAATATTTTATATAAAGGGTTAAACCCTTTAAACCATGTCCATAAATTTAAAAGCTAAGCCCATCCTTTTTTTTAGTTACTAAAAAACTAAAATAAGCCCAGTAAATTATTTGTAGTTAAATATTTTATATTTAATTAAATCGTATTTAATTAAATTATACTTTTTCAAACTATAGGTTATAATTATATATCAACAATATATAATAGATGGTGTCTAAATGATAAAGTGTGTGACCCCGTAGGGTGTGTGACCCCGTAGGCCGGTATATAAACGTTAGTATAGATTTGTGTTATGGCGTGCACACTAAAATCAACATCAAGAACATGGAAGATTCAAGCTTTCTAGCTTTAAATCTTTACTTATTTTGAAGATCTAAATCTTTTAGCTTTTAATCTCTTTATTTTGTTGTAAAGATTCAAACTTGTATTTGTAATCTTCATGTAACTTGAAGATCTAGCTTCATGCTTCAAGGATCTTCAAGAACAATCAAGATTCAAGCTTTCTAGCTTTGAATCTTCATTTCTTTTGGTGGATCTAAGTTTTCTAACTTATGATCTCTTTTATTTTGTTGAAAGATCAGAACTTGTGTTTGTGGTCTTCATGAAACTTGAAGATCTAAGCTTTATGCTTCAAGATCTTCAAGAACATCAAAGATTCAAGCTTTCTAGCTTTGTAATCTCATAACTTGTGTGAAAAGGATCCAAGCTCTCTAGCTTAGGGTTCCATTACTTTGTTTAATCAAATTTATGTTCATACTTGTTTGATTGAATCAAATTTTGTAGCTTCAGTTGTAAATAGAACTTGTAATGGTGTTAAGACTAAGAATATGATGTAACATTGGTTCATCATACTTCTAAAACTCTTAAGTGAGTTGTATTCTTACTTGGTCTTAACATATTGTGTGTTGATAGTTGAATCTTGGTCAAAGCGATGCTAACACATCAATGAGTTGTACACTTGAAGCTTACACGCATCAAGGATGAGAACCGTGATGGGCATCAAGTAACAAGAAACCCACCGGAGCACTTGTTTGCTGTTTTTTGGGGTCTTATCAGACTCCTAGACTTCTGGAAAATTGATTTTCAGATAGTTCGTTTTGAGTAGATGACTTTTCGTTTAGGCCTCGCCTAAATCCGATATACGGAAGAGGATTTATAGCCTTCCGAAAGTCACTACGCCTTTGTAACGATGTGCTGAAAAATTCTGACCTACTCGCACTTAAACCATCGCCACGGTCAAAGGAAGACGAGTTAGGTTCTGAAAATTGGTCATCGGTTAGAGGACTCACATACAGAGCCTTGGCCACTGACTATGCATATTTTCGATTTGTATAGATGTCGTAGCAGCTGATCGAAGTCAGCCTTTTGTTTCGATCTCTAATCTTGTTAAACTTACTTAGCTTTTATGAATGATGAATGATGATGATGATGATGATGACACTTAAACTTAATTTATGCACTTTTAAACTTATGGGGACAACATACTGACCTAATGACCTTTGACTTAGGTTGACGACCTTTCGGACCGACTTACTACTTGCATACTTTTCGTATCGACTTTTACTGCTTATTCACTGTGAGTTAAGTATCCCTTATTACTTTTTACTATTTTTGGGACTGAGAATTCATGCGCTTTTTACGTTTTACATATTATACACGAGTACTTAAACTTTATATATGTGTGGGTTACAAAACGGCACAAAGATTCCCTTAGCTCGGTAACGTTTAATCATTGGTTTTCTAACCGTGAACGCGAATCTTAGATATGGATCCATAAGGTTTGACATCCCCACTAGGGATAGTCGCGCTAGCATTCAACGGGTGTTTAATACTTCGAGGACAAACGCACTCGCCAAGTGCACTTTTAGGCGGTGATATACATACGTTAAGTCTAGTTACCGGGTGCCCACGGTTAAGCATATACTTTTCATACTGATTTAAACTGCTGATTGAAGCACTGAAATCTCGTGGTCTACATTACTTTACTGATTACAAACTATAGCTCACCAACATTCGTGTTGACTTTTAAGCGTGTATTTCTCAGGTGCTTAGACGATGTTGCTTCCGCTGTTAGACTTGCTGTCTTGGTGTTATAGACTTGCTGTTATGGACCTGCTGTGTTAGATTTCCACTGCATTACTTAGAGATGTCTCAATCATGAAACTTTTATTTTGCATTCGTAACTTATGTTATTTTCAAACAATGGCTTCATAATGCCCTTTGGGTCACATACTTATGTTAACGCTTCTATTCATAGGAAGCACGTTATCTTTTGTAAAACGCTATCTTTTTATGAATGCAAAAATGGTTTTCAAACAGCATATAGTGTTTGATCTTATAATGATCCTGTTGTTGATGAACCGTACACGATGGTTTTGTACGGGGCGTCACACCTTCTGTCTAGATTTTGATCGAAAAATGTTTAACCACTTTCGGGTATCTATAATTTATGAAACCTATTCAAACATGCTTAAGATAGTTGCCTCCTTCATTCCTAAAGGAGTTTTGGTCACTAGAACACTAATCCTGGTTAATCGCGCTTAATGACACCTTAATGATGATTAATCCTAGATTAAGGATAACATATAAGTGTTATAGGAAAACATGTACATCTAAAATGTATCTAGACATACTTAGGATGGTCACCAATTCCCAACCAAGAATTGTTCTTTCCTTGTTCATGTGTTGGATATTAATGTATGCTTATACATTAATCTTGCAAATGCCACTTTGTAAATAAAAATTCTTAATCTTAGTTTCATGCTATGTTATCACTATATGCTTAATTCTAAGATAATTTAATGATCTCTTACTAATCATTACATGAATATTACTTGACTACTTGTTATTAATACATGTGTATTATTTGACTAAGTGCTAAGTGCTAAATGATAAGTAGTAAGTTAATATGTATATGTATCAAACTTGTCTTACTATTTGTTACTAGATGAAACTAGTATTTGGACTACTTCATTATATGCATGTGTTACTTGGATAAATTGTAAAATGTAATAATCTAATAAACTTAAAAGACAATGAAACATTAACACACATAGGTTTGCTTAAGTCTAAAATTAAGTTTATGAATAAGTTTAAACTTGATTAACTTGATGTCTTGCAACATGCTTAATTGTTACTATATGCTTAATTTGTC
The DNA here is from genome assembly GCF_046630445.1 of Rutidosis leptorrhynchoides. NCBI lineage: Eukaryota > Viridiplantae > Streptophyta > Magnoliopsida > Asterales > Asteraceae > Rutidosis > Rutidosis leptorrhynchoides. The sequence continues at coordinate 458,495,100 of NC_092334.1, forward strand.
AAGACATCATTAACACACTTAATTAATTACAAACAAGTTCAAATTTGAATACTAGCATGCTTTGTGATTAAAGTGGGTTTGTGTCATCAATGACATGTTGACCAACCAATAGAGATTTAGCAAATGTGTTAATTACAAATAAAGGATTATGACAAAACTGAGATTGCCTCAAATGATTATCATGTCTTGTATCCAAGAATGTTAGACTTTCCACTTTGGACATGATAAGTCACTATCAAAGCAATCCATCCAAGGTAAATGGACATTTAATGCATATAATACTTGTATAGGATGTTGGTTATCTTTTGCAGGTGTTAAATGAAGTAAAGTGTCCAAAGAGTGATGTCCAAAACTGATTCAAACGGCTATACAACAGATATATTTTGGACGAAAGCACGTGCGGTCGACTCACGGTTGACCGTGAGTCAAGCTGCAGGCAGGGCTGATCTTTTATCTCTCCATATAAATAGCAAGACTTGGAGAACTTTGAAGACTTGGACCTCTTGCATGCTACAACTCAAATTCATCATAAAATCAGAAGAACATAACATATTAACATTCATACATATGTTTGTGATTTAGCAAGAGAAGTTTTATAATCTCATAGATTATAAATGGGGTCAATGTAAACTTACTTTCTAATTCTTATCTTTGTGAGTTTACATAGTGTTGTATTAATCCTTAGAATTGTCTTAGGATTATCATCACTGAAAATGGAAAGTCTTTGTACTTTGTAATTTGAGGCATATGCTAGCTTGGCTATCATCTTCCTTAAAGGGAACTAGGGAGTTAATTTTACTCATTGAAGATTAATACTTGTTCAAGTTCAAGACAAGTTGATCTAAGTTGGAGGTAAACCCTTCAAAGGGATAGAGGGATTGAGTTTATTGTCTAAGGAGAAGTACAAGGCTTGTAAATCGGATTCTCTACCGGATTTGGAGAAAGGTGCTTAGTGAAGCAACAAATCCCGATTAGTGAATCGGAGAGTGGATTAAGGTGGATTAGTTAACATCTACCCGAACCACTATAAATCCTCATGTTTATGTTCTTTACTTTACTTTCCGCATCATTACAAACATAAACATGCCACACATTAGTTTGAGTTCACTAACATGATCAATTATTGTTCATATCGTATTGATCATCGAAAAAGTTTCAAAAATCGTATTAAGTAACTATTCACCCCCTCTAGTTACTTACAATTGGTATCAGAGCGGTTGCTCGCACATTTGCTCTAGAAACATCTTTGATTTAGTCAAAAATCATTTTGAGGCAAAAACCTGAGTCAAACGTTCTTGGGATCAACTCAAACGATGGCATATCTTGAGAGATTGGCTAATGAAGCACCAATCTTTGATGGAAAGAATGTCTATGTGTAGAAGAGGGGATTTAAAATCTATGTCAAACCAAAGATTATTACATATGGCGAATCATTAAGGAAGGAGACATTATTTCTCAAGATTCTTCAAGCATGGTGAACTCAACATTTCAAAATAGTGAAGTAGTGAACAAAGTGCAAAAGCAAATTGATGCTATATCACTACTTCATAGAATTCTTCCTAGTGAAGAAAGGGATAAAATGCTTTCATGTGAAAGTGAAAAGGAATGTTAGGATTCACTATGTCCTCAAGTGGAAGGAGCCTCAAGGTGGTCAAGGAATAATGGGTTTGAAGAAAAGTAAACAATACTTAAATGTCCTGATGGGAATTGGTTGGTTAAGCAAGATGGAAATGAAGATGAAGACATTTGTCTCATGGGTTCAAGATACTCTCCAAGTCAATATGCTCATAGTGAGGATGAGGTTGATTCGTGCTATCATGGAGAAGAAGGCGAAAGCTCGAGTGTTTAAATCAATGAGGTACATGTATTCTATCCTTCTAATTAAGAAGATTTGCTAAATGAGTACAAAACGGTAAATTTTTTGTATACTAGAAGTTGTGACAAAGTAAAACTGTTGGAAAAAGAATTGCAGAGGGTAACCAACTTATCAAGAATTTAAGTGAAGAAAACAATTACTTGAAAAGATCTTTAAATGACATAAAGTGTTTTAAAGATAAAATTATTTTGAATACTAGTCACAATTCTAGTAAACACAAGCAATGTACTCTAAGTCCAAGGTCAATTATCAAGAAAGTTGAAAACCTAGGAAGGGTAAACAAATCTAGCAAGTCTATAGGAGGAATAAGTCAAGGGTTGGGTAATCTTAGAATAAATGAGAATCATTAATCAAAACTAAGAAAAGAGAATTGTGCATTTAAAACTTAGTATTTTTTTAGTTAATGTGTCACAATTTCAAAATTGCACATTGATATCACTCAATTTATATATGTTTATCTTGCGATATCTACCTCACTTTGCTCGGTTTTTGACTAACTCGAGATCCATTTAGTGTGTTATTGAGCTATTTGGTAAATATTGGGCTAAGGAGTTGATTTGGTGTAAAATTGACCAAATCTTAGGCAAAATTGGCTTAGAAAATGACAAGTGCAGGAAACAGCTCCAAAAGCGCCGTTCCTGGTCTAAAAGCACCGCTCCTACAGGATCAAAAGCATCGCTCCAGAACTAAAAGCACCGCTATTATGCACTATTTGTCTTCTATTCTTATCAGTGGGCAAAAGTTCCGTTCTTCAAGCTAAAGCGTCGTTCCTGATCAGAGCTAAAAGCGTCGCTATTCATCAAAAGCGCCGCTCCTGAAGATAGCCAAAAGCACCGCTCCTGAAGCAAAAGTGGCGCTCCTGTCACTGTCTCAGCCCAGATTTTCAACAATATAAAAGGGACGAGATTAGGTCATTTTTCATATGGCAGCTGCCTAGGGTCCAATTTTCACACACAAAACCTTAATTTCATCATCTATTAGAGATTAAGGGAGGATTCAAGGGAGAATGTGAAATGTCCCATTCATATTGATTATAAACGTTCCATATTAATTGATTTCGTCGCGAGGTTTTGACCTCTATATGAGACGTTTTTCAAAGACTGCATTCATTTTTAAAACAACCATAACCTTTATTTTATCGATAAAGGTTTAAAAAGCATTACGTAGATTATCAAATAATGATAATCTAAAATATACCGTTTACACACTACCATTACATAATGTTTTACAATAAGAATATATTACATCAAAAATAAGTTTCTTGAATGCAGTTTTTACATAATATCATACAAGCATGGACTCCAAATCTTGTCCTTATTTTAATATGCAACAGCGGAAACTCTTAATAATCACCTGAGAATAAACATGCTTAAAACATCAACATAAATGTTGGTGAGTTATAGGTTTAACCTATATATTATCAAATCATAATAACAGACCACAAGATTTTATATTTCAATATACATCCCATACATAGAGATAAAATTCATTCATATGGTGAACACCTGGTAACCGACATTAACAAGATGCATATAAGAATATCCACTATCATTCCGGGAAATCCTTCGGACATGATATAAACGAATTCGAAGTACTAAAGCATCCGGTACTTTGGATAGGGTTCGTTAGGCCCAATAGATCTATCTTTAGGATTCGCGTCAATTAGGGTGTCTGTTCCCTAATTCTTAGATTACCAGACTTAATAAAAAGGGGCATATTCGATTTCGATAATTCAACCATAGAATGTAGTTTCACGTAATTTTATCTATTTTGTAAATCATTTTTAAAACCTGCATGTATTCTCATCCCAAAAATATTAGATTTTAAAAGTGGGACTATAACTCACTTTCACAGATATTTCCTTCCTCGGAAATAAGACTTGGCCACGGATCGATTCACGAACCTATAACAAATATGTACATATATATCAAAGTTTGTTCAAAATATATTTACAACATTTTTAATACGTTTTACTGTTTTAAATTTATTAAGTCAGCTGTCCTCGTTAGTAACCTACAACTAGTTGTCCATAGTTAGATGTACAGAAATAAATTGATATATATTATCTTGAATCAATCCACGACCCAGTGTATACATGTCTCAGGCTAGATCACAACTCAAAGTATATATATTTTTAGAATCAACCTCAACCCTGTATAGCTAACTCCAACATTACTGCATATAGAGTGTCTATGGTTGTTCCAAATAATATATATACATGGGTCGATATGATATGTCAAAACATTTGCATAAGTGTCTATGGTATCCCAAGATTACATAATATATTAGAATACATGTATAATACAATATAAGTTAGCTAGGATATGATTTGTATAGATTTCTTAAACATTTCCCGTAGCTAAAAAGATCAAAAATATCCAATCTTGTTTTACCCATAACTTCTTCATTTTAAATCCGTTTTGAGTGAATCAAATTGCTATGGTTTCATATTGAACTCTAATTTAAGAATCCAAACAAAAAAAGTATAAGTTTATAGTCAGAAATTTAAGTTACATGTCAATTACTAAAGAGGTAGTCATTTCTGTCGAAAGAACGACATCTTGATGACCATTTTGAAAAACATACTTTCACTTTGAGTTTAACCAAGATTTTTGGATATAGTTTCATGTTCATATGAAAAATCATTTTCCCAGAAGAACAACTTTTAAATCAAAGTTTATCATAGTTTTAATTATCCAAACCAAAACAGCCCCCGGTTTCACTACGGCGGCGTATATCCGATTTTATGGTGTTCATCGTGTTTCCAGGTTTTAAATAATTAAGTTAGCATATCATATAGATATAGAACATGTTTTTAGTTGATTTTAAAAGTCAAGTTAGAAGTATTAACTTTTATTTGCGAACAAGTTTAGAATTAACTAAACTATGTTCTAGTGATTACAAGTTTAAACCTTCGAATAAGATAGCTTTATATATAAGAATCGAATGATGTTATGAACATCATTACTACCTCAGGTTTTGTGGATAAACCTACTGGAAATGAAAAAAAATAGATCTAGCTTCAAAGGATCCTTGGATGACTTGAAAGTTCTTGAAGCAGAATCATGACACGAAAACAAGTTCAAGTAAGATTTTCACTCGAAATAAGATTGTTATAGTTATAGAAATTGAATTAAATTTTGAATATGAGTATTACCTTGTATTAGAAAGATATCTTACTGTAAATAAGAAAGATTTCTTGAGGTTGGATGATCACTTTACAAGATTGAAAGTAAGCTAGCAAACTTGGAAGTATTCTTGATTTTATGAAACTAGAACTTATAGAATTTATGAAGAACACTTAGAACTTGAAGATATAACTTGAGAGAGATCAATTAAATGAAGAAAATTGAAGAATGAAAGTGTTTGTAGGTGTTTTTGGTCGTTGGTATATGGATTAGATATAAAGGATGTGTAATTTTGTTTACATGTAAATAAGTCATGAATGATTACTAATATTTTTGTAATTTTATGAGATATTTTATGCTAGTTGCCAAATGATGGTTTCCACATGTGTTAGGTGACTCACATCGGCTTCTAAGAGCTGATCATTGGAGTGTATATACCAATAGTACATATATATAAAAGCTGTGTATTGTACGAGTACGAATACGGGTGCATACGAGTAGAATTGTTGATGAAACTGAACGAGGATGTAATTGTAAGAATTTTTGTTAAGTAAAAGTATTTTGATAAGTGTCTTGAAGTCTTTAAAAAGTTTATAAATACATATTAAAACACTACATGTATATACATTTTAACTGAGTCGTTAAGTCATCGTTAGTCGTTACATGTAAATGTTGATTTGAAACCTTTAGGTTAACGATCTTGTTAAATGTTGTTAACCCATTGTTTATTATATCTAAAGAGATGTTAAATTATTACATTATCATGATATTATGATATATTAATATATCTTAGTATGATATATATACAGTTAAATGTTGTTACAACGATAATCCTTACATATATGTCTCGTTTCGATATACTTAAGTTAGTAGTCTTGTTTTACATATGCAGTTCATTGTTAATATACATAATGAAATGTTTAATTATCATTTATCATGATTAAACATAGTGTAATAATATCTTAATATGATTCATATGTAATTAGTAAGACGTTGTTATAACGATAATCGTTATATATATCGTTTCGAGTTTCTTAATTCAATAAACACAATTTTATGTATATAACTCATTGTTAAAATACCTAATGAGATACTTACTCATCATAATCTCATGTCAACCATATATATATATGTCTATATATACCACAACATGTAGTTTTTACAAATTTGTAACGTTCGTGAATCGCCGGTCAACTTGGGTGATCAATTGTCTATATGAAACTTATTTCATTTAATCAAGTCTTAACAAGTTTGATTGCTTAACACATTGGAAACATTTATTCATGTAAATATAAATCTCAATTAATATATATAAACATGGAAAAGTTCGGGTCACTACAGTACCTACCCGTTAAATAAATTTCGTCCCGAAATTTTAAGCTGTTGAAGGTGTTGACGAATCTTCCGAAAATAGATGCGGGTATTTCTTCTTCATCTAATCTTCACGCTCCTAGGTGAACTCGTGTCCTCTATGAGCATTCCATCGAACCTTAACAATCAGTATCTTGTTTTGCTTAAGTCTCTTAACTCACGATCCATTATTTCGACGGGTTCGTCAATGAATTGAAGTTTTTCATTGATTTGGATTTCATCCAACGGAATAGTGAGATCTTCTTTAGCAAAACATTTCTTCAAATTCGAGATGTGAAAAGTGTTATGTACAGCCGCGAGTTGTTGAGGTAGCTCCAGTTGGTAAGCTACTCGTCCGACACGATCTATAATCTTGAATGGTCCAATATACCTTGGATTTAGTTTCCCCCGTTTACCAAATCGAACAAAACCTTTCCAAGGTGGAACCTTAAGCATGACCATTTCTCCAATTTCAAACTCTATATCTTTTCTTTTACTGTCCGCGTAGCTCTTTTGTCAACTCTGGGCGGTTTTCAATCGTTGTTGAATTTGGATGATTTTCTCGGTAGTTTCTTGTATTATCTCCGGACCCGTAATCTGTCTATCCCCCACTTCATTCCAACAAATCGGAGACCTGCACTTTCTACCATAAAGTGCCTCAAACAGTGCCATCTCAATACTAGAATGATAACTATTGTTGTAGGAAAATTCTGCTAACGGTAGGTGTCGATCCCAACTATTTCCGAAATCAATAACACATGCTCTTAGCATGTCTTCTGGCGTTTGTATCGTCCTTTCGCTCTGCCCATCAGTTTGTGAATGATAGGCAGTACTCATGTCTAGACGAGTCCCCAATGCTTGTTGCAACGTCTGCCAGAACCTTGAAACAAATCTACCATCCCTATCAGAGATAATAGAGACGGGTATTCCATGTCTGGAGACAACCTCCTTCAAATACAATCGCGCCAACTTCTCCATTTTGTCATCTTCCCTCATTGGTAGGAAGTGTGCTGACTTGGTGAGACGATCAACTATTACCCAAATAGTATCATAACCACTTGCAGTCCTTGGCAATTTAGTAATGAAATCCATGGTAACGTTTTCCCATTTCCATTCCGAGATTTCAGGTTATTGTAGTAGACTTGATGGTTTCTGATGTTCAGCTTTGACCTTAGAACACATCAAACATTCTCCTACATATTTAGCAATATCAGCTTTCATACCCGACCACCAAAAGTGTATCTTGAGATCTTTATACATCTTCCCCGCTCCGGGATGTATTGAATATCTTGTTTTATGTGCTTCTTTAAGTACCATTTCTCTCACATCTCCAAACCTTGGTACCCAAATCCTATCAGCCCTATATCAGGTTCCATCTTCCCGAATATTAAGATGTTTCTCTGACCCTTTGGGTATCTCATTCTTCAACTTTCCTTCTTTTACAACCCCCTGTTGCGCCTCCTTTATTTGAGTAGTAATGTTAGTACGAATAATTATATTCCTAGCTTTTACCCGTATAGGTTCTCTGTCCTTTCTACTCAAAGCGTCGGGTACCACATTCGCCTTCCCTGGGTGGTATCGAATCTCAAAATCATAATCATTCAACAGTTCAATCCACCTGCATTGTCTCATATTCAGTTGCTTCTGATTAAATATATGTTGGAGACTTTTGTGGTCGGTATATATAATACTTTTGACCCCATATAAATAATGCCTCCAAGTCTTTAATGCAAAAACAACAGCACCCAATTCCAAATCATGAGTTGTATAATTTTGCTCTTGAATCTTCAATTGTCTAGACGCATAAGCAATCATCTTCGTTCATTGTATTAATACACAACCGAGACCTTGCTTTGATGCGTCACAATAAATCACAAAATCATCATTCCCTTCAGGCAATGACAATATAGGTGCCGTAGTTAGCTTTTTCTTCAATAAATGAAACGCCTTCTTTTGTTCATCCTTCCATTCAAATTTCTTCCCTTTATGCGTTAATGCAGTCAAGGGTTTTGCTATTTTGGAGAAATCTTGGATGAATCTTCTGTAGTAACCAGCCAATCCTAAAAATTGACGTATATGCTTCGAAGGTTTTGGGGTTTCCCACTTTTCAACGGTTTTGATCTTTGCCGGGTCCACCTAGATACCTTCTTTGTTCACTATGTGATCAAGGAATTGAACTTCTCCCAACCAAAATGTACACTTTGAAAACTTAGCGTACAGTTTTTCTTTCCTCAATACTTCTAGCACTTTTCTCAAATGTTCTTCGTGCTCTTGATCATTCTTTGAGTAAATAAGTATGTCATCGATGAAAACAATGACAAACTCGTCAAGATATAGCCCACACACACGGTTCATAAGGTCCATGAACACAGCTGGTGCGTTAATCAATCCAAACGGCATAACCATAAACTCGTAATGACCATAACGCGTCCTAAAAGCAGTTTTTGGAATATCATCCTCCTTTACTCGCATTTGATGATATCCAGAACGTAAATCGATTTTTGAATAAACCGACGAGCGTTGTAGTTGATCAAATAAGTCGTCAATTCTCGGCAGTGGATAACGGTTTTTGATGGTAAGTTTTTTCAACTCTCTTTAGTCAATACACAACCTAAATGTGCCATCCTTCTTCTTGACAAACAAAACAGGAGCTCCCCATGGTGATGTGCTTGGTCGAATGAAACCACGTTCTAATAGTTCTTGCAGTTGGCTTTGCATTTCTTTCATCCCGCTGGGTGCGAGTCTGTAAGGAGCACGAGCTATTGGTGCAGCTCCTGGTACAAGATCTATTTGAAATTCAATAGATCGATGTGGAGGTAGTCCCGGTAATTCTTTCGGAAATACATCAGGAAATTCTTTTGCTACGGGAACATCATTGATGCTCTTTTATTCAGTTTGTACTTTCTCGACGTGTGCTAGAATAGTATAGCAACCTTTTCTTATTAGTTTTTGTGCCTTCAAATTACTAATAAGATGTAGCTTCGTGTTGCCCTTTTCTCCGTACACCATTAAGGGTTCTCCTTCTTCTCGTACAATGCGAATTGCATTTTTGTAACATACGATCTCTGATTTCATCTCCTTCAGCCAGTCCATGACAACTATTACATCAAAACTCCCTAACTCTACTGGTACCAAATCAATCTTAAATATTTCGCTACCCAGTTTAATTTCTCGATTCCGGCATATATAATCTGCTGAAATTAATTTACCGATTGCTAATTCGAGTAAAAATTTACTATCCAACGGCGTCAATGGACAACTTAATTTAGCACAAAAATCTCTACTCATATAGCTTCTATCCGCACCCGAATCAAATAAAACGTAAGCAGATTTATTGTTAATAAGAAACGTACCCGTAACAAGCTCCGGGTCTTCCTGTGCCTCTGCCACATTAATATTGAAAACTCTTCTGCGGCCTTGTCCATTCGTGTTCTCCTGGTTTGGGCAATTTCTAATAATGTGGCCCGGATTTCCACATTTATAACAAACTACATCGGCATAACTTGCTTCGACACTACTTGCTCCGCCATTACTCGTTATGACACTATTTGTTCCTTTCGTTCTATTAACCCCTGGTCCGTAGACCTCACACTTCACTGCGCTATGACCATTTCTTTTACACTTGTTGCAAAATTTGGTGCAGAACCCTGAGTGATACTTTTCACACCTTTGGCATAGCTGCTTCTGATTGTTGTTGTTGTTGCAGTTATTATTGTTGTTGGGATAATTGTTGTAGTTGTTGTTGTTGTTGTGACATTTGTTGTAGTTGCGATTGATGTTGCGATTGTTGGGATAGTTGTTGTTGTATTGGTGACTCTTATCACCGTTTTCCTCCCACTTTCTTTTGACTAGCTTCACGTTGGCCTCTTCGGCCACCTGTTCTATAATTCTTCCCTCAATCTGGTTCACTAGTTTGTGAGCCATTCTACATGCCTTTTGTATGGAGGCAGGTTCGTGTGAACTTATATCTTCTTGGATTCTCTCCGGTAACCCTTTCACAAATGCGTCGATCTTCTCTTCCTCATCTTCGAACGCTCTCGGACACAATAGGCACAATTCTGTAAATCATCTTTTGTACCAAGTAATATCGAATCCCTGTGTTCGTAACCCTCTAAGTTCTGACTTGAGCTTATTGACCTCGGTTCTGGGACGGTACTTCTCGTTCATCAAGTGCTTGAATGCTGACCACGGTAGCGCGTAAGCAGCATCTTGTCCCACTTGCTCTAGATAGGTATTCCACCATGTTAACGCAATACCTGTGAAGGTATGCGTAGCCTACTTCACTTTGTCTCCTTCAGCACACTTACTTATGGCAAACACCGATTCAACTTTCTCGGTCTACCGTTTCAATCCGATTGGTCCTTCAGTTCCATCAAATTCCAAAGGTTTGTAGGCAGTGAATTCTTTGTAGGAGCATCCTACACGATTTCTTGTGCCGTTAGCTGCATTGCTAGATTCAGAGTTATTGTTGGTATGTAGCGCAGCCTGTACTGTGACTATGTTTGCAGCAAGAAAGGTACGAAATTCCTCTTCGCTCATATTCATGGTGTGTCGAGTAGTCGGTGCCATTTCCTTCAAAATAGCTAACTAAATCGAGTTAATCATACAGAATATTAAGAGTAGTCAATAGTATTTCGTAGCATAATATGAACTCATTTACAAAAGCTTTTTCTTCATATTAGCGTTTTATAAGTTTAAATTCGGGTACTACCTACCCGTTAAGTTCATACTTAGTAGCTAATATACAATTCAACTACTACAATTACATATGAAAAACTGATTATAATAATATATCACATACAAATATTCTTCAAACTTACAACTTCGCTATATTACATATAACATGAAATATAGTACACTATGATACATGACAGTTTTGAAGATAAATCTAGTTAATACGCAAGTTGTTCAGTTAAGGAAATAAAGACACGTAATTCATAAGTCCAGAAACAAGTCATGCATTCTGGTTTTACTAAGACGACTTCCCATCCTTGGTCTTGTGGAAAATAACCGTTATGACCATTGGCTAGGCATCATGTTGTAATGTCGTCAAAAGGACGAGGGTTTCGTAATGTCCAACAGCCCCGTAATAATCTAAAAACCTTGTTTCTCACCCCAACTACTGAATCCGTCACTTGTGGGAAAGTTTTATTTAAAAGCTGCAATCCGATGTTCTTTTTCTCACTTTGGTAAGAAGCGAACATCACTAACCCGTAAGCATAACATGCTTCTTTAGGTTGCATGTTAGAAGTTCTTTCTAATTCACGAAATCCTATGTTGGGATATGTTGAGTCAAAATAGGTTCTTAACCCGTAGCGTAAAATTGCATTTGGGTTCCCCGCATTTAACGCTTTAAAGAAAACACGGCGTAACTTAAAGTCTCCCCAATGTGATATAACCCACCTATCAAAGGAAAGCCTTTTATAAACTAAGGCATTTCTGGAAAGTCTTTCAAATGTTTGACAAGTTAATTTCGCCATAACTAAATGTGCTGATGAATTCTGACCGACTCTAGACAAGATTTCCTCAATCATATCCTCTGGTAGGTCTTCTAAAATATTCGGTTGTCTACCCTTAACGGCCATTTTGTTTTTATACTGTAAAAAAGACAAGGATTAGATTCGTAATAACAAACAATACAAGCAATTTTTACATAGAACATAAAAGTACAAGCACACTACAATACATTTATTACACAACATGCTCACACCCCTCTAATCTGAATCACTGTTTCTTTTTCTTCGGACTTGGTTCTTTTTCCTAATTTTCTAGGGATATATGATGTTCCTCTAATACGAGCCGTCGTTTTCCACATTGGTTTAGAAAAACCTGGTGGTTTAGAGGTTCCCGGGTTATTATCACGATATTGAAAATACGGGTGTTGACGGTACATATAAAGTTCATCGGGGTCGGAATCAGATTTCTCTATTTTGATGCCTTTTTCCTTATTATTTTCTTTTGCCTCATTAAATTGGGTCGGGGTAATTTCTATAACATCATCGGAATCCTCATCAGGATCCGATTCATCGGAAAATTGGTAATTTTCCCAATATTTTGCTTCCTTAGCGAAAACACCATTGACCATTATTAACTTTGGTCCATTGGTTGAGGATTTTCTTTTATTTTATCGGTTTTCTGTGATTCCTACTATTCCCCCCTCCGGAACCTCTTCTTCGTCCGGTTCCTCTTCTTCTGGTTCCTTTTCTTCCAGTTCCTCTTCTTTCGGTTCCATTTTCTCTTCTTCCGGTTCTTCGGGAACTTGTGAATCTTGCCAATATATATTCGACTCTTCGTTATTATTAAGTGAGTCAATGGGATTTGAGCTAGAGGTAGACATCTATCACACAATATCAAACATGTTAAGATATTAATATATCACATAATATTTACATGTTAATAATATATAGTTTCCAACAAAAATGTTAAGCAATCATTTTTAAAGAAAAACACGGTCGAAGTCCAGACTCACTAATCCATCCTAACAAACTCGATAAGACACACTAATGCAAATTTTCTGGTTCTCTAAGACCAACGCTCGGATACCAACTGAAATGTCCCGTTCATATTGATTATAAACGTTCCATATTAATTGATTTCGTCGCGAGGTTTTGACCTCTATATGTGACGTTTTTCAAAGACTGCATTCATTTTTAAAATAACTATAACCTTTATTTTATCGATAAAGGTTTAAAAAGCATTACGTAGATTATCAAATAATGATAATCTAAAATATACCGTTTACACACGACCATTACATAATGGTTTACAATAAGAATATATTACATCAAAAATAAGTTTCTTGAATGCAGTTTTTACATAATATCATACAAGCATGGACTCCAAATCTTGTCCTTATTTTAGTATGCAACAGCGGAAACTCTTAATAATCACCTGAGAATAAACATGCTTAAAACGTCAACATAAATGTTGGTGAGTTATAGGTTTAACCTATATATTATCAAATCATAATAACATACCACAAGATTTCATATTTCAATATACATCCCATACATAGAGATAAAATTCATTCATATGGTGAACACCTGGTAACCGACATTAACAAGATGCATATAAGAATATCCACTATCATTCCGGGAAATCCTTCGGACATGATATAAACGAATTCGAAGTACTAAAGCATCTGGTACTTTGGATGGTGTTCGTTAGGCCCAATAGATCTATCTTTAGGATTCACGTCAATTAAGGTGTCTGTTCCCTAATTCTTAGATTACCAGACTTAATAAAAAGGGGCATATTCGATTTCGATAATTCAACCATAGAATGTAGTTTCACGTACTTGTATCTATTTTGTAAATCATTTTTAAAACCTGCATGTATTCTCATCCCAAAAATATTAGATTTTAAAAGTGGGACTATAACTCACTTTCACAGATATTTCCTTTCTCGGAAATAAGACTTGGCCACGGATCGATTCACGAACCTATAACAAATATGTACATATATATCAAAGTTTGTTCAAAATATATTTACAACATTTTTAATACGTTTTACTGTTTTAAATTTATTAAGTCAGCTGTCCTCGTTAGTAACCTACAACTAGTTGTCCATAGTTAGATGTACAGAAATAAATCGATATATATTATCTTGAATCAATCCACGACCCAGTGTATACACGTCTCAGGCTAGATCACAACTTAAAGTATATATATTTTTAGAATCAACCTCAACCCTGTATAGCTAACTCCAACATTACTGCATATAGAGTGTCTATGGTTGTTCCAAATAATATATATACATGGGTCGATATGATATGTCAAAACATTTGCATACGTGTCTATGGTATCCCAAGATTACATAATATATTAGAATACATGTATAATACAATATAAGTTAGCTAGGATATGATTTGTATAGATTTGTTAAACATTTCCCGTAGCTAAAAAGATCAAAAATATCCAATCTTGTTTTACCCATAACTTCTTCATTTTAAATCCGTTTTGAGTGAATCAAATTGCTATGGTTTCATATTGAACTCTAATTTAAGAATACAAACAGAAAAAGTATAGGTTTATTGTTAGAAATTTAAGTTACATGTCAATTACTAAAGAGGTGGTCATTTCCGTCGAAAGAACGACATCTTGATGACCATTTTGAAAAATATACTTTCACTTTGAGTTTAACCAAGATTTTTTGGATATAGTTTCATGTTCATATGAAAAATTATTTTCCCATAAGAACAACTTTTAAATCAAATTTTATCATAGTTTTTAATTATCCAAACCAAAACAGCCCCCGGTCTCACTACGACGGCGTATATCCGATTTTATGGTGTTCATCGTGTTTCCAGGTTTTAAATAATTAAGTTAGCATATCATATAGATATAGAACATGTGTTTAGTTGATTTTAAAAGTCAAGTTAGAAGTATTAACTTTTGTTTGCGAACAAGTTTAGAATTAACTAAACTATGTTCTAGTGATTACAAGTTTAAACCTACGAATAAGATAGCTTTATATATAAGAATCGAATGATGTTATGAACATCATTACTACCTCAGGTTTTGTGGATAAACCTACTGGAAATGAGAAAAATAGCTCAAGCTTTAAAGGATCCTTGGATGGTTTGAAAGTTCTTGAAGCAGAATCATGACACGAAAACAAGTTCAAGTAAGATTTTCACTCGAAATAAGATTGTTATAGTTATAGAAATTGAATTAAAGTTTGAATATGAGTATTACCTTGTATTAGAAAGATATCTTACTATAAATAAGAAAGATTTCTTGAGGTTGGATGATCACTTTACAAGATTGGAAGTAAGCTAGCAAACTTGGAAGTATTCTTGATTTTATGAAACTAGAACTTATAGAATTTATGAAGAATACTTAGAACTTGAAGATAGAACTTCAGAGAGATCAATTAGATAAAGAAAATTGAAGAATGAAAGTGTTTGTAGGTGTTTTTGGTCGTTGGTATATGGATTAGATATAAAGGATGTGTAATTTTGTTTACATGTAAATAAGTCATGAATGATTACTAATATTTTTGTAATTTTATGAGATATTTCATGCTAGTTGCCAAATGATGGTTCCCACATGTGTTAGGTGACTCACATGGGGTGCTAAGAGCTGATCATTGGAGTGTATATACCAATAGTACATACATCTAAAAGCTGTGTATTGTACGAGCACGAATACGGTTGCATACGAGTAGAATTGTTGATGAAACTGAACGAGGATGTAATTGTAAGCATTTTTGTTAAGTAGAAGTATTTGGATAAATGTCTCGAAGTCTTTAAAAATTTTATGAATACATATTAAAACACTACATGTATATACATTTTAACTGAGTCGTTAAGTCATCGTTAGTCGTTACATGTAAATGTTGATTTGAAACCTTTAGGTTAACGATCTTGTTAAATGTTGTTAACCCATTGTTTATTATATCTAAAGAGATGTTAAATTATTACATTATCATGATATTATGATATATTAATATATCTTAGTATGATATATATACAGTTAAATGTTGTTACAACGATAATCGTTACATATATGTCTCGTTTCGAAATTCTTAAGTTAGTAGTCTTGTTTTACATATGCAGTTCATTGTTAATATACATAATGACATGTTTACTTATCATTTATCATGATTAAACATAGTGTAACAATATCTTAATATGATTCATATGTAATTAGTAAGACGTTGTTATAACGATAATCGTTATATATATCGTTTCGAGTTTCTTAATTCAATAAACACAATTTTATGTATATAACTCATTGTTAAAATACCTAATGAGATACTTACTCATCATAATCTCATGTCAACCATATATATATATGTCTATATATACCACAACATGTAGTTTTTACAAATTTGTAACGTTCGTGAATCGTCGGTCAACTTGGGTGATCAATTGTCTATATGAAACTTATTTAATTTAATCAAGTCTTAACAAGTTTGATTGCTTAACACATTGGAAACATTTAGTCATGTAAATATTAATCTCAATTAATATATATAAACATGGAAAAGTTAGGGTCACTACAGATTGTTCGAGATTCATCATCACTTAGCTTAGATCTTCATCTTCTTTGCAATTTGGGTTGTAATCTTTACTTCACTTTAATTACTTTGCAATATTTAGTTGTAATCATTACTTTAATCTTAATACTTGCTTTGATTACTTGTAATAGCTTGAATATGATGATGATTTACATTTCTCTGCTTATTATTAGTTTGGTTTTAGCCATGATTGGCTAAATCTCTTGTGTTTGCTTATCTATGAATCTCTAATGCTATTGTTTACCCCAAATCAATTGAATATTGTTGTTTGAATGAATTACATGATCATGTGTTGTTGAGATTGGCTAAAGAACCATTGCTATGAGTTTATTTTAGGCTTGACTTTGATTACATATGTTGAGTAGCTCTCTTAGTGATTTGAGAAGTGAATCAATGTGTGCTTCAACACCTTAGGTGATCTAGACAACTAGCTAGGGAATTACAAGTGATTGTGTTCTTGATCTAAGTTGGTTTTCAATTGGACTTTAGTCAACATAGTAGTGCCGATTATCTTAAGTGATTTTGATAGTTGGGAGTTTTATGTGATTTTAACTCAAGCTAAATCTTAATGACCAAATCATGCTTAACTCGATCTTAGGATACAAAGCTTATGTGAATTTGTGGAGTATCATTCGAATTGAGGTTTAGAAGTGATTCTAACATTTAACAGTTCAACAACTTATGAGATAACAAAATAGGCAAAACGGGGCAAGCCAAGCATAGAGAGGATTAGATAAGTGAACACGTCTTAGTTAATTGATTTAAGTCTTTAATACTCGGCTACTTTGTTAATTTAGGTTTGTTTAATTACACAAGTTTTAGTTGTTAGTTGATATTAATCAAAACCCCAATCAAACAAACCCTAGGACAATTACTAGTTTCAAATAACTAACTTACACCGCTTCCCTTGTGACGAACTTGATAAGAATACTTGCAATAAAGTGCTATAATAACCGGGTTTTAAGTGCTCGTTAGTTTTGTGTGCTTGATTGTAGTGTTAAATCAAATATAAATTTAGAGGGTAAAAAGATGTATTGTAACACACGCAACATCAAACTTTCTTGGCGCCGCTGCCGGGGAATGCAGTTAGCCTAGTAGGTTATTTGGTTTAAACTTTTAATTGTTCGATCCTTTCGTGAGGGCTTGCCCTTGCGGAAGTTACTTTTCGCATTTTATATATTATTTTGTTTGGAGAACCGTTGCGTTTGTGTTGTGATTGAAGGATAGGTGCCTTTGGTGTATGTAAACAAGATCTCACAAGGATCAAGAGTTCACACATCCATTTTCCGATCCAGAACGGTACGTGCACGGGGTTTATAATCGAAGAGAAGCAAGGGTATTAAGGAAAAACTTTGAAGCTTTGCCATTTTGTTTAGAAGAGATGGATCCAAATAGTAATCCAATTGTTAATGAAGAGGGTGATCCTAATGGTCATCCGATTGATCAAGAAGCATTGAATGATCCAAACGATACTCCAATGTGGAACGCCAGATTGGTCGCACCAACATTGATAGCCCCGACTATAACTAAACCACCAATTCAAGCGGACAATTGGAAGATCGAGGGTAACTTTTTCACATTGATCAAGGATACTTATTTTCATGGGTTGATAGATGAAAATCCATTCGAGCATATTCTACACTTTAATGAGCTTTGTGATATTTACAAAACCAAAGACGTCATTGATGACGCTTTTAAGTTAAGGGCATTCCCCTTTACACTTCAAGGAGACGCAAAAGCTTGGATGCGTAATTTACCATCCGATTCCATAAGAACTTTTCAAGAGCTAACAAACAAGTTTATCAATCATTTCTTTCCACCGTCCAAGGTAGAGTTGTTAAGAATGGAGATTAATAGGTTCACCCAATGGGGTGATGAGAGTTTATATGATGCATGCGGTAGATCCAATAAGTTACTAAGATCTTGTCTACCGCATGGTTTGACAAAGAAGGAATACCTTAACACATTTTATCGCGGTTGTAATATTCAAACAGAGTGACATCTCGATTCTTCATCCGGTGGGGTATTTATGTACAAATCACCAAATGCGACCGAAGTTATGTTAGAAGATATCTCGATCAATACATATAAATGGGCACCTTCACCACGAGATTTAGCAAGGACGAATGTAGCATAAATCGAGAGTGAAAATGGGCAAATGATGCCTGCAAGCTTGAACAATCAATTTTAATCATTCGGGAAGGAGTTGAAGAAGATTCAACAAATGGTAGTTGCAATGCAAGTTGGTTGTTAAAGATGCGAGGGTCCCCATCTCACAAAGAATTGTCCTCAAATTACTCAATGCAATCATGTTGATCTAGATGACATTCCCATGAATTCGGATGCTCATGTGAACTACGTGGGTAATCAAAGCTACCAAAGGGGAGGATCATCTAATCAAAGCTACTACAATCCTAACCAAAAACAAGTGTCATTCAACAACCAAACCAATACACCACCCGGATTCATAAACCAAAACCGAAACCAAAGTTATAACAACAACTACCACCAAAACCGAAACAACAATTCCCAATACCAAAACCAACAACCTTACAATTACCAACCTTAAAACAACCAAAGCAATTCAAATTATCAAAACAACCAAGGTTATAGTCAAGCACAAAATAACCAAGGTTACAATCAACAACCTCAATAAAACATTTAACAAACCCAACCTTCAAAAAGCTTAGAAGAAATAATGCAAAACTACATCAAGAAGGTAGAATCAACCGAAACGTTCCTAATGAAAGAAAATGAGCTCTTGAAGCAACAACTCCGAAACCAACAAGCCTCATTCCAAAACCTTGAGAGCACCGTTGGACGAATTTCAAATCAAGTTGCCAAAAGACCACAAGGAACTTTACCTTCAAACACCCAAGGTAACCCGAATAATTACAACAATAACTGAAACAACCAACAAAATCATCAAGCCAACATGAAAGTTATCCCTATCGAGAGTAACATTACCAATCCGAACCAAAGTCAAGCGAGTTCATCAAATCATTCCAATACTTATGCTCAAGTGAACTCAATTGACTCAATCATAGAAAGCAAACCCGAATATCCTCAAGTTTTCAAGCTCGATGTTGAAGGAGAAGAATTTGATTTTGATGAAACATTAGAAATTGATACTATAGATTATGGGGTATTCAAGTTTTCGGAAGATTCGGACGATGCAACATTCATTCCCTATCGAGTCAAAAGTGTAATGTCCATAGAGGCTATCGAGTCAACGTGTGAGGAGTTAAGGGATGAATTTGGGTAAATTAAGTTGGAAAAGGTTGAAAAAGAGCAAAAGATTGAAACTTTATTGAATGAAAAAGAGAAAAGGAAAGAGGGGCGAGGTTCTTGCTACATCAACCAAGGAGAAAAATGAGACACCGGTCTCAAATCTTCAATCATCACCTCCTACACATCTAAATGATGTGGATTGTAAGTCAACTTTAAATAAAAATGAAAATATTTATGTTAAACTCCCTTTGGCGGAGGTGCTTGAGAATATGCCCAACTATGGGAAATTTTTAAAGACACTCATGGCCAAAAAGGGAGATGTTGAGCAAGCATCCACTGCTTTCTTGAAAAAGGAGTGTGTTGGTATTTTAAAGAAATGTAACCTACCATCAAAATGGGTGATCCCGGACCTTTCCTTATTCCATACAATGTGAACTGGTCGGAGATGCTTACATCTCTAGCCCACTCGGGGGCAAGTATTAATTTCATGCCCTACTCCATTTAGAAAAGGTTAGGCCTAGGTGACCTTTCACCCACCACAATGGGAGTTAAACTAATTGATCAATCAATTAACTCTAGTATGGGTATTGCTGAGGACTTAATTGTTAAGGTAGGGGACATGGAATTCCCCATTGACTCTGTTATTGTTGACATAAAGGAAGACCCGGTTGTACCACTTGTTTTGGAAAGACCATTCTTAGCAACCGCGGGCTCTTTCTTTGACTTTAGAACCAGAAAATTGACCCTTCAGGATAAAGGAAAATGTATGAGCATAAGAACACAAAGCGTTAAGACACCATCAATACCATTGACTACACCACAAGTCGTTGCTAGTGTGCAATGCATCACAAGCACAAGATAAGTTGGTTCACCAACAAAAGGTAGCGGGGGTTTAACCAAGGGAATTCAAGGTAAACCCAAGGATCAAAACGATATAGTTGACAAGTCCATGCAAAAGTTATTTGGGCGGGTGCATAGGGCTTCATCCAAAAAGGATGAACACTTGAGAAAACGCCTTGTGTCAAACTTGTCAAAATATGAGAAAGTCAAACTTAAAGAGTTAATCAACGAAAACAAGCTAATGAATGATTGGTTAATGTCAATGTTGCAATATGGTGGTAATGGGATCATTTCCCTAAGTTCAAAGGGAAGGGGAGTTTACCACCCCGGGATTAGTTGAAATCTCAAGGGGATGGGAGTCGGGTGATAGACTCGTTAAAATCTTTTCACAATTGTGTAGATAGTTTCTTCTAGTTGCATTTGTAAGAATTGTATGATATTACTTTTCTTAGTTGCATTTTTATGTTTTTGTATTGCATGCATATGGGTAAAACTGAAAAACACCAAAAATACTTTGTTACTTGGTCAAAATGGATTTTTTTAAAATGTGAAAACTACATCAGATACAAAAGCGATGCTTTTGTTTTAAAAACGGCGCTTTTACCTGTGTTTTGGAACAAAATTTGGTCAGTAGTCAAGAGCGACGCTTTTGTGTTTTAAAAGCGGTGCTTTTAAATCGCCAAGAGCGACGTTTTCCCTGCAAAAGCGATGCTTTTGCATCTGCTACTTAACCAATTCTGCACGACCCCAAACTCACTTTTTCACACCTAACTTCTATCTTCTCTCTAATAGCGGCGCTTATTCAACCCTAATCGACCCAAATCGACTTATAACTTCAATTTTCATCACTTTTCTTGCAAATCTTCATCCTATAACATGGGAAAAGTAAGAATCTATCATTTCAATTCATTCTTTAACATCATTTGTATGATTTTTACTCTTTTTCTCTTTATGCCTGATTAGTAGATTTTGCTTGATTTGTGATGTTATTGGTCAAATTGTTGATGATTCTAGACTACATTGTTGATTATTAACATGATTTGCATGATTATTTACATCGATTTCAACTTTGAAATTCTAGGGTTCATCCAATTTGGGGATTTTCGAATTTAAGCCAAATTGGAGTGTTAATTGATGTTGTTGATGCTTAATTGTTAGTCTACCATGATTATCTTGCTTTGAATCCATCTTTCATGCTTTTATGAGTTGAAATTGCTAATTAGGGTTCATAAGCTAGGGATTTGACTTGGTTTGACCAATATGAGAATGTGATTAGTAATAATGTACTTGTTTGTAGTATGATTATGTTATAACATGAAGAATTGATAGGATTTGATGATTACTCTTGTCTTAGCCAAATTTTTTACAAATTAAGCTTTGACTATGGATTGACTTTTTACAATTGATTCATGTTAACCATGTTTGGCCAAGATGAGCTTAATAGTTGAATACAATGCATGTTTAGTTTATGATGCTATATATGATTAAAAATTGATTTCATGAGCTAAATGTTGCAACTTTTTGTAAGTTTGAAATTTCACCAAGTGTTCACCTTGTTGGACTTCATGCTTTATAATGCTTTAATCATTTTTTTTTAGTCATGTATGCTAAATGTTGACATGAATTGCATGATGAAACTCATTGTGAATTTGTGAAGAAATCCACTTGGAAGTTATGATTGGAATTTGAAACAAATTGTTCATATGCTAACTTTTATTTCTCCACAATGTTTGTTTCTTGTTGTCTTATTTTGTAGAATAACCAACCAACAAAGTCACACGGTGGCCCATCAACTAGATCAAAATGCCAGAAAAGTGTTGGAGCCAAGGGTAGGGGAAAACATATTACTGATGATGAGCCTGAGGTTGAAGTTGAGGGCGAAGAGACGCCACAGATTCCAGATGACATACAAAGACTTTCAGCAGACCCATGGTTACAACAGATTTTAATGAACCCACGCTTTAGAGATGGTTTAGTGCTTAGGCTCACGGACAGTTTCTATCCGGGGAAAAGCATCGACTGGTCACTTCTTCAGGAGGCCAGTATGGCTGTTGTGGTTGAGGCCCTTTTTAATGCCAGATATGAGAATAAGAAAATCAACCCTTGGGTTCCAATCTTTAGGTATAATGAGCCCATTTACATGGTCGCAACATTGGAGTTCACTTCCACCCTTTTTGTCAATTTCAGGGTAGAAACAATTACTGACCCAGAATACATGACCTTTTACCTGGGTGGCCAACAAAGAAAAATGAGCAATCAGAGCTTTAGGGATTTATACAGAGTTTAGGAACAACACCGATGCCCTTTGGGCTTATCTCTTGACTTGCCGAATCCCCA
The DNA here is from genome assembly GCF_046630445.1 of Rutidosis leptorrhynchoides. Classification (NCBI taxonomy): domain Eukaryota; kingdom Viridiplantae; phylum Streptophyta; class Magnoliopsida; order Asterales; family Asteraceae; genus Rutidosis; species Rutidosis leptorrhynchoides. The sequence continues at coordinate 458,517,885 of NC_092334.1, forward strand.
CCACCAACACTGACGAGTTTAACTTTCCAGCCGCTTGGCGTGAAATGAGCACTGGGGTTTTCTTCCCAGGAAAAACTGTGGCCAACACCCTTTGGACACATGAACTTCGAATCATAGCCCGATTCATTATGAATACGGTCAACTACCATTTCCATAGCAATGAAAAGATGTCCTACTTGGACATTTGGCTCACTTGATCGAATTAAAAATCATGTGAATATCCATGTCCCTCACCTTATTGCTGACTATCTTTTTGACAAGACTGGGACAAAAGGGAAGAGAGGTACTGTGGGTGGTGTGTTTGTGACAAGGATAGCAAACTATTTGAGAATTGATCTTTTGAGGTTCAGGGCCGAAGAAATGGCAAGTTTTGGGTATGTTGACTTTAAAGGAGGTAAGATTTTGAGAAGGGATGCGAACAAACTAATGAGGAGGTGGTTTGATCTGAATGCAATCGGGAGAAATGAAGAAGAAGAAGAAGAAAAAGAAGAAGAGGAAAGGGTGAGGCATGAATATGAAATGGGTAATATAGGAGGACAAGGTGCAGGTATTAGTAGTGGTGCACCGAGTAGTTATGATCATGCGTGGCTTGAAGGTCAATTTAATCAGAGTAACATTAATCAAGCTAACCAAGAGTATGAAGCGCGCTACAACTTTTCAGGTCTACGGGCACATTCTCAATGGGAGGCTCATTGTAGCCAACTTCATCATGTGGCCCCAACTTCCCCGAGGCCATTTTCTCCCACCTTCAACCCGTATGATTACACACACCCTGGAACCCAACCTTTGATTAACTATGATGCAAATGAAGCGAATAGGAGAGCTGAGGTGTTTGCGTACTTTGAAAGTTTGAGGAACTAATAACTGCATGAGTTAAACACGTGGTTTAGTCCACCTAATTATGACCAATTCCCCGACCAAGACCAATCATACGGGAGCGCGAGCTCATATTATGGAGGGTACAATTAGTGGTGATTCCTATTGTTACATTCTCACTCTCTTATGCTTGTTGGTAGTTAATTTTTATGTTGGTTGATGTGTGGAACATTTTATTTGAACTTGTTGGTATGTAACACTTAAGGGCGGTTGTTTTGGGGAAATTTGAACAATTAGTAACGATGGTTATGTGTTTGGAACAATTAAGTATGTTTGTGTGATGACGGTAAAATCTGGAAGGTTTGTAGTTCCCGAATTAAAACAATTTGAATTTGGTTTATGGAATGTAATAACGTAAGAACAATTAGGGATCGTGATGTTTTATTAATGTTGATTGTGTGTGTTTAATATCGATTTGTTTGTTGGTTGATGAATTTGTTGGATATTGCATTTGTGAGGTTGATAGTTGACTAGATTATGCTTGTTTGGTTGAATCATGGTGATACTATCTTGTTTGTGATCTTGTTAGATGAGTAATTTGGTTGAATATCATATCATGTTGATGAATGTTTGTATGAATTGGTTGATATTTTTGGCTCGTTATGACTTTATTGTGGGAGCACATGCTCTCCCGAGTGTGACGACCCGGAAATTTCCGACCAAATTTAAACTTGATCTTTATATGATCTTTATATGAATTCGACACGATAAGCAAAATCTGTAATGTTGAGTCTCGAAAACCTTAGAACTATATTCATGTAATCAATTACCCTTTGATAATGCCCGACGATTCACGAACAATTAATTGTAAATAAATATGTATGTACATATATATATATATATATATATATATATATATACATAAGTAAATTAATATATATATATATATATATATATATATATATATATATATATAAGTATATTAAAAATAATAATTAATTAATTAATTGTAATACTCGAGTGACATTTCGTTAGTGTTCATATAGATCTAATACGAGTTTAGGAAGATTTAAAATGAAAGTGGATCGTAAATGGAATATGAAGATTTTAGATTTGACTGAAATATTTTTATCTTTTTAGTTTAAGATTTAGTACCCCGTACATATTACCTGAAACTAAAAACAAATATTAGACGAACCTTTATGATCACATTTTTCACATTTAATGACTAAAATAAATAAATATATTTAATCTAAAATTATGGGATTTTTTTCTGGAAACTTTTATCCGCCCCTAATTAACAGCGGAGTACAAAATCCAAATAAAAATCCAAATCAATAATAGAAGGGCGGCTAGTTATTGGCATGTTTTAATTAATAAATTATATTATAGCTATTATTATATTTATTATTACTTTATAATTTAATTATGTCAAAGAACAATCAAGTAATGGATCCGTGAATTTAAAGTGGATTACACTGCCTTGACTTAATACATTTAGATGAATGTTACACTTCTATCTTCACCACACTAAAATAAAATCACCACTGTCCATTCTCTACAACCTTAAGCCATAACCTCCACTTATGGTTCAACTCCACCACCCTCACCCCATCAATCACCTACAGACCACACCATCAATAAACCACCTCCTACTCATCATCTCTGTGTACAGCAGACTGAATACGATAGCATGAATCATGGAAAATTGATCACGGATACCTGTGTTCGGTTACATCATCACGATGATATTACAACATCAAATAGGCTCCTGGTCACTTCATCTTTGCATGAACTATGGTCACTTCATCACGATGATATTACGTACGTTACCATGCTTACCAGGTGGGTATACATAGTTCATTATTATTCTCCTCTTGGAACTTCAAGGTCGTTGTATGTGTATTTTAGGAAGATGGCAAAGAAGATTAAAACTATTATTTCTGTTTGAGGTTTCGAATATCAATAACACTACACCACCTTACCTCAACCTACCAACGAAACTCATCTTCAAACACCAAATCACATTTTTCTGTGTCCTTTTTCTGTTCCTATAAACCGAGGACAACCACCTTGTCCGTGATACCCACAACCACCACCGTGACCATTATGAACCACCTTCCACCTCCATCTCACTATAACCACCATAACCTTTTAACCGTTGTATTCTTCTGTCATGATCAACCATAACTACCATCACACCTTGAGACCTCATCACAACCACCGTATACAACCACCACCTCCATGAATTTATTTATTAATTTTTTTCTTCTCTGCTATTTTGTTTTCCTGTCATCGAACAATAGCTTAAAGCTACTATTGTACAGCTGCTACTGTAGCAATATATACCTATTTCTGTTTCTAAACATAACAACAACAATAGTGTACGTAATAATGAGGAAGCAAAAGTTGATGATGAAAGACATATTTTACTCAAGTGGTGGGTCGATAGGTCTATGACTTTGTCAATTTGGAGGTAACATTTACACATATACAATTATACAATGACTTTAATAATAAAAAGCTAATCATTCAAGTTAATGGGATGTGAGTCAGGAGGATGGAGACATTTTTGGATTCTAAATCACACGTACCAAATTTAATTATCTTAAATCAACGTATAGAAGAAAATCTGGGTTTAGGATTGCTAATGGGCTGCATAAACGATTACTAACGGGTTGTGTGAACTGTCACTAATGGACTATTATTTTGGGCTTTGAGTGCGCCGTAAAAACCTTGTTGTTGTTATTAAGTTAATTATTATTATCACTAATATTAGTAATATGATTATTAGTATAATTAATAGTATTATCATTATTATTATTATTACTAATATTTTCATTAAGTATTATTATTATTATTATTATTATTATTATTATTATTATTATTATTATTATTATTATTATTATTATTATTATTATTATTATTAGAATTATTATTATTATTAGTATTAACATGATTTTTAAATTTTTATTATTATTATTATTAACCTTTAGTATTAGTATTATCATTAAAAAACATTATTAGTAGTATCATTATTATTAACACTATCATTATTATTATCATTATTACTATCATTATTATTAGTTTCATTAACCTGATTTTTATATAAATTTATTTACATTATTTTTATTATCATTACTATTATCATTAATATTATTATTATTATTACAGTATTATTATTACTACAAACAAAACGGCTATTATTATTATCAAAATTTTTGTTTTCATTATCACTAATAAGATTATTATTATTAATTACTAAATAAATATTATATATATAAGAAAAATATATTACATAACTACATTGATATTTTTTTTATAATAAATACTAATTATTTATCTAATGTAAATAAAATAAATAGAGATAATTAAGTTATTAATGAAACACATAACTTACTAAAATAACAAGTAGATCACTAATAATATATAAATTTGTTAGATTACCATTATATGTGTTAATATATATAGATGATATAGGTTCGTGAATCCAAGGCCAACCCTGCATTATTCAGTATCGTCGTATGAATATTTTTACTACAAAATATTGTAGAGTGAGTTTCATTTGCTCCCTTTTTAAATGCTTTTGCAATATATTTTTGGGACTGAGAATACATGCGCTACTTTTATAAATGTTTTACGAAATAGACACAAGTAATCGAAACTACATTCTATGGTTGGATTATCAAAATCGAATATCGCTCCTTTTAGCTTGGTAGCCTAAGAATTAGGGAACAGTACCCATAATTGACGTGAATCCTAAAGATAGATCTATGGGCCTAACAAACCCCATTCGAGGTACGGATGCTTTAGTACTTCGAATTATTATTATACAGACGAGAGGATTCTGTTTTGGGGATATTCTACATGCATCTTGTTAATGTCGGTTACCAGGTGTTCACCATATGAAAGATTTTACCTTTATGCAGACGTGAGGATTCTGCTATGAGAATTATATTTATAAAATGAAAATCTTGTGGTCTATTAAAATTTGAAATTATTGTTTATGATAAACCTATGAACTCACCAACCTTTTGGTTGACACTTGAAAGCATGTTTATTTTCAAGTATGAAAGAAATCTTCCGTTGTGCATTTGCTTATTTTAAAGATATTACATGGAGTCGTTCATGGCATATTTAGGACAGTACCTCGCAATGGGACCAGATGTTGATGATTTCATCCAGGTGGATTAGGACGGGTCACTTCATGTGGTATCATAGTGGTGGTCTTAGCGAACCAGGTCTTGCATTAGTGTGTCTAACTGATAGATATTAAGATGCATTAATGAGTCTGGACTTCGACCTTAGCTGCATGTCAAAAAGTTTTTCTTATCATTTTTGTCAGAAATTACATGCTTATCATTCTTAGTCTAGACACATCTTACTGCATTAATTGCATGATTAGTGTAAAGAAAAAATTCGTATCTTAGCGTATCTGTTACTGTAAACTTTGTCTGACATATTCCGTAAATTCCTCCGTAATCTATGAAATCTTTTGTTCTATATATATAGATATTCTATCTAATTAGAATACCATCCGATAGCCGAAAATCATTTCATATAAAAAAAATCCTTTACTCACTCGTATAAAAAGGAACGCGCCACTAGTTCAAGTTCCTCGGATTCCGATATGGAGTTTCACTCAAGCTCCGAAAGCAGTATGACCGGAATGGATCAATCAATTAACCATCATCTATTATGGATGAATTGGGGATGGGTTCGTAGTCTACTAAATTATTGGAGACAAGAAGAAGGTGATCCCTTTCATCCACCACATTTCCCTCTTGGCGAAGAACCTGAACCACTTACCGGCGAACCTATCGGAAACACCATTTTCAGCCTCATTTCCAGGGTAGCTCGTCACGATTATATTCTATCCACAATTCTAAACCTTATTCATCCGCTCGTTCCGATCGACAATCATCCCGGAATAATGGAAGAAGTCAACAAGCTTTGCTCTCGAGTAATCAATTTGGATAATATGGTGCAAAACTTACCAGCTTCAACAACACCACCGGCACCAACAGTACTACCAACATCAACACCAGTACCACCAACAACCCAAGTTTCAACATCACACGTTTCAACATCACAATCCATACCTCGAACTTAATCATCGTTCTACTAATCGTTCTACATCACTTATCTTCGTTCTGCATGATGATTATGTAATCTCAAATGTTTTAGAGATTATATATTCTAGTTCTAACGGTAAATCAAATGAGATTAATATCAAAATTGACTCATTAAATTCATGATTATATCTGAAGAAAATATATATGTAAGTATATTTTCATAAAGATTGTAATTAAAAACTCTTTTGTACAAACTATTAATGGTGAAAATATTTTAACGGGTAGGTAATACCCGAGGAATATTTAGATTTCATATTAAAAAGTTATACTGTACATTCTTCCAATCTGATTTAACAGTCATTTACCATCCTACTTACATCCACAGAGATACGTATCCGTTCACCGCAGAATAACCATTTTCATTCAATTTCATATTTGGATTTTGACTTATCAGAATCCAACAAGTGGCATAATGAAGAAAACATTTGACAAAATAAAATTTGTAAGAAACAAACAAATTAACTATGAGAAATTTTGTTAAGAATCCACGCTAACAAAATCCTAGCTAACTGTTCCTAGCTAACTGTTAATTCCTTATTACATTTATTTATCGCAATTTTAATTCTCGCAATTTTATTTATCGTCATTTAATGTCTGTTATTTATTTTATGCACTTTAAATACCGTCAGATAAATCGAGACACATATACAATGTTTTGACATATCATATTGACGTCATCTATATATATTATTTGGAATAACCGTAAGTCACTCTATATCGCGGTAATGCTCGAGTTAGCATATAAAGGGTCGAGGTTATTTCTAAAATAATTTATATACTTTAAGTTGTGATCGAGTCTGAGACATGTATATAATGGGTCACGAAAAGTATTAGTTAATTCGAATATAATATATTAAACTATATATGAATTATTGAACTACTAACTGTGGACTACTAATATTGAACAATTAAAATGAATTAAAATATTGATTATAACATATGAAACTAAACATTTCTTCAAGTTTGCTACTTGATTTCATCTTAAACCACATTTGTATTTTGATGATTACAATCTGCGTTCAAACCCTTCCTGATTCCTGAAACCTCTCAATTAAGAAACAATTGAGATGATGATCCAACCACATGTTATCTACAGTTATGCACTTGGGAGAACTTCTGGAACCCAAGTAGAAGTTTAACACGAATCTATGATCCATTGGCGTGTTATTACCAAAAATAACTTTACAATACCTCTCCAAAGTAGCAAATTTTGTCACAGCTCCAGCAAGTCAACTTCAACTTTTCAGTCATTCTAGTCTTATTATAACCCTGATGTATATGCGTGCTCTTTTATTGTTACCAAAGGAACCTTTTATATTCCACCATATTACCAGCAGACGTACCAGTAACCTCATTACTCTTTGGCTTAAATCTCTCCGATAAATCACTATATTTATCTATTGAAGCCTTATCATGAACTCATCGACATCTTGTAACGATAATTACCATACCAAATACTGGGAGGCCATCTTTAAACGTCAAAAAGCGGAGTTTCTCGAAGACGTTAAGAAGATGTTTCTAGATACGATTGACGAGCAACTAGTCAATGTGGTTAAGGAACAAGTTAAGCTTGTTCTACAAGAAGATAATGTGGGAAGACGAGACTTTTTCTACAAGAATTTCAAGGATTCTCAACCTCCAACCTTTGATGGTGAACGAGATCCACTTAAAAGTGCCCGTTGGATCTCTGATATGGAGGGGGCTTTTCGTACTTGTGAATGCCCTCTCGATAAAAAGACGAGGTATGGTTATAGCATTTTAAGGGGCGATGCTAAATTGTGGTGGGACGCGAAGATCCAACTTTATGGTAAAGAACAATGTATGGATTTCACTTGGGAAGAGTTCAAGGCGGAGTTTTTCAATGAGTACTGAACTTCGGCCGATCTTACTAGACTTAAGGACGAGTTGCGTGCCTTGAGGCAAGGGTCGATGGATTTGAAAACTCTCAAATTCGTTTTCTTGTCAAAGACCCAATTTTGCCCGAAGTACGTCGGGAATGATAAAATTTTGAAGGAAGATTTCTATCGAATCTTGAACGACAACTATCAAGATAAGATTAGTGTAAACGTGGTGAAAAATTTTAATGAGTTGTTTGTTATGGCCAAAGGTTTTGAGTCGCTCACTTTGAGAAAGAGTGGCTTTACTTTTGGCAAGAGGAAGTTTGAAGCTACTAGTCATTCGAACAAGAAAAGTAAGGGTGCGAGTGAGAGTGTTGGTAGTGTGAAGAAGGGTACGTCCGGGGGTTTTGGACCCAAATGTTATAATTGTTGGCGACAAGGACACATGGCTCACAATTGCACTAAGCCATCGTCTACAACCAAACTCACTTGTTATAATTGTGGTAAGGAAAGGCACCGAAGGCCGGAGTGTCCCGATTTGAACACCGATCATGTTAAGAAGTTAGATAAGGCGGCGGGCACAGCTCGGGGACGAAATTACTTAATGACCCATGATGAGGCCAAGCAATCAAACGAAGTTGTCTCAGGTACTTTCATGGTTAACTCTAATCCGGCAAGGATCCTATTTGATAGCAGTGCTAATTTATCGTTTGTTTCTCCAAGATTTGTGTCTAAGCTTGATAAACCGCTAGCTAAGTTAAGTCATCCGGTAGAAGTTGAAATAGCGGATAGTAAGACGGTGCTAGGGGTTGATGTTTGTAATGATTGTGATATTGTGTTTGGTTCCAAAACGTTTAAAATTGATCTTATCCCGATGACCTTGGGTGAATTTGATATTGTCATTGGTATGGATTGGCTTGATCGTTATAGAGCCGATATTGCATGCCTTGAAAAATCTATTCGTGTGAAGGCCCCGTGTGGGGGAGAGTTAATTATTCATGGCGAGAGACGGAGAAGACTTGTGCCATTATGCACTTATGCACGGGCACGGCATTTTCTTGTTAGTGGTGGCATGGCTTTTCTTGCCCATGTGGTGGATACTCGTGAAGAGCCACCATCCATTAATGAAATTCTGGTGGTTAGTGAATTTGAAGACGTTTTTCCGGACGAATTACTGGGTGTTCCGGCGGAAAGACAAGTTGAATTTCACATTGAGTTGGTTCCGGGTGCTACTCCCATTCTTAAGACTCCTTATCTTTTAGCACCAACGAAATTGCAAGAGTTGTTAAATCAAACCCAAGAGTTGCTTGAAAAGGGTTTTATTTGACCGAGTGCTTCACCATGGGGCGCGCCGGTTTTATTCATGAAGAAGAAAGATGGTAGTATGCGGATGTGCATCAATTATCGGGAGTTAAACAAAGTGATGATCAAGAATCATTATCCATTGCCTCGGATTGACGACTTGTTTGATCAACTTCAAGGTGCAACGTATTTCTCTAAGATTGACCTACAGTCCGGCTATCACCAAATGCGGGATCATGAGGAAGATATTGAGAAAACGGCATTTCAAACGCGTTACGGGCATTATGAGTTTGTAGTTATGCCTTTCGGTCTTACGAATGCACCGGTGGCATTCATGGATCTTATGAACCTAGTGTGCCAACCTATTTTAGACAAGTCGGTGATTGTGTTCATTGACGGCATACTAGTCTATGCGAAGATTATGAAGGAACATGAACATCATTTGCATGGTGTGTTGAAGAAATTGCGGAAGGAGAAGTTGTATGCAAAATTCTCCAAATGTGAATTTTGGCTAAGGAAAGTTCAATTCCTTGGCCATATTGTGAACAAGGATGGTATTCAAGTAGATCCGGGTAAGATTGAGACGGTAAAGAGTTGAGGACGACCGACTACGCCTACGGAAATCCGAAGTTTTCTCGGATTGGTCGGTTATTATCGTCGGTTTATCCAAGATTTTTCTAAAATTGCTTCTCCTTTAACGAAGTTGACGAGAAAGGATGCGAGATTTAATTAGGAGAACGAGCAGGAAATTGCTTTTCAATTGTTAAAAGAGAAGTTATGTCAAACTCTGGTGTTAGTGTTGCCGAAAGGGGTAGAAGACATGACGGTTTATTGTGATGTGTCTTTAAATGGGCTCGGTTGTGTTCTAATACAAAGAGGTAAAGTCATTGCTTCCGCTTCTCGATAATTAAAGGAACACGAAACGAGATATCTGACTCATGATCTTGAGTTGGCGGCGGTTGTTCATGCGTTGAAAATTTGGCGCCATTATTTGTACGGTGTTAAGTGTACAATTTATTCGGATCACAAGAGCTTAAAACATCTTTTTGATCAACGAGATTTAAATTATCGTCAACGTAGATGGATGGATGTGGTAAAAGACTATGATTGTGAAATACTTTATCATCTGGGTAAGGCGAACGTGGTCGCGGATGCGTTAAATCGGAAGAGCCAACATCCGACGATACGAGTAGGATCGTTATGCATGATTATTACTAACGATTTTCTTGTAAAGCTCGGTGAGATACAAATTGAGGCTTTTGTTAACAATAAGCATGAGGAACGAATCGTAGGTCCACATGGTTTGTTGTCCTTTCAAGGACGAGTGTCGGTGCCTAGAATGGGAGATTTCCGACGAGTGCTACTTGATGAAGCACATAAGTCAAAGTATTCCATTCATCTGAGCGCGATGAAAATGTATCTTGATTTAAAGAAGGAGTATTGGTGGACGGGCATGAAACGTGATGTTGTAAAGTATGTTGAAAAATGCGTCACGTGTTTGCAAGTCAAAGTTGAACACCAAAAGCCGTATGGTATGTTACAACCGTTAGAAATTCCAAAATGGAAATGGGAGCACATTACCATGGATTTCATTACAAAGTTACCAAAGACGGCGAGAACCCAATTTGATTCGATTTGGGTGATAGTTGATCGGTTAACAAAAAGTGCTTTGTTTCTTCCCATTTGGGAAGCGATATCGTCGGAGACCTTGGCTAAGTTGTTTATCAAGGAGGTGATATCGAGACACGGGGTTCCTATATCTATTATTTCTGATCGAGATACTCATTTCACATCTCGGTTTTGGGAAAAGTTTCATGAAGATATGGGTACACAATTGAAATTGAGCACGGCGTACCATCCTCAAACGGACGGTCAAACCGAACGTATGACCCAAACATTAGAGGATATGTTACGGGCGTGTATTATTGATTTCGGTGGTAGTTGGGATGAGCATTTGCCCTTGGTGGAATTCTCGTACAATAATAGTTATCATACTAGTATTGGGATGCCACCTTATGAGATGCTTTATGGGCGGAGGTGTCGAACTCCGATTTGTTGGGGCGAAGTGGGTCAAAGAGAAATCGGGAGTACCGATTTGGTTTTAGAGATGAATAGAAAGATTGACATGATTCAGACTCATTTGAAAAAGGCCCAAGATAGACAAAAATCTTATGCCGATAAGCGTAGAAGACAAATTGAGTTCCAAGAAGGTGACATGGTGATGCTTAAATTTTCGCCATGGAAAGGTGTTATTCGGTTTCGAAAATGGGGAAAGTTAGCTTCTCGGTTTATTGGCCCTTTTAAAATTTTAGCTAGTGTTGGTGAGGTAGCGTATCGTTTGGAATTACCCGAAGAGCTTGCGGGGATCCATAATACATTTCATGTTTCCCATCTCCATAAGTGTCTTGCGGATGATTCATCATGGATGCCATTAGACGAAATCGAGTTAAACAACAAGTTGGAGTATGTTGAGGAGCCGATTACTATACTCGATGAGAAGGGCAAACGGTTGAGGAATAAAGAAGTGAGAACTTATAAAGTTCAATGGCATCGTAGTAAAGGTTCTGAGTTTACGTGGGAGCCCGAAGAATTTGTGTTGGTGTATCTTCCCTCTTGTCATGCAGCTTGGATCGCGAGGACACGCTCCGATTCAAGTGGGGGAGAGTTGTAAGACCCAAATTATTATTGTACAGCAGTGTAAATATGGTATATAGAGTGTGGGTATCATTGTGCAGTTGAACAGAAGTCATAAACCGCCCAGACCATTGTGCGCACCGCGCAGGGTTATGTGTGCGCGTCGCGCACTAGCCCTGTGCATAGTTTTCTGCTTTTTAATTGAAAGTTAAATGAAGGGTATTGTGTTCTTTTCACATGGGGACGTGTTCAAGGCTGTAAATGGCCAGTTGTGTGGTGGATGAAACACTTTAAACATTTCCACCAACCACTTCATCACTCCAATTAAAGGTTCTTGAGTGAGAAACCCATTTGAGTGAGAGAACGCTCAAATCAAGGAGGAAGAATTTGATATCGGGACAAACCGCGTGTGTTAAAGTTATTCATCTAATTACTAGCTACGTTGTGATTGTGGTGGTAAGCTCTAACTTTGATTCCTTATTTTAATTTGTTTAAGGGTTAGGGTTTGGGTTAGTGATGAACATAAAACCTATATTTGGTGATTTTGGGTGTTCTTGGGTAAGATTGGGTCATGAGGACCCAAGGATGACTAACCTAGGGTTTTGGAAATGTTAAATACACTTATGAGTCATAATTGGTTAGTTAATTACTAGCACACCTAGTTATTAAGCAAATGGGTGTTAATGGGGTTAGTGGATGACCCGAAATGGGTGTGTGACTTAAAATGGTTAAATGGGTAATAATTGACCTAGTTGGGAAAGATGGGTATGAAATACCCTAATTGTGTAATAGTTAGTGTTGTTGGACCTTAATCACTAGCTTTTAGTGATATGGGATGGTCTTGACCTTGAATGGACGGTTTTGGTGAAAATGGGGCATTTAATGCATTTAAGTCATTAAATGCACATGAGTGAATGGTTGGTGTTTAGTCCAACTAGTTTGTGTGTTGATTGAGTACTTATTGTATTAGGTACTTTGCTTTGAAGCTTGCGGAAGTATAAAACATTCACCGAAGGCGTTAAGGTGAGTGGAATAATTATGCATGTATGTATATAGTGTATTTATTTGTGTGCTATGGTACGAACCACGGATCCAGTAGTGCCATAGTATGTGCGAGTGTGCTATGATGTGAACCACGGAGCCGGTAGCATCATGGTACGTGTGTTGTAGTGTGAACCACGGAGCCGGTAGCACTATAGCACGAGTCGTTAAAGTGTGAACCACGGAGCCGATAGCACTATAAAAGAGTATGACTCGAGTTGTGATGTAAACCACGGAGCCGGTAGCATCAAAGTGTGAACCATGGAGCCGGTAGCACTATAAAATGAGGTGTGAACCACGGAGCCGGTAGCACCGAAGTGTGAATCACGGAGCAGGTTGCACTATAAAAGGGTATGACTCAAATGTGTAGTGACGTGAACCACGAAGCCGGTAGCGTCATAGCATTGTGTATGGTGTGAACCACGGAGCCGGTAGCACCATGACGCGTTTATGGTTAACCATATAGTTTGTGTATGCGTTGTTGTATAGCATAATATATTATTTCGGTGAATATGCTGTTGATTAGGCTAGTTGCGATATTTGGAGGTTATTAGCTTATACTCAGTGTTGGTATGCTAATTGTTATTACTAGCGATTATACGGTGTGTGTAAGTGTATGCAACTGGTATATTATATATGTATATGTATAATTATTGCATTCACTAAGCTTTGCTTACCCTCTCATTGTATACCTTTTTATAGGCTCTGGCGTGGACAAGGGTAAGGGCGTTCGTTTGGATTAGAGATCCCGCTTTGTTTTGATAGGGGACGCTTTTTGGGATGTGTTAGATTTTGAAGTTTGACCGAGATTTATGTAGTTTAACCCCCAAACATCATGCTCTAGTGTCGTTTGGAATTTAAACTAGCGTGGTCGAAACTTACATTTTGTATGAAACTCGTATTTTGGCCATATGTGGGCCCGGTTCATAAAACTTGTTTTATTATTGAAACGTGTTAGTTTTACATATTAGAACATGTTGTGAAAAGCGTTTCATCTAAACATGTCGGAAGTGGGAGATATTTAATTGAAATTTGACAAAACCGGACAGAAGCTATTGGAGCTTGTGCGCGCCGCGCACCCTATGGTGCTACGCGCTGCGCGCCTATGCTGAATAAAAAAAATATTTCATGTATTTGGTTGTATAACGGGTTGGGTTGTTACACTTCCTTAACAGTCAAAAGTTTGATAATAAAGAATGGCATGCTGAAAAAGCTCAAAAATTTTGATACTAAAAAAATGAATTGAGCAAACCATGAAGGAGACTCTGAACAAATCACAAGGACTAAACTTGTACATAAAGAATCCTGATGATTCTGTTCTGATGAAATCTTCAGCGAATACCTTGCTCCTTAATTATTCTAAATTATTGTGAATTAATTTCTTCATCACAATTTGATTCTAAAAACATAAGATATCATCGTATCTTTCATTATAAATATCCTCAATATTTCTGAATATATCTTCATAAATATTCTTGTCTGATATTATTTATCTCTCCGCGTTATCTTAAAACTGTTAATTTCTAAATTTCTGAAAAATTCGAGTTTGAATTATGAATGTTTTGAAGTAGTGTTAGAAATTGATGCATGAGTTAGTATAATATAATGACACTTGATCAACGTGATTATATTACAGTAAGTCATGCTGAGTTTCTAATGGAACGTGATGATTCACAGACCATAACATCATCATGTGCCATGCTACACGACTCTTACATTTTACCTAATCTCCAAACATATCAAGAACATATCTTTCTGATAGTTCTATCTTTTCTCTTGGATTCTTGTAATTTAACCAATTAAGATCATGCTATTATAATTTCTCTCTTAGAACATTAGCCATGTTCATTCGAAACCCCATACCTAAGAATTCTAGACCATTATTCGCTTGACTTAAAGTCGGGAGGAGAAAATAAAAGGATGGAACTCCAAAATATTAAGGAAACGGAGAGGGTGGATTTATTTGTGAAATATCCAACAGAGCAATCGAAACAGATTATCGCATTTAATCAAAGAAGATTCTAATTCCCTTAATTACCGAAGAATCAAATCTTATATAGATTTCGATGATTTTCTTTAAATCCCTTGAATTCTGGAATTCAATCGTGACTACGTCAAAAGTTAAATCTTTATCTCAATCTTTTGTGACAGCTTCACTTGTACGCTTCACATAATTGAATCGTTTTGTCTATATTAATTAATAATGATAAAATTCTCTTTATCAACTCATATTCATCATGAAAACATTTCTATTGTTAACCACGATGACTACATTCAAATTTCGGGACGAAATTTCTTTAACGGGTAGGTACTGTGACGACCCGGAAATTTCCGACCAAATTTAAACTTGATCTTTATATGATCTTTATATGAATTCGACACGATAAGCAAAATCTGTAATGTTGAGTCTCGAAAACCTTGGAACTATATTCATGTAATCAATTACCCTTTGATAATGCCCGACGATTCACGAACAATTAATTGTAAATAAATATGTATGTATGTATATATATATATATATATATATATATATATATATATATATATATATATATAAGTATATTAAAAATAATAATTAATTAATTGTAATACTCGAGTGACATTTCGTTAGTGTTCATATAGATCTAATACGAGTTTAGGAAGAATTAAAATGAAAGTGGATCGTAAATGGAATACGAAGATTTTAGATTTGACTGGAATATTTTTATCTTTTTAGTTTAAGATTTAGTACTCCGTACATATTGCCTGAAACTAAAAACAAATATTAGATGAACCTTTATGATCACATTTTTCACATTTAATGACTCAAATAAATAAATATATTTAATCTAAAATTATGGGATTTTTTTTCTGGAAACTTTTATCCGCCCCTAATTAACAGCGGAGTACGAAATCCAAATAAAAATCCAAATCAATAATAGAAGGGCGGCTAGTTATTGGCATGTTTTAATTAATAAATTATATTATAGCTATTATTATATTTATTATTACTTTATAATTTAATTATGTCAAAGAACAATCAAGTAATGGATCCGTGAATTTAAATTGGATTACACTGCCTTGACTTAATCTATTTAGATGAATGTTACACTTCTATCTTCACCACACTAAAATAAAATCACCACCGGCCATTATCTACAACCTTAAGCCATAACCTCCACTTATGGATCAACTCCACCAGCCTCACCTCATCAATAACCTACAGACCACACCATCAATAAACCACCTCCTACTCATCATCTTTGTGTACAGCAGACTGAATACGATAGCATGAATCATGGAAAATTGATCACGGCTACCTGTATTCGGTTACATCATCACGATGATATTACAACATCAAATTGGCGCCTGGTCACTTCTTCTTGGCATGAACTATGGTCACTTCATCACGATGATACTCGTACGTTACCATGCTTACCAGGTGGGTATACATAGTTCATTATTGTTCTCCTCTTGGAACTTCAAGGTCGTTGTATGTGTATTTTAGGAAGATGGCAAAGAAGATTAAAACTATTATTTCTGTTTGAGGTTCCAGATATCAACAACACGACACCACCCTACCTCAACCCACCAACGAAACCCATCTTCAAACACAAAATCACATTTTTATGCGTCCTTTTTCTGTTCCTATAAACCGAGAACAACCACCTTTTCCGTGATACCCACAACCACCACCGTGACCATTATGAACCACCTTCCACCTCCATCTCACTATAACTACCACAACCTTTTAACCGTTGTATTCTTCTGTCGTGATCAACCATAACTGCCATCGCACCTTGAGACCTCATCACAACCACCGTATACAACCACCACCTTCATGAAATTATTTATTAATTTTTTTCTCTACTGTTTTGTTTTCCTGTCATCAAACAATAGCTTAAAGCTACTATTGTACAGCTGCTACTGCAGCAATATATACCTATTTCTGTTTTTAAACATAACAACAACAATAGTGGACGTACTAATGAGGAAGTAAAAGTTGATGATGAAAGACATAATTTACTCAAGTGGTGGGTTGATAGGTCTATGACTTTGTCAATTTAGAGGTAACATTTACACATATACAATTATACAATGACTTTAATAATAAAAAGCTAATCATTCAAGTTAATGGGACGTGAGTCAGGAGGATGGAGACATTTTTGGATTCTAAATCACACGTACCAAATTTAATTATCTTAAATCGATGTATATAAGAAAATCTGGGTTTAGCATTGCTAATGGGCTGCATAAATGATTACTAACGGGTTATGTGAACTATCACTAATGGACTATTATTTTAGGCTTTGAGTGGGCCGTAAAAACCTTGTTTAACCGGGGCCACTGCTTCTATTTTCTTGTACATAACAAATAGGCGATGTTGTTTAGGATCATGAAATGATAATTAGGTGATGATGAATATTGATTGATATAAGATTATGATCATGAGTTGATGATGTTATGATTATTGTATGATCACTGGCCAAGTTAATTTTGTGAAGTATAAGAAGAAAAAGGGAAAACGGAATTATATGGGTTAAATAAAATTAATATGGGAATTATATCACGAAAATCAAGACAGAGCAGATGGTTTAGGGTGTTGTGTGCTAAACGAGAGGTTACGGGTTCGAGCCCTGTCCGAGGCATTCTTTTTAGGGAAAAAGCTTTTAAAGGTAGTTTCAAGTATTATTATTTTTAATGTTATTATTATTATTATTATTATTAATTGTTGTTGTTATTAAGTTAATTATTATTATCACTAATATTAGTAATATGATTATTGGTATAATTAATAATATTATCATTATTATTATTAGTAATATTATCATTAAGTATTAGTAGTAGTAGTATTATTATTATTATTATTATTATTATTATTATTATTATTATTATTATTATTATTATTATTATTATTATTATATTATTATTATTATTATTATTTTTATTATTATTGTTATTATTATTATTATTAGAATTATTATTATTATTAGTATTAACATGATTTTAAAATTTTTATTATTATTATTATTATTATTATTATTATTATTATTATTATTATTATTATTATTATTATTATTAGTATTATCATTAAAAAACGTTATTAGTAGTATCATTATTATTAAAACTATCATTATTATTATCATTATTACTATCATTATTTTTAGTTTCATTAACCTAATTTTTATATAAATTTTTTTACATTATTTTTATTATCATTACTATTATCATTAATATTATTATTATTATTACAGTATTATTATTACTACAAACAAAACGGCTATTATTATTATCAAAATTTTTGTTTTCATTATCACTAATAAGATTATTATTATTAATTACTAAATAAATATTATATATATAAGAAAAATATATTACATAACTACATTGATATTTTTTTTTATAATAAATACTAATTATTTATCTAATGTATATAAAATAAATAGAGATAATTAAGTTATTAATGAAACACATAAGTTACTAAAATAACAAGTAGATCACTAATAATATATAAATTTGTTCGATTACCATTATATGTGTTAATATATATATAAATGATATAGGTTCGTGAATCCAAGGCCAACCCTGCATTGTTCAGTATCGTCGTATAAATATTTTTACTACAAAATATTGTAGAGTGAGTTTTTTTTTCTCCATTTTTAAATGCTTTTGCAATATATTTTTGGGACTGAGAATACATGCGCTACTTTTATAAATGTTTTATGAAATAGACACAAGTAATCAAAACTACATTCTATGGTTGGATTATCGAAATCGAATATCGCCCCTTTTAGCTTGGTAGCCTAAGAATTAGGGAACAGTACCCCTAATTGACGCGAATTCTAAAGATAGATCTATGGTCCTAACAAACCCCATCTGAGGTACGGATGCTTTAGTACTTCGACTTATTATTATACAGATGAGAGGATTCTGTTTTGGGGATATTCTATATGCATCTTGTTAATGTCGGTTACCAGGTGTTCACCATATGAATGATTTTACCTTTATGCAGATGAGAGGATTCTGCTATGGGAATTATATTTATAAAATGAAAATCTTGTGGTCTATTAAAATATTGAAATGATTGTTTATGATAAACCTATGAACTCACCAACCTTTTGGTTGACACTTGAAAGCATGTTTATTCTCAG
This sequence comes from Rutidosis leptorrhynchoides, assembly GCF_046630445.1. Classification (NCBI taxonomy): domain Eukaryota; kingdom Viridiplantae; phylum Streptophyta; class Magnoliopsida; order Asterales; family Asteraceae; genus Rutidosis; species Rutidosis leptorrhynchoides. The sequence goes on from NC_092334.1 coordinate 458,536,782, forward strand.
GTATGAAAGAAATCTTCCGCTGTGCATTTGCTCATTTTAAAGATATTACATGGATTCGTTCATGGCATATTTAGGACAGTACCTCGCAATGGGACCAGATGTGGATGATTTCATCCAGGTGGATTAGGACGGGTCGCTTTACCGAGTATGGCCCTGCACATTTGTACCTTGTGAGCATACTTCAATTGTAGGGAACGCCATATGCTTTTGGCCCCTTCTTTTGGCTCATTAAGTGGTAAAACAACATGCAAGCGATTTTGGTGACTACATATTACTCGAATGTTAACAACAAAGATCATTTGATCTTGGCCGATTTTTATTTTCTTTTCCCTAATCACTTTTTGAAATCAAAATGTCCCTCATTTTCACTTACTCTATCGCTTTAATGCAATGAGGACATTGCATACGGTAAATGTAGGGAGGAGAGAGTTAAAATTTCGGGCCATTTTTAAACTTTTTCGGGCATATATGTCACATATTGTCATAACCCGACCTTAACCATAAGGACGATTACAATAACATATGATTTCATCGCGAGGTATTGAACTCTATATGCGACATTTTTCAAAAACTGCATTCGTTTTTACAATACAAACCATAGCTTTTATTACAAATACAAGGTTTAAACAACTTAATAATGATTATCGTTTAGCGATAATCTTAGACTTACAAACTTTACATGTGATAATAACAATACGACTTCCAACATATTTTACATTACAAATCCTCCGATATGCAGTTTTATTTTTGACACAAATATGCATACTCAAGATCTTGCTTAAATTCAACATGTTGCAGCGGAAGCTTTTAGTTATCACCTGAGAATAAACATGCTTAAAACGTCAACATAAAGTTGGTGAGATATAGGTTTAATGCCGGCAGCGTTATAAATATAGACCACAAGATTTCATATATAAACGTTTTAATAAAAATATTCTAAGTTGTTGAGCACTTGATAACCATACTTAACATTTAATCAACGTCGCATATTCCCTTTATTATGAAATCTTACTACACCGTACCAAGTGTAGTTACCGAAACGAAGTACTGTGCAACCGTTGAATACAGGTCGTCCAGTCCGGTTGGGGTTGTCAGGCCCGATAGATCTATCAACAGGATTCGCGTTTACAATACCTCATGTAAATAATAGTTACCAAGTTACAGGGAAGTATGCCAGCGGTACAACTCAACGTAGAATATATATTTTTAATCACTTGTGTCCATAACGTAAATCATAAAATGCATGTATTCTCATCCCGAAATATTTAGAGTTTAAAAGTGGGACTATATACTCACTTTTGCCATGAAGGTATTTATCACGACTTGGTCTCCGATAGATATCACGAACCTAACCATATATATAATATATCAACATATTTTCTTTTTAAGTAATCGTTACAAATATATATATATATATATATATATATATATATATATATATATATATATATATATATATATACTTTCAATACTTTTAATATTTTCTTAGTCCGTAGTTAGCAGTCCGATGTTAGTGGTCCACAATAAGTTGCTCAATAAAATAAATAAAGACCCCATCGTATTCGTATTGATCAGAATTAATCTCGACCCATGGTACCATGTTGTCAAATGACGTGTTGCGTACATAGAGTACCGTTTTGTCAAATGACGTGTTGCGTACAATCATGAGGTCTTATGATTAATCTTCTCGTGTTGTTTACGGGTGGTCCTGAAATATATAAAATAAAATCATAAGTAAATATATTTGAAATATCATATTAATTAGAAATATATGATTAATTTAATTTTTCTCCAAATATTTTCGTAACTAAACTAGCTTCGGATACCCGATCTTGTTTTAGTCTTAGTTTCTTCATTACAACTCCGTTTTTGTTGGTTCAACTTGCCACTTCCTTGGATCGAGTCAAATTTTAAGAATATGAACTGAAAATACCTTAGGTTGTATTCGAAATCACAGGTTATTGGTCAAACTTTGGTGAAACTTATGAAAGTGATCATTTTCCATCATAAAAACAACATTTAATGATCATTTTTCTAAAAATACTTACACTTTGAGTTAAACCATGAAATTTTTATGTGTTAACATATTCATAAGAAATATCATTTTTCCAGAATATGAACTTCCAATTCAAAGCTTAAGATGGTTTTTAATTATCCAACCCAAAACAGCCCCCGGTTGCACTCCGACGACGCAGATTCAGTTTTTAAGGTGTTCTTTGTAAAACCAAGTTATATCTTGTTAAGTTAGCATATCATTATGATATATTACAGGTCTTTAAGTATTTTAAAAGTCAAGTTAGAAGGATCTATTTAGTTTGCGAACAAGTTTGAAATCATTCAAACTATGTTCTTGTTGTTAAAATTTTATAGCACAAAATAAGATAGCTATATAAATATGAATCGAATAAGGTTATGAACAAGGTTACTACCTCAAGTTACTTGGACAAAGTTACTGTAAGAGATGAGAAAAATCCTAGAATCAAAAGAGTGGTGGAGTTGGATTGAAAGGTTGGAAGTAAACTTGTTTACTTGGAAGGATTTTTGAAGTGTTCTTGAATGGATTTTCTTATGATGATTAAGGGTTGTTTTTGAAGCTAGATATTCATGGTTATTTTCTGAGATTGTGAAGAACACTTAAGGTTCCTAAGAGTGTGTTTTTGGTTAGAGAAAATGTGTAGTAAAAATGAAAATGGAATGGAGTATAAATGGTGGTGAAAAGATGTATAAATTTGTAATATTGTGCAAAAGTCTTGTAATATGCCAAATTGATTAATCATGCATGCTAAGATCCAAAATTAGCTGACTCATGGCTGCTAATAAAGTGATTGTGATGTGTATATACTAATAGTAAATATGTATAGGAGCTGGGTATGATATGAGTACATATACTCTAGGTATACGTGTAGAAATTTTGAGGAAACGGAACGAGAATTCAAATATAGCTATCTTTTGTAAATATACTTATATTGTTTTATGTATATAAGCCCTTTAAAAGTGATTAAATACATATTTATACGATACTTGTATAAGTATTATAGGTTAAAGGTATATATGTCAAATAACGTTACGTATAGTTATCATTTTGAAAACTTAAGTTAGTAGTCTCAAAGTATACTTATAACTTATTGTTATTAGTACACAATGAGATGTTAAACCATTCTTAGATCATGTTAAATATATATAAATACATATATATACACAAACGTATAATTATCGTTTGTTATATAGTTCGTGATATCATCGGTCAAATTGGACGGTCAAACGTTGTGTAAAACTCTTTTTAAAAAACATAAATCTCAACAATTTAGATTGCTTATTATGTTGGTAAGGTTTAATTTATGTAAATATTAATCTTATAAGTGTAAAACGATCGGAAAAATCCGGGTCGTTACAGTACCTACCCGTTAAATAAATTTCGTCCCGAAATTTTAAAGTTGTACCTATTTTGCGTTCTCGGGAAACAAATGTGGGTACTTTTGTTTCATCTGATCCTCTCGTTCCCAAGTAAACTCAGGACCTCTTCGAGCATTCCAATGAACCTTAACGATTGGTATGTTGCTCTGCTTGAGTTGTTTAACTTCACGGTCCATGATTTCGACTGGTTCTTCTATGAATTGTAGTTTCTCGTCGACTTGTATTTCTTCAAGAGGAATGGTGAGATCTTCCTTTGCAAGACATTTCTTAAGGTTTGATACGTGAAATGTATTATGTACTCCTGCGAGTTGTTGCGGTAACTCGAGTCGATAAGCTACCTGTCCAATGCGTTCGATGATCTTGAACGGGCCTACATACCTTGGGTTTAGTTTACCCCTTTTACCGAAACGTATTACACCTTTCCAAGGTGACCCCTTTAACATAACCATGTCACCGATCTGAAACTCTAATGGTTTCCTTCGGACATCGGCGTAGCTCTTTTGGCGACTATGGGCTATTTTCAATCTCTCCTTGATTTGTACTATCTTCTCAGTCGTTTCGTGTATGATCTCGGGACCAGTTAATTGTTGATCTCCTACTTCATTCCAACAGATAAGGGATCTACACTTCCTTCCATATAGTGCTTCGAATGGTGCTGTAACGACCCGGAAATTTCCGACCAAATTTAAACTCAACCTTTATATGATTCCGACACGATAAGCAAAGTCTGTTATCATGAATCTCAAAATTTTTGGAACTATTTTCAAATATTCAGTTAACTTTGATCATGCCCGATGATTCACGAACAATTGTATGTAAGTAAATATGTGTGTGTGTGTATATATATATATATATATATATATATATATATATATATATATATATATATATATATATATATATATATATATATATATATATAATGGATATATAATATTATGAAATAATAATATACAATTTAACTGCTTAAACTAAATAAGTAAACCAAATACAAGATAACCCTTGAATTGAAAATGAAAAGTAATATACAAAATAATAAAAGTGTTATGAATCTATATAAACATATATGTATAATTTTTGTAATATTATATTCAGCATATGTTAATATATACATTATATAAATAATACATAGATAATAATAGGGATATTAATATATTAAATTTAATTACAAATTAAAATATAGTTAATACATTAACTGTAACTATAATTATTATTGACATCATTAATGTTATAACATGAAATTTGATACATGTAATTTGTTATGTTGTTATTAGTATTATTAGTCTCATTATTAATGTTGATATTAATATTAATCTATGTACTATTAATATTATTATTTCTAAAATAAAATATATAGATATAAACATGGGACACATGTAACTTGTTATATCTTAATTACTACTTGTATTATTATTATTACCTTCAACATTTAAAATCATTATGATTATTATCATTAACAATATTATGATTAATATCATTTTATAATTAATTATTAATATTAGTATTATTATTATTAATATAGTTATTATTATTAGTACTTTAAATTTATTATTATTAATAATATTAACATCTTTATTATTATTAATAAATTTATTAATTAATAAAATTAAGTAAAAATATATAATATAAGGACAAAATTACGCGAATCACCTGTCTTCTATCCTTATCAGTATTTTCTTTTTATTTATCTACCTGCTCCATTATTTGGTATTACTATCTACATGTGAACTATGTCGACACACCTCTATTATTCAATATCAATCGATTATCTCTGATCCTTGATAAAAATCAATCGTTTTCTCTATAATCATATTTAGATTATAACAGTTGGTAATCACATCTCTATCCATATTTTTTTTATTTATTTTCGTTTATTTTTTTTTCTGAACAATACTCCTGTCGACATTATTTGGGTATAAAACAAGTTAATGATATCTGGTTTTTCACACATTCGATAAATTCTTGCTATTCATTACAAATTACAACAACCAGTAACGATTTAAAACTAATATATTTATCCAAATTTTATTTTTACAGTTTTATACTCTGTACCATCGATTTTTTTTATTCAAATCCCAAATTTAAATGAAATTTCCAAATTTGTTAATGCCATGTTGTTAGAATTCATTTATGAAAATTTTCTGCAAAAGATCATATCTCAATTCTTGCTATTGAGTATGAAATTTGGAGTCAAACTTTTATTTTAAAAAGTCAAAACAATCTGTTTTTCGTTAAATTCGAGTCTGTTTTTGAGTTTAAGGAACAATTGACGAATGAGAAAGTTTTTAGGGGCGATTTCAAACAAATTTCGTGTTATAATCTGTGTCTCAAATGTCCTAAAAATCGAAAGTGAGATTCAAGTTTATATTATTTTTTACGACGAACAGTGACCTGTTCTAAATTTTTTTTCGTTTATCTGTTTTAAACAACTTAATCGACCAATAATTAATTTTGGATTCATCTGAAAACTTAAGATAAAATGGTAAATTAGTTGTGGGATTATGATGTGGTTCTTTGCTCGATCAAATATGAAGGGGAAGAAGATAACAGTTTAATGGGTTAAAAGAAAATAAAATGGAATATAAACCAGAATAATTGTATCAGACGGATGGTAGAAGAGTGTTTGTGTATGCGAGAGGTCTCGGGTTCGAGTCCCGGTTTGGGCGGTTTACTATTTTTTTTGAGCATTTAAAGGTAGTTCATTTATTAACTTATTATTATTATTATTATTATTATTATTATTATTATTATTATTATTATTATTATTATTATTATTATTATTATTATTATTATTATTATTATTATTATGATTATAATTATAATTGTTATAATTAGTATTATAAGTGTTATTAATGTTATTATTATTATAGTTTTATCAATTAAGTATTATTATTATTATTATTATTATTACAAATAATATTATCTAATTGTCATTATCATTATTACTATTATTACTAGTATTATTTTTATTGTTAATACAAATATTATTATTAGTAATATTAAAATTATTATTTTTATCGTTAAAACTATTATTATTATTATTATTATTATTATTATTATTATTATTATTATTATTATTATTATTATTATTATTATTATTATTATTAGAGTTATCAATATTTTTATTATTTTTATCATTATTATCATTTTTATGAGTATTACTATTATTCTTATAAAATTACTATTATTAACATTAAAATTATTATATTTAACATTATTATTATTATTGATATATCAAATGAAGATTTTATACATAAAAATATATATGTTTTGTTTATAAAACCTAATCATATTAATACTTTTGTAATAAATGTTAATTAACTATATGAAGATAAATATATCTAATTAAGTTATTAATAAAACACATGATATAAAATAACAATTAAAATCACTAATAATATATATATATATTTGTTCTATTGCCATTACATGTATTAATATACATGATTGAATAATAGGTTCGTGAATCCGAGGCCAACCTTGCATTGTACAATGTCGTCATATGTATTTTTACTACAAAATACATTATTGTGAGTTTCATTTGCTCCCTTTTTATATATATTTTTGGGCTGAGAATACATGCGCTGATTTATAAATGTTTTACGAAATAGGCACAAGTACTAAAACTAATTCTATGTGGGTTTAAACCAGAAATATACCCTTAGCTTGGTAACATTAAACTACTTGTCTATGTACGGTAGGCGCGAATCCTAAAGATAGATCTATTGGGCCTGACAAACCCCATCCTGACTATGGGATGCTTTAGTACTTCGAGGTTATTTTAAACACACCTGATCTGGTGTACTTCAGAGGGTAAAACATGAATGTTAAGGCTTGTTACCGGGTACCTACAACTTATAGAATACTTTTATACACTTGCGAGTGTACATATATTTATAGACAGAAATCTTGTGGTCTATTAAAATAATGAAAATGATTGTTATGATAAACCTATGAACTCACCAACCTTTTGGTTGACACTTTTAAGCTTGTTTATTCTCAGGTATGAATTAAGTCTTCCGCTGTGCATTAGCTCATTTTAAGGACATTACTTGGAGTCGATCATCGCAATGGGACCAAATGTTGATGACTTCGTCCAGGAGGATTAGGACGGGTCACTACAGTTGGTATCAGAGCGTTGGTCCTAGCGAACCAGGTCTTGCATTAGTGTGTCTAACTGATAGTTGTTAGGATGCATTAGCGGGTCTGGACTTCGACCTTAGCTGCATAATATAAGTATTGTTTATCATTCCTAGTGGAAAAATTTACTGCTTATCATTCTTAGTCTAGACACATCTTGCTGCATTGATTGCATGAATAGTGTATAGACAAATTCATATCTTAGCGCAGCTGCTAATTCATATCTTAGCGTATATGTTACTGTAGACTTTATCTGACACGTTTCCTTAAATCCGTAATCTACGTGATTTTCTGTACTATGTATAGGTATTCTATGTAATTAGAATATCATCCGATATCCGAAAACCATCTCATATCGAAAAATCCTTTATTCACTCGTATCAAATGAAACTCACCACTAGTTCAAATCCCTCGAATTCCGATATGAAGTCTCACTTAAGCTCCAATAGCAGCGTCACCAGAATGAATCAACCAATCAGCCATCCCCAATTCATCTGATGTGTTCGTAGTTGATTTAATCAATGGAGGCGAGAAGAAGGCGATCCTTTTCTTCCACCAACCGAATTCACCTCTTGGCAAAGAACCTAAAGCACTCATCGCCGAACCAATCTGAAACATCATTTTCACCCTCATTCCCTGAATACCTCGCCACAATTATCTTCTATCTAAAATTCCAAACCTTATTCATTCGCTCGTTCCTACCGATAATCATCCCGGAGTAATAAGTCAACGAACTTCGCACCCGAGTAGTAGCTTTGAAAAATATGGTGCAAAACGTACCAGCTTCAGCAACATCATCGGTACCAACAGTACCACCAACGTTAACATCAGTACCACCAACAACCCAAGTTTCAACATCACATTTCTCAACATCACAATCTATACCTCGAGCATAATCATCATTCTACGTATCGTTCTATCTACTTTATCTTCGTTCTACATATCGTTCTACATCGATTATCTTCGCTCGACATGGCGATTATGTAATTTCTAAAGTTTTAATTAACGATAAATCAAATGAGTTTAATATCTTATTGACTCATTAAATCCATGATTACATCTGAAGAAAATATATATGTATATATGTTTTCATAAAGATTATAATTAAAAATTCTTTTGTACAAACTGTTAATGATGAAAATATTTTAACGGGTAGGTAGTACCCGAGGAATATTGAGATTTCACATTAATAAGTTACATTGTACATCCTTCGAATCTGAATCAACAGTCATTTACTATCCTATCTGCAATCACCAATATATGTATCTGTTCACCACAGAATAACCATTTTCATTCAAATTTCATATTTGGATTTTGACCTATCAGAATCCAACAAGTGGCATAATGAAGAAAACATTGGACAAAAATAAAACTTGTTAGAAACAAATGAATTAACTAATTAAAATATTGTTAAGAATCCACGCTAACTGTTCCTAGCTAACTGTTCCTAGCTAACTGGTTACATTTTATTTATCGCAATTCAATTATCGCAATTTACATTCTCGCAATTTACATTCTCGCAATTTTATTTATCGTTATTTAATTTCTGTATTTATTTTACGCACTTTAAATAATGGGACACGTATACAAGGTTTCGACCTATCATATCGACCCATCTATATATATATTTCGGACCAACCATAGACACTCTATATGTGAATGTTAGAGTTGGCTATACAGGGTTGAGGTTGACTCCAAAATATATATATAGTTTGAGTTGTGATAAATACTGAGACCGGTACACGGGTCACGATACGTATTAAATTAATTCGAATATTATACATTAAATTATATATGAATTTATGGACTATTGGACAATTGGACTATTGGACTGCTAACTTTGGACAATTAAAATGATTAAAATATTGATTATAACATATGAAACTAAACAATTCTTCAAGTTTGCCACTTGATTTCATCTTAAACCTCATTTGTATCTTGACGATTCCAATTTGCGTTCAAACCCTCCATGATTCTTGAAAACACCTCGATTGAGAGAATGAACCAACCGCACTTCATCTACAGAAGGAAAGATTTATGCATATAGTTATGCACCTGAAAAACTCTCGGAAACTGAGTAAACGTTTAACACATATCCGTGCTAGCTCCTTTGGCATTATTATTACCCAAAATAACTTTGCAATTCCTTTCCAAATTAGCCAATTTTGTCACAGCTCCAGCAAGTCAACTTCGACATTTCATTCGAAACAAACTTATTATAACCTTCACATATATGCGTGTTTTTTTATTATTATCGGAGAACCTTTTATATTCCACCACATCACCAGCAGACGTATCAGCAACTTCGTTGCTCCTTGTATTTAATCTCTCCGACAAATCACTATATTTATCTATTAAAGTCTTATCATTAACTCATCCGCACCTTGTAACGATAAATGCCATACCAATTACCAGAAATCAGCGTTTAATCGTCTAAAAACGAAATTCTCTTGAAACCTCTCGAATTGACAACCGACGATTCAGATATGGCTGCAGTAAGTGCAGAGGAAACAACAACATTGTAGATGGTCTAAACGGCCAAAAGTTTAGCGATAAAGAATGGAGTGTTAGGAACGCTCGATCGAAAATTTGGTATTGAAAAACGGATTGAGCAAACCATGAAGGAGACCAAGGACAAACACAAGGACCAAACTCTATATTCAAAGAATCCAGGTAATTCTGGATCCGATGAAACCATCAACGAATATCTTTCTCCGTCATCATGTTAAAATCTTGCGGAAAATTTTTTTCTTCATCAACTTTCGATCTTAGAAATTCTAAAAATATCATCATAAATATCTTCGATATTTATGAGGATATTTTCATAACTCTTCTTAACCGAAATTAGTTATCTCTTCATGCTATCTGTGTTACATCATAAAAGAAACTATTTTAGTTTCTAAATTCTAAAACCTTCGAGTTTAAAATATGAATGATTTTGAAGTAGTGTTGGGAACGGAAGCATGAGTTAGTATAATATAATGACACTTGATCAACGTGATTATATTACAGTAAGTCATGCTGAGTTTCTAATGGAACGTGATGATTCACAGATCATAACATCATCATGTGTCATGTTACATAACTCTTTCATTCTGCTTAACCTCTGAACATATCAAGAAAATATATTCTTGATAGTTCCATCCTCAGGGATTCTGGTAGTTTGACAAATCAAATCGTGCTAATACATTCCTCTCTGCTTAGAATACTATAATCATTCGAAACTCCATACCCACGAATTCTGGACCAATACTTGAGGTACTTAATGGATAGAAGAGAAAGCAGAGCATAAAGCTTCAAAGTGTAAATAGGGTTATAAATCGCAGCAAATAAGAGAAAGCATTAACTGTGGATGGCAATGATTATAGAAGACAGAAGCAGGGGCTTCGAAATATAAGGGAAGATATAGAACCCAATAACAACACAGAAATTACAAACCGTGTATATCAATGCGTATAGCTATATAAAGACACGGGAGAATTAGGAACACTATAACCCCAAGAGCATAGTAGAAGTAAACAGGTTCCTCGGGTGGTAGTTGAAATAGAAAAATGACAGATACGATAGTTAAGGAAATATCAAGGATTAGAACTGGATTAAGCATTCTCACAATCTTTTGGATGTATGAACTGAGAAAGAAAGTATGGAAATGGTGGAAAGTAATGGAACGGAAGAAGTTCATTTATAGTGAAAACATCAGATGTAGTAATCAAGACAGATCATCGCATTTATTTAAAGAGATCCTAATTTCCTTAAATTCCGGAGAATGAGATCTTATTCAGATTACGAAGATTTTCTTTAATCCCTCGAATTCCAAAATTTAACCCTGACTACGTCAAAAGCTAAAACAAATCTTTATTTCTTCATTTCACACTTTTGTGACAGCTTCACAAGTACGCTTCACATAACAGAATCATTTCATCTATATTATTCAATGATGATAAAACTTTATTTATCAACTCATATTCGTCAGGAGAACATTCTTATTGTTATCCATGACGACCTCGATCAAATTTCGGGACGAAATTTCTTTAACGGGTAGGTACTGTAACGACCCGGAAATTTCCGAACAAATTTAAACTCAACCTTTATATGATTCCGACACGATAAGCAAAGTCTGTTATCATGAATCTCAAAATTTTTGAACTATTTTCAAATATTCAGTTAACTTTGATCATGCCCGATGATTCACGAACAATTGTATGTAAGTAAATATGTGTGTGTGTGTGTGTATATATATATATATATATATATATATATATATATATATATATATATATATATATATATATAAATGGATATATAATATTATGAAATAATAATATACAATTTAACTGCTTAAACTAAATAAGTAAAACAAATACAAGATAACCCTTGAATTGAAAATGAAAAGTAATATACAAAATAATTAAAGTGTTATGAATCTATATAAACATATATGTATAATTTTTGTAATATTATATTCAGCATATGTTAATATATACATTATATAAATAATACATAGATAATAATAGGGATATTAATATATTAAATTTAATTACAAATTAAAATATAGTTAATACATTAACTGTAACTATAATTATTATTGACATCATTAATGTTATAACATGAAATTTGATACATGTAATTTGTTATGTTGTTATTAGTATTATTAGTCTCATTATTAATGTTGATATTAATATTAATCTATGTACTATTAATATTATTATTTCTAAAATAAAATATATAGATATAAACATGGGACACATGTAACTTGTTATATCTTAATTACTACTTGTATTATTATTATTACCTTCAACATTTAAAATCATTATGATTATTATCATTAACAATATTATGATTAATATCATTTTATAATTAATTATTAATATTAGTATTATTATTATTAATATAGTTATTATTATTAGTACTTTAAATTTATTATTATTAATAATATTAACATCTTTATTATTATTAATAAATTTATTAATTAATAAAATTAAGTAAAAATATATAATATAAGGACAAAATTACGCGAATCACCTGTCTTCTATCCTTATCAGTATTTTCTTTTTATTTATCTACCTGCTCCATTATTTGGTATTACTATCTACATGTGAACTATGTCGACACACCTCTATTATTCAATATCAATCGATTATCTCTGATCCTTGATAAAAATCAATCGTTTTCTCTATAACCATATTTAGATTATAACAGTTGGTAATCACATCTCTATCCATATTTTATTTATTTATTTTCGTTTATTTTTTTTTCTGAACAATACTCCTGTCGACATTATTTGGGTATAAAACAAGTTAATGATATCTGGTTTTTCACACATTCGATAAATTCTTGATATTCATTACAAATTACAACAACCAGTAACGATTTAAAACTAATATATTTATCCAAATTTTATTTTTACAGTTTTATACTCTGTACCATCGATTTTTTTTATTCAAATCCCAAATTCAAATGAAATTTCCAAATTTGTTAATGCCATGTTGTTAGAATTCATTTATGAAAATTTTCTGCAAAAGATCATATCTCAATTCTTGCTATTGAGTATGAAATTTGGAGTCAAACTTTTATTTTAAAAAGTCAAAACAATCTGTTTTTCGTTAAATTCGAGTCTGTTTTTGAGTTTAAGGAACAATTGACGAATGAGAAAGTTTTTAGGTGCGACTTCAAACAAATTTCGTGTTATAATCTGTGTCTCAAATGTCCTAAAAATCGAAAGTGAGATTCAAGTTTATATTATTTTTTACGACGAACAGTGACCTGTTCTAAATTTTTTTTCGTTTATCTCTTTTAAACAACTTAATCGACCAATAATTAATTTTGGATTCATCTGAAAACTTAAGATAAAATGGTAAATTAGTTGTGGGATTATGATGTGGTTCTTTGCTCGATCAAATATGAAGAGGAAGAAGATAACAGTTTAATGGGTTAAAAGAAAATAAAATGGAATATAAACCAGAATAATTGTATCAGACGGATGGTAGAAGAGTGTTTGTGTATGCGAGAGGTCTCGGGTTCGAGTCCCGGTTTGGGCGGTTTACTATTTTTTTGAGCATTTAAAGGTATTTCATTTATTAACTTATTATTATTATTATTATTATTATTATTATTATTATTATTATTATTATTATTATTATTATTATTATTATTATTATTATTATTATTATTATTATTATGATTTTAATTATAATTGTTATAATTAGTATTATAAGTGTTATTAATGTTATTATTATTATAGTTTTATCAATTAAGTATTATTATCATTATTATTATTATTATTATTATTATTATTATTATTATTATTATTATTATTATTATTATTATTATTATTATTATTATTATTATTATTATTATTATTACAAATATTATTATCTAATTGTCATTATCATTATTACTATTATTACTAGTATTATTTTTATTGTTAATACAAATATTATTATTAGTAATATTAAAATTATTATTTTTATCGTTAAAATTATTATTATTATTATTATTATTATTATTATTATTATTATTATTATTATTATTATTATTATTATTATTATTATTATTATTATTATTATTATTAGAGTTATCAATATTTTTATTATTTTTATCATTATTATCATTTTTATGAGTATTACTATTATTCTTATAAAATTACTATTATTAACATTAAAATTATTATATTTAACATTATTATTATTATTGATATATCAAATGAAGATTTTATACATAAAAATATATATGTTTTGTTTATAAAACCTAATCATATTAATACTTTTGTAATAAATGTTAATTAACTATATGAAGATAAATATATCTAATTAAGTTATTAATAAAACACATGATATAAAATAACAATTAAAATCACTAATAATATATATATATATATATATATATATATTTGTTCGATTGCCATTACATGTATTAATATACATGATTGAATAATAGGTTCGTGAATCCGAGGCCAACCTTGCATTGTACAATGTCGTCATATGTATTTTTACAACAAAATACATTATTGTGAGTTTCATTTGCTCCCTTTTTATATATATTTTTGGGCTGAGAATACATGCGCTGATTTATAAATGTTTTACGAAATAGGCACAAGTACTAAAACTAATTCTATGTGGGTTTAAACCAGAAATATACCCTTAGCTTGGTAACATTAAACTACTTGTCGATGTACGGTAGGCGCGAATCCTAAAGATAGATCTATTGGGCCTGACAAACCCCATCCTGACTATGGGATGCTTTAGTACTTCGAGGTTATTTTAAACACACCTGATCTGGTGTACTTCAGAGGGTAAAACATGAACGTTAAGGCTTGTTACCGGGTGCCTACAACTTATAGAATACTTTTATACACTTGCGAGTGTACATATATTTATAGACGGAAATCTTGTGGTCTATTAAAATAATGAAAATGATTGTTATGATAAACCTATGAACTCACCAACCTTTTGGTTGACACTTTTAAGCATGTTTATTCTCAGGTACGAATTAAGTCTTCCGCTGTGCATTAGCTCATTTTAAGGACATTACTTGGAGTCGATCATCGCAATGGGACCAAATGTTGATGACTTCGTCCAGGAGGATTAGGACGGGTCACTACAGGTGCAGCTTTAATGCTCGCATGATAACTGTTATTATACTACAATTCTGCTAATGGTAGATATTTATCCCATCCGTTTCCAAAATCGATCACACATGCCCTGAGCATGTCTTCAAGAGTCTGAATTGTTCTTTCACTCTGCCCGTCAGTTTGTGGATGATATGCGGTGCTCATATCCAAACGAGTTCCTAGGGCCTCCTGTAGTGATTGCCAAAACTTTGATGTAAATCTACTATCACGATCGGATATAATGGAAATAGGTATTCCATGCCTTGAAACAATTTCCTTTATGTATAATCGTAATAGTTTCTCCATTCTATCCGTTTCCTTTATAGGCAAGAAATGTGCAGATTTGGTGAGACGATCAACTATTACCCAAATGGTGTCATAACCTCAGGCAGTCTTAGGTAACTTTGTGATGAAATCCATCGTAATACCATCCCATTTCCATTCTGGGATTTCAGGTTGTTGAAATAACCCTGACGGCTTCTGGTGTTCTGCTTTGACTTTAGAACAAGTTAAACATTCCCCAACATATGTTGCATCATCTGTCTTTAAATTAGGCCACCAATAATGCGTCTTAAGATCTTGATACATCTTTCCAACTCCAGGATGTATCGAGTATCTTGTCTTATGTGCCTCATTCAATATCAACTTCCTTAATCCACCCAACTTTGGTACCCAAATACGGTTTGCAAAATATTGAATTCCGTCTTCCCGTATAACCAGTTGCATCTCATACTTCTTCATTATTTCATTTCCTATGTTTTCTTTAGTAAGAGCTTCTCGTTGAGCCTCTTTGATTTGTGAGTTGAGATTCATGTGAATTTTTATGTACATCGCTCGTACTCGAATTGGTTCTCGTTCCTTTCTGCTTAGAGCGTCGGCCACTACATTCGCTTTCCCGGGATGATAGTGAATCTCACAATCATAGTCGTTTATCAGCTCGACCCACCTACGTTGCCTCATGTTCAGCTGTTTCTGATCGAAGATATGTTGAAGGCTTTTATGATCGGTAAACACAGTGCATTTAACCCCATATAAGTAGTGTCTCCATATCTTCAATGCAAACACTACTGCTCCCAGTTCTAGATCATGCGTCGTGTAATTCCGCTCGTGAATCTTCAATTGACGAGATGCGTATGCAATAACTTTCTTTCGTTGCATAAGGACGCAACCAAAACCTTGTCGCGAAGCGTCACAATATATCTCAAAATCATCGTTCCCTTCAGGTAACGATAAAATAGGTGCCGTAGTCAACTTCTTCTTCAGTAATTGAAATGCACTCTCCTGCTCAGAGGTCCATTCGTACTTCTTCCCTTTTTGCGTTAACGCTGTTAATGGTTTAGCTATTCGGGAAAAATCTTGAATAAACCTTCTATAATAACCAGCTAAACCCAAAAATTGGCGTATCTGCGTTGGTGTCTTAGGAGTCTCCCATTTTTCAATGGCCTCAATTTTAGCTGGATCAACCTAAATTCCTTTGCTACTAACAACGTGGCCAAGAAATTGCACTTCTTTCAACCAAAATGCACACTTAGAAAATTTGGCGTATAACTGTTCTTTTCTTAACAATTCTAATACCATCCTTAAATGCTGCTCATGCTCTTGCTCACTCTTGGAATAGATAAGAATATCGTCAATGAAAACGATAACAAACTTATCTAAATATGGACTACAAACTCGATTCATGAGGTCCATGAATACAGCTGGCGCATTCGTTAATCCAAACGGCATGACCAAAAATTCATAATGACCGTAGCGTGTCCGAAAAGCAGTTTTTGGAATGTCTTCTTCCTTAACACGTAGTTGATGATAGCCCGACCTTAGGTCGATTTTCGAGTAAACACATGATCCTTGCAATTGATCAAATAAGTCATCAATTCTCGGTAGTGGATACCGATTCTTGATAGTTAACTTATTTAATTCACGATAATCTATACACATTCGAAAAGATCTGTCTTTCTTCTTGACGAATAAAATCGGAGCTCCCCACGGTGAAGTGCTCGGTCGAATGAAACCACGGTCCAGTAATTCTTTTAACTGACTCTGAAGTACTTTTAACTCGGACGGTGCAAGTCTATATGGAGCACGGGCAACCGGTGCAGCTCCTGGTATAAGATCTATTTGAAATTCTACAGATCTAAATGGAGGTAATCCCGACAACTCTTCAGGAAATACTTCAGGAAAATCTCTTGCCACAGGCACATCGTTGATGCTCTTCACTTTTTCCTTCGTTTCGACCTTATTAACATATGCTAAGATGGCATAGCACCCTTTCTTCAAGCACTTTTGAGCTTTCAAACAACTAATGAGTTTTAACTTTGAGTTACCCTTCTCTCCATAAATCATTACTGGCGTTTTATCCTTACGAGGAATGCGAATTGCCTTCTTGGCGCACACAACTTCGGCTCCTATTTTGGACATCCAGTCCATGCCGACTATTACATCAAAACTTCCTAATTCTATGGGTATCAAATCAATCTTAAATGTTTCTCCGGCTAAATTTATTTTACAATCACGGCAAATTTTATCGGCTTTAATTAGTTTACCATTGGCTAACTCAATCATGTACTTAGCATCTAGAGGTAATGATGAACAATTCAATTTAGCGTAAAAGTCTCTACACACGTAACTTCTATCGGCACCAGTATCAAATATAATAGATGCGTATAAGTTATTAATGGTAAACGTACCCGTAACAAGCTCCGGGTCTTCACACGCCTCTCTAGCATTAATAACAAATGCTCTTCCACGTGCAGATCCATTATTCTTCTCTGGATTTGGACACTGGCTCTTATAATGACCCTGTTTCCCACACCCATAACAAGTAACAGTGGCCAAGGCAGTTCTATTTGCATTGGTGGCAGGAGTCTTGGTACCGTTTGTATTTGTAGCGGGAACCCTACAATCTTCAGCAAGATGACCTTTTCGATTACAATTGTTGCACACCACATTACAATAACCAGAGTGATGTTTGTGGCATCTGTTACATAAAGGATTTCGTCCTTTGTAACCTGAGTTTGAACTGCTACCCGCACCTTGCGTGGTTTCTTGTTTCTTGTTGGATTGTTGATGATTACCTTCCCACTTTCTTTTGTTTCCCGATGTCTTGACATCGGTGTTCTTATCCAGAATAATCTGGTCCATCAACTAGTTCGCCATGGTGATAGCTTCATGAATAGTCTTGGGTTTGGATGCTGTAACATTTGCCTTGACCTTTTTAGGCAAACCGTCTTTGTACAGTTCAATCTTCCGTTCTTCGGTTGGTACCAATTCGGGACATAGCAAAGCTAATTCCATGAATCGTTGATTGTAGTTGGTGAGTTCAGTACCAACAACTTTCAGGCTTCGTAATTCAGCTTCCAACTTCCTAACCTCGTTCCTTGGACAATATTCGTTGATTAGCATTGTTTTGAATTCTTCCCAGGGAGTATCATAAGCTACATCTCCTCCTACGGCCTTCACATAGTTTTTCCACCACGTAAGTGCACTATCTTGTAGGGTGCACGATGCATACTTGGTCATGTCCTTCTCAATACAACCACTGATTTTAAACACAGACTCAATCTTTTCGATCCACCGGGTTAAATCGACCGGTCCTTCTGTTCCACTGAATGATGAGGGCTTGCAACCTTGAAAAGTTTTGTAAGTGCACCCCACACGAGGATTTGGGTTAACTGCAGCACCTCTTACAGCCTCGACCCATAACATTCTGTCGTTCACTCGCTGATTGATGAGTTCCTGGATTTCTTGTTCCGTCATTCGGTTCAATCGCGCCATAATCTTCAATAAGAATGAAAAAAATAATTATTCACATGGAATATTATAGATGTAGTATGTATTTACAGTACATCGTAGCTTATTAATAATATGAACCAGTTATTATTATAAAAGCCTTTTCTTCTTATTAGCATTTTAGAATTATATCTAGGGTAGTACCTACCCGTTAAAGTTCATACTTAATAGCTTAGTACGAAAATCAATTACTATCACCCAAATAATACTCAACCATGGAAAATTATTGCATTTCACACTTCACTATTTTACATATGCTTATCTTACATCAAACATTAGGTAAACCACACTAGTAATATTATACAAAACATTATATGATCCCATGATTTAAAACAACAGCGCATCATTTAACCCAAAGCGTTTGTGTTCAAAGAAATCGCTTAAAGGTTATCCTGGTTATCTCCCTGCGTTTTGGCTGAGGAACCGAAGAACTGGATGTTGGGATAGAACTAATAGGAATAGCGGGAATAGGTGTGGAAGTATCTGGTGGAGTTGATGCCACAACATTCTCTCTAGACTCGGGATTTGGATTTTCCATTTCAGTAGCCTTTCGTTTCTTTCCTCGTTCGAACTTGTCTTTCGTAATTTCCTGTATTTCTTCCTCCTCAGGATCACTTTCTGGTTCCTCTTCAATTGATTCATCCGGAACTTGTGAGTATTCCCCAAAGGTATCGTTTTCATCATTAGACAGGTTAATGACTGGAACACCATCTGAAGATTCTGGTTCGGAGTCGCTGAATGTGATAACAAGTTCTAAGCTAGACATCTATCACATAACAACTAGCATGTTAGTATCACATAATATTTACATATTAATTTTTTTTAACCAACAGGGATAAGCAATAGTTTTCTAAATCAAACACGGTCAAAGTCCAGACTCACTAATGCATCCTAACAAACTCGATAAGACACACTAATGCAAATTTTCTGGTTCTCTAAGACCAACGCTCTGATACCACATGTCATAACCCAACCTTAACCATAAGGACGATTACAATAACATATGATTTCATCGCGAGGTATTGACCTCTATATGCGACATTTTTCAAAAACTGCATTCGTTTTTACAATACAAACCATAGCTTTTATTACAAATACAAGGTTTAAACAACTTAATAATGATTATCATTTAGCGATAATCTTAGACTTACAAACTTTACATGTGATAATAACAATACGACTTCTAACATATTTTACATTACAAATCCTCCGATATGCAGTTTTATTTTTGACACAAATATGCATACTCAAAATCTTGCTTAAATTCAACATGTTGCAGCGGAAGCTTTTAGTTATCACCTGAGAATAAACATGCTTAAAACGTCAACATAAAGTTGGTGAGATATAGGTTTAATGCCGGCAGCGTTATAAATATAGACCACAAGATTTCATATATAAACGTTTTAATAAAAATATTCTAAGTTGTTGAGCACTTGATAACCATACTTAACATTTAATCAATGTCGCATATTCCCTTTATTATGAAATCTTACTACATCGTACCAAGTGTAGTTACCGAAACGAAGTACTGTGCAACCGTTGAATACTGGTCGTCCAGTCCGATTGGGGTTGTCAGGCCCGATAGATCTATCAACAGGATTCGCGTTTACAATACCTCATGTAAATAATAGTTACCAAGTTACAGGGAAGTATGCCAGTGGTACAACTCAACGTAGAATATATATTTTTAATCACTTGTGTCCATAACGTAAATCATAAAATGCATGTATTCTCATCGCGAAATATTTAGAGTTTAAAAGTGGGACTATATACTCACTTTTGCCTTGAAGGTATTTATCACGACTTGGTCTCCGATAGATATCACGAACCTAACCATATATATAATATATCAACATATTTTCTTTTTAAGTAATTGATATATATATATATATATATATATATATATATATATATATATATATATATATATATATATATATATATATACTTTCAATACTTTTAATATTTTCTTAGTCCGTAGTTAGCAGTCCGATGTTAGTGGTCCACAATTAGTTGCTCAATAAAATAAATAAAGACCCCATCATATTCGTATTGATCAGAATTAATCTCGACCCACGGTACCATGTTGTCAAATGACGTGTTGCGTACATAAAGTACTGTGTTGTCAAATGACGTGTTGCGTACAATCATGAGGTCTTATGATTAATCTTCTCGTGTTGTTTACGGGTGGTCCTGAAATATATAAAATCAAATTATAAGTAAATATATATGAAATATCATATTAATTAGAAATATATTATTAATTTAATTTTTCTCCAAATATTTTCATAGCTAAACTAGCTTCGGATACCCGATCTTGTTTTAGTCGTAGTTTCTTTATTACAACTCCGTTTTTGTTGGTTCAACTTACCACTTCCTTGGATCGAGTCAAATTTTAAGAATATGAACTAAAAATACCTTAGGTTGTATTCGAAATCATAGGTTATAGGTCAAACTTTGGTGAAACTTATGAAAGTGATCATTTTCCATCATAAAAACAACATTTAATGATCATTTTTCTAAAAATACTTACACTTTGAGTTAAACCATGAAATTTTTATGTGTTAACATATTCATAAGAAATATCATTTTTCCAGAATATGAACTTCCAATTCAAAGCTTAAGATGGTTTTTAATTATCCAACCCAAAACAGCCCCCGGTTGCACTCCGACGACGTAGATTCAGTTTTTAAGGTGTTCTTTGTAAAACCAAGTTATATCTTGTTAAGTTAGCATATCATTATGATATATTACAGGTCTTGAAGTGTTTTAAAAGTCAAGTTAGAAGGATCTATTTAGTTTGCGAACAAGTTTGAAATCATTCAAACTATGTTCTTGTTGTTAAAATTTTATAGCACAAAATAAGATAGCTATATAAATATGAATCGAATAAGGTTATGAACAATGTTACTACCTCAAGTTACTTGGACAAAGTTACTGTAAGAGATGAGAAAAATCCTAGAATCAAAAGAGTGGTGGAGTTGGATTGAAAGGTTGGAAGTAAACTTGTTTACTTGGAAGGATTTTTGAAGTGTTCTTGAATGGATTTTCTTATGATGATTAAGGGTTGTTTTTGAAGCTAGATCTTCATGGTTATTTGCTGAGATTGTGAAGAACACTTAAGGTTCCTAAGAGTGTGTTTTTGGTTAGAGAAAATGTGTAGTATAAATGAAAATGGAATGGAGTATAAATGGTGGTGAAAAGATGTATAAATTTGTAATATTGTGCAAAAGTCTTGTAATATGCCAAATTGATTAATCATGCATGCTAAGATCCAAAATTGGCTGACTCATGGCTGCTAATAAAGTGATTGTGATATGTATATACTAATAGTAAATACATATAGGAGCTGGGTATGATACGAGTACATATACTCTAGGTATACGTGTAGAAATTTTGAGGAAACGGAACGAGAATTCAAATATAGCTATCTTTTGTAAATATACTTATATTGTTTTATGTATATAAGCCCTTTAAAAGTGATTAAATACATATTTATACGATACTTGTATAAGTATTATAGGTTAAAGGTATATATGTCAAATAACGTTACGTATAGTTATCATTTTGAAAACTTAAGTTAGTAGTCTCAAAGTACACTTATAACTTATTGTTATTAGTACACAATGAGATGTTAAACCATTCTTAGATCATGTTAAATATATATAAATACATATATATACACAAACGTATAATTATCGTTTGTTATATAGTTCGTGATATCATCGGTTAAATTGGACGGTCAAATGTTGTGTAAAACTCTTTTTAAAAAACATAAATCTCAACAATTTAGATTGCTTATCATGTTGGTAAGGTTTAATTTATGTAAATATTAATCTTATAAGTGTAAAATGATCGAAAAAATCCGGGTCGTTACACATATGCTACAAAGTTTGAAGCTTGCAATGTAGATTAATTTTTGGAACAAGTTTTTAACCCTTACACTAAATCAAATCATAAACAACTTAAAATGGTTAAAACTCGAATTTTTTTTAAACTTTTTGGAAAAGTAAAGTCTTTTCCTTGTTTCATGCTTGTATTCCACCAAGTGAAAGTAAAGTCTTTCACTTTCCATATGATTTTGAGCTTAAATGATAAATTTTTTGAGAAAAATCAAGTTTGTGCTTGAAAGTTAAAGTCTTTCAATGCACGTGCACCAAAACCAAGTGTTTAAAGCTCTATGCTTTAACACTTCTGGATGAGTCGAGTCCATCCATTGAAGGGAGTCAAGTCTTCCGAATGTTGTACTACTTGGTGTGGGACACTTCCTAATTCACACCATTTTATATTGAAATTGGTTGTCTCATCATTTCACGATGTTTCAACCGATGTATCATACCGAGGGAAGAGGAGCCACCAAGCTTCAACATGTGCTATCTTCTTGATGAAGAGCAATGGCTTCGTGCTAGTGTTGCTAGACAACACAACCCATATCCAAAAGCTATGGCACTCTTGCGCTTGCAATTAACGGAAAGGTAGTAACTACTTCCTATCTTTTCTTAAAATAAGCATAAAAGCTTGTTATGTGGGAAGTAGAACAACGCTCAGAAGTAAAGTCTTCCAACTATTCTTGTGTACCAAACTTGAAAGTAAAGTCTTTCAAGTCAAAGTCTTTATTCCAAGCTTGGGAGTAAAGTCTCCCAAGTCAAGCTCAACCACTTGAAAGGAAGTTAAAGTCCTCCTAATGCTTCAAAAACTTGGAATTGTCGGACTCTCTTATTTAGCCACGTGAGGTCCTAATTCCACGAACCTCTGTGAATGCTTTCGCCCTACTATGAGAGAAACCATAGAGTTGTGATAAAAATCTTGATGAGTGCCGGTTGGCCCGAGCCCAGGTTAACCAATAAAGGTGGGGTAACCATTCCCTTACCTTTGGCACACCCACCTTAACCCTATTCTTGGAATTAACAGTTTATATTTGGAATTGACGATCATTCTTGGAATTAACGGTTTATATTTGGAATTGACGAAAAATAGATGTTTTGGGGGCATGGAGGTGAAAGAGGGATAGCCAACGCGGTTTGATGAGGTGAACATTCTTTTCAAAAGCATATTCTTTACACGATGCATTATTTTATAACTAGTGGAGATGTGTACGATTTTCATGAGCCTTGTTCATTTCGGGGTGCACTTTACATTTTTGAGTACACTTTGAGCTTGTTTGAGTTAGTTGATGATAGATTGAGATTGAATTGTTTGATGAGTTTATCGCTATCCAGTGAATCCTACATATTTGGTCAAGGTCAAGGTCAAGGAGGTCAAGTTCGAGTTTGTATAGATTTGATGATTATTGATTGATGATTGATGACCTCCTCGTAGATGAAAAATTGACCAAATCTTAGGCAAAATTGGCTTAGAAAATGACAAGTGCAGGAAACAGCTCCAAAAGCGTCGTTCCTGGCCTAAAAGCGCCGCTCCTACAGGATCAAAAGCGCCGCTCCAGAACTAAAAGCGCCGCTATTATGCATGATTTGTCTTCATTTCTTATCAGTGGAAAAAAGCACCGTTCTTTAAGCTAAAGCGTCATTCCTGATCAGAGCCAAAAGCATCGCTATTCATCAAAAGCGCCGCTCCTGAAGCAAAAGCGGCGCTCCTGTAGCTGTTTCAGCCCAGATTTTCAGCACTATAAAGGGACGAGATTAGGTCATTTTTCATATGCATCTTTTGTAGCAGCTACCTAGGGTCCGATTTTCACACACAAAACCTTAATTTCATCATCTATTAGAGATTAAGGGAGGATTCAAGGGAGATTGTTCAAGATTCATCATCACTTAGCTTAGATCTTCATCTTCTTTGCAATTTGAGTTGTAATCTTTACTTCACTTTAATTACTTTGCAATATTTAGTTGTAATCATTACTTTAGTCTTAATACTTGCTTTGATTACTTGTAATAGCTTAAATATGATGATGATTTACATTTCTATGCTTATTATTAGTTTGGTTTTAGCCATGATTGGCTAAATCTCTTGTGTTTGCTTATCTATGAATCTCTAATGCTAGTGTTTGCCCCAAATCAATTGAATATTGTTGTTTGAATGAATTACATGATCATGTGTTGTTGAGATTGGCTAAAGAACCATTGCTATGAGTTTGTTTTAGGCTTGACTTTGATTACATATGTTGAGTAGCTCTCTTAGTGATTTGAGAAGTGAATCAATGTGTGCTTCCACACCTTAGGTGATCTAGACAACTAGCTAGGGAATTACAAGTGATTGTGTTCTTGATCTAAGTTGGTTTTCAATTGGCCTTTACTCAACATAGTAGTGCCGATTATCTTAAGTGATTTCGATAGTTGGGAGTTTTAAGTGATTTTAACTCAAGCTCAATCTTAATGACCAAATCATGCATAACTCGATCTTAGGATACAAAGCTTATGTGAATTCGTGGAGTATCATTCGAATTGAGGTTTAGAAGAGATTCTAACATTTAATAGTTCAACAACTTATGAGATAACAAAATAGGCAAAACGGGGTAAGCCAAGCATCGAGAGGATTGGATAAGTAAACACGTCTTAGTTAATTAATTTAAGTCTTTAATACTCGGCTACTTTGTTAATTTAGGTTTGTTTAATTGTACAAGTTTTAGTTGTTAGTTGATATCAATCAAACAACCCCCCCCCCCCCCAATCAAACAAACCCTAGGACAATTACTAGTTTCAAATAACCAACTTACACCGCTTCCCTTGGGACGAACTTGATAAGAATACTTGCATTAAAGTGCTATAATAACCGGGTTTTAAGTGCTCGTTAGTTTTGTGTGCTTGATTGTAGTGTTTAAGTCAAATATAAATTTAGAGGGTAAAAAGATGTATTGTAACGCATGCAACATCACACATTCTCTAAATAGTTAAAAGGATTTCTTACCAAGATTATGCTTAACTTAGGAATATATGCTTACTTGAAAGGAATACATGCTAGTTGTAGGACAATGTGCCTTATTTGTATGATATATGTGTAACTATATATATAAATATATATACATGCCTACATACGTGTCATTGATGATGAAACATCGGTTGGATGTGATCATACAATGTTAAGCAAAGAAAACTTGTCCTCAAGTATTCTTTGAAATCAACAAAATCGCCAAAACGCGCTCAATGTGAAGAAACAGACAAGAATCCACTATTCCCTGCTGCACGGTCAACCCACGGCAGACCGCAGAGTAAATCGTAGAAAATCACCACGGTCAATCCCACAGTCGACCGCGGTTCAACCGCACGGGTACAGACGGGTGTTTAAACCTTATTCTTGACACATTTCGTATTTTCATTCAAAAATCATTTTTATTTCCCTCTCCTTCACGGCTCAAGATCTTCGACCGCACACCAAGGAATCTACTCCTTCTCATCTCTAATCTTCAATCTCGGTAAGATTAATCTATGAATTCTCCTTGTTCAATTGTGTTAGTATGATGAATTCTTCAAACATCGCTTGAAGAAACCCTAATTTGAAATTTCCACTCAAATTGATACTAATAAGCAATTGTGTTCATGAAAACTTCAAAAACCTTTGAAATAGTGATTAACATTGCATCAATTTAAGACTTTGAATTCTAGGGTTCATCATACAACTAGATTAGGTTTTCATAAGTAAATTGTGCACATGATTCAAACACATTGTCACTAATGAAGAAGTAATAATGTAGAAATTGATAACATCAAAACACTTGTGTTGACGAAAATCAAGTTTTCAATTGATAAGTGAGGAAACTAGAACTGGCAAAACACGAATCCATGTGAACATTATGAAAAACACTAATAATCTAAAGCGCAAACTCATTGTCACCAAAAGAGGGTGAGAATGTTGACATCAAAACACTAAGTATTGATGATAACTAAGTTTGCAAATCATTGTATTGTATGAATAATGTGAAAACACATGTTCATGTAGTTGCAAACACATTCTTATCAAAAGAGGGTAAAAATGTGAAGAAAAACTAACACAAGAACACTAGTGTACTCATGATTAGCTAAAATTTGCAAAACAATGAAACACAATATGTCATTTATACGATCACTTTAATTTAAATTAAAGTGTTTTTGTATAGTAAATGGCAAGAACAAAAGACGCGGAATCAAGATGAAAGAAAACATACGACCCTCCGAAAACAATGAAATCCAAACTTAAATACAACGTCCAATTTCTCAGTGACAGGAAAATTGCTGAAGGAAGAAGGGTTGCCTACGGTTAACTACCCGAGCTTATGGCCACTTTCTCTGCACTCATGTGGGAGTCTTTTCTTACTATCGATGGACCAATTTATCCAACTCTCATCCGAGAATTCTACGCAAATTTTACTTTCGAGAACGGAGCAGTCACTTTCTAACTTCTCAAAAAATGTCACACATACTCTCTCTAGGACTTTGGTGAAATAATGGGAGTACCATCTACGGGTGAATAATTCTACAACTGTTATCATGACATAAGTAACCTTCTAAATTTTATTAACGAAGAAGAATTTCTTGATCTGTTATGCAAGGAAAGCGTTCCATGAGAGGAAATTACCTTAAAAGGAGTATTGGGAAGACATTTAAAGCCTAAGTATGAACTATGGAGTCATGTGATCAGCTACGACGTGTATTATAAAGCCAAAAATCACTCCAATATTCATGCCACTTAGTTTGCCTTGATATGGTGCCTAGAAAAGAAGAAATCTGTAAACATGGCTTTTCTCATGGCTTCAAGAATGAGCAATCTCATCTCTGAAACCACTCGAGGACTTTCTTATAGAATGCACCTTAACAGAATATTTGAGCACCTTGAAATCACTCATCCTCATTCTCAGCGGCCCATGTATGACTTCATCAAAAAGGGTAGACACTCCAAAACTTCATCTTTGAAAAAGAGAAAGAATAATGATGAAGCAGGCCCAAGTGAATCAAGCAGAAGGGCAATTGAAATCTCCAACAGTGATGAGGAAGAAACTGCTGATCTCGTGAGCAACTTGGATGTTAGTGGAAAACTTGATCACATTTACAAAAGTTCAATCGAGTGCACAAAGAAACAATCCAAGGTAAAGAAGCTACTGAAAGGGATATTGAGGTCATTTGCATGTGGATCAAGTGGAAATGCTGATGATAAGAGTGTGTGAGAAACTTGATGTGTATTAAAAACTTGTGTATTCTGGGTTTGTAATTCGTACTTCCTTTGTTTTAAACATTATCGTGGTTATGTGATATTATGTGTTTCAAAACCTTTTGCAGACCCCACACGGTCAACCGTGATCTCGACCGCAGTGTCCCTGGCATTTTTTTATTTTCAATAAATATGGAACAACTTCCAATGAATGCTATTCCCCTGCATATAATGACCAAATACAATTATAATTAATTGTGTTTGGAAACTCTTGGATAAATCAGTCTCCCAAATGTGTGAAATGTCATTTACTTCTCCACCTCCTTTTAAGAAAGTTCATCAAGGATCTTCATGCACCAAAAGCAATGAGTTCCTCTAAACCTTTTCTATTCTCTAATTCTAAACATCACTTAAATCTGAAAGTCTCTAGAGTCATCAATAAACCTCAAATGACTTGAAAAAAACATCTTGTAATGACTCAAGACTCATACAAGAAGAATGTGAAGTATTCTTCTATGACTATTCTACTACTCAAAAGGAGTTTGTTAAAGTATAATGTGAGTCTTTTCTCATGCGTGAGACTCATATCTTTCCCACTCTTGTCAAAGAATTCTACTCAAACTTTGAATTTTCATCTAATCGCATAGTAAAATTCAAAATGTTTGATCAAGAATATCTCTTGACTCTCAAACAAATCGGGAAAATTATCAAAGTGCCATCTAGAGGAGTTGAATTTTATGTCACTCAAAATTGTATACAACTCCTAACTCATTTCATTCCACAAAGGGCACTCACTTCTCACTTTCTCAATTCAAATCTCAAACTGAGTACACTTTGTCAAGAGGGCATTCTTGACAGTGATGTTTGGATTGAATATGAGACATGGAAGGTAGTCATTCGTTACAACATTTTCTTTCACAAAAATTACGATGACCAACTATCCGTGACTGAACTAGGACTTATGTGTTGTCAAAAGCAGTCAATACCGATCAACATTGCCTTCCTAATTGTAGTGACCCGAACTTTTCCATGTTTATATATATATTAAATGAAATTGTTATTTTACATGATTAAGTGTTTCCAACATGTTAATCAATCAAACTTGTTAAGACTTGATTTATTGAAATAGGTTTCATATAGACAATTGACAACCCAAGTTGACTGGTGATTCACGAACGTTAAAACTTGTAAAAACTATATGATGACATATATATGGTTATATATATAGTTAACATGATATTATGATAAGTAAACATATCATTAAGTATATTAACAATGAACTACATATGTAAAAACAAGACTACTAACTTAATGATTTTGAAAAGAGACATATATGTAACGATTATCGTTGTAACGACATTTAATGTATATATATCATATTAAGAGATATTCGTACATCATAATATCATGATAATATAATAATTTAAAATCTATTTTAATATTATAAACATTGGGTTAACAACATTTAACAAGATCGTTAACCTAAAGGTTTCAAAACAACACTTACATGTAACGACTAACGATGACTTAACGACTCAGTTAAAATGTATATACATGTACTATTTTAATATGTATTCATACACTTTTGAAAGACTTCAAGACACTTATCAAAATACTTCTACTTAACAAAAATGCTTACAATTACATCCTCGTTCAGTTTCATCAACAATTCTACTCGTATGCACCCGTATTTGTACTCGTACAATACACAGCTTTTAGATGTATGTACTATTGGTATATACACTCCAATGATCAGCTCTTAGCAGCCCATTTGAGTCACCTAACACATGTGGGAACCATCATTTGGAAACTAGCATGAAATATCTCATAAAATTACAAAAATATGAGTAATCATTCATGACTTATTTACATGAAAACAAAATTACATATCCTTTATATCTAATCCATACACCAACGACCAAAAACACCTACAAACACTTTCATTCTTCAATTTTCTTCATCTAATTGATCTCTCTCAACTTATATCTTCAAGTTCTAAGTGTTCTTCATAAATTTCAAAAGTTCTAGTTTCATAAAATCAAGAATACTTCCAAGATTGCAAGTTTACTTCCAAGTTTTCTAAATCCATTCCAAGTAATCATCCAAGATCAAGAAACCTTTGTTACTTACAGTAGGTTATCTTTCTAATACAAGGTAATAATCATATTAAAATTTTAATTCAATTTCTATAACTATAACAATCTTATTTCGAGTGGAAATCTTACTTGAAATTGTTTTCGTGTCATGATTCTGCTTCAAGAACTTTCAAGCCATCCAAGGATCCTTTGAAGCTAGATCCATTTTTCTCATTTCCAGTAGGTTTATCCAAGGAACTTGAGGTAGTAATGATGTTCATAATATCATTCGATTCATACATAAAAAGTTGTCTTATTCAACGTTATAAACTTGTAATCACTAGAACATAGTTTAGTTAATTCTAAACTTGTTCGCAAATAAAGTTAATCCTTCTAACTATACTTTTAAAATAAACTAAACACATGTTCTATATCTATATGATATGCTAACTTAATGATTTAAAACCCGAAAACACGATAAACACCATAAAACTGGATATACGCCGTCGTAGTAAAACCGGGGGCTGTTTTGGTTGGGATAATTAAAAGCTAAGAAGAACTTTGATTTAAAAGCTATACTTCTGGAAAAATAATTTTTATTATGAACATGAAACTATATCCAAAAATCATGGTTAAACTCAAAGTGAAAGTATGTTTTTCAAAATGGTCATCAAGATGTCGTTCTTTCGAAGGAAATGACTACCTCTTTCAAAAAAGACTTGTAACTTGTATTTCTGACTATAAACTTATACTTTTTCTGTTTAGATTCATAAAGTTAAGTTCAATACAAATCCGTGGCAACTGGAATCACTCAAAACGGATTAGAAACGAAGAAATGGCGAGTAAAACAAGATTGATAAAAACTACTCATTTTACCTACGTGAAAGTTAGTAATAAATCTATTCCAACCATAACCTAATCAACTTATATTGTATATTATGTAATCTTGAGATACCATAGACACGTATACAATGTTTTGACCTATCATGTCGACCCATCTATATATATATTGCGGAACAACCATAGACACTCTATATGTGAATGTTGGAGTTAGCTATACAGGGTTGAGGTTGATTCCAAAATATATATATAGTTTGAGTTGTGATCAATACTGAGATATGTATACACTGGGTCGTGGATTGATTCAAGATAATATTTATCAATTTATTTATGTACATCTAACTGTGGACAACTAGTTGTAGGTTACTAACGAGGACAGCTGACTTAATAAACTTAAAACATCAAAATGTATTAAAAGTTTTGTAAATATATTTTGAACATACTTTGATATATATGTATATATTGTTATAGGTTTGTGAATCAACCAGTGGCCAAGTCTTACTTCCCGACGAAGTAAAAATCTGTGAAAGTGAGTTATAGTCCCACTTTTAAAATCTAATATTTTTGGGATTGAGAATACATGCAGGTTCTATAAATAATTTACAAAATAGATACAAGTACGTGAAACTACATTCTATGGTTGAATTATCGAAATCGAATATGCCCCTTTTTATTAATTCTGGTAATCTAAGAATTAGGGAACAGACACCGTAATTGATGCGAATCCTAAAGATAGATCTATTGGGCCCAACAAGCCCCATCCAAAGTACCGGATGCTTTAGTACTTCGAAATTTATATCATATCCGAAGGGTGTCCTGGAATGATGGGGATATTCTTATATATGCATCTTGTTAATGTCGGTTACCAGGTGTTCACCATATGAATGATTTTTATCTCTATGTATGGGATGTGTATTGAAATATGAAATCTTGTGGTCTATTGTTACGATTTGATATATATAGGTTAAACCTATAACTCACCAACATTTTTATTGACGTTTAAAGCATGTTTATTCTCAGATGAATACTAAGAGCTTCCGCTGTTGCATACTAAAATAAGGACAAGATTTGGAGTCCATGTTTGTATGATATTGTGTAAAAACTGCATTCAAGAAACTGATTTCGATGTAACATATTTGTATTGTAAACCATTATGTAATGGTCGTGTGCAAACAGGATATTTTAGATTATCATTATTTGATAATCTACGTAAAGCTTTTTAAACCTTTATTTATGAAATAAAGGTTATGGTTTGTTTTAAAAATGAATGCAGTCTTTGAAAAACTTCTCATATAGAGGTCAAAACCTCGCAACGAAATCAATTAATATGGAACATTTTTAATCAATAAGAACGGGACATTTCAGTTGGTATCCGAGCGTTGGTCTTAGAGAACCAGAAAAATTTGCATTAGTGTGTCTTATCGAGTTTGTTAGGATGCATTAGTGAGTCTGGACTTCGACCGTGTTTTCTTTAAAAATGATTGCTTAACATTTTTGTTGGAAACTATATATTATTAACATGTAAATATTATGTGATATATTAATCTCTTAACGTGTTTGATATTATGTGATAGATGTCTACCTCTAGAACAAGTACCATTGACTCACCTAATAATAATGAAGAGTCAAATGTAAATTGGAATAATTCGTGGACTGATTCACAAGTTCCCAAAGAGGAACCGGAAGAAGAGTCGGAACCAGAAGAAGAATCGGAACCGAAAGAACAATCGGAATCGGAAGAAGAAATAGAACCAGTGGGGGAAATAATAAAACGGTTAAGTAGAAGAAAATCCTCAACCAACCGACCAAATTTAATTATGGTCAATGGTGTTTCCGCCAAGGAAGCAAAGCATTGGGAGGATTACCAATTCTCCGATGAATCGGATCCCGACAAAGAATCCGATGATGTTATAGAAATTACCCTAACACAATTTAATAAGGCAAAAGAGAACAATAAGGGAAAGGGCATAAAAATAGAGAAATTTGATTCCAAACCCGATGAACTTTATATATATCGTCAACACCCGTATTTCTTAAGTTGTGACAATAACCCGGGAACCTCTAAACCACCAGGTTTTTCTAAACCAATGTGGAAAACGACGGCTCGTATTAGGGGAACATCATATATCCCTAGAAACTTGTGAAAACGAACCAAAATCGAAGAAGAAGAAACGAGCGAGTCGGGATAAGATAGTTGTATTCGTGTGGTGTAATATATGTAATATAATGTGCTTATGCTTTATGATATATGTAAAAATTGCTTGTATTAATAAGTATTTTTTTATTTTATGAATCTAACTCTTGTCTATTTTATAGTATAAAAACACAAAATAGATAGACAACCCAATATTTTAAGAGACCTACCCGGAGACATGATTGATGAAATCTTGTCTAGAGTCGGTCAGAATTCCTCGGCATAACTATTTAAGGTGAGATCAGTTTGTAAGACATTCGAAGAACGTTCCAAGAATTCCTTGGTTTATAAAAGGCTTTCGTTCGAAAGATGGGGGATATCACATTGGGAAATCCATAAGTTACGATGTGTTTACTTTGACGCATATATTGCGGGGAACCCAAATGCTATTTTACGCAACGGGTTAAGAAATTATTTTGACTCAATATATCCGAATATAGAACTTCGTGATTTAGAAAAAGCGGCTAACATGCAACATAAAGAAGCATGTTATGCTTACGGCTTAGTAATGTTCGCTTCTCACCAAAGTGAGAACAAGAACATCGGACTACAACTATTAAACAAAACATTCCCACAAGTGACGGAGTCGGTAATTGGGGTAAGAAATGAGGTTTTTAGATTTTTAAGGGACTGTTGGATATTACGTAACCCTCGTCCCTTTGATGATGTTACAACACACTGTCTTATCAACGGCCATAACGGTTATGTTCCACAAGACCAAGGATGGGAAGTAGTCCTAGTAAAACCGGAATGCATGACTTGTTTCTGGACGTATGAATTACGTGTCTTTATTGAAAGAACCCGTTCATATACATTATAAACGATTCACAATAGTTGATTACATTGCGAGGTATTTGACCTCTATATGATACATTTTACAAACATTGCATTCGTTTTTAAAAGACAATCTTTCTTTACATCAAAAATTGACAGGCATGCATACCATTTCATAATATTCACTATCCAACTATAAATTGATTTAATAATAATCTTTGATGAACTCAATGACTCGAATGCAACGTTCTTCGAAATATGCTATGAAAGACTCCAAGTAATATCTTTAAAATGAGCAAATGCACAGCGGAAGATTTCTTTAACACCTGAGAATAAACATGCTTTAAAGTGTCAACCAAAAGGTTGGTGAGTTCATTAGTTTATTATAATCAATTATTTCCATCATTTTAATAGACCACAAGAATTTCATTTCCAGTTCTCATAAATATACGTCTCATGCATAGAGACAAAAAATAATCATTCATATGGTGAACACCTGGTAACCGACATTAACTAGATACATATAAGAATATCCCCTATCATTCCGGGATCCTCCTTCGGACATGATATAATTTCGAAGTACTAAAGCATCCGGTACTTTGGATGGGGTTTGTTAGGCCCAATAGATCTATCTTTAGGATTCGCGTCAATTAGGGTGTCTGTTCCCTAATTCTTAGATTACCAGACTTTAATAAAAAGGGGCATATTCGATTTCGATAATTCAACCATAGAATGTAGTTTCAATTACTTGTGTCTATTTCGTCAAACATTTATAAAAGCGCATGTATTCTCAGTCCTAAAAATATAAAGGGTAAAAAGGCAAATGAAACTCACCATACTGTATTTCGTAGTAAAAATACATATAATGTCATTGAACAAGTGCAAGGTTGGCCTCGGATTCACGAACCTAAATTAATTATATATATTTATGTGTTGGTCAATATTTGTCTAACAAATTAGGTCATGTCATAGTGTACCACAATCCTAATGCTCGAGACTAATATGCAAAAGTCAACAAAAGTAAATTTGACTCAAAATAATTTCCAAAAATCTATACATGATTAATATATAGTTTAAATATCGTCGTTTTATATTTTTAAATATTTTTAAAAGATTTATTAGAGTAAATAATATGATTTATTTATTAATAAATAAAATTTTATATTATATTTATATAATAAAATATACTTTTATATATATTAAGTAATAAAATTTATAGGGTTCATTTAATATTATAAAGATAATATGATAGGTATTATTAAAGTAAGTTATTACACGTAGTAAAATATGTTTGTATCAAATATTTATTTGATAAAATAATATCTATAATGATAGTAAGTAAAAGTTGTATTATTTTGTAATAATAATTATTATTATAAAAATATCAATATTTATAATTACTAAGATGACATTATGATAAACGATAATTCTAATTATGATAACTTTAATATTTACGATAATTTTTAATATTATCTTTAAAATAATAATTCTATTTAAAATAATAATAATAATGATATTTTATAGTAACAATGACATTTCTATTAAAATGATAATTTTTGTTAAAATGATAGTTTTAATACTAACGATAATTTTCATAATAATAGTAATGATAAAAATAATAAGAACGATAATTTTATCTAAATCAATATCTTATAATATTTTAATTTCATCATGATACTCTTACCCATTATTTCCTAATCGTTTCATTTAATTGCTTTTAATCGTCTTTTATATCGTGTTCGTAATAATGATAATAATAGTAATCAAAATAATTAGGTGTTACAAATATTTGTTTTAACTACACTAATATTAATAATGATAGTTACTATAACATTATTAACGATAATACTAATAATTATCTTAATGATAATATAGTAATAATAATATTAACAATAACAATAACCATTTTTAAATAATGATATATATATATATATATTAATAATGATAATAATAATAATAATACCAATAATAATAATAATAATAATAATAATAATAATAATAATAATAATAATAATAATAATAATAATAATAATAATAATAATAATAATAATAATAATAATAATTGGATAATAATAATAATACTAATTATAACTTTAACGATAATAACGATAGTAATAATAATAAAAAATAACAATTTTTTTTAATGATAAATCCTTTTATTGATAAAGATAATAATAATAATAAGATAAAACTAGAACGACGATAATAACGACGATAATAATAATCATTTTTAATGATAATACAAAAATTCGATGGACTATAACTTCAAATCCGTTCATCGAAATCATTCGATATCTAAATGAAAAGTTCTTAATTTTTCGTTAGCTTTCCAACGACATGCATATCTTATACCTTATCTCAGTCGCATATATAACTAATTCAGGATTCAACATATCCTAACTAAAGGCAATATCAAAAGTACAAATATGCATAATCCTATATACTTTAGCACTAGTCAAGGATACACTATTAGTATGTAAAAGCTAAATTATGAGTACTCACGTATCAATATTGAGATTCAATATTGCAGGAAAGGTACGTAGACGCAACGGAGATGATAAACACTATATTGACCTCACGAGCATACCCATGAACCATACCCAATCACCTCCATAGCTATAACCCATAATTTCCTTAATCCAATCCAACTCGAAAAACAATTTCAAAATCACTCGGACAGCACTCTGACGTAATATTTTATGTATACTAATAATATCTTGAAATAATACGGAGTAAATATATATATGTAAATCGATTGAGAGAGTTTAGAGAAAAATATTTTCAAGTTTCTATGAAATAATGAAACCTATTGAATTCTATTTATAATAGATTTTTGAATTATTAAAGTGAATTATTAAAGTATGAATTATTAAAATAAATTATTAAAGTATGAATTATTAAAGTGAATTATTAAAGTATGAATTATTAAAGTGAATTATTAAAGTTAAAGTAAAGTAAAAATAAAGTAAAGGTAAAGTTTAAGTATAGTAAAAGTATAAAACTATGTACGTATAATACGCGTATAAATATATATAATATTAATTTAAATCGTTATATATATTTAATAAAATAAAATATAAATATCGTTATCTTTATCATACTGGTTAAGTAATGAGTTGTCAAAAGTGGTTCTAGATATTTATAAAAGTTATATACGTTTTAATAATAAAGTTCTTTTTAAACTGAAAACATTTTTGTACATTTGAAACTAAATCAAATAAATATAATAATTTTGTTTTCCAAAACCAAATATATTTTTAAGAATCATTTTGTTTAAAGGTTAAAATAATGGAAATCGTTATATCATAAAATGTTTTAGAAAAGTAGAATCATATATATTCATAATAGGTTTCAAGTTTTTAAATTACAGTTTGTTGGTGAAGCATGGGATAAAGTTCAAAGGTTAAATAAACGTATGAAATCATCTTAATGAAAAATGTCAAGTTACTTAACTTGTCGATATCCAACATCTAAGTTATTTACACTTCACGTTCTTACTTATAAATCACTTTACCATTTTCCGAATGTTGTCAAAAAGAATAGATTTCTTAAATCACAGTGGACCTCATAACATAGACCCGTAATCATATCATAATGTATCTGATAAATCAATCATTTGATATTATCTTCTAATTCCATCAATAAACATATTGAAACAAATACGTTCATGTAAAGTATTATACGTTTAATACTTTATTAATATTCTCAAGTTATAATATATATATACATATATATACATATTTATTTATATATAGCGGTTCGTGAATCGTCGGAATTTGGTCGAGGTTATAATGAATGTATGAACACAATTTAAAATTCTTGAGATTTAACTTAACAAACTTTGCTTATCGTGTCGGAATAATATAA
Organism: Rutidosis leptorrhynchoides; assembly: GCF_046630445.1. NCBI lineage: Eukaryota > Viridiplantae > Streptophyta > Magnoliopsida > Asterales > Asteraceae > Rutidosis > Rutidosis leptorrhynchoides. The sequence continues at coordinate 458,574,562 of NC_092334.1, forward strand.
AGATAAAGTTTAAATTTGGTTGGAAATTTCCGGGTTGTCACATTTATTGCCTTTACTGAACGACTTGTGTACTAGCTAGAATTATCTTCACAACTATCTTGTATCAAAGTTATTGTGTGCTATATTTCATGCTATATGTAAAATAAGCAGTATTGTAAGTTTGTAAAATATTGTGTAAAAGTTTGAACGCGAAATATTATTATAATCAGTTTTTCATATAGAATTGTAGTAGTTGAATTGTATATTAGCTACTAAGTATGAACTTAACGGGTAGGTACTACCGAATTTAAACTTATAAAATGCTAATATGAAGAAAAAGCTTTTATAAATGAGTTCATATTATGCTACGAGATACTATTGACTACTCTTAATATTCTGTATGATTAAATTGTTTCATTGGACTATTTGAAGGAAATGGCACCGACTACTCGACAAACCTTGAATATGAGCGAAGAGGAATTTCGTGCCTTTCTTGCTTCAAACATAGCCGCAGTACAGGCTGCGCTACATACCAATAATAACCTTGGATCTAGCAGTACAGGAAATCGTGTAGGATGCACCTACAAAGAATTCACTGCCTGCAAACCTTTGGAATTTGATGGAACTGAAGGACCAATCGGATTGAAAAGGTGGACCGAGAAGGTCGAATCCGTGTTTGCCATAAGTAAGTGTACTGAAGAGGACAAAGTGAAGTACGCTACGCATACCTTCACAGATTCTACGTTAACATGGTGGAACACCTATCTAGAGCAAGTGGGACAAGATGATGCTTACGCACTACCGTGGTCAGCATTCAAGCACTTGATGAACGAGAAGTACCGTCCCAGAACCGAGGTCAATAAGCTCAAGACAGAACTTAGAGGGTTACGAACCCAAGGATTTGATATTACCATGTACGAAAGACGATTCACAGAATTGTGCTTATTGTGTCCGGGAGCGTTCGAAGATGAGGAAGAGAAGATCGACGCGTTTGTGAAAGGATTATCGGAAAGAATCCAAGAATATATAAGTTCACACGAGCCCGCCTCCATACAACAGGCATGTAGAATGGCTCACAAACTAGTGAACCAGATTGAAGAAAGAATTAAAGAACAGACTGCTGAAGAGGCCAATATGAAACAAGTCAAAAGAAAGTGGGAGGAAAACGGTGATAAGAATCACCAATACAACAACAACAGCAATTACAACAATAATCGCAACAACTATCCCAACAATCGCAACATCAATCTCAACTACAACAAATGGCCTAACTACAACAACAACAACAACAACAACAACAGCAGCAGCAACTACAACAATCATCCCAACAACAATAATAACCGCAACAACAACAACAACAATCAGAAGCAGCTATGCCAAAGGTGTGAAAAGTATCACTCGGGGTTCTGCACCAAATTTTGCAACAAGTGTAAAAGAAATGGTCATAGCGCGGCGAAGTGTGAGGTCTACGGACCAGGGGTTAACAGAACGAAAGGAACAAATGGTGTCGGAACGAGTAATAGCGGAGCAAGTAGTGTCGGAGCAAGTTATGTCAATGTAGTTTGTTATAAATGTGGAAAACCGGGCCACATTATTAGAAATTGCCCGAACCAAGAGAACACGAATGGACAAGGCCGTGGAAGAGTTTTCAATATTAATGCGGCAGAGGCACAGGAAGACCCGGAGCTTGTTACGGGTACGTTTCTTATTGACAATAAATCTGCTTACGTTTTATTTGATTCGGGTGCGGATAGAAGCTATATGAGTAGAGATTTTTGTGCTAAATTAAGTTGTCCATTGACGCCTTTGAATAGTAAATTTTTACTCGAATTAGCAAATGGTAAATTAATTTCATCAGATAATATATGTCGGAATCGAGAAATTAAACTGGTTAGCGAAACATTTAAGATTGACTTGATACCAGTAGAGTTAGGGAGTTTTGATGTGATAATTGGTATGGACTGGTTGAAAGAAGTGAAAGCAGAGATCGTTTGTTACAAAAATGCAATTCGCATTATACGAGAAAAAGGAAAACCCTTAATGGTGTACGGAGAAAAGGGCAACACGAAGCTACATCTTATTAGTAATTTGAAGGCACAAAAACTAATAAGAAAAGGTTGCTATGCTGTTCTAGCACACGTCGAGAAAATACAAACTGAAGAAAAGAGCATCAATGATGTTCCCGTCGCAAAAGAATTTCCCAATGTATTTCCGAAAGAATTACCGGGATTACCCCCACATCGATCCGTTGAATTTCAAATAGATCTTGTACCAGGAGCTGCACCAATAGCTCGTGCTCCTTACAGACTCGCACCCAGCGAGATGAAAGAACTGCAAAGCCAATTACAAGAACTTTTAGAGCGTGGTTTCATTCGACCAAGCACATCACCGTGGGGAGCTCCTGTTTTGTTTGTCAAGAAGAAAGATGGTACATTCAGGTTGTGTATCGACTACCGAGAGTTGAACAAACTTACCATCAAGAACCGCTACCCACTACCGAGAATCGATGACTTATTTGATCAACTACAAGGCTCGTCTGTTTATTCAAAGATTGACTTACGTTCCGGGTATCATCAAATGCGGGTGAAAGAAGATGATATTCCAAAGACTGCTTTCAAAACATGTTACGGTCATTACGAGTTTATGGTCACGCCGTTTGGTTTAACTAATGCACTAGCTGTGTTCATGGACCTTATGAACCGAGTGTGTGGTCCATACCTTGACAAGTTTGTCATTGTTTTCATTGATGACATACTTATTTACTCAAAGAATGACCAAGAACATGGTAAACATTTGAGAAAGGTGTTAGAAGTATTGAGGAAGGAAGAATTGTACGCTAAGTTTTCAAAGTGTGCATTTTGGTTGGAAGAAGTTCAATTCCTCGGTCACATAGTGAACAAAGAAGGTATTAAGGTGGATCCGGCAAAGATAGAACCTGTTGAAAAGTGGGAAACCCCAAAAACTCCGAAACACATACGCCAGTTTTTAGGACTAGCTGGTTACTACAGAAGGTTCATCCAAGACTTTTCCAGAATAGCAAAACCCTTGACTGCATTAACACGTAAAGGGAAGAAATTTGAATGGAAGGATGAACAAGAGAAAGCGTTCCAGTTATTGAAGAAAAAGCTAACTACGGCACCTATATTGTCATTGCCTGAAGGGAATGATGATTTTGTGATTTATTGTGACGCATCAAAGCAAGGTCTCGGTTGTGTATTAATGCAACGAACGAAGGTGATTGCTTATGCGTCTAGACAATTGAAGATTCACGAACAAAATTATACGACGCATGATTTGGAATTAGGCGTGGTTGTTTTTGCATTAAAGACTTGGAGGCACTACTTATATGGGGTCAAAAGTATTATATATACCGACCACAAAAGTCTTCAACACATATTTAATCAGAAACAACTGAATATGAGGCAACGTAGGTGGATTGAATTATTGAATGATTACGACTTTGAGATTCGTTACCACCCGGGGAAGGCAAATGTGGTAGCCGACGCCTTGAGCAGGAAGGACAGAGAACCCATTCGAGTAAAATCTATGAATATAATGATTCACAATAACCTTGCTACTCAAATAAAGGAGGCGCAATAAGGAGTTTTAAAAGAGGGAAATTTAAAGGATGAAATACCCAAAGGATCGGAGAAGCATCTTAATATTCGGGAAGACGGAACCCGGTATAGGGCTGAAAGGATTTGGGTACCAAAATTTGGAGATATGAGAGAAATGGTACATAGAGAAGCTCATAAAACCAGATACTCAATACATCCTGGAACGGGGAAGATGTACAAGGATCGTAAGAAATATTTTTGGTGGCCGGGTATGAAAGCCGATGTTGCTAAATACGTAGGAGAATGTTTGACGTGTTCTAAGGTCAAAGCTGAGCATCAGAAACCATCAGGTCTACTTCAACAACCTGAAATTTCGGAATGGAAATGGGAAAACATTACCATGGATTTCATCACTAAATTGCCAAGGACTGCAAGTGGTTTTGATACTATTTGGGTAATAGTTGATCGTCTCACCAAATCAGCACACTTCCTGCCAATAAGAGAAGATGACAAGATGGAGAAGTTAGCACGACTATATTTGAAGGAAGTCATCTCCAGACATGGAATACCAATCTCTATTATCTCTGATAGGGATGGCAGATTTATTTCAAGATTCTGGCAGACATTACAGCAAGCATTAGGAACTCGTCTAGACATGAGTACTGCCTATCATCCACAAACTAATGGGCAGAGTGAAAGGACGATACAAACGCTTGAAGACATGCTACGAGCATGTGTTATTGATTTCGAAAACAGTTGGGATCGACATCTACCGTTAGCAGAATTTTCCTACAACAACAGCTACCATTCAAGCATTGAGATGGCGCCGTTTGAAGCACTTTATGATAGAAAGTGCAGGTCTCCAATTTGTTGGAGTGAAGTGGGGGATAGACAGATTACGGGTCCGGAGATAATACAAGAAACTACCGAGAAGATCATCCAAATTCAACAACGGTTGAAAACCGCCCAAAGTCGACAAAAGAGCTACGCTGACATTAAAAGAAAAGATATAGAATTTGAAATTGGAGAGATGGTCATGCTTAAAGTTTCACCTTGGAAAGGCGTTGTTCGATTTGGTAAACGAGGGAAATTAAATCCAAGGTATATTGGACCATTCAAGATTATTGATCGTGTCGGACCGGTAGCTTACCGACTTGAGTTACCTCAACAACTCGCGACTGTACATAACACTTTCCACGACTCGAATTTGAAGAAATGTTTTGCTAAAGAAGATCTCACTATTCCATTAGATGAAATCCAAATCAACGAAAAACTTCAATTTATCGAAGAACCCGTCGAAATAATGGATCGTGAGGTTAAAAGACTTAAGCAAAATAAGATACCAATTGTTAAGGTTCGATGGAATGCTCATAGAGGACCCGAGTTCACCTGGGAACGAGAAGATCAGATGAAGAAGAAATACCCGCATTTATTTCCAGAAGATACGTCAACACCTCCAACTTCTTAAAATTTCGGGACGAAATTTATTTAACGGGTAGGTACTGTAGTGACCCGAAATTTTCCATGTTTATATATATATTAAATGAAATTGTTATTTTACATGATTAAGTGTTTCCAACATGTTAAGCAATCAAACTTGTTAAGACTTGATTAATTGAAATAGGTTTCATATAGACAATTGACCACCCAAGTTGACCGGTGATTCACGAACGTTAAAACTTGTAAAAACTATATGATGACATATATATGGTTATATATATAGTTAACATGATATTATGATAAGTAAACATATCATTAAGTATATTAACAATGAACTACATATGTAAAAACAAGACTACTAACTTAATGATTTTGAAAAGAGACATATATGTAACGATTATCGTTGTAACGACATTTAATGTATATATATCATATTAAGAGATATTCGTACATCATAATATCATGATAATATAATAATTTAAAATCTCTTTTGATATTATAAACATTGGGTTAACAACATTTAACAAGATCGTTAACCTAAAGGTTTCAAAACAACACTTACATGTAACGACTAACGATGACTTAACGACTCAGTTAAAATGTATATACATGTAGTGTTTTAATATGTATTCATACACTTTTGAAAGACTTCAAGACACTTATCAAAATACTTCTACTTAACAAAAATGCTTACAATTACATCCTCGTTCAGTTTCATCAACAATTCTACTCGTATGCACCCGTATTTGTACTCGTACAATACACAGCTTTTAGACGTATGTACTATTGGTATATACACTCCAATGATCAGCTCTTAGCAGCCCATGTGAGTCACCTAACACATGTGGGAACCATCATTTGGAAACTAGCATGAAATATCTCATAAAATTACAAAAATATGAGTAATCATTCATGACTTATTTACATGAAAACAAAATTACATATCCTTTATATCTAATCCATACACCAACGACCAAAAACACCTACAAACACTTTCATTCTTTAATTTTCTTCATCTAATTGATCTCTCTCAACTTCTATCTTCAAGTTCTAAGTGTTCTTCATAAATTCCAAAAGTTCTAGTTTCATAAAATCAAGAATACTTCCAAGATTGCAAGTTTACTTCCAAGTTTTCTAAATCCATTCCAAGTAATCATCCAAGATCAAGAAACCTTTGTTACTTATAGTAGGTTATCTTTCTAATACAAGGTAATAATCATATTCAAACTTTAATTCAATTTCTATAACTATAACAATCTTATTTCGAGTGGAAATCTTACTTGAAATTGTTTTCGTGTCATGATTCTGCTTCAAGAACTTTCAAGCCATCCAAGGATCCTTTGAAGCTAGATCCATTTTTCTCATTTACAGTAGGTTTATCCAAGGAACTTGAGGTAGTAATGATGTTCATAACATCATTCGATTCATACATAAAAAGTTGTCTTATTCAACGTTATAAACTTGTAATCACTAGAACATAGTTTAGTTAATTCTAAACTTGTTCGCAAATAAAGTTAATCCTTCTAACTAGACTTTTAAAATTAACTAAACACATGTTCTATATCTATATGATATGCTAACTTAATGATTTAAAACCCGAAAACACGATAAACACCATAAAACTGGATATACGCCGTCGTAGTAAAATCGGGGGCTGTTTTGGTTGGGATAATTAAAAGCTAAGAAGAACTTTGATTTAAAAGCTATACTTCTGGAAAAATAATTTTTCTTATGAATATGAAACTATATCCAAAAATCATGGTTAAACTCAAAGTGAAAGTATGTTTTTCAAAATGGTCATCAAGATGTCGTTCTTTCGAAGGAAATGACTACCTCTTTCAAAAACGACTTGTAACTTATATTTCTGACAATAAACTTATACTTTTTCTATTTAGATTCATAAAGTTAAGTTCAATACAAAACCGTGGCCACTGGAATCACTCAAAACGGATTAGAAACGAAGAAATGGCGAGTAAAACAAGATTGATAAAAACTACTCATTTTACCTACGTGAAAGTTAGTAATAAATCTATTCCATCCATAACCTAATCAACTTATATTGTATATTATGTAATCTTGAGTTACCATAGACACGTATACAATGTTTTGACCTATCATGTCGACCCATCTATATATATATTGCGGAACAACCATAGACACTCTATATGTAAATGTTGGAGTTAGCTATACAGGGTTGAGGTTGATTCCAAAATATATATATAGTTTGAGTTGTGATCAATACTGAGATATGTATACACTGGGTCATGGATTGATTCAAGATAATATTTATCGATTTATTTCTGTACATCTAACTGTGGACAACTAGTTGTAGGTTACTAACGAGGACAGCTGACTTAATAAACTTAAAACATCAAAATGTATTAAAAGTTTTGTAAATATATTTTGAACATACTTTGATATATATGTATATATTGTTATAGGTTTGTGAATCAACCAGTGGCCAAGTCTTACTTCCCGACGAAGTAAAAATCTGTGAAAGTGAGTTATAGTCCCACTTTTAAAATCTAATATTTTTGGGATTGAGAATACATGCAGGTTTTATAAATAATTTACAAAATAGACACAAGTACGTGAAACTACATTCTATGGTTGAATTATCGAAATCGAATATGCCCCTTTTTATTAAGTCTGGTAATCTAAGAATTAGGGAACAGACACCCTAATTGACGCGAATCCTAAAGATAGATCTATTGGGCCCAACAAGCCCCATCCAAAGTACCGGATGCTTTAGTACTTCGAAATTTATATCATATCCAAAGGGTGTCCCGGAATGATGGGGATATTCTTATATATGCATCTTGTTAATGTCGGTTACCAGGTGTTCACCATATGAATGATTTTTATCTCTATGTATGGGATGTGTATTGAAATATGAAATCTTGTGGTCTATTGTTACGATTTGATATATATAGGTTAAACCTATAACTCACCAACATTTTTGTTGATGTTTAAAGCATGTTTATTCTCAGGTGAATACTAAGAGCTTCCCTGTTGCATACTAAAATAAGGACAAGATTTGGAGTCCATGTTTGTATGATATTGTGTAAAAACTGCATTCAAGAAACTGATTTCGATGTAACATATTTGTATTGTAAACCATTATGTAATGGTCGTGTGTAAATAGGATATTTTAGATTATCATTATTTGATAATCTACGTAAAGCTTTTTAAACCTTTATTTATGAAATAAAGGTTATGGTTTGTTTTAAAAATGAATGCAGTCTTTGAAAAACGTCTCATATAGAGGTCAAAACCTCGCAATGAAATCAATTAATATGGAACGTTTTTAATCAATAAGAACGGGACATTTCACTAATAGCCTCCCGAATGAACGATCTGAAAAAGGATCCTTTACAACCACTTCCCTATGGGGCACGTCTCACACGTATCTTCAAGTATCTTGGTCTACTTGTTAACTACTCTTCTTCGTGTGATACCCCAAGCAACTCACACAAAATGATGTCCTCGATAACAAGCAACTCATGCAAATGAAGCGCATGGCATGTGCCATTATCTTGATCTCTTGCGAGATACTTTGCATGTTATCTTCAATAAGAGTGTTTGCTCTCTATGTTTGTTTCTTTATCGGTTCTCACCATGTTTGGTGTTTGTGTGTGCACTTCTTCTTAAGAATAAATGAAAAATTTGTGTGTTTTTATGTGTTGTGGTTGTTATTTCTCCACCATGTACGGTTCAAGGGGGAGCATTTGTCTTAGGGCGAGCTTAGTTCCAGGGGAGCTAACCTTTTTGCTTCGACAAAAGGGGGAGAAAGTTGGATAAATGATGTTAACACTTGCATGTATTTATAGATAAATGTCCACCATCACTTATGTGTTTGTCATCATCAAAAAGGGGGAGAATGTTGAGGGATAATGTGGGTTAACATGGAATTATGCTTAATGACTATACTAATCTTAACCCATAACAATAAGTGTTTTGATGATGACATGTGCACGTAGCAAAAAGTGATGGTAGACATCTTGACATAAATCATCAAGTTCACTAATCCACACATGATCTAGCAAATAACCAAAAACCAAAGAAAGCATAAAATGTGAAACATGGTACACGGGTGAACCACGGTCGACCGTAGGTCAGACCGTGGAGACCTGCACCCGAATTTACGAAATTAGGGATGCACGGTCGACTCCATGGCTGACCGTGGATCAACCACAGAAACCTTCTGTTCGAATTTCGATCGAAAAATGTTTGACCACTTCCGGGCATCTATAATTTACGAAACCTGTTCAAACATGCGTAGGATAGTTTCCTCCTTCATTCCCAAAGGAGTTTTGGTCACTAGAATACTAATCTTGGTTAATCACGCCTAATAACACCTTAATGATGATTAATCCTAAATTAAGGATAACACATAAGTGTTATAGGAAAACATGTACATCTAAAATGTATCTCGACATACTTAGGATGGTCAGCAAGTCCCAAACAAGAATTGCTCTTTCCTTGTACATGTGTTGGATATTAATGTATGTTTATACATTAATCTTGCAAATGCCACTTTGCAAGTAAAAATTCTTAATCTTAGTTTAATGATATGTTATCACTATATGCTTAATTCTAAGATTATTTAATGATCTCTTGCTAGTCATTACATGAATATTACTTTACTACTTATTATTAATACATATGTATTATTTGACTAAGTGCTAAGTGCTAAATGATAAGTACTAAGTTAATATGTATATGTATCAAACTTGTCTTGCTATTTGTTACTAGATGGAACTAGTATTTGGACTACTTCATTATATGCATGTGTTACTTTGGATAAATTGTTAAATGTCATAATCTAATAAACTTAAAAGACAATGAAACATTAACACACATAGGTTTGTTTAAGTCTAATATTAAGTTTATGAATAAGTTTCAACATGATTAACTTGATGTATTGCAACATACTTAATGTTACTACATGCTTAATGTAAGATCCTATTTCCCAGGTGGTTGGGATGCCGTCCAAATTGGTGGGACGCCATCCCAGTGTTAAGGACTGGACGCCGTCCAGGGAGTTTGGACGCCGTCCAAATGAACTGGCGGGCCAGCTGTCTTGTTTTTAGATATTTAAATAGGTATTTTGGTAATTTCACATGGGGGCCGAATTTAAAGCCCTAGATCAGTTTTGGAGCATCATTTACTCCATTTACAACCACCCAACCTCTTCCACTTCAATTCTATAGAGAGAGAGTGATTCAAGTGTGAGAAAGCTCAAATCGAAGAGGAAGAAGCTTGTTTCGGGTTAGAGCTCGGGCATTAAAGTTGTTCATCTCCGCACTAGATACGTTTTGATTATGATGGTAAGTCTTAAACTTGATTTCCTTAGTTTAAATTGTTTAAGGGTTAGGGTTTGGGCTAGTGATGAACATAAAACCCATTTGTTAGTGATTTGGGTGTTTTTGGGTAAGTTTGAGTCATGAGGACTCAAAGATGACTAACCTAGGGTTTTGAAATGCTAAATGTGTTTATGAGTCTTAAATTGGTTAGTTAACTACTAGCACACCTAGATGTTATGTAAGTGGGTGTTATTTGGGTATGTGGTGGCCCGAATGGGTGTGGAAACCTCAAATGGGTAAAACGGGTCTTTGATGGCCTAAGTTGTCTTGTTAGTGTGAAAATGCGATAATATTGTGATTATATGTGTAGTAAGACCATAAATGGCTAGAGTTAGGGTTTTTGGTGAAGTTGACCCAATATTAGGGTTAAGTGTGCAAACGGGTCGGAATTGAACCATGGGTCAAAATGACTCTAGGATGTTGAGTGAGTTGGTTGAAAAACTTGATTGTGTGATTAATTAATTATATACAAAATGTAATAGGTGCGTACGTTGAAGGTTGTGAGCTTGGTTTAACATTCACCAACGGCGTTAAGGTGAGTGGAGTAATTATGCATGTATGTATATAGTGTATTTATTTGTATGTTATGGTATGAACCACGGAGCCGGTAGTACCATAGTATGTGTGAGTGTATTATGATGTGAACCACGGAGCAAGTAGCATCATGGTATGTGTGTTGTAGTGTGAACCACGGAGCCGCTAGCACTATAGCACGAGTCGTAAAGTGTGAACCACGGAGCCGCTAGCACTATAAAATAATATGTGAACCACGGAGCAGGTAGCACTATAAAATTAGGTGTGAACTACGGAGCCGGTAGCACCGAAGTGTGAACCACGGAGCAGGTAGCACTATAAAAGAGTATGACTCAAATGCGTAATGACGTGAACCACGGAGCCGGTAGTGTCATCACATTGCGTATGGTGTGAACCACGGAGCCGGTAGCACCATGACGCGAGAATGGTTAACCATCTAGTTGTTTATGTTTATGTTTACGTTGTAAAGTAGCATATTATATTGTCATGGAGTATATGATATTGATTCATGCTAGTTGTGGTAATTGGAGGTGATTAGCTTATACTTGGAGTTTATATGCTAATTGTTAATACTAGCGAACATGCGGTGTGTGTGTGTGTGTGTGTGTAAGTGTATGCAAGTAGGTATATTATATATGTATATGTATAACTATTGCACTCACTAAGCTTTAGCTTACCCTCTCGTTGTTTACCTTTTTAGGCTCCGGCGCGGACAAAGGCAAAGGTATTCGGGTAGATTAGTGGTCTCTCGCTTATTTTGATAGGGGATGCTTTTGGGTTAGCTTTTGGAAGTTCGGCCAAGATTTGGATAGTTTAACCCCAAAAATCATGCTCTAGGTGTCGTTTGAAATTTAAACTCTTAGGGTCGAAACTTGTATTTTGAACGGAATTCGTAAAACGGGACATTGTGGGCCCGGTGTTGTAAAACTTGTTTTGATGATAGAAATCCTTTAGTTTTACTTATTATAATATGTTGTGAAAAGGTTTTCATCTAAAAGTATCGTAAAGCGGGTTTTCTGCTCATATAAAATGGAACCCGAGATCAAAACCTGGCAGTTCATTGGGACACCGTCCAAGCCTTTGTTACTGGATGCTGTCCAGAATCTTGGACGCCGTCCAGAATCTTGGACGCCGTCCAGATGTACTAGTCCAGGAAAAATTTTATTTAGTGTGTTTTTGGAATAATGAAGTCGGGTTCTTACAAGTGGTATCAGAGCATGGTCTAAGGAATTTAGGCGACTTGAGATAGGTGCCTAGACTTAGACTTTATTGTGTATGCGCTTTATGCGGGACTTGTAGGACTTTGGGTCGGATCGAAAATTGTTAGTGCTTAGGTTTATGTGAACTAACCTTGCGCTAATTGTTTTTGTGTTGTGTTTAGCAATCATCAAGCGAGATAGACGTTGTACTAGCAAGTTAATGCGACGTGCTCGCGTAACAATGATTAGCTACCATTGTTACGGGTTCAAATCGTGTCAAACAAGCGATGTACGACGATTGTCGAGCAAGATGGGGTAGTGTGATGTATATGTATATACTTATGTGCTATGTCCTTTCGTTTCGTTGTTTAATCTATTTCGTTTTATAGAATGAAGATGAGAAACGGGCCCGAAAATGATAATGGGGGTACAAGTGAGGGCGCCGATTTCACGACCAAGGTTGAGGCCATCTTTAAACGTCAAAAGGGAGAGTTCCTCAAGGATGTTAAGAAGATGTTTCAAGATACAATTGACGAGCAACTAGTTAATGTAGTAAAGGAACAAGTTAAGGCCATTCTTCACAAAGATAATGTGGGAAGACGGGACTTTTTCTATAAGAATTTCAAGGATTCTCAACCTCCCACCTTTGAAGGTGAAAGAGACCCTCTTAAGAGTGCCCGTTGGATCTCCGATATGGAGGGGGCCTTCCGTACTTGTGAATGTCCTCTCGATAAGAAGACAAGGTACGGGTGTAGTATGTTGAGGGACGATGCCAAGTTGTGGTGGGACGCAAAGCTCCAAGTTTATGGTGAAGAGCAATGCATGGAATTCACGTGGGATGAATTCAAGACGGAGTTTTTCAAAGAATACCGAACTTCGGCCGATCTTACAAGGCTTAAGGAAGAGTTGCATTCCTTGAGGCAAGGTTCGATGGATTTGAACACTCTCAAATCCGTGTTTTTGTCCAAGACCCAATTTTGCCCGGAGTATGTCGGGAATGATAAAATGTTGAAGGAGGACTTCTATCGAATCTTGAATGACAATTATCAGGAGAAGATTAGCATAACCGTGGTGAAGACTTTTGATGAATTGTTCGATATGGCCAAAGGTTTTGAGGCACTAGTGTTGAGAAAGAGTGGCATTACTTTCGGTAAAAGAAAGTTTGAAGCTACTAGTCAATCTAACAAAAAGAGTAAGGGTGCTAGTGAGAGTGTTGGCAGTGTGAAGAAGGGTGCGTCCGGGGGCTTTGGACCCAAATGTTATAATTATGGACGACAAGGACACATGGCTCGTGATTGTACAAATTCATCCTCAACATCAAAGCTCACTTGTTACAATTATGGTAAGGAAGGACACAAAAGGCCGGAATGTCCCGATTTGCGGGGTGAACATGTTAAGAAATTGGAGAAGGCGGCGGGTACGGCTAGGGGTCGCAATTATTTAATGACGAATGATGAAGCCAAACAATCTAACGAAGTTGTCTCAGGTACTTTCATGGTTAACTCTAATCTAGCGAGGATACTCTTTAATAGTAGTGCTAACTTGTCTTTTGTGTCACCAAAATTTGTACCTAAACTTAATAAACCGTTAGCTAAGTTAAGTCATCCGGTAGAAGTCGAAATAGCGGATGGCAAGACGGTGCTAGCTGTTGATGTGGGTTAAAAATGTTAATGTTTTATTTGGTGCCGAAAACTTTAAAATTGATCTCATCCCGATGACTTTGGGTGATTTTGATATCATTGTTGGTATGGATCGGCTCGATCGTAATAGAGCCGATATTCCATGCCATGAAAAATCTATTCGTGTGAAGACCCCAAGTGGGGGAGAGTTAATTATTCATGGTGATAAACGAAGAAGACTTGTGCCGATATGCACTTTTGCACGGGCACATCGTTTCCTTGTTGGTGGTGGCATGGCTTTTCTTGCCATGTTGTTGATACTCATGATGAGCCACCACCCATTCGTGAAATTCCAGTGGCGAATGAATTTGAAGACGTTTTTCCTGATGAGTAACCGGGTGTTCCGGCGGAAAGACAAGTTGAATTTCGCATTGAGTTGGTTCCGGGAGCTACTCCCATTGCTAAAACTCCTTATCGTTTAGCACCAACAGAAATGCAAGAGTTGTTAAATCAAACCCAAGAGTTGCTTGAGAAGGGTTTTATTCGACCGAGTGCTTCACCATGGGGCGCTCCGGTTTTATTCGTGAAGAAGAAGGATGGTAGTATGCGGATGTGCATCGATTATAGGGAGTTGAATAAAGTGACGATCAAGAATCGTTATCCATTGCCTCGGATTGACGATTTGTTTGACCAACTCTAAGGTGCAACGTATTTCTCTAAGATCGACCTACGGTCCGGTTATCACCAAATGCGGGTCCGTGGGGAAGATATTGAGAAAACGGCTTTTCGAACGCGATATGGGCATTTTGAATTCGTAGTTATGTCTTTTGGTCTTACGAGTGCACCGGTGGTATTCATGGGTCTTATGAACCGAGTGTGCCAACATATGTTGGATAAGTCGGTAATTGTGTTCATTGACGACAAACTTGTCTATTCGAAAAGTATGAAGGAACATGAACATCATTTGCGGGGTGTGTTGAAGACGTTGCAGAAGGAGAAGTTGTATGCTAAATTCTCCAAATGTGAATTTTGGCTAAGGGAAGTTCAATTCCTTGGTCATATTGTGAACCAAGATGGTATTCAAGTAGATCCGGGGAAGATAGAAATGGTGAAGAGTTGAGGACGACCGACTACGCCTACGGATATCCGAAGTTTTCTCGGATTGGCCGGTTATGATCGTTGGTTTATCCAAGACTTTTTCAAGATTTCTTCTCCATTGACTAGGTTGACGAGAAAGAATTCGTGATTTAATTGGGAGAACGAGCAAGAAATTGCTTTTCAATTGTTAAAAGAGAAGTTGTGTCAAGCTCCGGTGTTAGTATTGCCGGAAGGTGTGGAAGACATGACGGTCTATTGTGAGGCTTCTTTAAACGAACTCGGGTGTGTTCTAATGCAAAGGGGTAAAGTCATCGCTTATGCCTCTCGACAATTAAAGGAACACGAAACGAGATATCCAACTCATGATCTTGAGATGGCGGTGGTTGTGCATGCGTTGAAAATTTGGCGCCATTACTTGTATGGTGTTAAGGTTACGATTTATTCAGATCACAAGAGTTTGAAACACCTTTTCGATCAACGAGATTTGAATTATCGTCAACGAAGATGGATGGACGTGGTGAAAGATTACGATTGTGAGATACTTTATCATCCCTGTAAGGCGAATGTGGTCGCGGATGAGTTAAGTCGAAAGAGTCAACATCCGGCGTTACGATTGGGAATGTTACGTATTATTATTACTAATGATTTTCTTGAAAAACTTGGTGTGATTCAAATTAAAACTTACGTTCACAACAAACACGAAGAATGAATTGTAGGGCAATCGAAGTTTATTACTTCAGGCCCGCTTGGTTTGTTGTCCTTTCAAGGAAGGGTGTGGGTGCCTAAGATGGGGGATTATCGATGAGTGCTACTTGATGAAGCACATAAGTCAAAGTATTCCATTCATCCGGGCGCGACGAAAATGTATCTTGATTTAAGGAAGGAGTATTGGTGGTCGGGCATGAAACGTGATGTTGTTAAGTATGTTGAGCAATGCGTCACGTGTTTGCAAGTTAAAGCCGAACACCAAAAGCCGTATGGTAAGTTACAACCGTTAGAAATCCCGAAGTGGAAATGGGAGCACATTACCATGGATTTCATCACAAAGTTACCTAAAACGACGAGAACCCAATTTGATTCGATTTGGGTGATAGTTGATCGATTGACAAAAAGTGCTTTGTTTCTTCCCATTCGGGAAGCGATATCCTCGGAGACCTTAGCTAAGTTGTTTATCAAGGAAGTGATATTGAGACACGGGGTTCCTATATCTATTATTTCAGATCGAGATACCCATTTTACATCTCGGTTTTGGGAAAAGTTTCATGAAGATGTGGGTACACAATTGAAATTGAGCACGGCGTACCATCCTCAAACGGACGGTCAAACCGAACGTACAAATCAAACATTAGAGGATATGTTACGGGCGTGTATTATTGATTTCGGTGGTAGTTGGGATGAGCACTTACCTTTGGTGGAATTCTCGTACAATAATAGTTATCATACTAGTATCGGGATGCCGCCATATGAGATGCTTTATGGGCGTAGGTGTCGAACCCTGATTTGTTGGGGTGAAGTGGGTCAAAGGGAAATCGGGAGTACCGATTTGGTTTTAGAGACGAATAGCAAGATTGATATGATTCGGGCTCATTTGAAAAAGGCGCAAGATAGACAAAATTCGTATGCCGACAAACGTAGGCGAATGATCGAATTCCAAGAAGGTGACATGGTGATGCTTAAGGTTTCGCCATGGAAAGGTATTATTCGGTTTCGAAAGCGGGGAAAGTTAGCTCCTCGGTTTATTGGCCCATTTAAAGTTTTAGCTCGTGTTGGCTAAGTTGCATACCGTTTGGAATTACCCGAAGAAGTTGCGGGGATCCATAATACATTTCATGTTTCCCATCTCCGTAAGTGTCTTGCGGATGATTCTTCGTGGGTGTCATTAGATGAAATTGAGCTAAACAATAAGTTAGAGTATATTGAGGAGCCGGTTGCTATACTTGACGAAAAAGTGAAAAGATTGAGGAATAAAGAGGTGAGAACTTTTAAAGTTTAATGGCGTCGTAGTATAGGTTCTGAGTTTACTTGGGAGCCCGAAGAATTTGTTCTAGTGTATCTTCCTGCCTGTCATGCGGCTTGGATTGCGAGGTCGCAATCCGGTTTAAGTGGGGGAGAGTTGTAAGATCCTGTTTCCCAGGTGGTTGGGACGCCGTCCAGATTGGTGTGACGCCATCCCAGTGTGAAGGACTGGACGCCGTCCAGGGAGTTTGGACGCTGTCCAAATGAACTGGCGGGCCAGCTTTCTTGTTTTTAGATATTTAAATGGGTATTTTGGAAATTTCACATGGGGGCCGAATTTAAAGCCCTAGATCAGTTTTGGAGCATCATTTACTCCATTTACAACCACCCAACCTCTTCCACTTCAATTCTAGAGAGAGAGTGATTCAAGTGTGAGAAAGCTCAAATCGAAGAGGAAGAAGCTTGTTTCGGGTTAGCGCTCGAACATTAAAGTTGTTCATCTCCGCACTAGCTACATTTTGATTGTGGTGGTAAGTCCTATACTTAATTTCCTTAGTTTAAATTGTTTAAGGGTTAGGGTTTGGGCTAGTGATGAACATAAAACCTATTTGTTAGTGATTTGGGGGTTTTTGGGTAAGTTTGAGTCATGAGGACTCAAAGATGACTAACCTAGGGTTTTGAAATTCTAAATGTGTTTATGAGTCTTAAATTGGTTAGTTAACTACTAGCACACCTAGATGTTATGTAAGTGGGTGTTATTTGGGTATGTGGTGACCCGAATGGGTGTGGAAACCTCAAATGGGTAAAACGGGTCTTTGATGGCCTAAGTTGTCTTGTTAGTGTGAAAATCCGATAATATTGTGATTATATGTGTAGTAAGACCATAAATGGCTAGAGTTAGGGTTTTTGGTGAAGTTGACCCAATATTAGGGTTAAGTGTGCAAATGGGTCGGAATTGAACCATGGGTCAAAATGACTCTAGGATGTTGAGTGAGTTGGTTGACAAACTTGATTGTGTGATTAATTAATTATATACAAAATGTAATAGGTGCGTACGTTGAAGGTTGTGAGCTTGGTTTAACATTCACCAACGGCGTTAAGGTGAGTGGAGTAATTATGCATGTATGTATATAGTGTATTTATTTGTATGCTATGGTATGAACCACGGAGCCGGTAGTACCATAGTATGTGTGAGTGTATTATGATGTGAACCACGGAGCAAGTAGCATCATGGTATGTGTGTTGTAGTGTGAACCACAGAGCTGGTAGCACTATAGCACGAGTCATAAAGTGTGAACCACGGAGTCAGTAGCACTATAAATTGAGATGTGAACCACGGAGCCGGTAGCATCAAAGTATGAACCACGGAGCCGGTAGCACTATAAAATTAGGTGTGAACCACGGAGCCGGTAGCACCGAAGTGTGAATCACGGGGCAAGTAGCACTATAAAAGTGTATGATTCAAATGCGTAGTGACCTGAACCACGGAGCCGGTAGCGTCATAGCATTGCGTATGGTGTGAACCACGGAGCCGGTAGCACTATGACGCAAAAATGGTTAACCATCTAGTTGTTTATGTTTATGTTTACGTTGTAAAGTAGCATATTATATTGTCATGGAGTATATTATATTGATTCATGCTAGTTATGGTAATTGGAGGTGATTAGCTTATACTTGGAGTTTGTATGCTAACTGTTAATACTAGCGAACATGCGGTGTGTGTGTAAGTGTATGCAAGTCGGTATATTATATATGTATATGTATAACTATTGCAGTCACTAAGCTTTAGCTTACCCTCTCGTTGTTTACCTTTTTAGGCTCCGGCGCGGACAAAGGAAAAGGTATTCGGTTGGATTAGTGGTCTCCCGTTTATTTTGATAGGGGATGCTTTTGGGTTAGCTTTTGGAAGTTCGGCCAAGATTTGGGTAATTTAACCCCAAATACCATGCTCTAGGTGTCGTTTGGAATTTAAACTCTTAGGGTCGAAACTTGTATTTTGAACAAAATTCGTAAAACGGGACATTGTGGGCCCGGTGTTGTAAAACTTGTTTTGATGATAGAAATCCTTTAGTGTTACTTATTATAATATGTTGTGAAAAGGTTTTCGTCTAAAAATATCGTAAAGCGGGTTTTCCGCTCGTGTAAAATGGAACCCAAGATCAGAACCTGGCAGTTCATTGAGACGCCGTCCAAATGGTGGGACGCCGTCCAAGCCTTTGTTATTGGACGCTGTCCAGAATCTTGGACGCCGTCCAGATGTACTAGTCCAGAAAATTTTTTATTTAGTGTGTTTTTGGAATAACGAAGTCGGGTTCTTACACTTAATTTATCAAGACATCATTAACACACTTAATTAATTACAAACAAGTTCAAATTTGAATACTAACATGCTTTGTGATTAAAGTGAGTTTGTGTCATCAATGACATGTTGACCAACCAATAGATATTTAGGAAATGTGTTAATTATAAATAAAGGATTATGACAAAACTGAGATTGCCTCAAATGATTATCATATCTTGTATCCAAGAATGTTAAACTTTCCACTTTGGGCATGATAAGCCACTATCAAAGCAACCTGTAACGACTCGACTTTTTCGACTTATATTTGTGCTTATTATTTTCATGAAACTGCGTATTTATGCGTACTTAGCTATATTATATTCTGGGATCTTAATTCATGTTAATTACTTTCGTTAATACCTTACAACGTGTTAGTAAGTACTCAGTTACTTAACTTAATCCCCAATTGCTTTTATGACTGTTAGTGTCACTTGTCGTTTAAAGCAAGCTACGTACTTGGTACACGTTTAAGTTTTGTCATAATTGGCATATTATGACTACGTAAAACTAATTGTTATTTTCTAATGACAATTACTTGGCTTATTGGTTGCTTAATTACGCTTAGTAATTTACTACTGCACACTAGTTAGTCTTATTGAACTTTTTAGCTTAATGGACTAAAGTCCACCCTACTCTAGTTAATGGACCATTAAATTAGCCCAACTTTAATGGATTTATGACCCATTAAGATGTAGGACAAAAACCCATTAATATGAGCCAACATACTAGCATTTTTGTTAACCATTACTACACATGTTGCATGGGATCCCAACAACAAGCATCACCTTTAGACCACCACCATGCAAAAAGCAAAGTTTCCCCCCCCCCCTTGTCCCCCTTTAGGCCGTCGGCCATACCAACCCACCACCACTATAAATATCAAGCCTATTTCACCCATTTCACACTTGATCTCATTCTCATTTTACACACACTTGCTCTCTAATTTTCTCTCTAGTCTTTCTCACACTAAAATTGTAAGTTTTAAATTTTCTTCTTCTTCTTCTTCTCTTCTTAATCACGACATCATCATCATCATAAGATCAAGCTTTTTAGCTTTTTGATCTTGTTAAATCTTGAAGATTCAAACTTTGATTTGAATCCTTCAAGAACATGAAAGATTCGAGCTTTCTAGCTTTGAATCTTCATTACTTTTTTGGATCTAAGTTTTCTAGCTTATGATCTCTTTATTTTTGTTAAAAGATCAAAACTTATGTTTATGATCTTCATGAAACTTGAAGATCTAACCTTTTGCTTTAAAGATCTTCAAGGACATAAATGATTCAAGCTTTCTAGCTTTGAAATCTCATAATTATTGTTAAGGGATCCAAGCTTTCTAGCTTAGGGTTTCATTACTTTGTTTGATCTATGTTATATGACTTAAGGTCTTGCTTAATTTGAATTAAAGTTTGTATCTTTAATCTTGAATAGAACTTATATTTGTGTTAAGACTTAAGACTAAGAACATGATGCAACCTTGGTTAATCATCCTTCTAAAACTCTTAAGTGAGTTGTATTTCTTCTTAGTCTTGATATTATGTGTTGATGGTTGAAACTTGGTCAAAGTGATGCTAAAACATCAAGAGTTGTACACTTGAGGCTTATACGCATCAAGGATGAGGACCGTGATGAGCAACAAGCACCAAGAAACCCACCGGAGCACTTGTTTTCTATTTTTCGGGGTCTGATCAAACCCCTAGAACTTCTGGAAAGTTTATTTTCAGATTTTTCGGTTCGAGTAGATGATTTTCGTTTAAGACTCGCCTAAATCCGATATACAGTTTAGGATTTATAGCCTTCTGAAAATCACTACGCCTTCGTAACGACGTGCTGAAATTTATGACCTACTCGCGCTAGAACCGTCGCCACGGTCAAACGACAACGAGTTAGAATCTGAAAATTGGAAAACGGTAAGAGGACTCACAAACCGAGCCTTGGCCACTGGCCGCGCATCATTTCAGTTTGTATAGAGGTCGCAGTAGCTATCTGAAGTCAGCCCTTTGTTTCGATCTCTATTCTTGTTGAAAACTTACTTTATCTTTTACGAATGATGATGATGATGATACTTAAGACTTAACTTATTTACTTTTAAACTTTTGGGGACAATTTACTGACTTAGCAACCATTGACTTAGGTTGAGGATCTTTTAGATCGACCAACTTACTTGTTTGGACCGACTTACTACTTGCTTACGTTTTCGTATCGATTTTACCGCACATTCACTGTGAGTTATAGCTCCCTTTTTACTTTAACTATTTTTAGGACTGAGAATACATGCGCTTTTTATGTTTTTACATACTAGACACAAGTACTTAAACTTTATATATGTGTGGGTGATATAACGGCACAAAGATTCCCCTTAGCACGGTAACGTTTAATCATTGGTTTTTGAACCGGTGAACGCGAATATTAGATATGGATCCATAGGGTTTGACATCCCCACCCGGACTAGTAGCGCTAGCATTTAACGGGTGTTTAATACTTCGAGAACATACGCACTCGCCAAGTGTACTTTTAGGGGGTGATATTTATTTTACGTTAAGTTAGTTACCGGGTGCCCACGGACAAGCATATACTTTTCATAATATTTTGAATACGAAATCTAGTGGTCTACATTACATTGCTGATTACAAACAAACTATAGCTCACCAACATTCGTGTTGACATTTTAAAGCATGTATTTCTCAGGCGCTTAGACGTTGTTGCTTCCGCTGTTAGACTTGCTGTTATAGTCTTGGTGTTATAGACTTGCTGTTACATACTCGCTGTGTTAGACTTCTGCTGCATTGTTTAGCGATGTCTCAAGCATGGAACTTTTATTTTTGCATTCACAACTTATGTTATTTTTAAACAATGGCGTTGTATGTAGCGACCCGTCCTAATCCATCTGGACGAATACATTACATTTGGTTACATCGTGAGGTACTTGACCTCTATATGATACATTTTACAAACATTGCATTCGTTTTTAAAAGACAAACTTTCATTTCATCGAAAGTCGACAGGCATGCATACCCTTTCATAATATATCCAAACTATAAATGACTTAATAGTAATCTTGTTGAACTCAACGACTAGAATGCAACGTCTTTTGAAATATGTCATGAATGACTCCAAGTAATATCTCTAAATAAGCAAATGCACAGCGGATGATTTCTTAAATACCTGAGAATAAACATGCTTTAAAGTGTCAACCAAAAGGTTGGTGAGTTCATTAGTTTATCATAATCATTTATTTCTATCATTTTAATAGAACACAAGATTTCATATATTGACACGCGTAACTCGCGAATTAAAATTCATTCATATGGTGAACACCTGGTAACCGACCTTAACAGGATGTATATAGAATATCCCCATCATTCCGGGACTTACATCGGACATGATAAATCGAAGTACTAAAGCAGTTCAAATTCTCTGACTGGGGCTTGTTAGTGCCCATAGATCTATCTTTAGGATTCACGTCAATTGGTGGCAATTATCATAAACACCAATTCATAGGCTACCAAGCTAATAAGGGGCATATTCGGTTTGATAATTCAACCATAGAATGTAGTTTCGATCACTTGTGTCTATTTCCTAAAGCATTTATAAAAGCAGCGCATGTATTCTCAGTCCCAAAAATATATATTGCAAAAGCATTTAAAAAGGGAGCAAATGAAACTCACAATCCAATATTTTGTAGTAAAAATATTCATACGACGATACTGAACAATGCAGTGTTAACCTCTGATTCACAAACCTATATCATTTGTATATTTATTAATATACATAGTCGTAATCGAACAAATATACATATTATTATTAGTGATGTAATTTATATATATAGTAAATTAATAAACTTCATTTTATATATTTTCATTTTATATATATAGAGATAGAGATATTAATATAGTTAAGTTATGTGTATTACATATATATATATATATTTATATACCTAATCTTTATTTTCATGCTTATAACTTTATCAACGTCATTAAAACTTTTATTTTCATAATCGTAATTATTCTAATAATAATGATATTACTAATACTAATTCTTATGTTAATGTTAATAATAATACTAATATTTATAAAATAATACAAGTACTAATATTAATGAAAATAATTTGTATTGTTTTTTTCATAATAATAATAATAATAATAATAATAATAATAATAATAATAATAATAATAATAATAATAATAATAATAATAATAATAATAATAATAATAATAATAATAATAATAATAATAATAATAATAATAATCTTAATCATAGTGATAATAGAAATTCCTATATTAATAATACTAATAATTCTAAAATTTTAATAAAAATACTTTTATTGATTTTGATATAGATAACAATAATAATAATGACAATATTAATGAATATATAATAACAATAATTTTAATCATAATCATAATAATAATAACAATAATAAATGTTAATACTTTGTAAAGATAATAATATTAGTAATCATAATATTAGTAATAATTTACTTTCTTCAATCATAATGATAATAATGATAATAATAATTTTACTTATTGTAGTAATATTAATATTCATAAGATTAGTATTAATAATAATTAACATATCCATAATCTTAATCGTAATAATTAATATTATCAATAATGATACAATAATAATAATACAAATAATAATAATAATAATAATGTTAATACTAATAATATTAATAAATGATAATATTTAGTAATATAACAATACTAGTAAGTAATATTAATAATAATAATAATAATAATAATAATAATAATAATAATAATAATAATAATAATAATAATAATAATAATAATAATAATAATAATAATAATAATAATAATAATAATAATATTAATATTAATAATAATATTAATGATAATAATAATAATAATGATAATAATAAAGGGTTACAACCTTTGAAGAAAATCTCAAAAAAATACGCCACTGCCGGTACTTGAACACAAGACCTCTCGTTCACCTGAAACTTAAACAAACCAGCTGCTCTGCTATCGTTTTTCTGTTTAAATATCGAATTAAATCTATATATCCTATTTATCTAAGTGTTTCTTCCTCTTCCCATTATCCATTCAATCAAACATCCATGTAACCTTAACAACAAATCAATGATCGGTTTAGGACTTTGCAATTTTAACAGATACAACCTGATTATAAATGAATTGGAATTAATAGAAAAACAAAATAAAAAAAAATCAAAAGCAGCCGGTTGCTACTGGATAAGAAAAAAAATATAACCTCAAAATTTGATTTCAAAATTTATAAACTTTTAACTTATAATTACAACATGAATTATATATTAAATCATTCATAGAATCATTGTAAATCACCAGTTTTATCATAACTATAACTCAGATTATGAATTTGGATTTTAAATCAATGGTTGACCTTCTTAATCTTTAATTTTGACTTCAAAATTAAAATTCAATTCTAAAAATTGGAGGTTCAAAACTTGCAGATAGTTTGAATAATTGAATCCTAGCATAACTGCATTTCTACATTTTAAAAATTTATTTGTTTACAAGCAGTTGTTAATCTCTGTTATGAACATGATAAACCTCAAATCGAATTTCAAGTTTTAGATTGTTTTAGTTAAAATTGTAACATGAAAAAGGTTCTAACTTGATCATGGAAACTTTCTAAATCATTAATTTTATCAAAAACACTGAAACGATTTCGGAATTTTGGATGAACATAAACTTTGACTTTTTCTTTTTATAGTTTGACTTCGAAATTCAGAGTAAATAGAACGAATTGAAAACTAGAAACTTACAGATAGTTTGCATAATGATTCCTAACGCTTCTGTATTCTTAGATTTTGAATATTGATTAGGAATTAAGCCTTTTGAATTAACCCCATCGTACAGAGGAACCGAACCCTTTGTTTTTATATTTTCAGTTTAATTCAACAAATAAAAACCACTAATTATTGTGTAATTGATAATGAGGATGGGAGGTCGATTTATTTAATCAACCAACATGATACGATCAGTGTTATGTAGTGGATTTAGCTCGACAGATAATCACGAGAAAGAACAGAAAAGAAATAAAAAAATTAAAGGTGACAGGGATTGGGAACAGATATTACGCGTTTTTATCTATCTGATTATATATCATACACTGAATCTTCCTATTCCTATTTAATTAATATTAATAATAATAATAATAATAATAATAATAATAATAATAATAATAATCATCATCATCATAATCATAGAAATAATAATAATAATAATAATAATAATAATAATAATAATATTAATGGTTACAATAATACTAATAATAATAAGAATAATACTAATAATAATAAGGATAAGGATAAAAGTAACAATGATAATAATTTTAGTAAATGATAATTTTTAATGGTTGTGTTAATAATAATAATAATATTAATTAATATA
Organism: Rutidosis leptorrhynchoides; assembly: GCF_046630445.1. NCBI lineage: Eukaryota > Viridiplantae > Streptophyta > Magnoliopsida > Asterales > Asteraceae > Rutidosis > Rutidosis leptorrhynchoides. The sequence goes on from NC_092334.1 coordinate 458,600,043, forward strand.
ATAAAAATAAATAAATAATTTCTGTTAATAAAAAATAGCAATAGAAATAATAGTAGTATTTATAATAATAATACCAACATAATACTAAAAGGATACTAATAATAATGATATTTAATAAAATAAAATAAAATGATAATAATAATATTATTAATGATAACAATATTATTAATAATAATACTGTAACAACTATTTTAATTTATAATTTAAATTTAATATTTTAATATTACAATTTATTAATTTATATCTTATTTACTAATTATAATATTTATAATAACATGTATTAAATATTTAATATTTATAAATTTTATATATATTACAATATACATATAATTATACATAGAATTCATATATATTCATATATAGATTCATATATAGATTCATTTTAAATTATACTTCATTATTTTTTATCTTTTTTAACATATTTAATTTTAATGTTTAAATTATATATTATAATTTTAAATTATAATATAAACATACATTCATATATATATACATATTTATTTATACAGATTTATTTACTAGCATTCATTCGTGAATCGTCGAATAAGGTCCAATGGATAGTTAAGTGCATGAAATTATATAAAACGTCGATTTACTTAACTTGTCGATATCCATCTTTTAAGTTATCTACTTTTCATAGTTTCACCTTTACATTAATCAATAAGAAATTTAAATAGTTACCTTAACAAAAGTTACGAGTAAATTATTGTAAAGCATGTATTGAAAATCAAATAGGAATCTCCACTAACCCTTATCTAGTTCCCGTTAATTGACACTTTTATTTTTACTTGTAAATCACTTTACCAATTATTCCGAATACCGTTAAAAAGAACAGATTTCTTTAAATCATAGTGGACCTCACAACAGAGACCCATAATCATATCATAATGTATCTGATAATTCAATCATTTGATATTATCTTGTAATTCCGTTGATAAATATATTGAACAAATATGTTCATGTAAAGTATTATACGTTTAATACTTTATTAACATTCTCAAGTTATAATATATATATATATATATATATATATATATATATATATATATATATATATATATATATATATATATATATATATATATATAATCATATTCATTTATATAATGGTTCGTGAATCGTTGGAATTTGGTCAAGGTTAAATGAATGTATGAACATAGTTTAAAATCTTTGAGATTCAACATTACAGACTTTCCTTATTGTGTCAGAAACATATAAAGATCAAGTTTAAATTTGGTCAGAAATTTTCGGGTTGTCACAGTATCTACCCGTTAAAGAAATTTCGTCTCGAAATTTGATTAGGATGGCCATGGTTGACATTAAATATGTTTTCATGACGCATACAAGTTGAAAATTAGAATTTTATCATCAGCGAGTAATATGGATAATACAATTTGCTTAAGTGAAGCGTACGAGTGAAGTTATCACAAAAGAGTGAAATGAGTAAGTGTAGATTCGTCATATCTTTTAACGTAGATAGAATTGATTTCTGGAGTTCAAGGGATTTAGAGAAAATCTTCGTAATAAGATCTGATTCTTCAATAATCAATGAGATTAGGATCCGCTTTAAACGCGATCATCTGTTTTGATTGCTCTGTCGGATATTTTACTATAAATTCACCCCCTTCGTTCCCTTACATGTCACACCTTCTATTCTTTCTTCTTTAATTCATACTTTTTAGCATTCGCTAATATGCTCCATCACGTTCTGATCCTTGATATACTCTTAACCTTCATATCTGTCATTCTTCTCTTTCATCTACCACCGGAGGATTTTATTTACTTTTACTATTACCTTGGGGTTGTAGTGTTTTTAATTCTAACGTGCCTTTACGTGGCAATACGTATTGATATGCACGGTTTGTAATTTATGTGTTGTTGTCAAGCTTTATATTTTCTTTTATATTCAAGAGTTCCATACTTTTGTCTTCTCTTCCCGACTTCAAGTCAAGCGAATAATGGTCCAGAATTAGTAGGTATAGATTTTGAAATGAACATAGTTAATGTTCTAAGTAGGGAATTGTAATGGCACGATCTTGATTTTTCAAATTACCAGAATATCCTGGAAAAGACCGAATCATCAAGAAAGATATTTTATTGATAAGTTTAGAGGTTAAGTAAAATACAAGAGTCGTGTAGCATGGCACATGATGAAGTTATGATCTGTGAATCATCACGTTCCGTTTAGAAACTCAGCATGACTTACTGTAATATAATCACGTTGATCAAGTGTCATTATATTATACTAAATCATGTTTCAGTTCCTAACACTACTTCAAAAACGTTCATATTTTAAACTCGATGGTTTCAGAATTTAGAAACTAAAATAGTTTCTTTTATGATGTAACACAGATAGCGTGAAGAGATAAATAATCTCAGATGAGAATAGTTATGAATATATCTTCAGAAATATCGAGGATATTTATAATGAAAGGTACGATGATATCTTAGAATATTTAATATAAGGGGATGATGAAGAATATTGTCCGCAAGAGTTTTAGAGTAAAGAACAAGGTATTTGCTAAGGATTTCAGCAGATACTGAATCATTTGGATTCTTTGAAGGTATATTTCGTCTTTGTGATTTGTCCACAGCCTCCTTCATACTTTGCTCAATTTGTTTTCCAGTTCCAACCTTCCCTTCTTCTGAGCTTTACTAACACACTATTCTTTATCATTAAACTTTTGACTGTTACGGTTGTCTACCGTTTCTGCTGCTTCATTCAGCTTTTCTAAGAATTCAGAGAACTAAATCGTAGATTGGGGTGTTTTTCAGAAACTTCAGATTCAAAGTATATAAGTCTAGGAGATAGACCTTATATGTACACATATAACTGTTGGCGTAGACATGCTGCAAGATTTCAAAATACTGATTGCTGATTCCCAGTAATTGGCATGACAATTCTTGTTACAAGATGCGAATGAGTAAATGATGGGGTTTCGATAAGTATAATAATTTTTAGGAAAGTCAAAGATTAGTGAAGTTGTTGGTAAGTTTATTGCTAATGTGGTGAGATATAAAAGATTCTCCGGTAACGATGACGAAAGTGCAACGTCTATATTGAGGTTATAATAAGACTGTTTCAACTGAATAGTCGAAGTTGACTTGCTGGAGTTGTGACAAAACTGGCTAATTTGAAAAGAAATCGCAAAGTTATTTTTGCTAATAAATGCCAAAGGGTCTGTCACGGATACATGTTAAACTATGACTTTGGTTTCGAGAGTTTTTCAGGTGCATAACTGTGGTTAATATGTGGTTGGATCATCATCTCGATTGTTCATTATTTGAAGTGTCTTCAGGAATTTCGAAGGGTTTGAACACAGATTGTAATCGTTAATATACATATGATGTTCTAACACAGTTTTGAAGTCAAAGTATAGCTTTGAAAGATGTAGGAATCTAAGAGTGATGATACCGGTTATATCTTGAATTGAATTCTGCGATTTCAAAATCAGAATATGTAATTAAATTTGAATGAGTATGGTTGTTTTGATTTCTATGAAAGAATGTATATTGTTATGAAAAGAGTGATTATAGCTGGTGATTGCTGAATCAGATTCGAAGATTGAAACATATTAATTGTGAATTTATCTATCTCTCGGGCATTACCTACCCGTTACAAAAAAATTTCACAATTAATATTTTGTACAAAATATTTTTATTACAGTCTTTATGAAAATATATATGTGTATATTTTCTTCAGATGTAACATAGATTTAATGAGTTAATATTAAATTAAACTCATTTGATTTACAGTTGAAATTAGGATTGAATAGTCCATAAAACTTTAAAAATTTCATAAGTATTTCTTCAATGATATTGAAATTATGAATCAATACTTTGTTATTTGTTGATGCATGATGTTGGTTTTCGTGAAATTCTTGTGAATTTCGCAAGGTACGAATGATGTTATTTGAAAAGTTTCAAGTACATCGATGATGAAAGTGTAAAAACAAACATATATTTGAATAATACACTTGTTTTATTATGAATTGAAATTTATTGAATTGGGACAAAGATTATAGTTAACAATGGTTATGTTGCGGATGAAGGAAGTACATTATTGCATATTAGTAATATGAATTAACCGAGTAGTTAAGATTCACACATAATGAAATGTCCCGTTCTTATTGATTAAAAACGTTCCGTATTAATTGATTTCGTTGCGAGGTTTTGACCTCTATATGAGACGTTTTTCAAAGACTGCATTCATTTTAAAACAAACCATAACCTTTATTTCATCAATAAAGGTTTAAAAAGCTTTACGTAGATTATCAAATAATGATAATCTAAAATATCCTGTTTACACACGACCATTACATAATGGTTTACAATACAAATATGTTACAACAAAATAAGTTTCTTGAATGCAGTTTTTACACAATATCATACAAGCATGGACTCCAAATCTCGTCCTTATTTAAGTATGCGACAGCGGAAGCTCTTAATAATCACCTGAGAATAAACATGCTTAAAACGTCAACAAAAATGTTGGTGAGCTATAGGTTTAACCTATATATAATCAAATCATAATAATAGACCACAAGATTTCATATTTCAATATACATCCCATACATAGAGATAAAAATTATTCATATGGTGAACACCTGGTAATCGACATTAACAAGATGCATATATAAGAATATCCTCATCATTCTGGGACACCCTTCGGATATGATATAAATTTCGAAATACTAAAGCATCCGGTACTTTGGATGGGGTTTGTTAGGCCCAATAGATCTATCTTTAGGATTAGCGTCAATTAGGGTGTCTGTTCCCTAATTCTTAGATTACCAGACTTAGTAAAAAGGGGCATATTCGATTTCGATAATTCAACCATAGAATGTAGTTTCACGTACTTGTGTCTATTTTGTAAATCATTTATAAAACCTGCATGTATTCTCATCCCAAAAATATTAGATTTTAAAAGTGGGACTATAACTCACTTTCACATATTTTTACTTCGTCAGGAAGTAAGACTTGGCCACTGGTCGATTCACGAACCTATAACAAATATGTACATATATATCAAAGTATGTTCAAAATATATTTACAACACTTTTAATACATTTTGATGTTTTAAGTTTACTAAGTCAGTTGTCCTCATTAGTAACCTACAACTAGTTGTCCACAGTTAGATGTACAGAAATAAATCGATATATATTATCTTGAATCAATCCATGGCCCAGTGTATACATATTTCAGTATTAATCACAACTCAAACTATATATATTTTGGAATATACCTCAACCCTGTATAGCTAACTCCAACATTCACATATAGAGTGTCTATGGTTGTTCCGAAATATATATAGATGTGTCAACATGATAGGTCGAAACATTGTATACGTGTCTATGGTATCTCAAGATTACATAATATACAATACAAGTTGATTAAGTTATGGTTGGAATAGATTTGTTACCAATTTTCACGTAGCTAAAATGAGAAAAATTATCCAATCTTGTTTTTCCCATAACTTCTTCATTTTAAATCCGTTTTGAGTGAATAAAATTGATATGGTTTCATATTGAACTCTATTTTATGAATCTAAACAGAAAAAGTATAGGTTTATAATCAGAAATATAAGTTACAAGTCGTTTTTGTAAAGGTAGTCATTTCAGTCGAAAGAACGACGTCTAGATGACCATTTTAGAAAACATACTTACACTTTGAGTTTAACCATGATTTTTGGATATAGTTTCATGTTCATAAGAAAAATCATTTTCCCAGAATAACAACTTTTAAATCAAAGTTTATCATAGTTTTTAATTAACTAACCCAAAACAGCCCGCGGTGTTACTATGACTGCGTAAATTCGGTTTTACAGTGTTTTTCGTGTTTCCAGGTTTTAAATCATTAAGTTAGCATATCATATAGATATAGAACATCTGTTTAGTTAATTTTAAAAGTCAAGTTAGAAGGATTAACTTTTGTTTGCGAACAAGTTTAGAATTAACTAAACTATGTTCTAGTGATTACAAGTTTAAACCTTCGAATAAGATAGCTTTATATGTATGAATCGAATGATGTTATGAACATCATTACTACCTTAAGTTACTTGGATAAACCTACTAAAGTTTGAATATGATTATTACCTTGTATTAGAATGATAACCTACTGTAAGAAACAAAGATTTCATGAGGTTGGATGATCACCTTACAAGATTGGAAGTGAGCTAGCAAACTTGAAAGTATTCTTGATTTTATGTAACTAGAACTTGTAGAATTTATGAAGAACACTTAGAACTTGAAGATAGAACTTGAGAGAGATAAATTAGATGAATAAAATTGAAGAATGAAAGTGTTTATAGGTGTTTTTGGTCGTTGGTGTATGGATTAGATATAAAGTATATGTAATTTTTTTTTCATGTAAATATGTCATGAATGATTACTCATATTTTTGTAATTTTATGAGATATTTCATGCTAGTTGCCAAATGATGGTTCCCACATGTGTTAGGTTACTCACATGGGCTGCTAAGAGCTGATCATTGGAGTGTATATACCAATAGTACATACATCTAAAAGCTGTGTATTGTACGAGTACGAATACGGGTGCATACGAGTAGAATTGTTGATGAAACTGAACGAGGATGTAATTGTAAGAATTTTTGTTAAGTAGAAGTATTTTGATAAGTGTATAGAAGTCTTTCAAAAGTGTATAAATACATATTAAAAAACTACATGTATATACATTTTAACTGAGTCGTTAAGTCATCGTTAGTCGTTACATGTAAGTGTTGTTTTGAAACCTTTAGGTTAACGATCTTGTTAAATGTTGTTAACCCAATGTTTATAATATCAAATGAGATTTTAAATTATTATATTATCATGATATTATCATGTATGAATATCTCTTAATATGATATATATACATTAAATGTCTTTACAACGATAATCGTTACATATATGTCTCGTTTAAAAATCATTAAGTTAGTAGTCTTGTTTTTACATATGTAGTTCATTGTTAATATACTTAATGATATGTTTACTTATCATAATATCATGTTAACTATATATATATATATATATATCCATATATATGTCATCATATAGTTTTTACAAGTTTTAACGTTCGTGAATTACCGGTCAACTTGGGTGGTCAATTGTCTATATGAAACCTATTTCAATTAATCAAGTCTTAACAAGTTTGATTGCTTAACATGTTGGAAACATTTAATCATGTAAATTATCAATCTCAATTAATATATATAAATATGGAAAAGTTCGGGTCACTACACATAATAGCTTAGTACGAAAAGATTTATTATTGTTTAAAAATTTATATATATATAAGATATACATATAAATCCTTCAGTGGAAATGAGTTAATACTTCATAACTCGTTGAGATGACATACTTGTTGTTGATTTATAATGATATCCACGGTGAGTCTTGAATTGGCGGGGCTTGCGATGTTAGAGGTACTGCTGATTTCTGACGATGTTGATGGTACTGTTGATGCTGTTGGTAAAACAAGTTTAGCTTGTAAATTGCGCACCATTCTTTCGGGGTTTCTACTCTTCCTTCTATCATTTCGGTTCATTCATCTGGTTTATGGTTAGGGCTAGAATAGATCATCTCTAAGACTTTGGAGATTACATAATCGTCGTGGAGTATTTCTTCAATGAAGTTATGAATCAATACTTCATCGTTTGTTGTTGTTGGTATTACTTGGTATCTACAGAGCATATGACATTGGTGCTCGTGGGATAGATTGTAAGGTTGAGGTTTACGACGCGGTTATGATTGGGGGTGGTAATGATATTGTTGGTGTTGATGATGGTGGTACTGGTTATGCTGTTGGTGTTTGTAACCTTTGCACCATATTCTCCAAAGCCACTACCCGAGCGCGAAGCTCGTTGACTTCTTCTAATACACCGGGATGATTGTCGGTTCGGACGAGCGGATAAATAAAATCTAGAATTTGGTGTAGTATATAATCGTGACGAGATACTCTGAAAATGAGATAGAAAATGGTGTTTCGGACAGGTTCGCCAGTAAGTGCTTCAGGTTCTTCACCAAGAGGGCAATGTGGTGGATGGGAGGGATCACCTTCTTCTTTTCTCCAATGATTGAGGAGGCTACGAACCCATCCCCAATTCATCCAGAATAGATGATGGCTAATTGGTTGATCCATTCCAGTCACACTGCTTTCGGAGCTTGAGTGGGATTCCATTTCGGAATCCGAGGGGCTTGAACCAATGACGAATTCCATTTCGTACGGTTGAATAAAGAATTTTTTGTTATGAAATGATTTTCTGGCTATCGGGTGGTATTCTAATTACATAGAATATCTATATATATAGAGTAAAAGATTTCGTAGATTACGGAGAAATTTACGGGATATATCAAGCAAAGTTTACAGTAACAGATATGCTAAGATATGAATTAGCAGATATGCTAAGATATGAATTTTGTCTATACACTATTCATGCAATCAATGCAATAAGACGTGTCTAGACTAAAAATGATAAGCAGACAATTTTCTGACAAAAATGTTAAGCAAAACTTTTGACATGCAGACACGGTCGAAGTCCAGACTCACTAATGCATCCTAACGACTATCAGTTAGACACACTAATGTAGACCTGGTTCGCTAAGACCACCGTTCTGATACCACATGTAGCGACCCGTCCTAATCCATCTGGACGAATACATTACATTTGGTTACATCGCGAGGTACTTGACCTCTATATGATACATTTTACAAACATTGCATTCATTTTTAAAAGACAAACTTTCATTTCATCGAAAGTCGACAGGCATGCATACCCTTTCATAATATATCCAAACTATAAATGACTTAATAGTAATCTTGTTGAACTCAACGACTCGAATGCAACGTCTTTTGAAATATGTCATGAATGACTACAAGTAATATCTCTAAATGAGCAAATGCACAGCGGAAGATTTCTTTAATACCTGAGAATAAACATGATTTAAAGTGTCAACCAAAAGGTTGGTGAGTTCATTAGTTTATCATAATCATTCATTTCCATCATTTTAATAGACCATAAGATTTCATATATTGACACGCGTAACTCGTGAATTAAAATTCATTCATATGGTGAACACCTGGTAACCGACCTTAACAGGATGTATATAGAATATCCCCATCATTCCGGGACTTACATCGGACATGATAAAGCGAAGTACTAAAGCAGTTCAAATTCTCTGACTGGGGCTTGTTAGTGCCCATAGATCTATCTTTAGGATTCACGTCAATTGGTGGCAATTATCATAAACACCAAGTCATAGGCTACCAAGCTAATAAGGGGCATATTCGGTTTGATAATTCAACCATAGAATGTAGTTTCGATCACTTGTGTCTATTTCCTAAAGCATTTATAAAAGCAGCGCATGTATTCTCAGTCCCAAAAATATATATTGCAAAAGCATTTAAAAAGGGAGCAAATGAAACTCACAATCCAATATTTTATAGTAAAAATATTCATACGACGATACTGAACAATACAGTGTTAACCTCTGATTCACAAACCTATATCATTTGTATATTTATTAATATACATAGTCGTAATCGAACAAATATACATATTATTATTAGTGATGTAATTTATATATATAGTAAATTAATAAACTTCATTTTATATATTTTCATTTTATATATATAGAGATATTAATATAGTTAAGTTATGTGTATAATATATATATATATATATATATATATATATATATATATATATATATATATATATATATATATATATATATATATATATATACACCTAATCTTTATTTTTATGCTTATAACTTTAACAACGTCATTAAAACTTTTATTTTCATAAGCGTAATTATTCTAATAATAATGATATTACTAATACTAATTCTTATGTTAATGTTAATAATAATACTAACATTTATAAAATAATACAAGTACTAATATTAGTTAAAATAATTTGTATTGTTTTTTTCACAATAATAATAATCTTAATCATAGTGATAATAGAAATTCCTATATTAATAATACTAATAATTCTAAAATTTTAATAAAAATACTTTTATTGATTTTGATATAGATAACAATAATAATAATGACAATATTAATGAATATATAATAACAATAATTTTAATCATAATCATAATAATAATAATAATAATAATAATAATAATAATAATAATACTAAATGTTAATACTTTGTAAAGATAATAATATTAGTAATCATAATATTAGTAATAATTTACTTTCTTCAATCATAATGATAATAATGATAATAATAATTTTACTTATTGTAGTAATAATAATATTCATAAGATTAGTATTAACAATAATTAACATATCCATAATCTTAATTGTAATAACTAATATTATCAATAATGATAAAATAATTATAATATAAATAATAATAATAATGTTAATACTAATAATATTAAGAAATGATAATACTTAGTAATATAACAATACTAGTAAGTAATATTAATAAAATAACAATAATAATAATAATAATAATAATAATAATAATAATAATAATAATAATATTAATATTAATGATAATAATAATAATAATAATAATAATAATAATAATAATAATGATGATAATAATAATAATAATAATAATAATAATAATAATAATAATAATAATAATAATAATAATAATAATAATAATAATAATAATAATAATAATAATAATAATAATAATAATAATAATAATAATAATAATAATAATAATAATAAAGGGTTACAACCTTTGAAGAAAATCTCAAAAAAATACGCCACTGCCGAGACTCGAAACCAAGACCTCTCGTTCACCAGAAACTTAAACAAACTAGCTGCTCTGCTATCTTTTTTCTATTTAAATATCGAATTAAATCTATATATCCTATTTATCTAAGTGTTTCTTCTTCTTCCCTTTATCCATTCAATCAAACATCCATGTAATCTTAACAACAAATCAACGATCGGTTTAGGACTTTGCAATTTTAACAGATACAACCTGATTATAAATGAATTGGAATTAATAGAAAAAAAATAAAAAAATCAAAAGAAGCTGGTTGCTACTGGATAAGAAAAAAATATATATAACCTCAAAATTTGATTTCAAAATTTATAAACTTTTAACTTATAATTACAACATGAATTATATATTAAATCATTCATAGAATCATTTTAAATCATCAGTTTTATCATAACTATAACTCAGATTACGAATTTGGATTTTAAAGCAATGGTTAACCTTCTTAATCTTTAACTTTGACTTCAAAATTAAAATTCAATTCTAAAAATTGGAGGTTCAAAACTTGCAGATAGTTTGAATAATCGTATCCTAACATAACTGCATTTTTACATTTTAAAAATTTATTCATTTACAAGCAGTTGTTAATCTCTGTTATGAACATGATAAACCTCAAATCGAATTTCAAGTTTTAGATTGTTTTAGGTTAAAATTGTAACATGAAAAAGGTTCTAACTCGATCATGGAAACTTTTTGAATCATTAATTTTATCAAAAACACTAAAACGATTTCGGATGAACACAAACTTTGACTTTTTCTTTTTATAGTTTGACTTCGAAATTCAGAGTAAATAGAACGAATTGAAAACTAGAAACTTACAGATAGTTTGCATACATGATTCCTAACGCTTCTGCATTCTTAGATTTTGAATATTTATTAGGAATTAAGCCTTTTGAATTAAACCCATCGTACAGAGGAACCGAACCCTTTGTTTTTATATTTTTAGTTTAATTCAACAAATAAAAACCACTAATTATTGTGTAATTGATAATAGGATAGGAGGTCGATTTATTTAATCAACCAACATGATACGATCGGTGTTATGTAGTGGATTTAGCTCGGCAGATAATCACGAGAAAGAACAGAAAATAAATAAAAAAAATTAAAGGTGACAGGGATTGGGAATAGATATTATGCGTGTTTATCTATCTGATTATATATCATACACTGAATCTTCCTATTCCTATTTAATTAATATTAATAATAATAATAATAATAATAATAATAATAATAATAATAATAATAATAATAATAATAATAATAATAATAATAATAATAATATTAATGGTCACAATAATACTAATAATAATAAGAATAAGGATAAAAGTAACAATGATAATAATTTTAGTAAATGATAATTTTTAATGGTTATATTAATAATAATAATAATATTAATATTAATTAATATAAAAAATAATTTATGTTAATAAAAAATAGCAATAGAAATAATAGTAGTATTTATAATAATAATAATACCAACATAATACTAAAAGGATACTAATAATAATGATATTTAATAAAAAAAAAATGATAATAATAATATTATTAATGATAATAATATTATTAATAATAATACTGTAACAACTATTTTAATTTATAATTTAAATTTAATATTTTAATATTACAATTTATTAATTTATATCTTATTTACTAATTATAATATTTATAATAACATGTATTGAATATTTAATATTTATAAATTTTATATATAGTACAATATACATATAATTATACATAGAATTAATATATGTTTATATATAGATTCATTTTAAATTATACTTAATTATTTTATATCTTATTTTACATATTTAATTTTAATGTTTAAATTATATTTTATAATTGTAAATTATAATATAAACTTACATTCATATATATACATATTTATTTATACAGATTTATTTACTAGCATTCATTCGTGAATCGTCGAGTAAGGTCCAATGGATAGTTAAGTGCATGAAATTATATAAAACGTCGATTTACTTAACTTATCGATATCCATCTTTTAAGTTATCTACTTTTCATAGTTTCACCTTTACATTAATCAATAAGAAATTTAAATAGTTACCTTAACAAAAGTCACGAGTAAATTATTGTAAAGCATGTATTGAAAATCAAATAGGAATCTCCACTGACCCTTGTCCAGTTCCCGTTAATTGACACTTTTATTTTTACTTATAAATCACTTTACCAATTATTCTGAATACCGTTAAAAAGAACAGATTTCTTTAAATCACAGTGGACCTCACAACAGAGACCCATAATCATATCATAATGTATCTGATAATTCAATCATTTGATATTATCTTGTAATTCCGTTAATAAATATATTGAATAAATATGTTCATGTAAAGTATTATACGTTTAATACTTTGTTAACATTTTCAAGTTATTATATATATATATATATATATATATATATATATATATATATATATATATATATATATATATATATATATATATATATATATATATATATATATCATATTCATTTATATAATGGTTCGTGAATCGTCAGAATTTGGTCAAGGTTATATGAATGTATGAACATAGTTTAAAATCTTTGAGATTCAACGTTACAGACTTTGCTTATCGTGTCAGAAACATAAAAAGATCAAGTTTAAATTTGGTCAGAAATTTCCGGGTTGTCACATTGTAATGACCTTTGTGTCACGTACTTATATTAATGCTTTCTATTCGTAGAAGCACGTTATCTTTTATTTGACGTTGGTAAAAACGTTACCTTTTCATGAATGCAAAACTTGTTTTAAAACAGTATATAGTATTATACCGTGTAATGGACCTGTTGTTGATGATCCGTACATGATGGTTTTGTACGGGGCGTCACACAACCCATTCAAGGTAAATGGAAATTTAATGCAAATAGTACTTGTATAGGATGTTGGTTATCTTTTGCAGGTGTTAAATGAAGTAAAGTATCCGAAGAGTGATGTCCAAAACTGATTAAAATAGATATACAACGGATATATATTTTGGACTGAAGCACGTGCGGTTGACCCACTGTCGACTATGAGTCAAGCTGCAGACAGGGCTTGTAGTGACCCGGAAATTTTCGACTAATTTTAAACCGAACTCTCGATACGATATTATATTTCTAAAACGATAAGAAAAATCTGTTAGGTTGAGTCTCAAAAATTTTTGAACTGTTGTTGTACATTTATTGGACCTTCAATTGTTCCCAACGATTCACGAACAACTATTTGTAAATGAATATGTATATATATGTATATATATAAATAAATATATTTATATAATAAATATTATTAATCGCGCGTATGAAATTATTGTTATGAATAAATATGTAAAACAATATATAGAATAATTAAGTTGATATTAGAATAAATACATATATATGAAATATATACTTAATTGATAATTATGTATATTGTTATATATTAAAATGTATAATATTCAATATATGATATGTAATTAATAAGTACTACATAAATATTAATATTGATATTAATATCGGTATTATAAATATAATCATTTTAATCTAATATATAGATATAAGATTTGATATATAAGATTTGATACAATTAATTTGTTATATTATTATTATTACTTATATTATTGTTATCATTATTAATGTTATTAATATCATAATTATTATTAATAATTATTATTGTACCTGGTATTGAGATTATTATTATTATTCTTATTATTAATAATAATAAAAGTATTATTATAATTAATATATCATAATTAATAATTATTAACATTATTATTTTCAATATATAACATAGATATGAAGTTGATATTGTTAAAGTATTATTATCTCTATTATTATTATTACCAGTATTTTTTTATCTGTAATATTTTATTTAAATTAATATATTTTAGTTACTAACTATTAATAATAATTATATATAAATAGTGGGATAATTATAATCTGTTAAGCATCACTATCTGATTGAATTCTATATCTTATTTTGTCTTCCAAATTGATCCTGTCAGACTGAAGAAATTTCTGTCGAGCACAATCACACTATAAAACAATATTGAATCAAAAATATCTAATAATCACTCTATATAATATATAAGAACGTGTATTATCTGATAGGAATCAACCTTTAATATAATAATTCTATCAGATACAAATTATTAGATAATGAGATCAAAATGTAGTACAAATCTGTTATCGATCACAATCCACTTTTAATTTTTCTTCTTCTTTCCCTGCTCACGAAATTCACTCTGTCGATTCCAAATCACTACAAAACAACTGCGGGTCCAATGCAGTTAGATATCAAAATCAGCTTTAATCTCCTATCCCTCTTTTCTATGTTCTGTGCGCCACGAATGTCAACTTCATTCACTGAAAAACAATTCATATATAGTTCCAATCAATTATTCGATTACCGTCAATAATATTATGAATACTATTATATATATATATATATATATATATATATATATATATATATATATATATATATATATATATATATATATATATATATATATATATATATATATATATATATATATATATATATATATATATTCACATAAGTATGTACACATAAGAATAGAGGATAGATATATACAAGAGTTAGACTTACAGAGAGATAAATGAAACACATACATGATCCCTCATCACCTTTGTATCATCGACTGCTTATTTCTCTTGGCCAAAGCAAAAAACTAAACTAAAGAACCAACCAATTACAATTCCATTTTCTTCTTTCTTTCCTTGTCTGATCAAATCAACAATAGACAAACCCCAAAAACAAACAAACATAGCCTGCTCCTACTTGTGATCCAATTCGCCACCACACTACAACTGTGAGCATCATCACCTTCGGCCTTTATCATTACACCGAACCAAACTCAAATTGTCACCTTTATCATGCAAATAACACCACTTTGAACTATCAATAACCACCACACATCACCCATCAACTATGGTTATTTGCTACTTTGCGAGTTCTAGTAAATTTCTATCTCTGTCGCCATAAATTGTTGCTGCTAACTGTTTGTTCTATTCTGGATGTTTCCGTTCTCTTGCTTCTTCTACTAAATATATAATGGTGACAAAGAAGATGTTAGACAATGAATTTCAATGATATGATTAAGGAATGCTTTATGAGCTGTAAAGAAGAGGTAAGGGATATATGAAAATAACGTATGATAAAGAAATCAATGGAATCAATGGCCATATCCATCCCACTTGTTCTTTAAACCGAAATCCATTTATTTTATTTACATAAACCGAACCCCACAAGTCCACAAACACGAATGGTATTCTATCTTGTTGCTGCTACGTGTTATAAAGATGATCAAGCCTTTCCTCTTTTTGATAATATATGGCCAACAAATTGAATTTAGGTAACCTCACTTAATTACAAAAGGAGGGATATGTTTTCTTTTTCCTTTGTGGGAACCATCAAAGACTTGAACACATAGGAAACTTTTTATCAAGTTGATTGTTGTAGATAGAAGAATATCACTGCTATGTTGTATTATTAGATCGAAACTCCACTTTATGCCTTCTGTTTCCAATCCTAAGTTCACCAGCAAGGTACTATGGGCCGGTTCTACTTTTGGGCCATGTATCTATGTAAATGTTGAACCACGACTTGCAGGCCATTGTGCTGCTTCCTGGTTCGATGTCAAACTTGTTTCAAATCTATGTTGATAATAAAAACTAAGTGATGATAATCATGATGGTGAAACAAAAGAGGATAACGATGATGTTATGGATAGGGAAAAAGGGATGATGATTAGAAGAATGTTAATGATGAGATGATCATGGTATAGGCGTAAATATTATTGATGATAGTCGTGTAATATCGCAAAAATGGTGATGAATATGATTTTGGTATTACTCGTTTCTGTTTTGAGAGATGATAAATAGATTAATAGGATTATAATGGTGATGATCATGACGATGAAGGGATTAGGGTTAGGGTTTTTTAATTATGATTAAGATAATGATATAGATGATTATGATAGTGAACCGTCGATAATGATAGATGATCGTACTGAGAGGAAGATATACGATGATGATGAGGTGTTAGGGTTACAAAGCATAATGATAGAAGTGATAATGATAGGATGAAGAGGATATACGCGTAATATTTTTTTTTCTGTTTGCTATTCCTACCGTAAAATGAGGAGTAGTATCGGGCCCAATGTTTATCTTAATCTTGGGCTTAACAACTTGGGTTTAATTAAGTGATGTTGGGCCAAAAGGGATTTGGGGCAGATTGTCGATGAAGATGAAGGTTCAAGTAACTAAATGTATTAATTAAAACAAGAAAGTAACAAGTGGAGGAGTGGTCTAGAAAGGAAAGGGATAGACAAGAGGTCTTGGGTTCAATTCCCAGCGGTGACAGTTTCATCTTTTCTTTTTGAAGCTTGTTAATTCTCTTAAGGTAGTAACTTATTGTTATTATTATTGTTTTCATTATTAGTATTAGCAAAAGTATAATTATTATTATTAATATCATTATTATTATCATTAACATTATAATTATTATTCTATTACTATTATTATTATTGTATCATTTTTATTATTAAAATTATCATGTAACATTATTATTAAAGTTATTATCCTTATTAAAATTATCATTCTTAAAATTAACATTTGTATTATTACAATTATCACCATCACTATGTTCATTATCCTTAAGCTAGTATTACTACAAATTATTAATTTTGCAAACGAAAGATAGTTAAATAAAAATATATAAAGTATACTAATATCACATAAAATTTTGTTTTAACTAATATTATTGATGTTACATTAATTAAATATCAAATAAATATCATAACGTATTATAAGTAATAATGAGATTATATATAAGAATATTAATCTTAATATTTAACAGAAGATATATAAACTTAGTTGATTTATAATATGTTAATATATATACATGATATAGGTTCGTGAATCCGAGGCCAACCCTGCATTGTTCAGTTGTTCAATGTCATTATATGTATTTTTACTACAAAATACAGTATGGTGAGTTCATTTGATTCCCTTTTACTCTTTACATTTTTGGGACTAAGAATACATGCGCTGTTTTTACAACTGCTTTATTAAATGCTTTTGAAATATATTTTGAATTGCAAATACATGAAATGCTTTTATAAATGTTTTACGAGATAGACACAAGTAAAACATTCCTCGAATGAATTATTATGCAGACAGAAGTTCTGCGGATTATTATTGAATTATGTGGACATGATAATTGCCACCATAGAATTATGTGGACATGATAATTGCCACCATTGAATTATGTGGACATGATAATTGCCACCAGTTGATGTGAATGTTATATATCGAGAGAATGATTTTATACACAGGTTATGTGTATGTTATTTTTTGCACAATATATGTGTACGGTTACTAAGATTTATGAAAATGGTTCGTACACGATGTGACGACCCCGTCAAAACACTTAACGGATCCGTCAGTTGGTCCCATAGCTTGATCGGACTTAAATGAATTAAATAAACAAAGTTGCATTCTTTTATTTCAAAATGTTCCCCAAAAAGGAAACAAACCAAATTAAGTAGTTTGAAAACCAACCAACCATAATATGAAACCAAAAGTTGACACAAAACATTGCCAACAATCCCACAATTTAAATTATCCAAAATAGAATGCAAACTTAAGTTTCATAAATTGTTTCATAAAATCTGCCCAAATGCATGCAGACTCTTCTAATGACAGCGGAAGCATCAAATAACTCAAGTACCTGTGAAAACATGCAAGTAAACTGTCAACACAAAGGTTGAGTGAATTATAGGTTTAAATAAATAAGTAAACTTTAGACCACAAGATTTAAAAATGTTAGAAAACATTAAACATTATTCCATTATCAATGAGCCACCTGGTAACCACTTAACCCTTTATTTACCCTTGCCAAACACAATAAAAATATACACTTGGACAGTGTATCTACAACAAATTACGAAGTACTAAACATTCCGATTATAAATTGCTAGCGCGACTAGCTCGAAATGGGGTTGTCAAACCCGATAGATCTATCCGTAGGATTCGCGTTCACCGGTAGAAACCAATGATTACAGTTACCAGACTAGGGAATATTTTTGTCCAACTCACAATGAATAATTAAATTTAACTGTTACTTGTGTCTAAACGTAAATAAAAATCTGCATGTAATCACATCCCAAAAATATACTTTGAAAAGTATGTAAAAACGGGACTATAACTCACCTTAAATAGCAACTGAAGAAATCTCACAAACACGCGAACAGCAAGTAAAGTAAAGTGATCAAGAAAGATCACAACGCCGACCTATAAATAAAGCAGGTCGAAATAAATAACTAACTTAGGCCAAGTCTTAGTATGATAGCTATTGTACATGTTGCAAGTAGGCATAGAACATTACTCAGCAAGCATCGGTTTGATTGGAACAGCATAAGGACACACACTTTCTATTTTTAGAAAGTTTCTATTTTTAGCAGGTTTCCATTTTTGGAAAGTTTTCTATTTTAGGAAAGTTTCTATTTTTGGAAAGTTTCTATTTTTGGAAAGTTTCTATTTTTGGAAAGTTTCCAAATTTAGAAAGTTCTATTTTTTAGAAAGTTTTGAAGTTAGGAAAGTTTCCTTATTTAGAAAGTCAACAGAAGTCAACTGAAAGTCAAAGTCAACCGAAAGTCAACTCAAAAGTCAACCTTGGTCAAACATAGTCAACATTAATTTTAAAAGTGTAAGTTATAATAATAACATAGGTTATAATGTTATTTAAAGTCAAATGTGTATAATAATGTCTTAACATAAGTTTAATTAAATAAAATGAATTGTTAAAGTTAATATAAGTTGAAATGTTATAATTAGTATAACATAAGTATTTAATTAATTAATTAAATATCAATCATAATATAAATATTATTAATTTATAATAAATTTTAAATCATATCATAAGTATTATTAATTAATAATGAATTATTAATCATATCATAAGTTTCTAATTAAAATTATTAAATCATAAGTATTTAATAATTAAGTCATAATTAAATAATAATTAAGTCTTATAATAATTAAATAATTATTTAATATTTATTATAAGTCTTTTAATAATTTCTCAAAAACAAAATTAATACTTATCATAAGTATTTTCCTTTAATAATAAAAGTATTACTAATCATAAGTTTAATTAAAATGTTAATTAAATTATAATTAATAATTAAATGATATAATAAATATTTATATCATATGTTTTAAATAATAATAATTACTTCTTTTATCATAAGTAATTAATTAATAATGAATTCCATAAATTTTATCATAAGTTTAATCATTAACCATAAGTTTTAAGTTTAAAAGTTCGCCGGGTCGTATCTTGAGCCCCGGGTGTCGGTTTCGGGCAAGCCACATATGTAACTTCGCCTACACAAACCACCCGACACATTTATGAACTCAAGAACACTCCAAGAACAGTCCCTAGGTCGTGGATATCAGCCATGACAACAATTGGGAAATCAATTTACTCAAAACAGTAATTCGGGCAAAACGGGTGAACCGTGGCTCGGATTTAGGTGACCCGAACATGAATATTCGTCTCACCATCAGTCCTAACCAAATGAGACACCCTAAAGACACCAAGGATGGTCACAAAGTCGGACCCAACCTCGTTCATGCCAAGAACACCTTTCAATCTTTAACAAAAACCAAATTAAGCGTATCTAGGGCTCCGGGAATCGAAACGACATGAATCCGGAGTCTAAAATTAATGTCTTGATGAGAGGAACTCATTTATGTACTTTATTTTAACATTCATAACAGTTATATAGTCAGAATATACGAATCAAACTGCTGTCCAAAATTTACAAACCGAAAACATGAACAAACGAGTAATTCTACGCATTCAAACAACAATACAATAACTTATACATATCATACTAACCATATAACATCAAAATACAGAAATATAAATAAATATGAAAAGATCTAGGGTTAGGGTTTCTACCCTAATCAAGAATCAAAGTATATGATCGCGTAGAGAACGAAGAGAGGAACACGATGGTGTTAATTGATTTATGATCCAAGCTACAATTTTAGATGATGATGGTGGTTTATGGTGGTGATGGTGGCGGCACAAAGAGGGAGGAGAGGAGAGGGTGAGAGCAAAAATGCAAGTATTAGGTTTAGGTTTCAAATTTGTGAAATAAAAATGAAATAAGAAAAATGGAAAAGCAAGGGAGTACTCCCCCTCCCTAATTCGGCCGAATGGGGGGTTGTGGGGTGGGCCCCACTAGCCCATCTCACTTAAAGTTAAATTACTTGTGGCCCAAAAACCCGAACGAAGCCCGAAACGCGAAAACGCACTTACGCGATTAAAAATCCGGAAAGATAACAAACGCGCGACGAAAAATAAATATAAATACACCTATTAATAATATGACCTTAAAATATCATATTTAAAATATTTAGGATTTAAAAATCCCGAAAGCTCGACCGTTGGTTTAAAAACCGAAAAGATTCGCCGGATGGAAATCCGCGGAACGTAGAAACGTATAATTTAAAATATGAATACATATATCCACATAACACATAATAATTATTATATATATATTATTACAAAAATAATAATATAGGTCATGGAAATGACGTGGCACACTAACAGTTAACGGTCGTTAAATAATTAACGGAAAAAGATAACGGAAAAGGTAGGGTCGTGACAGTACCTCCCCGTTATGGAAATTTCGTCCCGAAATTTAAGCAGGCGCAGGGGTTGACTCGGCATCTGAGAACAAATGCGGATACTTCTGCTTCATTTGGTCTTCACGCTCCCAAGTGAACTCGGGACCGCGTCTAGCGTTCCATCGGACCCGAACAATAGGAATTCTGCTCTGTTTAAGAGTCTTTACCTCTCGATCCATAATCTCAACTGGCTCCTCAATAAAATGCAATTGCTTGTCAACCTGAAGTTCCTCCAAAGGAATAGTCTGATCAAATTCAGCCAAACACTTCTTTAAGTTCGAAATATGGAAAACATCGTGAACAGCACTGAGTTCTTGTGGCAACTTCAAACGATAAGCCACCGGTCCAACTCTTTCAATGATCTCAAACGGTCCCACAAAACGAGGACTTAACTTCCCTCTTTTACCAAAACGAATAACACCCTTCCAAGGCGAAACTTTTAACATAACACGATCACCAACTTGGAATTCAACATCTTTCCTTCCTTTGTCGGCATAACTCTTTTGCCGACTTCTAGCAGTTCTCAACCTTTCTTTAATTTGAACAATCTTCTCAGTAGTCTCGTGAATAATCTCTGGACCTGTAAGTTGAGCATCCCCAACCTCATTCCAACAAATAGGAGATCTACACTTCCTACCGTACAAAGCTTCAAACGGTGCGGCTTTAATACTTGCGTGGTAGCTGTTGTTATAAGAAAACTCAGCTAACGGCAAATACCTATCCCACCCATTTCCAAAATCAATCACACAAGCTCGCAACATATCTTCTAATGTCTGAATGGTCCTCTCACTTTGACCATCCGTTTGAGGATGATAAGCGGTGCTCATATCCAATCTAGTGCCCAAGGCTTCTTGCAACGATTGCCAAAATCTCGATACAAATCGACTATCTCTGTCGGAAATTATAGAAACGGGAACACCATGCCTCGAAACAATCTCTTTCAAATACAAACGGGTGAGTTTCTCCATGGAATCGGTTTCCCTAATCGGCAAAAAGTGAGCCGACTTAGTGAGTCGATCTACAATCACCCAAATCGCATCGTAGCCACCCGAAACTCTCGGTAACTTAGTGATAAAATCCATAGTGATACCTTCCCACTTCCACTCGGGAATTTCTGGTTGCACCAACAATCCGGACGGTTTTTGATGTTCAGCTTTGACCTTAGAACAGGTCAAACACTTAGCCACATACGTAGCCACATCACCTTTCAAATTTGGCCACCAATACAGCTCCTTAAGATCATGATACATCTTTCCCGAACCAGGATGAATAGAGTACCTAGACTTATGAGCCTCATCCAAAACAAGTTGTCGCAGTTCACCAAACTTCGGAACCCAAAGACGTCCTACAAAGTACCTAGTACCATCTGCTCGAATCTCAAATTTCTTAGCCATACCTCTTACGTTTTCTTTCATAAAATTCTCTTCCTTTAAGGCTTCTTGTTGTGCCTCAAGAATCTGCCTTGCGAGGTTTGATCTAACTGTCATATTCAAGGCCCTAACCCTGCGAGGTTCAGTCCTTTCTTTACGACTCAAAGCATCAGCCACAACATTGGCCTTACCCGGGTGATACAAAAGGTCACAATCGTAATCATTCAACGTCTCAATCCATCTTCGTTGTCTCATGTTCAACTGTTTCTGATCGAGGATATGTTGAAGACTTTTGTGATCTGTGTACACAGTACTCTTGACCCCATACAAATAATGTCTCCAAATCTTAAGTGCAAAAACAACGGCCCCCAACTCTAAATCATGAGTTGTATAGTTCTGCTCGTGAATCTTCAACTGACGTGATGCGTACGCAATAACCTTCTTTCGTTGCATCAAAACGCAACCATAGCCTTGTCGTGATGCGTCACAATAAACAACAAAATCATCATTACCCTCCGGTAGAGACAATATCGGAGCGGTAGTCAGTTTCTTCTTCAAAATCTGAAAAGCATTCTCCTGTTCATCCTTCCACTCATACTTCTTCCCTTTATGCGTTAAAGCAGTCAGAGGTTTCGCTATACGAGAGAAATCCTGGATGAACCTTCGATAGTAACCTGCCAAACCTAAGAACTGACGAATTTGAGTAGGAGTTTTCGGGGTTTCCCACTTTTCAATCGCCTCAATTTTAGCAGGATCAACTTGTATTCCTTGTTTGCTAACAATGTGACCAAGGAACTGAACTTCTCTTAACCAAAAAGCACACTTAGAGAACTTAGCGTACAACTCTTCTTTCTTTAACAAATCAAGCACTAACCTCAAGTGTTCTTCGTGCTCTTCATCACTCTTAGAATAGATAAGGATGTCGTCGATGAAAACAATAACGAACTTGTCCAGATAGGGTCTACACACACGGTTCATGAGGTCCATGAACACAGCATGTGCATTTGTCAATCCGAACGGCATAACAAGAAATTCAAAGTGACCGTAACGGGTGCGAAAAGCAGTTTTTGAAACATCAGATTCTTTAACACGCAACTGATGATAGCCAGAACGAAGATCAATTTTTGAATAAACAGAAGAACCCTGAAGCTGATCGAACAGATCATCAATTCTCGGAAGAGGATAACGATTTTTAACAGTGAGCTTATTCAGTTCACGATAATCAATGCATAAACGAAAAGAACCATCCTTCTTCTTAACAAATAGAACAGGAGCTCCCCAAGGGGACGAACTAGGACGAATAAAACCTTTGTCTATCAACTCACGGAGTTGACTTGACAATTCTTGAAGTTCAGAAGGCGCAAGACGATAAGGAGCACGTGCTACAGGAGCAGCGCCGGGAACAAGATCAATTTGGAATTCTACCGCGCGTTGCGGCGGAAGGCCAGGTAAGTCATCGGGAAACACCTCGGGAAAATCCCTGACAATATGAATGTCATCAACGTTCTTTACTTCCTTACAAGGATCAACAACATGAGCAAGGATAGCATGACAGCCCTTACGGAGATGTTTACGAACTTTCATACAGCTAATAAGGTTTAACTGTGTGCATTTCTTATCTCCAAAGACCATCAGTGGCTCTCCAATCACATCAGTAATACGAATAGCCTTATCAAAACAGACGATCTCGGCACGGTTCGCGGACAACCAATCCATACCAATAACAATATCAAAACTACCAAGTTCAATCGGTATCAAATCTATCTCGAAATCCCTACCACCCAGATTAATGTTACACTTACGATGTACAGTCTTAGCAGTAAGTTCCTTACCATTAGCTACTTCAATAACATAAGTATTGTCTAAGAGAGTTAACGGCGTTTTGATTCTCGGACTTAATTTACTCGACACGAAACTTAAATCAGCCCCTGAATCAAATAGAACATAAACTGACAAATCGTTGACTGAGAACGTACCAGTAACAAGCTTAGGATCTTCCTCCGCATCCTTAGCATTAATGTTGAACGCTCGACCGCGTGCAGTCTCTGCAGTCTTCTTGTTGGGACAAGCATCTCGGAAATGCCCCGGCTTCCCACACTCATAACAAACCCTCGGATTACCTCCATTATTCGATTTCCCATTACCGTTACCGTTACCACCTCTATTACCAACATTATTATTATTACCACCAGTCGCGGGAGTAGCAGACCCCGGCAAAAGCACTGTACAATCTTTAGCAATGTGCCCTTGCTTAGAGCACCTCTTACAAGTAACTGTGCAGTAACCATCATGAACTTTATAGCAACGAGGACACACACGCTGATTTCTGTTGTTAGCACCTGAGGTATCCTGTTTCTTCTGCTGATTTTGGTTTTGATTGCGGTTGTTATCCCACTTTCGTTTCCCATTATCAGCTTTCTTGACAACCTCCTCACTACTTTCAACAACTGTAGTCTTGCTTCTTCTCAACACCTTGTCATTAAGTTTGTGAGCCATAGACATAGCTGCCTCAATAGTCTGGGGTTCACTGGACTCAACCCCGTGTTCAATCTTCTCGGACAAACCATCAATGTAAGCCTCAATTTTGCGGTCCTCATCCGCATAAACCCTAGGACACAGCAAAGTTAACTCGAAAAACCTTCGTTCATAGGCATCTAACTCGGTGCCATGCATTTTCAAATTCTTGAGCTCAACCTCTAGCTTCTTAAGCTCACCCCGAGGTCTATAGCGGGTGATCAATCTTTCCTTAAAATCATTCCAGGCCAAACCATAAGCTACATCGCTTCCCAAACTACTAACCAGATTGTTCCACCATGTCAAGGCACTATCCTTGAGAGTGCAACTAGCGAAACTAACTTTGTCCTCTTCACGGACCCGACTGACCCTGAAAATAGATTCAATTTTCTCGAACCAACGAGTAAGCCCTATTGGTCCTTCCGTACCACTGAATTCTTGAGGTCGACCAGCCATAAAAGTTTTGTGGGAGCATCCCACGTTGTTGTTCACATTGGCGTTAACATTAGCATTTGCTGCCATAGCAGCAGCAATTCCTTCATTGATTAGGCGTTGCATACGCGCTTCAGTGGACTCTCTTGGAGGCATGATCTTCAAAATAGAATAACACATCCGTTAGTACCAAGAATAATACTAGTGTCATAAAGGAATAGATCAAAACACGAAAAGACTAACCATTAAGATATTAGTCAACTAACACTATGAGTAATAACATGACAGTTATGATTGTTATAGAAATAACCATCACATGCATACATATTTTATGATAACATCATACAACATACATAGCACCTAACATACATGAACATATATTACGCATAATATAACATGCCAAGAGCCACAATATCAGAAATAAAACATGATAATGATAATAGATGTCATAAAAATAACCATCCATACATAATGAAAAATATCCCATAACAAAATCTTAATAAAATCCTCGGCAAAACGCCGTACATAACCCAAAATGTATGTATAAAAAGGACATTAAGTCTGATGAAATAGATAATCAATATGAATAATCACATCACATTCGCTTAGAGCGGGTGTGATAAGCTGGTCCAGCATGAGTCTCAGCAGGATCCTCATACTTACGCAACTTCCCTTTCACAACATCCAACTCTTCCTTCAACACACGAACAGTGCTCTCGAGAGCCTCGAACTTAGCATTAACTTCCCGATCACGCTTGCGGTTCGGATCCTCAACCCTATGCTTGAAAGTGACAAAGTTACGCATGTCGGCACGGATCTCGTCCATAACTTCATTATGTGGCAAGGTGCGCAAACAATCACTAAGGGCGTTAATACGTGTCACCTCATTATAAGCCCGGTTCATATGAGTAATGGTAGAAAAATAGTAATGAACAGGATCATCGATCTCCGGTTGATTAGCACGACGTCTAGCAGGAGACGGTGGAGCAGGAGCAGCAACAGAGTTATCGCTCGAAGTCGACATCTGCAAATAGCAAAACCGCAAACCACATACCAAAAAGATATAAAAGCTAATAATATAACTTATACGAAATGAAATGCATAATAATGCTATAGCAAAAAGGTCGGGCTGTAGACTAGACTCTAATGCACCCTAATAACCACGGGTTGACCACATTAAGACCGCCTAGTTCCCTACAACCAGCGCTCTGATACCACATGTGACGACCCCGTCAAAACACTTAACGGATCCGTCAGTTGGTCCCATAGCTTGATCGGACTTAAATGAATTAAATAAACAAAGTTGCATTCTTTTATTTCAAAATGTTCCCCAAAAAGGAAACAAACCAAATTAAGTAGTTTGAAAACCAACCAACCATAATATGAAACCAAAAGTTGACACAAAACATTGCCAACAATCCCACAATTTAAATTATCCAAAATAGAATGCAAACTTAAGTTTCATAAATTGTTTCATAAAATCTGCCCAAATGCATGCAGACTCTTCTAATGACAGCGGAAGCATCAAATAACTCAAGTACCTGTGAAAACATGCAAGTAAACTGTCAACACAAAGGTTGAGTGAATTATAGGTTTAAATAAATAAGTAAACTTTAGACCACAAGATTTAAAAATGTTAGAAAACATTAAACATTATTCCATTATCAATGAGCCACCTGGTAACCACTTAACCCTTTATTTACCCTTGCCAAACACAATAAAAATATACACTTGGACAGTGTATCTACAACAAATTACGAAGTACTAAACATTCCGATTATAAATTGCTAGCGCGACTAGCTCGAAATGGGGTTGTCAAACCCGATAGATCTATCCGTAGGATTCGCGTTCACCGGTAGAAACCAATGATTACAGTTACCAGACTAGGGAATATTTTTGTCCAACTCACAATGAATAATTAAATTTAACTGTTACTTGTGTCTAAACGTAAATAAAAATCTGCATGTAATCACATCCCAAAAATATACTTTGAAAAGTATGTAAAAACGGGACTATAACTCACCTTAAATAGCAACTGAAGAAATCTCACAAACACGCGAACAGCAAGTAAAGTAAAGTGATCAAGAAAGATCACAACGCCGACCTATAAATAAAGCAGGTCGAAATAAATAACTAACTTAGGCCAAGTCTTAGTATGATAGCTATTGTACATGTTGCAAGTAGGCATAGAACATTACTCAGCAAGCATCGGTTTGATTGGAACAGCATAAGGACACACACTTTCTATTTTTAGAAAGTTTCTATTTTTAGCAGGTTTCCATTTTTGGAAAGTTTTCTATTTTAGGAAAGTTTCTATTTTTGGAAAGTTTCTATTTTTGGAAAGTTTCTATTTTTGGAAAGTTTCCAAATTTAGAAAGTTCTATTTTTTAGAAAGTTTTGAAGTTAGGAAAGTTTCCTTATTTAGAAAGTCAACAGAAGTCAACTGAAAGTCAAAGTCAACCGAAAGTCAACTCAAAAGTCAACCTTGGTCAAACATAGTCAACATTAATTTTAAAAGTGTAAGTTATAATAATAACATAGGTTATAATGTTATTTAAAGTCAAATGTGTATAATAATGTCTTAACATAAGTTTAATTAAATAAAATGAATTGTTAAAGTTAATATAAGTTGAAATGTTATAATTAGTATAACATAAGTATTTAATTAATTAATTAAATATCAATCATAATATAAATATTATTAATTTATAATAAATTTTAAATCATATCATAAGTATTATTAATTAATAATGAATTATTAATCATATCATAAGTTTCTAATTAAAATTATTAAATCATAAGTATTTAATAATTAAGTCATAATTAAATAATAATTAAGTCTTATAATAATTAAATAATTATTTAATATTTATTATAAGTCTTTTAATAATTTCTCAAAAACAAAATTAATACTTATCATAAGTATTTTCCTTTAATAATAAAAGTATTACTAATCATAAGTTTAATTAAAATGTTAATTAAATTATAATTAATAATTAAATGATATAATAAATATTTATATCATATGTTTTAAATAATAATAATTACTTCTTTTATCATAAGTAATTAATTAATAATGAATTCCATAAATTTTATCATAAGTTTAATCATTAACCATAAGTTTTAAGTTTAAAAGTTCGCCGGGTCGTATCTTGAGCCCCGGGTGTCGGTTTCGGGCAAGCCACATATGTAACTTCGCCTACACAAACCACCCGACACATTTATGAACTCAAGAACACTCCAAGAACAGTCCCTAGGTCGTGGATATCAGCCATGACAACAATTGGGAAATCAATTTACTCAAAACAGTAATTCGGGCAAAACGGGTGAACCGTGGCTCGAATTTAGGTGACCCGAACATGAATATTCGTCTCACCATCAGTCCTAACCAAATGAGACACCCTAAAGACACCAAGGATGGTCACAAAGTCGGACCCAACCTCGTTCATGCCAAGAACACCTTTCAATCTTTAACAAAAACCAAATTAAGCGTATCTAGGGCTCCGGGAATCGAAACGACATGAATCCGGAGTCTAAAATTAATGTCTTGATGAGAGGAACTCATTTATGTACTTTATTTTAACATTCATAACAGTTATATAGTCAGAATATACGAATCAAACTGCTGTCCAAAATTTACAAACCGAAAACATGAACAAACGAGTAATTCTACGCATTCAAACAACAATACAATAACTTATACATATCATACTAACCATATAACATCAAAATACAGAAATATAAATAAATATGAAAAGATCTAGGGTTAGGGTTTATACCCTAATCAAGAATCAAAGTATATGATCGCGTAGAGAACGAAGAGAGGAACACGATGGTGTTAATTGATTTATGATCCAAGCTACAATTTTAGATGATGATGGTGGTTTATGGTGGTGATGGTGGCGGCACAAAGAGGGAGGAGAGGAGAGGGTGAGAGCAAAAATGCAAGTATTAGGTTTAGGTTTCAAATTTGTGAAATAAAAATGAAATAAGAAAAATGGAAAAGCAAGGGAGTACTCCCCCTCCCTAATTCGGCCGAATGGGGGGTTGTGGGGTGGGCCCCACTAGCCCATCTCACTTAAAGTTAAATTACTTGTGGCCCAAAAACCCGAACGAAGCCCGAAACGCGAAAACGCACTTACGCGATTAAAAATCCGGAAAGATAACAAACGCGCGACGAAAAATAAATATAAATACACCTATTAATAATATGACCTTAAAATATCATATTTAAAATATTTAGGATTTAAAAATCCCGAAAGCTCGACCGTTGGTTTAAAAACCGAAAAGATTCGCCGGATGGAAATCCGCGGAACGTAGAAACGTATAATTTAAAATATGAATACATATATCCACATAACACATAATAATTATTATATATATATTATTACAAAAATAATAATATAGGTCATGGAAATGACGTGGCACACTAACAGTTAACGGTCGTTAAATAATTAACGGAAAAAGATAACGGAAAAGGTAGGGTCGTGACACACGAGAAAGATGTACTGTATTTAAAAGATATCGCATGTACATTACAGGTGGGTATAGAATTCGGGCCCATTTGTACCATGCAGGATTTAAATCTTGTGGTCTATCAAAATGATGAATTTTATTGTTTTATGATAAACTTATGAACTCACCAACTATTTGATTGACACTTTAAAACATGTTTATTCTCAGGTATGAAAGAAATCTTCCGCTGTGTATTTACTCATTTTAGAGACATTACATGGAGTTGTTCAAGGCATATAGAGGTCCGTTCATCGCGATGGTACCATATGTTATTGTATTCGTTCGGAAGATTTTGGACGGGGTATGACAGGGCTGATCTTTTATCTCTCCATATAAATAGCAAGACTTGGAGAACTTTGAAGACATGGACCTCTTGCATGCTACAACTCAAATTTATCAGAAAATCACAAGAACATAACATTCATACATATGTTTGTGATTTAGCAAGAGAAGTTTTATAATCTCATAGATTATAAAAGGGGTCAATGTGTGACAACCCGGAAATTTCCAACCAAATTTAAACTTTAATCTTTATATGATTCCGACACGATAAGCAATATTTGTTAAGTTAAATTTCAAGAATTTTAAACTATGTTCATACATTCATTCAACCTCGACCAAGTTCCAACGATTCACGAACCATTAAACGAATATGATTATATATGTATATGTGTATATATATTATAACTTGAAACGTAAACAAAATATTAGATTAAATACTTTATATGATTGTATCTATTTCAAAATGTTTATCACTGGAATTAGAAGATAAGATCAAATGATTGAATTATCAGATATATTAAATTATGATTGCAAGTCTCTGTTGAAAGGCCCACGTTGATTTGAGAAATCTTTTCATTTTAACAATATTCGGAAAATGGTAAAGTGATTTATAAATATGAACAAATTGTCAATCATTGAGAACTAGACAAAGGATAGTGGAAGATTGAATCTCATAAAGACTCGATTGATCTATTTAGTTTCAAACGTACAAAAACATTTTCAGTTTAAAAAGAACTTTATTATTAAAACGTATATAACTTTTATAAATATCTAGAACCACTTTTGACAACTCATTACTTAACTAGTATGATAAAGATAACGATATTTATATTTTATTTTATTAAATATATATAACAATTTAAATTAATATTATATATATTTATACGCGTATTATACGTACATAGTTTTATACTTTTACTATACTTAAACTTTACATTTACTTTATTTTTACTTTAGTTTAACTTTAATAATTCATACTTTAATAATTCACTTTAATAATTCATACTTTAATAATTCACTTTAATAATTCATACTTTAATAATTCACTTTAATAATTCATACTTTAATAATTCACTTTAATAATTCATACTTTAATAATTCACTTTAATAATTCATACTTTAATAATTCACTTTAATAATTCAAAAATCTATTATAAATAGAATTCAATAGGTTTCATTATTTCATAGAAACTTGAAAATAGTTTTCTCTAAACTCTCTCAATCGATTTACATATATATATTTACTCTGTATTATCTCAAGATATTATTAGTATACATAAAATATTACGACGGAGTGCTGTCCGAGTGATTTCGAAGTTGTTTTTTTGAGTGGGATAGGATTAAGGAAATGATGGGTTATAGCTATGGAGGTGATTGAGTATGGTTCATGGGTATGCTCGTGAGGTCAATATAGTGTTTATCATCTCCGTTGCGTTTACGTACCTTTTCTGCAATATTGAATCTCAATATTGATATGTGAGTACTCATAATTTAATTTTTACATACTAATAGTGTATCCCTGACTAGTGCTCGAGTATATAGGATTATGCATGCTTGTACTTTTGATATTGCCATTAGATAGGTTATGTTGATTCCTGAATTAGTTACATATACGATTGAGATAAGGTATAAGATATGCATGTCGTTGGAAAGCTAGCGAAAAATAGTTGAATTTTGGTTTAAGAATCACTTGAATCCAAGTAACGGTTAGAAAGTTATGAAATAAACAAATTGCATAATTAATTTCGTAATTAAAATTGCTGATGATAATTAGTGAACTAATTTTCTGGGTTATAAAAAGTGGTTATTTGGATTCTACTCGTCGAGTAGATGAATTTTCATATAAAGCACGTCTCGTTTCGTTGAACGGTTGTCAAGTTATGGACAAAAGAAGTTTTGCAAATTTTGATGAAATGTCGAAATGGGAACTGAAATTCTCGCTGATCTGCGTTGTTTCATATATAAAAAAAAAAATACCACTGAATTCTTTGCTGTAAGGTCTAACAAACGACTCTGGCCGTTTGTCAATTCGAGTCTCGACTATTTTTCTAAAAATCATCAAAGTTGACGGTTTGGTCACATTTTAAAATTCTTAAAAGAGCTGAAACTTTTTTATTTAAAAATGTCAGTTTTGTATCAGTTGTCATGGTCGACCTGATATGTGTTTAGTCTTGCCAAAAATCATGTTATATCTTCATGGTAACGAGAATTTGCAGGCTTTAACCGTTTGTCAATACGAGTTTTGAGGAATTTTCTAAAAATCTCCAAAGTAGGCTACTCGGTCACTTTTGTAAATTTATTAAAGCTGAAAAATTAACTTTGAAACGCCGAAAACGCGTTGGCAACTACGAGTTGTCTAGGTTTAGTTTACTTCTGTAATATTTATGCTTAATCTTTTTGGTAATGTGTAACTTTTATCTTTGGCCGTTTATCAATCGGAGTTCCGATAATTTTTCTAAAAATAGCTGAAGTGGCCCGTTTAGTCATGTTTGACCTAAAATAATTTTTGTATAAGTTATTATATATTTGCATGCGACCTCATTTTTACTTTGACCTTTGACTTTTGACTTTAACCTTTGACTTTTGACTTTGAACTTTGACTTTTCCTGTTAACTTTTCAGTTAACTTTTTGTGTTGATTTTCTCTATAAAAAAAAACCTAAAATACTATTTTATGATTATGAAACCATTTGTGTTACGTTGTTTCACACGTCACCTTTTACTAGAATCTTAATTGAGCATGAGTAATATAACATGTTACTATACTGTAGAGTCAGACTCGAGCTATAGGATAGGATTACACTATGACCTAACCTAAATTGCTATACAAATATTGACCAACATATAAATATATATAATTAATATAGGTTCGTGAATCCGAGGCCAACCTTGCACTTGTTCAATGACGTTATATGTATTTTTACTACAAAATACAGTATGGTGAGTTTCATTTGCCTTTTTACCCTTTATATTTTTGGGACTGAGAATACATGCTCTTTTATAAATGTTTGACGAAATAGACACAAGTAATTGAAACTACATTCTATGGTTGAATTATCGAAATCGAATATGCCCCTTTTTATTAAAGTCTGGTAATCTAAGAATTAGGGAACAGACACCCTAATTGACGCGAATCCTAAAGATAGATCTATTGGGCCTAACAAACCCCATCCAAAGTATCGGATGCTTTAGTACTTCGAAATTTATATCATGACCGAAGGAGGATCCCGAAATGATAGGGGATATTCTTATATGCATATTGTTAATGTCGGTTACCAGGTGTTCACCATATGAATGATTATTTTTGTCTCTATGCATGGGACGTATATTTATGAGAACTGGAAATGAAATTCTTGTGGTCTATTAAAATGATGGAAATAAATGATTATGATAAACTAATAAACTCACCAACCTTTTGGTTGACACTTTAAAGCATGTTTATTCTCAGGTGTTAAAGAAATCTTCCGCTGTGCATTTGCTCATTTTAAAGATATTACTTGGAGTCTTTCATAGCATATTTCGAAGAACGTTGCATTCGAGTCATTGAGTTCATTAAAGATTATTATTAAATCAATTTATAGTTGGATAGTGGATATTATGAAATGGTATGCATGCCTGTCAATTTTCTATGTAAAGAAAGATTGTCTTTTAAAAACGAATGCAATGTTTGTAAAATGCATCATATAGAGGTCAAATACCTCGTAATGTAATCAACTATTGTGAATCGTTTATAATGTATATGAATGGGTCCTTTCAGTTGGTATCAGAGCGGTGGTCTTAGCGAACCAGGTCTGCATTACTGTGTCTAACAGATAAGTCGATAGGATGCATTAGTGAGTCTGGACTTCGACCGTGTCTGCACGTCAATAGTTTTGCTTATCATTTTGTGTCAAAAATTAACTACTTATCATCCTCAGGAAATTACCTGCTTATCATTTTTAGTCTAAGACACGACTTGCTGCATTGATTGCATGAATAGTGTATAGACAAAAATTCATATCTTAGCGTATCTGCTAAATCATATCTTATCGTATCTATTACTGTAAACGTTGTCTGATATATCCCGT
Source organism: Rutidosis leptorrhynchoides (assembly GCF_046630445.1). Taxonomy (NCBI): domain Eukaryota; kingdom Viridiplantae; phylum Streptophyta; class Magnoliopsida; order Asterales; family Asteraceae; genus Rutidosis; species Rutidosis leptorrhynchoides. The sequence goes on from NC_092334.1 coordinate 458,634,676, forward strand.
AAATTCCTCCGTAATTTACGAAATCTTTTGTTCTATATATATGGATATTCTATGTAATTAGAATACCATCCGATAACCGAAAATCATTTCATATCGGAAAAAAAAATCCTTATTCAATCGTACGAAATGGAATTCATCATTAGTTCAAGTTCCTCGGATTTCGAAATGGAATCCCACTCCAGTTCCGAAAGCAGTGTGACCGGAATAGATCAACCAATCAGTCATCACCTATTCTGGATGAATTGGGGATGGGTTCGTAGCCTCCTCAATCATTGGAGACAAGAAGAAGGTGATCCCTTCCATCCACCACATTGCCCTCTTGATGAAGAACCTGAAGCACTTACCGGCGAACCTGTTCGAAACACCATTTTCTCGCTCATTTCCAGAGTATCTCATCACGATTATATATTACATCAAATTTTAGATTTTATTTATCCGCTCGTCCGAACCGACAATCACCCCGGTGTAATAAAAGAAGTCAACGAACTTCACGCTCGGGTAGTGGCTTTGGAGAATATGGTGCAGAGATTACAAACACCAGCAGCAGCATCAGCAGCATAACCAGTAACACCATCATCAACACCAATAGTACCATTACCACCCCCACCACAACCACGTCGTAAACCTCAACTTTACACTCTGTCCCACGAGCACCAATGTTATACGCCCTGTAGATACCAAGGAATACCAACAACAATAACCGACGAAGTATTAATTCATAACTTCATTGGAGAAACATTCCGTGCAGATTATGTAATCTCTAAAGTCTTAGAGATTATCTAATCTAGCCCTAACCATAAATCAGTTAAGCGAACCAAAATGATAGAAGGAAGAGTAGAAACCCTGACAAAAATGGTGTGTGATTAACAAGCTAAACTTGTTTTACCAACAGCATCAACAGTACCGTCAGCGTCACCAGCATCATCAGTACAGTCAACATCAGAATCAACAACACCTATAACATCACAAACTTCGTCAGCTCAAGAATCACTATGGACATCATTACGAATCAATAACCCGTATATTGTATCAACGAGTTATGAAGAATTAACTCATTCCCTTTGAAGAAATTATATGTATATTTTATATATTTTGAAATAAAAATAAATCTTTCCGTGCTAAGCTATTGTGTGTGAATCTTAACTACTCGGTTAATTCATATTACAAATATGCAATAATGTACGTCCTTCGGCTGCAACTTAACCAGCGTTAACTACAATCTCTGTCGCAATTCAACAAATTCCAATTCATAATAAATCAAGTATATATTTGATTTTACACTTTCATCATCGATGTACCCGAAACTTTTCAGATAACATCATTCGTACTTTGCGAAATTCACAAGAATTCCACGAACCGAACATCATACATCAACAAATAACGAAGTATTGATTCATAATTTCAATGTCATTAAAGAAATACTGCGTAAAAGTTATGTACTTTTTAAAGCCTTTAGGGATTATTCAATTCTAGTTTCAACCGTAAATCAAATGAGTTTAATTTAACATTAACTCATTAAATCTATGTTACATCTGAAGAAAATATACATATATATTTTTTCATAAAGACTGTAATAAAATTCTTTTGTACAAAATATTAATTGTGAAATTTTTTTTAACGGGTAGGTAATACCCGAGAGATATATAAATTCACAATTAATATATTACATTCTTCGAATCTGATTCAGCAAATCATCCATTATACTCCCTACTTTCACAACAATATACATTCTTTTATAGAAATCAAAACAACCATACTCATTCAAAATTTAATTACATATTCTGATTTTGAAATCTCAAAATTCAACTTGAGATATGAAGAAAATCATCACTCTTAGATCCTTACATCTTTCACAAGCTATATTTTGACTTTAAAACTGTGTTAGAACATCAAATGTATGTTAACGATTACAATCTGTGTTCAAACCCTTCGAAAATTTCTGAAGACACTTCGAATGATGAGCAATCGAGATGATGATCCAACCACATGTTACCCACAGTTATGTACCCGAAAAACTCTTGAAACCAAAGTAAAAGTTTAAACAACGTATCCGCGTCAGATTCTTTAGCATTTATTAGCAAAAATAACTTTGCGACTCCTATTCAAAGTAGCCAGTTTTGTCACAGCTCCAGCAAGTCAACTTCGACTTTTCAGTCAGACTAACCTTATTATAACCTTGAGATATACACCATCGTTATCTGGGAACCTTTTACATTCCACCACATTATTAACAGATGTATCAACAACTTCATTACCCTTTGACTTTAGCCTCTCCAAAAAGTCATTATAATTATTCATTGAAACCCCATCATTTACTACTTCGCATCTTGTAATGAGAATTTCCATACGAATCATTAGGAATTAGCAATCAGTATTTTGAAATCTCGCAGCATGTCTACGCCAACAGTTATATGTGTATATATAACGTATATCTTCTGGACTTAATTTGAATGTGAAGATTCTGAAAAACACTTCGAACTACGAATTAGTTCTCCGAAAATGGAAAAATACTGATGAAGCAGCAAAAAAAACTATAAACGACCTTAACAGTAAAAGTTTGATGATAATGAATAGGTGTGCTGGCAAAGCGCAGAAAAAGAGAAGTCTTGGAACTGGAAAACGGATTGAGGAAAGTAGGAAGGAGGCTGTGAACAAATTACAAAGACTGAACCTGACTTCAAAGGATCCAAATAATTCAGTATCTGCTGAAGTCATTAACGAATACCTTGCTCCTGACTCTAAACCCCTGCGGACAATATTCTTCATCATCCTCTGATATTAGAAATTCTAAAATATCATCATATCTTTCATTATAAATATCCTCCATATTTCTGAAGATATTTTCTTAATTTTTCTTATTTGAAATCATTTACCTCTTCGCGCTATTTGTATTACATCATAAAAGAAACTATTTTAGTTTCTAAATTCTGAAACATTCAAGTTTAAAATAGGAATATTTTGAAGTAGTGTTGGGAACTGAAGCATGAATTAGTATAATATAATGACACTTGATCAATGTGATTATATTACAGTAAGTCATGCTGAGTTTCTAAATGGAACGTGATGATTCACAGATCATAACATCATCATGTGCCATGTTATACGACTCTTGTATTCTATTTAACCTCTAAAATATCAAGAAAATATTTCTTGATGATTCGGCCTTTTCCAAGGTATTTTAGTAATTTGACAAGTCAAGATCGTGCCATCACAATTTCCTTCCTAGAACATTAACAATGTTCATTTCGAAATTCATATCTGTGAATTCTGGACCATTGCAAGTGGTGCTTAATCGCAAGAAGAAGAAACGAAAGGACAAAACTCCGAAATAGAAATTGGGGTATAAATTGCAGCAAATAAAAGAGAGCATTAACTGTGAATGATAATGATTATAGAAGACAGAAGCAGAGACTTTGAAATATAAGGGAACATATAAAGCCTAACGACAAACCAGAAATTATAAACCATATATATCGATGCATATAGCAATATAAAGACACGGGAGAACTAGGAACACGATAAATCCAAGAGTATAGTAGAAGTAAATAGATTCTTCTGACGGTAGATGAAAAAAAGAAGAATGACCGATATGAAAGTTAGAAGTATATCGAGAATCAGAACTGGATGGAGCATATTGATGAATACTTTAAAATATGAGTTGAGGGGGAAAGAATAGAAGGTGATGAAACATGACTAGGAACTTAGAAATCAACAGATTTAACTCACACAATGGCAGAATAAGTGAATCAAACCCTCTAGTGAATAGGTTAAGTTTTTTTTTGATTAATTTAGTCAAACCACAACTAAATCAAGTGTGATTAGATCAACACCTAGAGCTATTATTCACCACCTGTGTGATTTGGACTGAGAGAGAATCGAAGGAGCTCACAAGATCTAAGTGTGTGTAACAAATGAGAGGCTTAACCTAAAATGAAGAACATAAGACTTTATATACCCCTGCTGTTGACACACCCATACGATTCATTCATCACATGTACGAGATGGCTTCATCAACCGTACAGGTGATCACTTACTCGTGTCTTATCATTTAGGTTGTAATTGTGACTTAGCTCAGCATCAACCATGCGTATGAGCCTGTCAGCCGTACTAGTGAGGCTTCACTCGTACGTCTGACTAAGTCTAACATAGTCAAACATCTAAATCTCGTTCCTGCAGTTCCTGATACCACATACAAACACCGATAGGATAATAACGAGCAATCATGGTGGCCTGTAAACTGTTGTACCTGCAATGGACGTGGGTAGATGTCTAGGGACTTGCATAAAATGCATCAACAGATGGTGTGAGTTGTAAGGAAACGAAGGAGGTGAATTTATAAGAAAATCTCCGACAGAACAATTAAAATGGATGATCGCATTTAAAGCGGATCCTAATTCCCTTGATTACCGGAGAGTCAAATCTTATTAAGAAGATTTTCTTCAAATCCCTTAAAATCTGGGAATCAATCATATCTACGTCAAATGATAAAATGAATCTACACTTACTCATTTCACTCTTCTATGTTAGCTTCATTCGTACTCTTCATATAAATGGATTGTTTATCCAAATTATTCGCTGATGATAAAACTCTAATTTTCAGCCCGTATGCATCATGAAAACATACTTATTATCATTCACGACCTTTCCACTCAAATTTCGGGACGAAATTTCTTTAACGGGTAGGTACTGTGACAACCCGAAAATTTCCAACCAAATTTAAACTTTAATCTTTATATGATTCCGACACGATAAGCAATATTTGTTAAGTTAAATTTCAAGAATTTTAAACTATGTTCATACATTCATTCAACCTCGACCAAGTTCCAACGATTCACGAACCATTAAACGAATATGATTATATATGTATATGTATATATATTATAACTTGAAACGTAAACAAAATATTAGATTAAATACTTTATATGATTGTATCTATTTTAAAATGTTTATCAATGGAATTAGAAGATAAGATCAAATGATTGAATTATCAGATATATTAAATTATGATTACAAGTCTCTGTTGAAAGGCCCACGTTGATTTGAGAAATCTTTTCATTTTAACAATATTCGGAAAATGGTAAAGTGATTTATAAATATGAACAAAATGTCAATCATTGAGAACTAGACAAAGGATAGTGGAAGATTGAATCTCATAAAGACTCGATTGATCTATTTAGTTTCAAACGTACAAAAACGTTTTCAGTTTAAAAAGAACTTTATTATTAAAACGTATATAACTTTTATAAATATCTAGAATCACTTTTGACAACTCATTACTTAACTAGTATGATAAAGATAACGATATTTATATTTTATTTTATTAAATATATATAACGATTTAAATTAATATTATATATATTTATACGCGTATTATACGTACATAGTTTTATACTTTTACTATACTTAAACTTTACCTTTACTTTATTTTTACTTTACTTTAACTTTAATAATTCATACTTTAATAATTCACTTTAATAATTCATACTTTAATAATTCACTTTAGTAATTCATACTTTAATAATTCACTTTAATAATTCATACTTTAATAATTCACTATAATAATTCATACTTTAATAATTCACTTTAATAATTCATACTTTAATAATTCAAAAATCTATTATAAATAGAATTCAATAGATTTCATTATTTCATAGAAACTTGAAAATAGTTTTCTCTAAACTCTCTCAATCGATTTACATATATATATTTACTCTGTATCATCTCAAGATATTATTAGTATACATAAAATATTACGACGGAGTGCTGTCCGAGTGATTTCGAAGTTGTTTTTTCGAGTGGGATAGGATTAAGGAAATGATGAGTTATAGCTATGGAGGTGATTGAGTATGGTTCATGGGTATGCTCGTGAGGTCAATATAGTGTTTATCATCTCCGTTGCGTTTACGTACCTTTTCTGCAATATTGAATCTCAATATTGATATGTGAGTACTCATAATTTAATTTTTACATACTAATAGTGTATCACTGACTAGTGCTCGAGTATATAGGATTATGCATGCTTGTACTTTTGATATTGCCATTAGATAGGTTATGTTGATTCCTGAATTAGTTACATATACGATTGAGATAAGGTATAAGATATGCATGTCGTTGGAAAGCTAGCGAAAAAAGTTGAATTTTGGTTTAAGAATCACTTGAATCCAAGTAACGGTTAGAAAGTTATGAAATAAACAAATTGCATAATTAATTTCGTAATTAAAATTGCTGATGATAAATAGTGAACTAATTTTCTGGGTTATAAAAAGTGGTTATTTGGATTCTACTCGTCGAGTAGATGAATTTTCATATAAAGCACGTCTCGTTTCGTTGAACGGTTGTCAAGTTATGGAAAAAAGAAGTTTTGCAAATTTTGATGAAATGTCGAAATGGGAACTGAAATTCTCGCTGATCTGCGTTGTTTCATATATAAAAAAAAATACCACTGAATTCTTTGCTGTAAGGTCTAACAAACAACTCTGGCCGTTTGTCAATTCGAGTCTCGACGATTTTTCTAAAAATCATCAAAGTTGACGGTTTGGTCACATTTTAAAATTCTAAAAAGAGCTGAAACTTTTTTATTTAAAAATGTCAGTTTTGTATCAGTTATCATGGTCGACCTGATATGTGTTTACTCTTGTAAAAAATCATGTTATATCTTCGTGGTAACGAGAATTTGCAGGCTTTGACCGTTTGTCAATACGAGTTTTGAGGAATTTTCTAAAAATCTCCAAAGTAGGCTACTCGGTCACTTTTATAAATTTATTAAAGCTGAAAAATTAACTTTGAAACGCCGAAAACGCGTTGGCAACTACGAGTTGTCTAGGTTTAGTTTACTTCTGTAATATTTATGCTTAATCTTTTTGGTAATGTGTTACTTTTATCTTTGGCCGTTTATCAATCGGAGTTCCGATAATTTTTTTAAAAATAGCTGAAGTGGCCCGTTTAGTCATGTTTGACCGAAAATCATTTTTGTATAAGTTATTATATATTTGCATGCGACCTCATTTTTACTTTGACCTTTGACTTTTGACTTTAACCTTTGACTTTTGACTTTGAACTTTGACTTTTCCTGTTAACTTTTCAGTTAACTTTTTGTGTTGATTTTCTCTATAAAAAAAAACCTAAAATACTATTTTATGATTATGAAACCATTTGTGTTACGTTGTTTCACACGTCACCTTTTACTAGAATCTTAATTGAGCATGAGTAATATAACATGTTACTATACTGTAGAGTCAGACTCGAGCTATAGGATAGGATTACACTATGACCTGACCTAAATTGCTATACAAATATTGACCAACATATAAATATATATAATTAATATAGGTTCGTGAATCCGAGGCCAACCTTGCACTTGTTCAATGACGTTATATGTATTTTTACTACAAAATACAGTATGGTGAGTTTCATTTGCCTTTTTACCCTTTATATTTTTGGGACTGAGAATACATGCGCTTTTATAAATGTTTGACGAGATAGACACAAGTAATTGAAACTACATTCTATGGTTGAATTATCGAAATCGAATATGCCCCTTTTTATTAAAGTCTGGTAATCTAAGAATTAGGGAACAGACACCCTAATTGACGCGAATCCTAAAGATAGATCTATTGGGCCTAACAAACCCCATCCAAAGTACCGGATGCTTTAGTACTTCGAAATTTATATCATGACCGAAGGAGGATCCCGGAATGATAGGGGATATTCTTATATGCATATTGTTAATGTCGGTTACCAGGTGTTCACCATATGAATGATTATTTTTGTCTCTATGCATGGGACGTATATTTATGAGAACTGGAAATGAAATTCTTGTGGTCTATGAAAATGATGGAAATAAATGATTATGATAAACTAATAAACTCACCAACCTTTTGGTTGACACTTTAAAGCATGTTTATTCTCAGGTGTTAAAGAAATCTTCCGCTGTGCATTTGCTCATTTTAAAGATATTACTTGGAGTCTTTCATAGAATATTTCGAAGAACGTTGCATTCGAGTCATTGAGTTCATCAAAGATTATTATTAAATCAATTTATAGTTGGATAGTGGATATTATGAAATGGTATGCATGCCTGTCAATTTTCGATGTAAAGAAAGATTGTCTTTTAAAAACGAATGCAATGTTTGTAAAATGCATCATATAGAGGTCAAATACCTCGCAATGTAATCAACTATTGTGAATCGTTTATAATGTATATGAACGGGTCCTTTCAGTTGGTATCAGAGCGGTGGTCTTAGCGAACCAGGTCTGCATTAGTGTGTCTAACAGATAAGTCGATAGGATGCATTAGTGAGTCTGGACTTCGACCGTGTCTGCACGTCAATAGTTTTGCTTATCATTTTGTGTCAAAAATTAACTACGTATCATCCTCAGGAAATTACCTGCTTATCATTTTTAGTCTAAGACACGTCTTGCTGCATTGATTGCATGAATAGTGTATAGACAAAAATTCATATCTTAGCGTATCTGCTAAATCATATCTTATCGTATCTATTACTGTAAACGTTGCCTGATATATCCCGTAAATTCCTCCGTAATTTACGAAATCTTTTGTTCTATATATATGGATATTCTATGTAATTAGAATACCATCCGATAACCGAAAATCATTTCATATCGGAAAAAAAAATCCTTATTCAATCGTACGAAATGGAATTCATCATTAATTCAAGTTCCTCGGATTTCGAAATGGAATCCCACTCCAGCTCCGAAAGCAGTGTGACCGGAATAGATCAACCAATCAGTTATCACCTATTCTGGATGAATTGGGGATGGGTTCGTAGCCTCCTCAATCATTGGAGACAAGAAGAAGGTGATCCCTTCCATCCACCACATTGCCCTCTTGATGAAGAACCTGAAGCACTTACCGGCGAACCTGTTCGAAACACCATTTTCTCGCTCATTTCCAGAGTATCTCATCACGATTATATATTACATCAAATTTTAGATTTTATTTATCCGCTCGTCCGAACCGACAATCACCCCGGTGTAATAGAAGAAGTCAACGAGCTTCGCGCTCGGGTAGTGGCTTTGGAGAATATGGTGCAGAGATTACAAACACCAGCAGCAGCATCAGCAGCATAACCAGTAACACCATCATCAACACCAATAGTACCATTACCACCCCAACCACAACCACGTCGTAAACCTCAACTTTACACTCTGTCCCACGAGCACCAATGTCATACGCCCTGTAGATACCAAGGAATACCAACAACAATAACCGACGAAGTATTAATTCATAACTTCATTGGAGAAACATTCCGTGCAGATTATGTAATCTCTAAAGTCTTAGAGATTATCTAATCTAGCCCTAACCATAAATCAGTTAAGCGAACCAAAATGATAGAAGGAAGAGTAGAAACCCTGACAAAAATGGTGTGTGATTAACAAGCTAAACTTGTTTTACCAGCAGCATCAACAGTACCGTCAGCGTCACCAGCATCATCAGTACAGTCAACATCAGAATCAACAACACCTATAACATCACAAACTCCGTCAGCTCAAGAATCACTATGGACATCATTACGAATCAATAACCCGTATATTGTATCAACGAGTTATGAAGAATTAACTCATTCCCTTTGAAGAAATTATATGTATATTTTATATATTTTGAAATAAAAATAAATCTTTCCGTGCTAAGATATTGTGTGTGAATCTTAACTACTCGGTTAATTCATATTACAAATATGCAATAATGTACGTCCTTCGGCCGCAACTTAACCAGCGTTAACTACAATCTCTGTCGCAATTCAACAAATTCCAATTCATAATAAATCAAGTATATATTTGATTTTACACTTTCATCATCGATGTACCCGAAACTTTTCAGATAACATCATTCGTACTTTGCGAAATTCACAAGAATTCCACGAACCGAACATCATACATCAACAAATAACGAAGTATTGATTCATAATTTCAATGTCATTAAAGAAATACTGCGTAAAAGTTATGTACTTTTTAAAGCCTTTAGGGATTATTCAATTCTAGTTTCAACCGTAAATCAAATGAGTTTAATTTAACATTAACTCATTAAATCTATGTTACATCTGAAGAAAATATACATATATATATTTTCATAAAGACTGTAATAAAATTCTTTTGTACAAAATATTAATTGTGAAATTTTTTTTAACGGGTAGGTAATACCCGAGAGATATATAAATTCACAATTAATATATTACATTCTTCGAATCTGATTCAGCAAATCATCCATTATACTCCCTACTTTCACAACAATATACATTCTTTTATAGAAATCAAAACAACCATACTCATTCAAAATTTAATTACATATTCTGATTTTGAAATCTCAAAATTCAACTTGAGATATGACCAAAATCATCACTCTTAGATCCTTACATCTTTCACAAGCTATATTTTGACTTCAAAACTGTGTTAGAACATCAAATGTATGTTAACGATTACAATCTGTGTTCAAACCCTTCGAAAATTTCTGAAGACACTTCGAATGATGAGCAATCGAGATTATGATCCAACCACATGTTACCCACAGTTATGTACCCGAAAAACTCTTGAAACCAAAGTAAAAGTTTAAACAACGTATTCGCGTCAGATTCTTTAGCATTTATTAGCAAAAATAACTTTGCGACTCCTATTTAAAGTAGCCAGTTTTGTCACAGCTCCAGCAAGTCAACTTCGACTTTTCAGTCAGACTAACCTTATTATAACCTTGAGATATGCACCATCGTTATCAGGGAAACTTTTACATTCCACCACATTATTAACAGATGTATCAACAACTTCATTACCCTTTGACTTTAGCCTCTCCAAAAAGTTATTATAATTATTCATTGAAACCCCATCATTTACTACTTCGCATCTTGTAATGAGAATTTCCATACGAATCATTGGGAATTAGCAATCAGTATTTTGAAATCTCGCAGCATGTCTACGCCAACAGTTATATGTGTATATATAACGTATATCTTCTGGACTTAATTTGAATGTGAAGATTCTAAAAAACACTTCGAACTACGAATTGGTTCTCCGAAAATGGAAAAATACTGATGAAGCAGCAAAAAAAACTATAAACGATCTTAACAGTAAAAGTTTGATGATAATGAATAGGTGTGCTGGCAAAGCACAGAAAAAGAGAAGTCTTGGAACTGGAAAACGGATTGAGCAAAGTAGGAAGGAGGCTGTGAACAAATTACAAAGACTGAACCTGACTTCAAAGGATCCAAATAATTCAGTATCTGCTGAAGTCATTAACGAATACCTTGCTCCTGACTCTAAACCCCTGCGGACAATATTCTTCATCATCCTCTGATATTAGAAATTCTAAAATATCATCATATCTTTCATTATAAATATCCTCCATATTTCTGAAGATATTTTCTTAATTTTTCTTATTTGAAATCATTTACCTCTTCGCGCTATTTGTATTACATCATAAAAGAAACTATTTTAGTTTCTAAATTCTGAAACATTCAAGTTTAAAATAGGAATATTTTGAAGTAGTGTTGGGAACTGAAGCATGAATTAGTATAATATAATGACACTTGATCAATGTGATTATATTACAGTAAGTCATGCTGAGTTTCTAAATAGAACGTGATGATTCACAGATCATAACATCATCATGTGCCATGTTATACGACTCTTGTATTCTATTTAACCTATAAAACATCAAGAAAATATTTCTTGATGATTCGGCCTTTTCCAAGGTATTTTAGTAATTTGACAAGTCAAGATCGTGCCATCACAATTTCCTTCCTAGAACATTAACAATGTTCATTTCGAAATTCATATCTGTGAATTCTGGACCATTGCAAGTGGTGCTTAATCGCAAGAAGAAGAAACGAAAGGACAAAACTCCGAAATAGAAATTGGGGTATAAATTGCAGCAAATAAAAGAGAGCATTAACTGTGAATGATAATGATTATAGAAGACAGAAGCAGAGACTTTGAAATATAAGGGAACATATAAAGCCCAACGACAAACCAGAAATTATAAACCATATATATCGATGCATATAGCAATATAAAGACACGGGAGAACTAGGAACACTATAAATCCAAGAGTATAGTAGAAGTAAATAGATTCTTCCGGCGGTAGATGAAAAAAAGAAGAATGACCGATATGAAAGTTAGAAGTATATCGAGAATCAGAACTGGATGGAGCATATTGATGAATACTTTAAAATATGAGTTGAGGGGGAAAGAATAGAAGGTGATGAAACATGACTAGGATGTAGTGACCCGAACTTTTCCATGTTTATATATATTAATTGAGATTGATATTTACATGATTAAATGTTTCCAACATGTTAAGCAATCAAACTTGTTAAGACTTGATTAATTGAAATATGTTTCATATAGACAATTGACCACCCAAGTTGACCGGTGATTCACGAACGTTAAAACTTGTAAAAACTATATGATGACATATATATGGATATATATATATAGTTAACATGATACTATGATAAGTAAACATATCATTAAGTATATTAACAATGAACTACATATGTAAAAACAAGACTACTAACTTAATGATTTTTAAACGAGACATATATGTAACGATTATCGTTGTAAAGACATTTAATGTATATATATCATATTAAGAGATATTCATACATGATAATATCATGATAATATAATAATTTAAAATCTCATTTGATATTATAAACATTGGGTTAACAACATTTAACAAGATCGTTAACCTAAAAGTTTCAAAACAACACTTACATGTAACGACTAACGATGACTTAACGACTCAGTTAAAATGTATATACATGTAGTGTTTTAATATGTATTTATAAACTTTTGAAAGACTTCAATACATTTATCAAAATACTTCTACTTAACAAAAATGCTTACAATTACATCCTCGTTCAGTTTCATCAATAATTCTACTCGTATGCACCCGTATTCGTACTCGTACAATACACAGCTTTTAGATGTATGTACTATTGGTATATACACTCCAATGATCAGCTCTTAGCAGCCCATGTGAGTCACCTAACACATGTGGGAACCATCATTTGGCAACTAGCATGAAATATCTCATAAAATTACAAAAATATGAGTAATCATTCATGACTTATTTACATGAAAACAAAATAACATATCCTTTATATCTAATCCATACACCAACGACCAAAAACACCTACAAACACTTTCATTCTTCAATTTTCTTCATCTAATTGATCTCTCTCAAGTTCTATCTTCAAGTTCTAAGTGTTCTTCATAAATTCCAAAAGTTCTAGTTTCATAAAATCAAGAATACTTTCAAGTTTGCTAGCTCACTTCCAATCTTGTAAGGTGATCATCCAACCTCAAGAAATCTTTGTTTCTTACAGTAGGTTATCATTCTAATACAAGGTAATAATCATATTCAAACTTTGGTTCAATTTCTATAACTATAACAATCTTATTTTAAGTGATGATCTTACTTGAACTTGTTTTCGTGTCATGATTCTGCTTCAAGAACTTCGAGCCATCCAAGGATCCATTGAAGCTAGATCCATTTTTCTCTTTTCCAGTAGGTTTATCCAAGGAACTTAAGGTAGTAATGATGTTCATAACATCATTCGATTCATACATATAAAGCTATCTTATTCGAAGGTTTAAACTTGTAATCACTAGAACATAGTTTAGTTAATTCTAAACTTGTTCGCAAACAAAAGTTAATCCTTCTAACTTGACTTTTAAAATAAACTAAACACATGTTCTATATCTATATGATATGCTAACTTAATGATTTAAAACCTGGAAACACGAAAAACACCGTAAAACCGGATTTACGCCGTCGTAGTAACACCGCGGGCTGTTTTGGGTTAGTTAATTAAAAACTATGATAAACTTTGATTTAAAAGTTGTTATTCTGAGAAAATGATTTTTATTATGAACATGAAACTATATCCAAAAATTATGGTTAAACTCAAAGTGGAAGTATGTTTTCTAAAATGGTCATCTAGACGTCGTTCTTTCGACTGAAATGACTACCTTTACAAAAATGACTTGTAACTTATTTTTCCGACTATAAACCTATACTTTTTCTGTTTAGATTCATAAAATAGAGTTCAATATGAAACCATAGCAATTTGATTCACTCAAAACGGATTTAAAATGAAGAAGTTATGGGTAAAACAAGATTGGATAATTTTTCTCATTTTAGCTACGTGAAAATTGGTAACAAATATATTCCAACCATAACTTAATCAACTTGTATTGTATATTATGTAATCTTGAGATACCATAGACATGTATACAATGTTTCGACCTATCATGTCGACACATCTATATATATTTCGGAACAACCATAGACACTCTATATGTGAATGTTGGAGTTAGCTATACAGGGTTGAGGTTGATTCCAAAATATGTATAGTTTGAGTTGTGATCAATACTGAGATACGTATACACCGGGTCGTGGATTGATTCAAGATAATATTTATCGATTTATTTCTGTATATCTAACTGTGGACAACTAGTTATAGGTTACTAACGAGGACAGCTGACTTAATAAACTTAAAACATCAAAATATATTAAAAGTGTTGTAAATATATTTTGAACATACTTTGATATATATGTATATATTGTTATAGGTTCGTGAATCAACCAGTGGCCAAGTCTTACTTCCCGACGAAGTAAAAATCTGTGAAAGTGAGTTATAGTCCCACTTTTAAAATCTAATATTTTTGGGATGAGAATACATGCAGGTTTTATAAATGATTTACAAAATAGACACAAGTACGTGAAACTACATTCTATGGTTGAATTATCGAAATCGAATATGCCCCTTTTTATTAAGTCTGGTAATCTAAGAATTAGGGAACAGACACCCTAATTGACGCGAATCCTAAAGATAGATCTATTGGGCCTAACAAACCCCATCCAAAGTACCGGATGCTTTAGTACTTTGAAATTTATATCATATCCGAAGGGTGTCCCGGAATGATGGGGATATTCTTATATATATGCATCTTGTTAATGTCGGTTACCAGGTGTTCACCATATAAATGATTTTTATCTCTATGTATGGGATGTGTATTGAAATATGAAATCTTGTGGTCTATTGTTACGATTTGATATATATAGGTTAAACCTATAACTCACCAACATTTTTGTTGACGTTTTAAGCATGTTTATTCTCAGGTGATTATTAAGAGCTTCCGTTGTCGCATACTTAAATAAGGACAAGATTTGGAGTCCATGCTTGTATGATATTGTGTAAAAACTGCATTCAAGAAACTTATTTTGTTGTAACATATTTGTATTGTAAACCATTATGTAATGGTCGTGTGTAAACAGGATATTTTAGATTATCATTATTTGATAATCTACGTAAAGCTTTTTAAACCTTTATTGATGAAATAAAGGTTATGGTTTGTTTAAAAATGAATGCAGTCTTTGAAAAACGTCTCATATAGAGGTCAAAACCTCGCAACGAAATCAATTAATATGGAACGTTTTTAATCAATAAGAACGGGACATTTCAGTTGGTATCCGAGCGTTGGTCTTAGAGAACCAGAATTTTGCATTAGTGTGTCTTATCGAGTTTGTTAGGATGCATTAGTGAGTCTGGACTTCGACCGTGTTTACTTGAAAAATGATTGCTTAACAAATTTTGTTGGAAACTATATATTTTTAACATGTGAATATTATGTGATATATTAATCTCTTAACGCGTTTGATATTATGTGATAGATGTCTACCTCTAGAACAAGTCCCATTGACTCACCTAATAATAATGAAGAGTCAAATGTAAATTGGAATGATTCGTGGACTGATTCACAAGTTCCCGAAGAGGAACCGGAAGAAGAGTCGGAACCGGAAGAAGAATCGGAACCGGAAGAAGAATCGGAACCGGATGAAGAAATAGAACCGGTGGGGGAAATAATAAAACGGTTAAGTAAAAGAAAATCCTCAACCAACCGACCAAGGTTAATTATGGTCAATGGTGTTTCCGCCAAGGAAGCAAAATATTGGGAGGATTACCAATTCTCCGATGAATCGGATTCCGACGAGAATTCCGATGATGTTATAGAAATTACCCCAACTGAATTTAAAAAGGCAAAAGAAAATAATAAGGGAAAGGGCATAAAAATAGAGAAATCTAATTCCAACCCCGATGAACTTTATATGTATCGTCAACCCCCGAAGTCCTTAAGTTGTAACAATTACCCGGGAACCTCTAAACCACCAGGTTTTTCTAAACCAATGTGGAAAATTACGGCTCGTATTAGGGGAACATCATATATCCCTAGAAACTTGGCAAAACGAACCAAAACCGAAGAAGAAGAAACGAGCGAGTCGGAATAAGATAGTTGTATTCATGTGGTGTAATATATGTAATATAGTGTGCTTATGCTTTATGACATATGTAAAAATTGCTTGTATTAATAAGTATTTTTTTTATGAATCTAACTCTTGTCTATTTTACAGTTTAAAAACACAAAATGGATAGACAACCCAATATTTTAAGAGACCTACCCGGAGACATGATTGATGAAATCTTGTCTAGAGTCGGTCAGAATTCCTTGGCACAACTATTTAAGGCGAGATCAGTTTGTAAGACATTCGAAGAATGTTCCAAGAATGTCTTGGTTTATAAGAGACTTTCGTTTGAAAGATGGGGGATATCACATTAGGAAACCCATAAGTTACGATGTGTTTACTTTGACGCATATATTGCGGGGAACCCAAATGCTATTTTACGGAACGGGTTAAGAAATTATTTTGACTCAATATATCCGAATATTGGACTTCGTGATTTAGAAAAAGCGGCTAACATGCAACATAAAGAAGCATGTTATGCTTACGGATTAGTAATGTTCGCTTCTCACCAAAGTGAGAACAAGAACATCGGGCTACAACTATTAAACAAAACGTTTCCACAAGTGACGGAGTCGGTAATTGGGGTAAGAAATGAGGTTTTTAGATTGTTACGGGACTGTTGGACATTACGTAACCATCGTCCCTTTGACGACGTTACAACACGCTGTCTTATCAACGGCCATAACGGTTATGTTGCACAAGACCAAGGATGGGAAGTAGTCCTAGTAAAACCAGAATGCATGACTTGTTTCTGGACGTATGAATTACGTGTCTTTATTGCCTTTGCTAAACGACTTGTGTACTAGCTAGAATTATCTTCACAACTATCTTGTATCAAAGTTATTGTGTGCTATATTTCATGCTTTATGTAAAATAAGCAGTATTGTAAGTTTGTAAAATATTGTATAAAAGTTTGAACGCGAAATATTATTATAATCAGTTTTTCATATAGAATTGTAGTAGTTGAATTGTATATTAGCTACTAAGTATGAACTTAACGGGTAGGTACTACCCGAATTTAAACTTATAAAACGCTAATATGAAGAAAAAGCTTTTATAAATGAGTTCATATTATGCTACGAAATACTATTAACTACTCTTAATATTCTGTATGATTAACTTGTTCCATTTGACTATTTTGAAGGAAATGGCACCGACTACTCGACACACAGTGAATATGAATGAAGAGGAATTCCGTACTTTTCTAGCTTCAAACATAGCCGCAGTACAGGCTGCGCTACATACCAACAATAACCTTGGATCTAGCAGTACAGGAAATCGTGTAGGATGCACCTACAAAGAATTCACTGCCTGCAAACCTTTGGAATTTGATGGAACCGAAGGACCGATCGGATTGAAACGGTCGACCGAGAAGGTAGAATCGGTGTTTGCCATAAGTAAGTCTACTGAAGAGGACAAAGTGAAGTACGCTACGCATACCTTCACAGGTTCTGCGTTAACATGGTGGAATACCTATCTAGAGCAAGTGGGACAAGACGATGCGTACGCACTACCGTGGTCAGCATTCAAGCACTTGATGAACGAGAAGTACCGTCCCAGAACTGAGGTCAATAAGCTCAAGACAGAACTTAGAGGGTTACGAACCCAAGGATTTGATATTACCACGTATGAAAGACGATTCACAGAATTGTGCCTATTGTGTCCGGGAGCATTCGAAGATGAGGAAGAGAAGATCGACGCGTTTGTGAAAGGATTACCGGAAAGAATCCAAGAAGATATAAGTTCACATGAGCCCGCCTCCATACAACAGGCATGTAGAATGGCTCACAAACTAGTGAACCAGATTGAAGAAAGAATTAAAGAACAGACTGCTGAAGAGGCCAATGTGAAGCAAGTCAAAAGAAAGTGGGAGGAAAATGGTGATAAGAATCACCAATACAACAACAACAGCAATCGCAACAATTATCCCAACAATCGCAACATCAATCGCAACTACAACAAACGGCCCAACAACAACAACAACAACAACAACAACAACAACAGCAACTACAACAATCATCCCAACAACAATAATAACCGCAACAACAACAACAATCAGAAGCAGCTATGCCAAAGGTGTGAAAAGTATCACTCAGGGTTCTGCACCAAATTTTGCAACAAGTGTAAAAGAAATGGTCATAGCGCGGCGAAGTGTGAGGTCTACGGATCAGGGGTTAATAGAACGAAAGGAACAAATGGTGTCGGAACGAGTAATGGCGGAGCAAGTAGTGTCGGAGCAAGCTATGCCAATGTAGTTTGTTATAAATATGGAAAACCGGGCCACATTATTAGAAATTGCCCGAACCAGGAGAACACGAATGGACAAGGCCGCGGAAGAGTTTTCAATATTAATGCGGCAGAGGCACAGGAAGACCCGGAGCTTGTTACGGGTACGTTTCTTATTGATAATAAATCTGCTTACGTTTTATTTGATTCGGGTGCGGATAGAAGCTATATGAGTAGAGATTTTTGTGCTAAATTAAGTTGCCCATTGACGCCTTTGGATAGTAAATTTTTACTCGAATTAGCAAATGGTAAATTAATTTCAGCAGATAATATATGTCGGAATCGAGAAATTAAACTGGTTAGCGAAACATTTAAGATTGATTTAATACCAGTAGAGTTAGGGAGTTTTGATGTGATAATCGGTATGGACTGGTTGAAAGAAGTGAAAGCAGAGATCGTTTGTTACAAAAATGCAATTCGCATTATACGAGAAAAAGGAAAACCCTTAATGGTGTACGGAGAAAAGGGCAACATGAAGCTACATCTTATTAGTAATTTGAAGGCAGAAAAACTAATAAGAAAAGGTTGCTATGCTGTTCTAGCACACGTCGAGAAAGTACAAACTGAAGAAAAGAGCATCAATGATGTTCCCATTGCAAAAGAATTTCCCGATGTATTTCCGAAAGAATTACCGGGATTACCCCCACATCGATCCATTGAATTTCAAATAGATCTTGTACCAGGAGCTGCACCAATAGCTCGTGCTCCTTACAGACTCGCACCCAGCGAGATGAAAGAACTGCAAAGCCAATTACAAGAACTTTTAGAGCGTGGTTTCATTCGACCAAGCACATCACCGTGGGGAGCTCCTGTTTTGTTTGTCAAGAAGAAAGATGGTACATTCAGGTTGTCTATCGACTACCGAGAGTTGAACAAACTTACCATCAAGAACCGCTACCCACTACCGAGAATCGATGACTTATTTGATCAACTACAAGGCTCGTCTGTTTATTCAAAGATTGACTTACGTTCCGGGTATCATCAAATGCGGGTGAAAGAAGATGATATTCCAAAGACTGCTTTCAGAACACGTTATGGTCATTACGAGTTTATGGTCATGCCGTTTGGTTTAACTAATGCACCAGCTGTGTTCATGGACCTTATGAACCGAGTGTGTGGACCATACCTTGACAAGTTTGTCATTGTTTTCATTGATGACATACTTATTTACTCAAAGAATGACCAAGAACACGGTGAACATTTGAGAAAGGTGTTAGAAGTATTGAGAAAGGAAGAATTGTACGCTAAGTTTTCAAAGTATGCATTTTGGTTGGAAGAAGTTCAATTCCTCGGTCACATAGTGAACAAAGAAGGTATTAAGGTGGATCCGGCAAAGATAGAAACTGTTGAAAAGTGGGAAACCCCGAAAACTCCGAAACACATACGCCAGTTTTTAGGACTAGCTGGTTACTACAGAAGGTTCATCCAAGACTTTTCCAGAATAGCAAAACCCTTGACTGCATTAACGCATAAAGGGAAGAAATTTGAATGGAATGATAAACAAGAGAAAGCGTTTCAGTTATTGAAGAAAAAGCTAACTACGGCACCTATATTGTCATTGCCTGAAGGGAATGATGATTTTGTGATTTATTGTGATGCATCAAAGCAAGGTCTCGGTTGTGTATTAATGCAATGAACGAAGGTGATTGCTTATGCGTCTAGACAATTGAAGATTCACGAACAAAATTATACGACGCATGATTTGGAATTAGGCGCGGTTGTTTTTGCATTAAAGACTTGGAGGCACTACTTATATGGGGTCAAAAGTATTATATATACCGACCACAAAAGTCTTCAACACATATTTAATCAGAAACAACTGAATATGAGGCAGCGTAGGTGGATTGAATTATTGAATGATTACGACTTTGAGATTCGTTACCACCCGGGGAAGGCAAATGTGGTAGCCGATGCCTTGAGCAGGAAGGACAGAGAACCCATTCGAGTAAAATCTATGAATATAATGATTCATAATAACCTTACTACTCAAATAAAGGAGGCGCAACAAGGAGTTTTAAAAGAGGGAAATTTAAAGGATGAAATACCCAAAGGATCGGAGAAGCATCTTAATATTCGGGAAGACGGAACCCGGTATAGGGCTGAAAGGATTTGGGTACCAAAATTTGGAGATATGAGAGAAATGGTACTTAGAGAAGCTCATAAAACCAGATACTCAATACATCCTGGAACGGGGAAGATGTACAAGGATCTCAAGAAACATTTTTGGTGGCCGGGTATGAAAGCCGATGTTGCTAAATACGTAGGAGAATGTTTGACGTGTTCTAAGGTCAAAGCTGAGCATCAGAAACCATCAGGTCTACTTCAACAACCCGAAATCCCGGAATGGAAATGGGAAAACATTACCATGGATTTCATCACTAAATTTCCAAGGACTGCAAGTGGTTTTGATACTATTTGGGTAATAGTTGATCGTCTCACCAAATCCGCACACTTCCTACCAATAAGAGAAGATGACAAGATGGAGAAGTTAGCACGACTGTATTTGAAGGAAGTCATCTCTAGACATGGAATACCAATCTCTATTATCTCTGATAGGGATGGCAGATTTATTTCAAGATTCTGGCAGACATTACAGCAAGCATTAGGAACTCGTCTAGACATGAGTACTGCCTATCATCCACAAAATGATGGGCAGAGCGAAAGGACGATACAAACGCTTGAAGACATGCTACGAGCATGTGTTATTGATTTCGGAAACAGTTGGGATCGACATCTACCGTTAGCAGAATTTTCCTACAACAACAGCTACCATTCAAGCATTGAGATGGCGCCGTTTGAAGCACTTTATGGTAGAAAGTGCAGGTCTCCGATTTGTTGGAGTGAGGTGGGGGATAGACAGATTACGGGTCCGGAGATTATACAAGAAACTACCGAGAAGATCATCCAAATTCAACAACGGTTGAAAACTGCCCAAAGTCGACAAAAGAGCTACGCTGACATTAAAAGAAAAGATATAGAATTTGAAATTTGAGAGATGGTCATGCTTAAAGTTGCACCTTGGAAAGGCGTTGTTCGATTTGGTAAACGAGGGAAATTAAATCCAAGGTATATTGGACCATTCAAGATTATTGATCGTGTCGGACCAGTAGCTTACCGACTTGAGTTACCTCAACAACTCGCGGATGTACATAACACTTTCCACGTCTCGAATTTGAAGAAATGTTTTGCTAAAGAAGATCTCACTATTCCGTTAGATGAAATCCAAATCAACGAAAAACTTCAATTCATCGAAGAACCCGTCGAAATAATGGATCGTGAGGTTAAAAGACTTAAGCAAAACAAGATACCAATTGTTAAGGTTCGATGGAATGCTCGTAGAGGACCCGAGTTCACCTGGGAGCGTGAAGATTAGATGAAGAAGAAATACCCGCATCTATTTCCAGAAGATTCATCAACACCTTCAACAGCTTAAAATTTCGGGACAAAATTTATTTAACGGGTAGGTACTGTAGTGACCCGAACTTTTCCATGTTTATATATATTAATTGAGATTGATATTTACATGATTAAATGTTTCCAACATGTTAAGCAATCAAACTTGTTAAGACTTGATTAATTGAAATATGTTTCATATAGACAATTGACCACCCAAGTTGACCGGTGATTCACGAACGTTAAAACTTGTAAAAACTATATGATGACATATATATGGATATATATATAGTTAACATGATACTATGATAAGTAAACATATCATTAAGTATATTAACAATGAACTACATATGTAAAAACAAGACTACTAACTTAATGATTTTTAAACGAGACATATATGTAACGATTATCGTTGTAAAGACATTTAATGTATATATATCATATTAAGAGATATTCATACATGATAATATCATGATAATATAATAATTTAAAATCTCATTTGATATTATAAACATTGGGTTAACAACATTTAACAAGATCGTTAACCTAAAAGTTTCAAAACAACACTTACATGTAACGACTAACGATGACTTAACGACTCAGTTAAAATGTATATACATGTAGTGTTTTAATATGTATTTATAAACTTTTGAAAGACTTCAATACATTTATCAAAATACTTCTACTTAACAAAAATGCTTACAATTACATCCTCGTTCAGTTTCATCAACAATTCTACTCGTATGCACCCGTATTCGTACTCGTACAATACACAGCTTTTAGATGTATGTACTATTGGTATATACACTCCAATGATCAGCTCTTAGCAGCCCATGTGAGTCACCTAACACATGTGGGAACCATCATTTGGCAACTAGCATGAAATATCTCATAAAATTACAAAAATATGAGTAATCATTCATGACTTATTTACATGAAAACAAAATAACATATCCTTTATATCTAATCCATACACCAACGACCAAAAACACCTACAAACACTTTCATTCTTCAATTTTCTTCATCTAATTGATCTCTCTCAAGTTCTATCTTCAAGTTCTAAGTGTTCTTCATAAATTCCAAAAGTTCTAGTTTCATAAAATCAAGAATACTTTCAAGTTTGCTAGCTCACTTCCAATCTTGTAAGGTGATCATCCAACCTCAAGAAATCTTTGTTTCTTACAGTAGGTTATCATTCTAATACAAGGTAATAATCATATTCAAACTTTGGTTCAATTTCTATAACTATAACAATCTTATTTTAAGTGATGATCTTACTTGAACTTGTTTTCGTGTCATGATTCTGCTTCAAGAACTTCGAGCCATCCAAGGATCCATTGAAGCTAGATCCATTTTTCTCTTTTCCAGTAGGTTTATCCAAGGAACTTAAGGTAGTAATGATGTTCATAACATCATTCGATTCATACATATAAAGCTATCTTATTCGAAGGTTTAAACTTGTAATCACTAGAACATAGTTTAGTTAATTCTAAACTTGTTCGCAAACAAAAGTTAATCCTTCTAACTTGACTTTTAAAATAAACTAAACACATGTTCTATATCTATATGATATGCTAACTTAATGATTTAAAACCTGGAAACACGAAAAACACCGTAAAACCGGATTTACGCCGTCGTAGTAACACCGCGGGCTGTTTTGGGTTAGTTAATTAAAAACTATGATAAACTTTGATTTAAAAGTTGTTACTCTGAGAAAATGATTTTTATTATGAACATGAAACTATATCCAAAAATTATGGTTAAACTCAAAGTGGAAGTATGTTTTCTAAAATGGTCATCTAGACGTCGTTCTTTCGACTGAAATGACTACCTTTACAAAAATGACTTGTAACTTATTTTTCCGACTATAAACCTATACTTTTTCTGTTTAGATTCATAAAATAGAGTTCAATATGAAACCATAGCAATTTGATTCACTCAAAACGGATTTAAAATGAAGAAGTTATGGGTAAAACAAGATTGGATAATTTTTCTCATTTTAGCTACGTGAAAATTGGTAACAAATATATTCCAACCATAACTTAATCAACTTGTATTGTATATTATGTAATCTTGAGATACCATAGACATGTATACAATGTTTCGACCTATCATGTCGACACATCTATATATATTTCGGAACAACCATAGACACTCTATATGTGAATGTTGGAGTTAGCTATACAGGGTTGAGGTTGATTCCAAAATATGTATAGTTTGAGTTGTGATCAATACTGAGATACGTATACACTGGGTCGTGGATTGATTCAAGATAATATTTATCGATTTATTTCTGTATATCTAACTGTGGACAACTAGTTATAGGTTACTAACGAGGACAGCTGACTTAATAAACTTAAAACATCAAAATATATTAAAAGTGTTGTAAATATATTTTGAACATACTTTGATATATATGTATATATTGTTATAGGTTCGTGAATCAACCAGTGGCCAAGTCTTACTTCCCGACGAAGTAAAAATCTGTGAAAGTGAGTTATAGTCCCACTTTTAAAATCTAATATTTTTGGGATGAGAATACATGCAGGTTTTATAAATGATTTACAAAATAGACACAAGTACGTGAAACTACATTCTATGGTTGAATTATCGAAATCGAATATGCCCCTTTTTATTAAGTCTGGTAATCTAAGAATTAGGGAACAGACACCCTAATTGACGCGAATCCTAAAGATAGATCTATTGGGCCTAACAAACCCCATCCAAAGTACCGGATGCTTTAGTACTTCGAAATTTATATCATATCCGAAGGGTGTCCCGGAATGATGGGGATATTCTTATATATATGCATCTTGTTAATGTCGGTTACCAGGTGTTCACCATATAAATGATTTTTATCTCTATGTATGGGATGTGTATTGAAATATGAAATCTTGTGGTCTATTGTTACGATTTGATATATATAGGTTAAACCTATAACTCACCAACATTTTTGTTGACGTTTTAAGCATGTTTATTCTCAGGTGATTATTAAGAGCTTCCGTTGTCGCATACTTAAATAAGGACAAGATTTGGAGTCCATGCTTGTATGATATTGTGTAAAAACTGCATTCAAGAAACTTATTTTGTTGTAACATATTTGTATTGTAAACCATTATGTAATGGTCGTGTGTAAACAGGATATTTTAGATTATCATTATTTGATAATCTACGTAAAGCTTTTTAAACCTTTATTGATGAAATAAAGGTTATGGTTTGTTTAAAAATGAATGCAGTCTTTGAAAAACGTCTCATATAGAGGTCAAAACCCCGCAACGAAATCAATTAATATGGAACGTTTTTAATCAATAAGAACGGGATATTTCATAGGAACTTAGAAATCAACAGATTTAACTCACACAATGGCAGAATAAGTGAATCAAACCCTCTAGTGAATAGGTTAAGTTTTTTTTTATTAATTTAGTCAAACCACAACTAAATCAAGTGTGATTAGATCAACACCTAGAGCTATTATTCACCACCTGGGTGATTTGGACTGAGAGAGAATCGAAGGAGCTCACTAGATCTAAGTGTGTGTAACAAATGAGAGGCTTAACCTAAAATGAAAAACATAAGACTTTATATACCCCAGCTGTTGACACACCCATACGATTCATTCATCACACGTACGAGTTGGCTTCATCAACCGTACGGGTGATCACTTACTCGTGTCTTATCATTTAGGTTGTAATTGTGACTTAGCTCAGCATCAACCATGCGTATGAGCCTGTTAGCCGTACTAGTGAGGCTTCACTCGTACGTCTGACTAAGTCTAACATAGTCAAACATCTAAATCTCGTTCCTGCAGTTCCTGATACCACATACAAACACCGATAGGATAATAACGAGCAATCATGGTGGCCTGTAAACTGTTGTACCTGCAATGGACGTGGGTAGATGTCTAGGGACTTGCATAAAATGCATCAACAGATGGTGTGAGTTGTAAGAAAACGAAGGAGGTGAATTTATAAGAAAATCTCCGACAGAACAATTAAAATGGATGATCGCATTTAAAGCGGATCCTAATTCCCTTGATTACCGGAGAGTCAAATCTTATTAAGAAGATTTTCTTCAAATCCCTTAAAATCTGGGAATCAATCATATCTACGTCAAATGATAAGATGAATCTACACTTACTCATTTCACTCTTCTATGTTAGCTTCATTCGTACTCTTCATATAAATGGATTGTTTATCCAAATTATTCGCTGATGATAAAACTCTAATTTTCAGCCCGTATGCATCATGAAAACATACTTATTATCATTCACGACCTTTCCACTCAAATTTCGGGACGAAATTTCTTTAACGGGTAGGTACTGTGACAACCCGAAAATTTCCAACCAAATTTAAACTTTAATCTTTATATGATTCCGACACGATAAGCAATATTTGTTAAGTTAAATTTCAAGAATTTTAAACTATGTTCATACATTCATTCAACCTCGACCAAGTTCCAACGATTCTCATAAAGACTCGATTGATCTATTTAGTTTCAAACGTACAAAAACATTTTCAGTTTAAAAAGAACTTTATTATTAAAACGTATATAACTTTTATAAATATCTAGAACCACTTTTGACAACTCATTACTTAACTAGTATGATAAAGATAACGATATTTATATTTTATTTTATTAAATATATATAACGATTTAAATTAATATTATATATATTTATACGCGTATTATACGTACATAGTTTTATTCTTTTACTATACTTAAACTTTACCTTTACTTTATTTTTACTTTACTTTAACTTTAATAATTCATACTTTAATAATTCACTTTAATAATTCATACTTTAATAATTCACTTTAATAATTCATACTTTAATAATTCACTTTAATAATTCATACTTTAATAATTCACTTTAATAATTCATACTTTAATAATTCACTTTAATAATTCATACTTTAATAATTCACTTTAATAATTCAAAAATCTATTATAAATAGAATTCAATAGGTTTCATTATTTCATAGAAACTTGAAAATAGTTTTCTCTAAACTCTCTCAATCGATTTACATATATATATTTACTCTGTATTATCTCAAGATATTATTAGTATACATAAAATATTACGACGGAGTGCTGTCCGAGTGATTTCGAAGTTGTTTTTTCGAGTGGGATAGGATTAAGGAAATGTTGGGTTATAGCTATGGAGGTGATTGAGTATGGTTCATGGGTATGCTCGTGAGGTCAATATAGTGTTTATCATCTCCGTTGCGTTTACGTACCTTTTCTGCAATATTGAATCTCAATATTGATATGTGAGTACTCATAATTTAATTTTTACATACTAATAGTGTATCCCTGACTAGTGCTCGAGTATATAGGATTATGCATGCTTGTACTTTTGATATTGCCATTAGATAGGTTATGTTGATTCCTGAATTAGTTACATATACGATTGAGATAAGGTATAAGATATGCATGTCGTTGGAAAGCTAGCGAAAAATAGTTGAATTTTGGTTTAAGAATCACTTGAATCAAAGTAACGGTTAGAAAGTTATGAAATAAACAAATTGCATAATTAATTTCGTAATTAAAATTGCTGATGATAATTAGTGAACTAATTTTCTGGGTTATAAAAAGTGGTTATTTGGATTCTACTCATCGAGTAGATGAATTTTCATATAAAGCACGTCTCGTTTCGTTGAACGGTTGTCAAGTTATGGACAAAAGAAGTTTTGCAAATTTTGATGAAATGTCGAAATGGGAACTGAAATTCTCGCTGATCTGCGTTGTTTCATATATATAAAAAAAAATACCACTGAATTCTTTGCTGTAAGGTCTAACAAACGACTCTGGCCGTTTGTCAATTCGAGTCTCGACGATTTTTCTAAAAATCATCAAAGTTGACGGTTTGGTCACATTTTAAAATTCTAAAAAGAGCTGAAACTTTTTTATTTAAAAATGTCAGTTTTGTATCAGTTGTCATGGTCGACCTGATATGTGTTTACTCTTGCCAAAAATCATGTTATATCTTCGTGGTAACGAGAATTTGCAGGCTTTGACCATTTGTCAATACGAGTTTTGAGGAATTTTCTAAAAATCTCCAAAGTAGGCTACTCGGTCACTTTTGTAAATTTATTAAAGCTGAAAAATTAACTTTGAAACACCGAAAACGCGTTGGCAACTACGAGTTGTCTAGGTTTAGTTTACTTCTGTAATATTTATGCTTAATCTTTTTGGTAATGTGTTACTTTTATCTTTGGCCGTTTATCAATCGGAGTTCCGATAATTTTTCTAAAAATAGCTGAAGTGGCCCGTTTAGTCATGTTTGACCGAAAATCATTTTTGTATAAGTTATTATATATTTGCATGCGACCTCATTTTTACTTTGACCTTTGACTTTTGACTTTAACCTTTGACTTTTGACTTTGAACTTTGACTTTTCCTGTTAATTTTTCAGTTAACTTTTTGTGTTGATTTTCTCTATAAAAAAAAAAACCTAAAATACTATTTTATGATTATGAAACCATTTGTGTTACGTTGTTTCACACGTCACCTTTTACTAGAATCTTAATTGAGCATGAGTAATATAACATGTTACTATACTGTAGAGTCAGACTCGAGCTATAGGATAGGATTACACTATGACCTGACCTAAATTGCTATACAAATATTGACCAACATATAAATATATATAATTAATATAGGTTCGTGAATCCGAGGCCAACCTTGCACTTGTTCAATGACGTTATATGTATTTTTACTACAAAATACAGTATGGTGAGTTTCATTTGCCTTTTTACCCTTTATATTTTTGGGACTGAGAATACATGCGCTTTTATAAATGTTTGACGAGATAGACACAAGTAATTGAAACTACATTCTATGGTTGAATTATCGAAATCGAATATGCCCCTTTTTATTAAAGTCTGGTAATCTAAGAATTAGGGAACAGACACCCTAATTGACGCGAATCCTAAAGATAGATCTATTGGGCCTAACAAACCCCATCCAAAGTACCGGATGCTTTAGTACTTCGAAATTTATATCATGACCGAAGGAGGATCCCGGAATGATAGGGGATATTCTTATATGCATATTGTTAATGGCGGTTACCAGGTGTTCACCATATGAATGATTATTTTTGTCTCTATGCATGGGACGTATATTTATGAGAACTGGAAATGAAATTCTTGTGGTCTATTAAAATGATGGAAATAAATGATTATGATAAACTAATAAACTCACCAACCTTTTGGTTGACACTTTAAAGCATGTTTATTCTCAGGTGTTAAAGAAATCTTCCGCTGTGCATTTGCTCATTTTAAAGATATTACTTGGAGTCTTTCATAGAATATTTCGAAGAACGTTGCATTCGAGTCATTGAGTTCATCAAAGATTATTATTAAATCAATTTATAGTTGGATAGTGGATATTATGAAATGGTATGCATGCCTGTCAATTTTCGATGTAAAGAAAGATTGTCTTTTAAAAACGAATGCAATGTTTGTAAAATGCATCATATAGAGGTCAAATACCTCGCAATGTAATCAACTATTGTGAATCGTTTATAATGTATATGAACGGGTCCTTTCACAATGTAAACTTACTTTCTAATTCTTATCTTTGTGAGTTTACATAGTTTTGTATTAATCCTTAGAATTGTCTTAGGATTGTCATCATTGAAAAGGGAGAGTCTTTGTACTTTGTAATTAGAGGCATATGCTAGCTTAGCTATCATCTTCCTTAAAGGGAACTAGGTAGTTGATTAATCTCATTGGAGATTAATACTTGTTCAAGTTCAAGACAAGTTGATCTAAGTTAGAGTTAATCCTTTAAAGGGATAGAGGGATTGGGTTTGTTGTGTAAGGAGAAGTACAAGGCTTCTAAATCGGATTCTCCACCGGATTTGGAGAAAGGTGCTTAGTGAAGCAACAAATCCCGATTAGTGAATCGGGGAGTGGATTAAGGTGGATTAGTTAACATCCACCCGAACCACTATAAATCCTTGTGTTTATGTTCTTTACTTTACTTTCCGCATCATTACAAATATAAACACACCATACATTAGTTTGAGTTCACTAACGTGATCAATTATTGTTCATATCGTATTGATCATCGAAAAAGTTTCAAAAATCGTATTAAGTAACTATACACCCTCCTCTAGTTACTTACAGTTTTGTTTCTTGATCGCCTCTTCCATCTCTATATGATAAAAAAAAACACATGTTTTGTTTGCGGCACAATTTATGTAGGCTTATGATTGTAGAAAATTCGACACCGTAGGTACGTAGGGAACTGGGGATTTTTTTGAGTATTTTTTCCATTTATCTAATTCTAATATTCTATTTTATAGTATGTGTATAATTTCTGTATTTAATATCGTAATCCCGGGTAATTACCGGTACTGTAAAATACAGATACCGAAAACGTTGATTTCTTAAAACTGACATCGATACCGATTACCGTTCGATACGGTTTTCGGTACCGGTACCGATTCGGTACGAAATCGGTTTCGATTTTTCAGTCCATTTGCTCATGCCTAATCATAGCCGATGATTTTTCCAATTACTTTATGCATCTCATTTTTATTATGCACCTCGTTATTTACACATGTCATAAATAATGTTTATGCGTATTTTTTTTCAAATTAAAAATAAAAAATTTATTAACTTGAAAGAAGGCCAAGCAAAGAGCCCGACCCATATATAATACGATGTTATAGTCCGGTTACAGTATTCGATAATCTGGGGACTGTAAGATGAAGAAGAAAAAACACGAGTATTGTTGCCGAGAGCGCAACTGTCAGATAACATTAATTCGTACAATACTTAAGAGGATTAGATAGCCACTCAACCATCTGATTATCCTATTTTTGACACGAGATGCGATCCATTCGAACGATTTAGTTGAATTTTTATTAGAGCCGTCTGTCCATTCCAACTTTTGTTTGAGAATACTTTATGGTTGCGGTTTCTTCAAATTATATAAGCATACATCCATTTCAATGCTTGCCAAATACACGAACCCATAGGTGATAGAAAACAATTACATTTTCCGCGAATAGCTTCATTAACACTTTGATTAGAGACCGGTCCTATATTTCACCACTTATATACTCTTTCCCAAATATCCATCGATAGTCGACATAAAATCATTGAGTGATCAATTAAGTCAATATCGTCATCACATAAAGGGCATCTAATGGAGTCTAGATTAATACTTTTTTATCGAGTTCAGTACGAACTGGAATTCGTCGATTTAGCACCCTGCACCTGAAGATTTTCACTTTTGAGTGCACGAGGTTGGTTATTTATATATAACCATCGAAAATTATTAAACTCTTTAATTTACTTATAACTATAAATAAATAATATAATATAATATTATTTTTACTAAAATTTATTTGAGTGATAAAATCAGTTAAACTTACATTTATCTAAAATAATCTTAATTTTAAGGGACACTAAAAATTGGAAGAAGTGATTGTTTACAACACAAACAATGCCATTACTTCAAAAGGAATCCTTATTGTAAGTAATAATATAGTTACTCCGTAATACACGATTTACATTAATTAGCTAATAACTACCAAAGAATTTGAGATTAATTCATTCTTATCTTTCTATATACGATACGATATATGATTATATGGTAATAATATACGATGATAACGATTTATATAATCTAATACGATACGTTATCACTCTTATATTTTAAAAAGTATCATCTTATCACATTTGAATTGAAAAAGTAAATAAAATCAAACGTACTTGTTTATCATAAAACAACATATCATGAAAATAATATTATAATACTATAGTGATAAGTAATACGGAGTAATAATTAATATAAACATATAAATGTACTACGGAGTAAATTATATATTGTTATCTTAGAATTCAAAATTCAAAATAAAATATAAAATACGTTACGACTCCGTATATATTTACACTTACATATCCTTTTTGTATAAATATTACGGAGTATAACCAACCTCCTATTTTCAGTTTATAATCCGTTTTACTCTCTCTTTGAGCGATACTCGGTAAACCCTAAAATTTCAAGAATTACAAATCCCTGATCTTGTTGCAAATTTCATCGTTCTCAACCGATTTGCAAACAATCGATCAACATGGACACCGAAGCTGCAATGGAGGCATCAGCAAAAATGGAAGCCGACGAGAAATCGTTGAATGATTGGTTGCCGGTGACGTCATCAAGAGACGCTAAATGGTGGTACTCCGCTTTTCATAACGTCACCGCCATGGTTGGAGCCGGTATTCTCGGTCTTCCGTACGCCATGTCTGAACTCGGATGGTACGTTTTTTTATTTTATTGTGCAACGAATCAAGTAACTCTCGTGAACATAACCTAATAACTTTGTTATTTTTTGGTTTGTTGATGTTTTTACGACAATTATATGCTGTTGGTGAAAGTATAACGATTAGTACATATGTAAATGTACGAAACTCTAAAGGGTAGGGGAGTAAAAAGGTCGGTTTAATTAAAGTTGATAAAACTGATTTGATTTTTTTTAAATGGTTCGGGTGGTTTAATTTCAGTTAAAAACTTAGATTTGAAGAGTCAAAAAGGGAAAAATCAAGCTTTATTGCTCATGTTTTACTACTCAAAAAATATTATAAAATCGATCTTGAAATTTACATTGTTATTATTAAAAAAGAACACAATTAAAAACCCAAAACGTGTACATGAGTAATGTTTTGATGATGAATATAATCTTTTTTATTTATTGTTGGCATCCCCTTAATACGTTTAAGCACCACATTCATGTTTTCATCAGTATTCTCAGCTACTAAAAGAGGGACCGGCAGGTTGGCTGGTTGGCTCGCGGTAATAGTGGTACTTTCATCATACATCTACCAATATTTTAGACTATATATATTATATTATAATATATACATCATTCATTGTATAGTATGTATGTATTGTATTATAAATATAAATAGTTATAGTTATTGTTTATAGTTATACATTATTATAGATATAGATATAATAACTATGAAAAAATCTCTCTTTAACAAAACTACAACCAAAATAACTCTATGTATAGATCCATCCATGTATCACGTGTCTCATCTTTTAAAGAGTGTCCTTCAATCCATCGTTTTAATTGATTGCTTTTGCCAATACTTTTTATTGGTATTTTAAGAGTATAATTGTATAACTATATATTCTTATTTATAATTAATTAATTATGTTATTACAGAAGTGAATTTATATAAATATAAATAAAGTATAAAACCACAATTAATCTGATACGTACAGGTAATTTTATTGTTAATGAATACTCGATTATTACCGATTGTTTAATTATATCACTATTCAAGTAATTTATCTAAATAGAAAAGTCAACTTTTTTTGTATGATAAAAAGAAAATAAATCAAATTGCTGTTTTAATCTCTAACCGTTCTTATTAAAATTTCGAAGCAAACAATGAACTACGTTCAATTATAGACAAAAATACAATTATGTTTGTATTCTGATTTTGGTTTTCTTGAAGTTGTTAAACATTGATTTAATTTGGTCGTCTTTAAGTGGTATTACTTCATTCTAAAGAAACGATCTTTTGATGATACGTAGGTACATTATTTCTATATCTTCTTTTGTTTTTACTAATTTTGAGCAATCAAAATAGCTGATAAAATTTTGGAAGTTTGCTTATGTGGTATAAGTGGTAGCAACAAACTATGTGTCGAAATTATAATATTAGGGGTATGCTTGGCACATGAATTTTTAGGAGCTCGGGAAAACTTAAACTTATTTTTCTTGTAAGTTTCTACTTTCGGCAGACAAAAATCTTTAAGAGTTTATGGAAAAAATATCCTATTGAAAGCAAAATATTACTTGAAGTAGCTTATTAACGTAAGCTAAAAGCTTATGAAATTGAAAATTATCATCAAATACCCCTTAATAATTATGTATAATTTGTTTATGTCATTTACGTAAATTTACATATTTAAGTTGCAACTAGTTTTGACTAAACTCTTAAGAAAATACACTCTACGATTTTTTATGATTATTTTTTGAAATTTTTTTATGACCACCTCAAATAATTTTCAGTGAAGTTTGAACGTTTTCTGGCTTAATCTTGATACTTAGTAAGTAAAGTTTTATATTAATAGTATTAATATTAATACAAAATGGTATCAAGGTGCACATTTAATTATTAGGTTATAGGTTTAAATTTAGAGGGAACAAATGTATATATTTATGGAAAAAATTGTGTTGAATATGTTGTGAGATGTCAAAAGAACTTTATATAATCATATATATTTGCTTAGATAAATGAATAAAAAGAAATTGATATACATCTCAATACGTACTAAATACTTGCATTTTTATATAATTGAAATGTAATATTATGTGTTAACATACTTTGAATCCAAAGAAAGTTGAACTCGAATCACATGAGGTCCATGACTTGTTTAGCTCGTAATAACTAGGACAAAGATGTAGATTGGTAGGGTCGGTGTTTTTTTTACATTTTAATATTATTTATCTTTATCTATCTATTATGGAGTAATATTTATTGGCAAACTTCTGCCTTGACCCGTTAAAAACCCCAATTTAACCCACAAAGTACAAATAAAGTCCATCACGAACTCAAACTTAAAAGAAACTTTGAACAAACAAAACAAAGTGACAAAAGCTTATAGATCATAATACAACTTTATGCAACATGTATCACTTTGTAAAATGCTAGTTCTTACATTTCCCAAATTCTTATTAATTTTAGGGGTGTTGGCGTTACACTAATGGTTTTATCGTGGGTTGTTACTCTCTACACGTTATGGCAAATGGTTGAGATGCATGAGTGTGTTCCCGGCAAGCGTTTTGATCGTTACCACGAGCTAGGCCAAGCAGCCTTCGGTCCGAAACTCGGACTTTGGATTATTGTACCCCTACAACTCATTGTTGAAGTTGGATGCTGCATTGTTTACATGATAACCGGGGGCAAGTCCATTCAAAAAGCAGTCGACACATTATCCCCTAATGGTACGGGCCCACCCATTCGACTCACTTATTACATCATGATGTTCGCCTCAGTCCAATTCTTACTCTCCCATCTCCCTAACTTCAACTCCATCACTGGTATTTCGCTTCTTGCTGCGATTATGTCTGTCTGGTATGTTCTACTTTAAATATTTGCATAGTTATTGTGTAGAACATTAAACATATGTGCATAAATTTCAAATTGAACCCGCAACTTCTTGGTTAAGCTTGAACTGAACGAGTACGCCCTTGGGGTTGTGGGGTCCTATGATCCTACAAAATTTTTTTACACTATTTACACTTCAAATCTATGATTTTTTAGAGTTAAACAATTACCAAAATATCCTTAAAATATAACAAGTTTTGGGAAGGAAAAAAATGAGACCCCATTTTGAACTCAAAATTCCTATTTGTTTTTATGTTCAAATGAAAAAATGACCTTATACATGATTATTTAATTTGTATTTAGTTATTCTACAATGACATGGGCGGCCTGTTTACACAAAGGGGTTCAACCCAATGTTGATTACACAAATAAGGCTTCAACCACTGTGGGCCATACATTCGGATTCTTGACTGGATTAGGTGATGTAGCGTTTGCATTTGCGGGCCATAATGTTGTCTTGGAGATCCAAGCAACTATCCCTTCAACACCAGAAGTCCCTTCTAAGAAACCTATGTGGAAAGGGGTTGTTTTCGCGTACATTGTGGTAGCATTGTGTTTTTTTCCTGTTGCGTGGTGCGGGTATTGGGCTTTTGGTAATACTGTTGAAGACAATATTTTAATGTCACTTCAACGCCCTCCGATTCTTGTTGCTCTTGCGAACATTTTTGTTCTTGTTCATGTTATTGGAAGCTATCAGGTATAACTTAAATCTTGATCATCAACCTAACCTTTTCACTACAAAATTGTTAATTACATCCAACAATTTTTTTGATTAGGTATTTGCAATGCCGGTGTTTGATATGATCGAGTACTATTTGGTGATTAATCTGAAATTCAAACCGTCTAAATCCCTACGATTTGTGGCTAGAACTATTTTTGTTGGTGAGTCTTTTAATTCGCAACTTGGTTATATATATTATGATGAATTTGTTATTTGTTTAGCACTTTTAGTTAATTGTCAATTATTGTTTGATGTTTTGTTGGCAGCCTTCACATTGTTCATAGGCATGACATTCCCATTTTTTGGAGGTGTTTTGGGTTTCTTAGGAGGCATTGCATTTGCTCCAACTTCATATTATGTAAGTTAAAGTATTGATATTTGATATACAAATTAAAACGGAGATAAGTTTTTATTACACAGAAGTAAAGTATGTTAATTTTTGTGTCTTTATTTGCAGCTTCCTTGTGTTATATGGCTAATCCTCAAAAAGCCCAAAAAATTTGGTCTTGATTGGTGGATAAATTGGGTAAGTTGCAGTTGCACTATCTCTTTTAGGTTTTAATCATTTGAGGTTTTCAATTTATTGTTAATTAATTAATGTACATATAATAATAATTGTATATAACATTGTTTGTAGAAGCCCAATTAGTTTAGTCAGTGAAATTAGTAGCCCATTTTGAAAGGTTTGCCTTCCTCTTCAGCTTTCCTCCATCAGGAAGTAACATAAAACACCCTCGATGTGCAAATCTGAAACACGATATTTTTGGACCGGGTTCGAGCCGGAAAAATGGATCTAGGTATGAGGACCGTTTTTAATTTTTTTGCAGGTCCGGAGATGGTTTTAGGCACAAACCCGATTACCCGGCCCATATATCCGAAAAGACCCGGTTCCATATACCCGGCTCATAACCCGATAACCCGACCCATGAACCTGATTATCCGGCTCGTATACCCGATTACTCAGCCCGTATACCCGAATAATGATTCGAATAGCTGTGGGAAAACATGTTTACTTGATAGTTCGTATGTAAATGGGGACCCGAATAACAAGCCCGTTTACCCGCTAGTTAATAACTAGATGGGGACCCGGTGGGTCCGGGTTTGAAACGGTTTTTATAATCGGATCTAGGATTACCTAAACCCGGTCCAAATCTTAATATTTCATGAAACCAAACATTGTTACAAATTACCCCAGTAACCCAAAGCCCACAATCCAACGGGCTAAACTACTTGGGCCAATACAAACAATAACGCCAAGTCTTATGGTTTGAAGGATCTTTTCATGTTTTAGAGAATTATAATTATATGTTTATATAACTATATACGTATGGGCCAAATCTTATAATTATTAGTAGTTAGATTACAGAGTAAATTACATTTTACGTCCTGGTTTTGGCGTTTATCACTGGACGATGGCATACAATTCTTATGGTTTCGTTTTTATTATTAACAATCATTTTGATTTTGATGTGTGAAATGACTAAATCAATTTTGTGTTTTGATTTGTAGGCCTGCATACTTTTTGGGGTGTCGCTGACGTTGTTATCTCCAATTGGTTCTATGCGAAACATCATACTGAAAGCGAAGGACTACGAATTTTACTCGTGATCATATGATATGGGTTTTTTTGTAGTACTTATGGTAACAATCATGTTGTTCTTAGAGTACAATATGGATTTTTATGTTTCTAGCTAAGAGTCCAATGCGCGAAGCTAATGGATCTGCTTCCCAACTTCAATTAGTCATAAACCTTTTATCTCTATGTCTAATTCAACATTTGAAGGATCTTTTCATGTTTAGAGGATTATAATTATATGTTTTCTTTATTTGAGTTTATTCAACATTTTCTTTAGTTAAGTTTATTTGGTTTCACAAACCTGGTTTCGGGCTTGGGATTTCTCTAATCAAATACATGCCCGCGCGACCTGCGGTAACGAATGCATTTATGAAAATCCAGGCATGCGCGATTACGAGTTTTGACATGGTTTTGACATAGCTTAGCGGGCAAGTCACGTTTTTTTGGATAAGAATTCGAATTCGTTTTCATATAAGAATTCCAGTTTGAAATCAGATTCTGAAAAATGTTTATCAGTTATAGATAAGATCGAAAACCTTGGTATTTTATATGAATGCAAGCCTTCTGGTGTAGGGAAAACACATACAATAACTAAAAAATGTGAGCAACAACATACGAATCAGTTTTTCTCCATCTCAGTTTCATGAAGGTCTCCCCGATTCCGATCACTTTTCATGCAAGTGTCCAAATGATAGCTCCAATACTTTGGCCTATGCCATCTGTTGGAAATCATTATTTTTATGATTTGTGGTACACCCACAAACTCATTTGTGTTTGTTCCACTATCTATTGAGCGGTAAATCCATTACCTTTTGATTTGTGTTTGATCCAATATCTATCAAGTGGTAAAGCCACTTATTTGTGATAGTACACTCATATCTCTATAAATAGAGAGTAAATTTCTTCTTGTAAAATATACAAGCAATAAGAGAATATACACACATAAAAGAAACTAAGTAGTTGGTACTTGGCAAACCATTGAAGGAATTAGGTTGTGAAACTTGAAAGCCTTCCGTTCGTGATCGCTTTCCCGACCGGTGATCTAAACGTTGTTCCTACTCATTGCTTCCGCTGCTCGTATTCGGTATGTCTCGAATTATATTTATACAACATTGGTATCAGAGCTTGAAGTTTATTTTCCGGTTATACAATATATCTTCTTCATTACAGTTGAAGTTCCATGCACTGTTTATTTTCATGTTTTTGTTTGATAACATGATGAAGGCATGATATAATTTTGATGCAATCGTCTTATATGATCAACGTTTATGTCTTATAATAGTTCAAAATATTCTGATCAATAATCATAAAATGTTGATGATCTTGTTTACATGTAATTTCAATTTTTTTTAAGTATATAAATATGTAACCTGTATATGACACACATAATATGATATATGTGTAAATAAATAAAGATGGTGTCATATAATTATTACATGTGAAACTGACTAGAGCTGTTTTGAAATGACTTTTGATTAATAGCGTTGTTGGTTTTTGATAAATATTGGTATGAATACGAATATCAAATAATATTTTAGTGAGTTGTAGGAATGTGTGTAGAAGACTAGAAGAGTACTGTGTAGTTATTGATGTGTACATAATTACTGTTTTACGGAGTATTTAATTATTCCATATGGTTTTCTTGAATCCCTTGGCTTTTCTTGGATGACAAAAAAAAATAAAATAAAAATGTTTAATTGTATGTGCGTCTGTTCGTCTATAGCATTCGAATAGCATACTCATGGGAATTTTTTTTACTTATGCTAATTATGTCTTTTGAACAATATATTTAAATTTTAATTACCCTATAGCAATAAGGTTGTATGAACAATCTCGTACGTTAGGAAGTGTATATTCATGTGTAATTAACTCCTAGCTTGTATATTTGATTTTTTTTTTATAACCGAAACATTAAATTCATGTAAATTAATTCGTGATTAATATAGTCAATTAACCTTTGTTTTCAGTAACCGAAATGTTAAGTACATATTTATTGTTTGAGATTATATTTCTATGTGAAATATAAAACTTTATAATATAGCACCTAAAAAGGTTCAAGCTTTTGAAACATGGTATTGAAAAGTCGTGCTAATTCGGATTTATAGGAATTTTATCTTGTATATTTTTTTTGTGTTAATAATAGTTTCATAATAGGTTTTATAGATGATAATTGGAAACATAGTGACATTTTTCTTTATAGCCTATAATGAACTTTTATTAATAAAATAATATAGTTGTAAGACGATTGCATATTTTGATGGATATAACTAATCTTGCATTATTGTCTTTAATATAGAATTTTTTGTTCAATCATGGCTTCCGCATCAAAGAACATTGTCGCTGAACTTAACAAAGGTGTTAAGTTGAATGGTGACAACTATGAAATATGGAGCATGAAACTCGAATATGTGTTGGAAGAGCAAGAGGCTCTTGTTGCTCTTACTCAATCAATGGAAGTACCTGAGGTGGGTGATACGAAACAACATAAAAGGGATGTTGAAGTGTACATCGCTTGGAAACGTAAGAACACCATTGCTCGCATTACGTTGCTGAGCAGCATGGATGATGACATAATGTCATACCCCCAAATAGGGCCAGGGGTAAATATGACTTCACAATATCACAACACAAGTATATAAACGAGAACGGCTCTAAATGAGACGTTTTATTAAAAACAATAATAGTATTGCAGCGGAAACGAAATAATGTTTTACATGGCAAAACCCAAATGTAAATAACAATGTTTAACAAATGCTAATTTATAAACATGTGGACTCCAATGCATCAGCTAGCTAAGCATCATAGGGCAGCACATAAGCTATTCTTCACCTGAGACAAACATGCTTAAAATCGTCAACACAATGGTTGAGTGAACATCATAGGTTTATATAATCAATAAAGTTTTAGACCACAAGATTTAATTCGAA
Organism: Rutidosis leptorrhynchoides; assembly: GCF_046630445.1. Taxonomy (NCBI): domain Eukaryota; kingdom Viridiplantae; phylum Streptophyta; class Magnoliopsida; order Asterales; family Asteraceae; genus Rutidosis; species Rutidosis leptorrhynchoides. The sequence continues at coordinate 458,675,039 of NC_092334.1, forward strand.
ACAAAAATATTCAATATGCCATGAGTTATAATATCGAGCTAAACATTCACCCCTGACACTGTACGGGTGTCGGTAATCATTATTATGTACCCCTTTGAAGATCGGTCAATGGGTAGAGACGTCGCTCTCAATAGGCCTACTCACAATAATTAAGCTTGCAACATTTTAATTCCAGCAATTAACGATATTATAGCGGGGATTTGCATGTAAGAATACAAGTTAACAATAATCTCAAGAAGTTGCATATCAAAAAGTTAAGTACTTGTGTCTAAAGTGTAAATCATTTAAATACAAGCATGTGTCTCACCCCAAGATTTATAAAATCAATAAATATGAAAAAGCGGGGCTATGAAGTTCACCTTAAATAGCACAGAAGAGATATTCCACAAATGAGAGGATTGAACGGACGAACGTGATCGAGATCTCAACCTAGAGATAGAATGCACGATCAGATATTGTCTAATAGACATAAGTATAGTAACTATACTAATAATGGTTTTCTAAAAGTGTTCTATTTTCGAAAAGTTACTATTCTTGGAAATTTTCCATTTATAGTAAGTTTCCAAATTTAGGAAGTTCGGGTTATAATCTTTCTTAAGATGTTGTACAACTTCACTCAAACTTCGTTGCTATCAAATAAGTCAGGAATGACCAGATGTAACCGGGAGCCCAGGACTCTTGACCAGAATCTAAGTCATGGCATTCGAGATCCACAAGCTTACCCATAAATGGCAACCTAGACATCATTCACTTACGACCGTAAGTAGCGGTGAAATTCGCATGACTTGTACGTTATCTTTTGATTAACCTTCACCTTAGGTTTAAGTCATATTATTATATTATAAATTATATTATACTTATTTATTAATGACTTATTATATTATTCATTTTTAAATCATACTTATAAAAAAGTATTAATGGTTACATTATAGTTATTCATTATTAATGTATTACTATGGTTAGTATTATTAATTATTTTAACTTTTAAATTATTATATAATAACCAAAGTATTTTAATAAGTTATAATATAAGTATTTATTAATAATGTATTATTATTATTATTAACTTATATTATAAACATTATACTTATTATTTATTTACTTAAATTCATTTTTAATTAAATACCAAATAAATATAAATAAAATTTTTATAAGTTTATTTAAGTATTATAAACTGTGTAAAATTTTATAAATATAAATATAGCTCATTTTTATATTTCTTTCGCATTTTCTTTATATATACATATTCGATTCATTTTAATCAAGGTTAATTAGTTATTAATTATTAACTCGACCTAATTAAGAACTTTTATATTTTTTATAGGTTCTATATTCTTCAAATATATTACAAAAATTATAAATACGAATTTTATATAAATATATTATTTATTTAATATTATCTTATCAATTAACCATTAAATTAGGCTTATAATTGAATAAATAATATAAATTAATTTAAAATAAATTTTTATAATTTTTACAGTACCTATACATCCTAATGATTATATAAAAATTTTATATCATCAGATTTAATACACTTTTGTATTTATTTTGTATTTCTTTTTCTTTTCCTTCTCGGTTTACAATTAAACATAATTAAATACTAAACGACCTATTTATTTATTTTTTTATAATTTTCACAGCTTTATATAATCATAATAATCTCAGAAAAAAAATTTATAATTATTTTTATTTATGTTTAATATTTATTACGAATTTCGCATAGTTTTTGTGTTAAATTAATAGGTAATTCGTATTTAATATGGATAATATTCCAAAACTTGTTATAATTATTTTTATAAGTAACTCTACTGTTGTAAATAATTTCTAAGCAAAAATAACTGCTGTGAATATTTTTATTCAATTTAAATTCGTTTTTATTTATTAAATGAACTCGGTAATCACTAAAATATAGAATAAATAAATAAAATGTTATTTTAATTAATTTTTTGTATTCAATAATTTATATATATCTTATAACATCTGTAAAAACTATCATAACAATTTATAAATATTTATAACAATTAATTTCAATTTTTGCATGTTTATATAATATTCGATGCATAATAATACTATAGATACTAAATAATTCGAATTAAACACTTATAAATTACTTCTTATCACTAATAGATCATATAATAATTATGTGACCTGTAAAAATTATTTTTATCATTTTTATGTAATTATTACATATTTAATTCGAATATGTACACATATCTATTATAATTTCATTTTTAATTGTATTTAAAATAAAAATCCGAATATTAAATTCTTAAAAATAATTTTATGACATTCCATATTACTTAATATTGATTTTAGTATGATCATATAGATATTGATGTTGTGTTTCCATTTAATACGAATTTAAAACAACAAAAAAAAAAAATTCGGCAATAAAAAAAATATACGACCGAAGATAAAAAAAATAAAAATAATAGATGGATGAGAGGATACCTCAAAGGCTGCGTGACTTTTTTTTTCTTGAGAGAAAGATTATCTTTTTTTTTTGTGAGTGATAAAAAAATATTAGGAGTGTGCTAGTATTTATAGATAGGATTTAGTAAATAAAAAAATAAAAAATAAAAAAAAATACCGTAGGACTTTGCTAAAAATTTGGGATCATCTTTGTTGAATTGGCCAATTTATGAATGTGGTCTTTTTTTTTGTTTAAATACTTAAGACTAGGTAAAAAAATTTCAAAAAGGATTTATCTTCTTTTTAAAAAAATTTGGCCGAGTGATAAACATACATATTTATATATATATTTTTTTTTTTTTTTGTAGATAAGATGTAGATCATTCTAAAATTTTAGGATTTCATTTTTATTATTTATTTATTTATTAATTATGAATTTATTTATCATTTATTTATATTTTTGATATTTAATAATACTACACTCTTACTTTTAAATTATTAACTTATAGTTTTTATTATTTATAATTGTGCCACCTTACTTATCATATATTTTTTTTTGTTACTAAGTTAGTTATGTAACACTTTCATTATTAACAAAGTTAATATAAGTTTCACATATATACATAATATTAATACTTCATGTACTTAGTAAATATTAGATTTAGGGTTTATAGGAGTAATCACTATTTAGGTTAGGTTTTGAATAATTAGGGTTTATAATATTAGGGTTACTATCTAGGGTTTTATATTATTAATTTGGGTTAGGGTTTAGGTTTATTTCTTACGAGCATTTATTATTTAAATAACAACCCTAATGACAGTGTACCGGATCAGAAAATGAAACCCTAAGGGTAATATAGTAATTTCAAAATGGAAAAGTGAGGGTTGTTATAGTACCTCCCCGTTAATTTAAACTTCGTCCCGAAGTTTCAAGTGGATATCTCGGATGCATCAGCGGTTGAGAAAAGATGAGGATATTTCCGCTTCATCTGGTCTTCACGTTCCCAGGTATACTCGGGGTCTCTTCGTGAATTCCAACGGATCTTAACAATAGGAATAGTACTCTATTTCAAACCTTTAACCTCACGATCCATAACCTCTATCGGTTCTTCAACGAAATGCATTTTATCATCAATGCGGATATCATCCAATGGAACAACAAGTGTGTCATCAGCAAGACACTTTTTAAGATTCGAGACATGAAATACATCATGTACATTATTAAGCTCAGAGGGTAATTCCAATCGATACGCCACAGGACCAATTCTTTTAGTAATCTTGAAAGGTCCAACAAATCGTGGGCTAAGTTTACTTCTCTTGCCAAAACGAACAACGCCCTTCCAAGGAGATACTTTCAACATGACTTTATCACCGACTTGAAATTCTGAATCTTTCCGATGAATATTAGCATAGCTTTTCTGTCGGCTACGGGCAGTTTCTAATCGTTTCTTAATCTGAACGATCTTTTCTGTAGTTTCATGTATGATTTCAGGACCGGTTAACTGTCTGTCCTCAAGTTCATCCCAGCACAGTGGAGATCTACATTTTCGTCCGTATAAAGCCTCAAAAGGTGCAGCCTTAATACTTGAGTGATAGCTGTTGTTGTAAGAAAATTCAGCCAAAGGCAAATGTCTATCCCATCCTTTGCCAAAATCGATAACACAAGCACGTAGCATATCTTCCAATGTTTGAATGGTTCATTCACTTTGACCATCGGTTTGCGGATGATAAGCAGTACTCATGTCGAGTTGAGTTCCAAGTGCAGATTGTAGAGATTTCCAGAATCTAGAAATGAATCGACTGTCGCGGTCAGAAATGATAGAGATAGGTACTCCATGACGGGAGACGACCTCTTTAATGTATAATTGTGACAATCTCTTCATCTTATCAGTTTCCTTCATCGGTAAGAAATGTGCAGATTTAGTAAGACAATCCACTATGACTCAAATAGTATCGTTGCCACTAGAAGTCTTGGGCAACTTAGTGATAAAATCCATAGTGATACACTCCCACTTCCACTGCGGAATATCCGGCTGTTGAAGTAAACCAGACGGCTTTTGATGTTCGGCCTTAACTTTCAAACAAGTAAGACACTTGCTTACATACTAAGCGATATCAGATTTCAGATTAGGCCACCAATAAAACTTCTTCACATCGTGATACATTTTACTAGAGCCTGGGTGAATAGAATACCTAGTCTTATGTGCTTCATCCAAGACTAGTCCTCGTAGATTTCCGAAGATTGGGACCCAGATTAGGTTATTAAAATACCTTGTTCCGTTTCCCTTGAGTTCGAGTTGCCTTACGAGACCTCTAAGTCCCTCGAGTTGGACATTCTCTTCCTTCAATGCCTCAAGTTGTGCCTCACGGATTTGAGATGTAAGATTAGTACGAATGCGCAAATTCAAAGCTCGGACTCGGATTGGTTTGGCACGATCCTTTCTACTAAGGGCGTTGGCTACTACATTCGCCTTTCCAGGATGATACCTAAGCTCACAATCGTATTCATTTAATAACTCGATCCAACGCCTTTGTCTCATATTTAATTGCTTCTGGTCAAAAATATGCTGAAGACTTTTATGATCGGTAAACACCGTGATTCTAACCCCATAGAGGTAATGTCTCCACATCTTCAATGCAAATACCACAGCTCCTAACTCCAAGTCATGTGTGGTATAGTTCTTCTCATGTTTCTTCAGCTGTCTAGATGCATAGGCAGTAACCTTTTTACGTTGCATCAAAACACATCCGAAACCTTGATTCGAGGCATCACAATAGACTACAAAATCGTCAGTGCCCTCAGGTAATGATAGCATCGGGGCTGTGGTCAATTTATCCTTTAGAATCTTGAAAGCAGATTCCTGTTCTTCGGACCCCTCGAATTTCTTCCCTTTATGAGTTAGCTTGGTGAGAGGTTTGGCTATAAGAGAAAAGTCTTTGATAAACCTTCGGTAATAACCAGCAAGTCCTAAAAATTGGCGAATATGCTTCGTACTTCTAGGTACTTCCCAGTTCTGGATAGCGGTGATTTTTGCAGGATCGACATGTATTCCCTTACTATCAACTACATGCCCGAGAAATTGTACGGTTCACAGCCAAAATTCACACTTGGAAAACTTGGCATATAGTTGTTCCTTCTTTAAAAGCTTTAGAATCAACCGCAGATGTTGTTCATGCTCTTTCTCGCTCTTAGAATAGATTAAGATATCATCGATAAAAACGATCACGAATTTGTCAAGATAAGGTTTGCATACACGGTTCATAAGATCCATGAATACAGCAGGAGCATTGGTTAAACCAAAAGGCATGACAAGAAACTCGTAATGTTCATAACGAGTTCGGAAAGCAGTCTTAGAAACATCAGCTTCCTTGACCCTTAGTTGATGATAACCTGACCTTAGATCAATCTTTGAATAAACACTTGACCCTTGCAGTTGGTCAAACAGGTCATCAATACGCGGGAGTGGATAATGATTTTTGATGGTTAACTTGTTGAGGTCTCGGTAATCTATACACATTCTCAACGTGCCATCTTTCTTTTTGACAAATAGAACAGGTGCACTCCACGGAGAAGAGCTAGGACTAATGAATCCTTTGTCTAAAAGTTCCTGGAGTTGGTTGGACAATTCCTTCATCTCTGATGGAGCTAATCGGTATGGTGCCTTTGCGATAGGTGCAGCACCGGGAGTTAAATCAATATGAAACTCAACCTGTCGTTGGGGAGGTAGACCAGGGAGTTCTTCAGGGAACACTTCAGGAAAGTCTCTAACCACCGGTACGTCTTCAATGCGTTTTCCTTCCGATTCGACTTCCTTAACAAGAGCCAAGATGGCTTGATATCCCTTCATTAGATACTTGCGGGTCTTTGTAAGACCCGAATATTTATTTTGTATACTTGTTTATTAAAAGACATATGAGATCGGGCTTCGTTTAATATTTATATGGAATTAAGATGCAAAGGAATCTGGTTCAGCTGTGTTGCGCGCCGCGCAGGGTTGGGGCGCGCCGCGCCGATTGCTGCTGACAGAACCCTCTTTATTTTTAATTGCTTTATTGAGGGGTAAAAGGGTAAAATCACATGGGGTCGGATTTGTGAGGCTTATGAGCTAGTTTGGATCAGTTTTGGATCCCATTCACATCCACTCATCATCTTCATCCATTCTTAGAGAGAGAGAGAGAGGCTTAGAGAGAGATTGAAGGTTTTGGTGAGGAAGAAGCTCGAATCGTTCAAAGTCTCGGGTTTAAAAGTTGTTCTCCTCGTTCCTAGCTACGTTGTGGTGGTATTGGTAAGCTCAAACTCCGAATTTCATTTATTTAACTTGATATTCAATTTAGGGTTTTGAGTTAATTTGTTGAGTAACCCACTTAGGTGATGAAATGGGTTTATGGTGACTAGTTATTCTTGTCACTTGGCGGGTTTTGGGTTGGATGACGTTTTGGCCTTGATTAGGCTTTGGTTTGGAGTTTAATCACTTGGATTAGTGATTATGGAAGTATTGGAACCCATTTAGGGTAATTTGGGTGACTAATTGTGACTTTGGGTCAAATTAGGTTTTGGTAGTAATTATGACCCGATTGGCGAATTAATGAGGTTTATAAACTTAAAATGGATTAAGTTGAAGTATTAAACCGAGTTAAATTTGTTTTGGTGTCAAACTTGTAAAGGATGAGATTTTGACCTTTATGGGTCAAAATTAGGGTTTAAGTGTCAAAATGGGTATGACACGTGTTTAACACTTGAGTTCGGGTTTATTTAGCATATTATGACCATTCTCACTTGTGTTAGTGATTATTGATTAGTTCGGATACGGTTTGTGCTTGGAAGTGCATTTGGGTCGAAATTGCACTAAGGGTCGAATTGGGTGGTTTGTAAATCCATCCTAATTGTGTTGTGATATTTGTGATAATGGAATAGGTACTTTCCATTGACGAGTTGCGGATTACTTGGAGGCTTTCTTCAAGACTTCAAGGTGAGTGATAATATCCTATGTGCATATGTATGTGTAGGATGGGTGCGGGTCGGGTGAAGTGATTCTCGGTTATAGAGCTCACTTCACATATAGGTGGACTTGATGGACTTGTGTATAAGTCCAATTGGCACGATTGTGCGTTTTGGTTGACCATCTTTGGCGAGGTGCACATTTTGTGTGCACATTATCACACATGGTTGTGATTTGGTTGTTATAACCCTAATGGCGAAGGGTTGATATGGTTATGTTGTGGATGACCCCGATGTGGTGGATTTTATAATCCCGTGACCGTGGGCTTTAGTAATGAGAAATGAATCTCGGGTAGTGCGGATTCATGGTGACTCGGGTTGTTCGGTCACCTTATTGAGGTAGTGGATCTCGGGTAGTGCGGATTCACGATGACTCGGGTTGTTCGGTCATCTTATGGTTGAGAAGTGAATTTCGGGTTGTGCGAATTCACAAGGCTCGGGTTGTTCGGCCAATGTTCGTGTGATTGAGGTTAAGGGGTTAACCTTGTGTATTATTATTATTGTATTACATTAATGTGTTGTTGTGTTGTAGCTAACCCTCCGGGTGTAGCTATTTGGCGATGTTTACTTTGTCGTTGGTGGACTATCTTTTGTGTTGTATCTTTAGCTCGTTGCTTAGATCGTACGGTATGCTTAGTGTAGATGCTTTATACTTGGATGCTTCGGTATGCGGTATTTGTTTTGTGTGGCGTATTCATTTTATACATATATATGTATGTAGTATATTATCATTCACTAAGCGTTAGCTTACCCTCTCGTTGTTGACTCTTTTTATAGATTGCATGCTGATGGTGGCTCGGGTAAGCGCGAGGATTAGAGGACTTGCATAGTTTGCGTAGAAGGCTTGCTTTTGGATTTATTAGGATTGGGTAGCGTATCCCCAATCGCCATGCTCGGCTTTGTTTTGTATTAAAAGTCGTATGGTCGAAAATTGTATTTTGGTACTTAAAGGGTAATTTGGGTCAATGTGGGCCCCGCTTCGTAAACTAAATTTTATTAATGGAACGCGCTAGTTTTTATATATTGAACATGCGGTTAAAAGCGTTTTGTCTAAATACGTCGGGAACAAGTCAAACATTTTCGCATTTAAAGACTTTCCGGACAGTCAGGTTTGGCGCGCCGCGCGGCCTATATGGCGTGCCGCGCCAGGTGGCAGTTCAGCAAAAAAAAATTTATTTTGTAATTTTACACGGTTAAATCGCGGGTTGGTTTGGGTTGTTACAAGTGGTATCAGAGCATGGTCTAAGGGATTTAGGTGACTTGAGATAGGTGCCTAGACTTAGACTTTTGTGTGCGCGTAATTTGTTGCGGGACTTGTAGGATTACGGGTCAGGAACGGGTTTAGTTAGTGCCTTGTTTATAGGTCGACTAACGTTTATATTAGTAATGCGGATATTATTAATATATTATTTGTGTTGTGGTGTAATTCTCGCGTGTGCTTCTATCGCGTAGAATTTTGTTTGTGTTTGTTTATAGCATCGAGCGAGGCGGTCGTTGTACTAACGAGTCGATGCGGCGTGCGTGCGTAATAAGAACTTGCAGACCTTATTACGGGTGCAAATCGTGTCTAACAAGTGATGTACGACGAGTGTTTAGCAAGATGGGAGGGTGTTGTGCGTGTCGTTTTATACGTGCGTGGACTAATCGTTTTGCATTCTTTAGAATGACGACGCGAAACGAGACCGAGACGAACGACACAGAATTTAACGCTAGAGTTACGGCCGCCGTTGCGGAGCAAATGAGGGCGTTTCGAGAAGAAATGGATGGGAAGTATTCCGAATTCCAAAATAGGGGTGAAATGGAGCGTTGTCTTAAGAGCTTCATGAGGACTAAACCCCCTATGTATGATGGGAAACCGGATCCTTTGGTGAGTACGACTTGGGTTTCGGATGTCGAAGGGTGTTTTCGTACTATGGAATGCCCACCCGAGAAAAAGACGAGACTCGCTACTAGTTTGTTGCGAGGTAGGGCGAAGGATTGGTTGGATGGCAAGATTGATCTTGTCGGTGGTGAGACGTTTATGGCATTATCATGGGACGAATTTAAGGAGGAATTCTTCGAGGAGTTCCGAACTTCAGCCGATTTATCGGAATTGCGTTGTGAGTTGCGAAATTTGCAACAGGGTTCTATGGACTTGAATACTTTAAAGACGACTTTTATGTCGAAGGCTCGTTTTTGCCCGGAATATTTGGGGAACGATCGTTTGTTGATGGAGGATTTCTATCGAACTTTGAGCGATGACTTGAAAAGCAAAATTAGCCGGGGTTACGCGAAGTCGTTTGCGGAGTTATTTGCGGTGGCTAGAGGTTTCGAGTCTTATACGCGATCGAAAAAGGCCGAACCTTCAAGTGATAGAAGGGTTATTTCTTATGGTGCTCCGAGTAAGAGGACTAAGGGTCCGAGTGCGAGTACGAGTAATGTGGTAAAGGGCGCGGTGGATTCTCGTGCGCCTAGGTGTTTTAATTGTGGCGTTAGGGGTCACAAGTTGTGGGAATGTACAATGCCGAGAAGTGATGACGGAATGTGCTACTATTGTCATAAAGAGGGACATCGCAAGCCGGATTGTCCCGAGTTGGCGGCGGCAAATGCCGCAAGGAGACGTTGAGGTACGTTTCGTTTTAATAAATATGTCTTTTGAATATTTATTTATGTGGCGTTTAGGTTCGGATTTGTTAGATGCATTGTGTTGTGCATGTTATTGTTAAGGGTGACGTTCCTAATGGAAGTACCCTGTGACGATGTTTGATTTTTGGGACGAAGGGCGTAAGACTTGGTGCAACCAAGCATTCCTTAGTATTTGGGAAATGTTACTACCAAGCCACGGAAATGGATTTGGTGTTCGATTGTTAAGCGCGTGTTCGCTTCTGTGTTGAAGTGATGAACCATGGGGTTCGTCGGGTGATTGGAACCTTTGAGATCGAGTGTTTAAAATCTTGACGTATGTTGGTAATGGAGTCTTTATGACGCGACATTAGGTGCCTCTTTTATACCTACTAGCGTGGTGTCGACTCCGATTGTGTTGTGGTTACATTGTACTTAGGGTCCCGGGAGAAACCCTTAGGTACATGAGTGACTAAGTGAAACTTGACAAACTAAAGCAATTGGATAATTGCGAGGGTATGGTTTGTGTAATCGTGCTACACTTTTCGATCGAAGTGTTTAAGGATTGATTGAAATCCTTTGTATGCTCAAGGTTGGAGCAAGGTGTAGTGATGGGTCGTGTGTACCCAATCGTCGGTAAAGTCTACCTTTGGTAGCATTGTACGGTTGTACGAGTTGTGAGATAGGAACGTGGTTCCAAGTGGGGGAGTCGCATTCCCGCACGAGGAAGTTTTAGTGTGATATTTCAGATGATGCTTTTGGTAGATCCGAAAATTTTTGTCGAGACCTAGTTTTGGTCGATTTGTGGTAGGGTACGATTTCGGATAAATTGTACTTATGGTTTGGATTGGAATTACCACCGAGGTGGTAAGGTGGTAAATCTCGTTGAGAGATAATGGACGTGTTTGGTGAGCAAGGTGAAATCCTTCGGTTAAGGAAGGTGTGTGTCGGGTTCTCTTTTGGAGAATTCTTGTTCGGTACCTATGCTTGATATAGGTGGTTCTTGCTCGATTATGGTATGTGATTGACGAAGCATGACTTTCGGAGTCCGCTGACTTCATCATGGGATTGACGATTAATGAAGCATGATCTTCTGGTCCGCTGACTTCATTATGGTATGGTTGATTGATGGAGCATGATCTTTAGGGTCCGCTGACTTCATCATGGGAGTACGTGATTGATGGAGCATGATCTTTAGGGTCCGCTGACTTCGTCATGAGCGTGGTGTTGAGATCGGTGAAGCATGATCTTCGGGTCCGCTGACTTCATCCGGTATTGAGATTGGTGGAGCATGACCTTCGGGGTCCGCAGACTTCATCAAGAGAGTTGTGTTGTGGGACGTGAATATCGGGTTGTTCGTATTCACAATATTTCGGGTAGTACGATTGTCCCTGTTGGTTGGGCTCATAGTTTGAGGTAGTGAATGTCGGGTAGTTCGGATTCACTAAGGCTCGGGTTGTACGGCCATCCTCGGTTACACTATGTGGCAGTGGTAGTGAATATCGGTTTGCGCGTATTCACGATGACTCGGGTTGTGCGGTCATTCTGTTGTGAGATATATGGATTGGGTTGGTGGATTTCGGGTTGTGCGAATTCACTAAGGTTCGGGTTGTTTCGACCATCCTCCATATGTGTTTTGGCTCGGGTTGTTTCGGCCATGTTGAGTTGTGATCTATCGGTTGTTTTATACACCGATGGTGGGGTCATGAGGACCGTGTGGTTTGATCTATTGGTTGTTTTATACGCCGGTAGTGGGGTCGTGAGGACCATGTTGTGTGATTAGTGGTGCGATAGCCGTGTTTCGCTCACATGTTGTCACGGGTGTGACGAGAGTTGATTTTGTACACCTTCGGGTTTAGCGTTGCCATAGTCGTTTTGGACGCTATCGGTTTCTAACCGTTGGATTATGATGTTACAGTAGTGGCGTATTGGTCGTATAGCGCACTACAAAGGATGTCTAGTGATTGGTGTTATCCGCAAGGATTCGTTTGGTTCGGTCTTCATCGTTTCGGATTGTTGACTTTAGGTTGAGACTTGGTTGCTTTTAGCGTTGTACTCGGTAATAGTACACTAAGGAATTAATATCTCGGTATGAGATTGGTTGGGTTTTTCCCAGTGTTAGGGAATGAGCATGGTGTTAGTGCTCGGATTGTGGATTTGATAAATCGCGGGTGACGATTTAGTTGTGGAAGGCGATTCGTTGGGAAAAATTGCTTAGGAAAGTCGGATTGGACTTATGTTGAGGACCGTAAAGTGGAGTCCGTTTGGTCAAGTGATGAGGATCACGAGGACGTGATCGAGTTTAAGTGGGGGAGAGTTGTAAGACCCGAATATTTATTTTGTATACTTGTTTATAAAAGACATATGAGATCGGGCTTCGTTTAATATTTATATGGAATTAATATGCAAAGGAATCTGGTTCAGCTGTGTTACGCGCCGCGCAGGGTTGGGGCGCGCTGCGCCGATTGCTGCTGACAGAACCCTCTTTATTTTTAATTGCTTTAATGAGGGGTAAAAGGGTAAAATCACATGGGGCCGGATTTGTGAGGCTTATGAGCTAGTTTGGATCAGTTTTAGATCCCATTCACATCCACTCATCATCTTCATCCATTCTTAGAGAGAGAGAGAGAGAGAGAGGCTTAGAGAGAGATTGAAGGTTTTGGTGAGGAAGAAGCTCGAATCGTTCAAAGTCTCGGGTTTTAAAGTTGTTCTCCTCGTTCCTAGCTACGTTGTGGTGGTATTGGTAAGCTCAAACTCCGAATTTCATTTGTTTAACTTGATATTCAATTTAGGGTTTTGAGTTAATTTGTTGAGTAACCCACTTAGGTGATGAAATGGGTTTATGGTGACTAGTTATTCTTGTCACTTGGAGGGTTTTGGGTTGGATGACGTTTTGGCCTTGATTAGGCTTTGGTTTGGAGTTTAATCACTTGGATTAGTGATTATGGAAGTATTGGAACCCATTTAGGGTAATTTGGGTGACTAATTGTGACTTTGGGTCAAATTAGGTTTTGGTGGTAATTATGACCCGATTGGCGAATTAATGAGGTTTATAAACTTAAAATGGATTAAGTTGAAGTATTAAACCGAGTTAAATGTGTTTTGGTGTCAAACTTGTAAAGGATGAGATTTTGACCTTTATGGGTCAAAATTAGGGTTTAAGTGTCAAAATGGGTATGACACGTGTTTAACACTTGAGTTCGGGTTTATTTAGCATATTATGACCATTCTCACTTGTGTTAGTGATTATTGGTTAGTTCGGATACGGTTTGTGCTTGGAAGTGCATTTGGGTCGAAATTGCACTAAGGGTCGAATTGGGTGGTTTGTAAATCCATCCTAATTGTGTTGTGATATTTGTGATAATGGAATAGGTACTTTCCATTGACGAGTTGCGGATTACTTGGAAGCTTTCTTCAAGACTTCAAGGTGAGTGATAATATCCTATGTGCATATGTATGTGTAGGATGGGTGCGGGTCGGGTGAAATGATTCTCGGTTATAGAGCTCACTTCACATATAGGTGGACTTGATGGACTTGTGTATAAGTCCAATTGGCACGGTTGTGCGTTTTGGTTGACCATCTTTGGCGAGGTGCACATTTTGTGTGCACATTATCACACATGGTTGTGATTTGGTTGTTATAACCCTAATGGCGAAGGGTTGATATGGTTGTGTTATGGATGACCCCGATGTGGTGGATTTTATAATCCCGTGACCGTGGGCTTTAGTAATGAGAAATGAATCTCGGGTAGTGCGGATTCATGGTGACTCGGGTTGTTCGGTCACCTTATTGAGGTAGTGGATCTCGGGTAGTGCGGATTCACGATGACTCGGGTTGTTCGGTCATCTTATGGTTGAGAAGTGAATTTCGGGTTGTGCGAATTCACAAGGCTCGGGTTGTTCGGCCAATGTTCGTGTGATTGAGGTTAAGGGGTTAACCTTGTGTATTATTATTATTGTATTACATTAATGTGTTGTTGTGTTGTAGCTAACCCTCCGGGTGTAGCTATTTGGCGATGTTTACTTTGTCGTTGGTGGACTATCTTTTGTGTTGTATCTTTAGCTCGTTGCTTAGATCGTACGGTATGCTTAGTGTAGATGCTTTATACTTGGATGCTTCGGTATGCGGTATTTGTTTTGTGTGGCGTATTCATTTTATACATATATATGTATGTAGTATATTATCATTCACTAAGCGTTAGCTTACCCTCTCGTTGTTGACTCTTTTTATAGATTGCATGCTGATGGTGGCTCGGGTAAGCGCGAGGATTAGAGGACTTGCATAGTTTGCGTAGAAGGCTTGCTTTTGGATTTATTAGGATTGGGTAGCGTATCCCCAATCGCCATGCTCGGCTTTGTTTTGTATTAGAAGTCGTATGGTCGAAAATTGTATTTTGGTACTTAAAGGGTAATTTGGGTCAATGTGGGCCCCGCTTCGTAAACTAAATTTTATTAATGGAACGCGCTAGTTTTTATATATTGAACATGCGGTTAAAAGCGTTTTGTCTAAATACGTCGGGAACAAGTCAAACATTTTCGCATTTAAAGACTTTCCGGACAGTCAGGTTTGGCGCGCCGCGAGGCCTATATGGCGCGCCGCGCCAGGTGGCAGTTCAGCAAAAAAAAAATTATTTTGTAATTTTACACGGTTAAATCGAGGGTTGGTTTGGGTTGTTACAGTCTTGATGCAAGAGATGATATTGAGTTTGGAACCACTCATCTCCCCTTGAACAATTAAGGTTTCACCATTTTCAAGAGGTATGTTAATAGTTTTCTCATAGCACATGATTGCAGCTCTTAATGGGCGTAACCAATCCATCCCTACGACTACATCAAAGCTTCCTAACTCGACTGGCAATAGGTCGATCTTAAAGTGTTTGTCGGCTAGAATCAGATCACAGTTTTTATACACATTGTCTACTTTCATAACCTTACCATTTGCTACTTCTACAAGACGCTTAATTTCTAAGGCTTGTGGTTTTTCAGTGAATAAGGCACAAAACTCAGTAGACACATAACTTCTATCAGCACCAGAATCGAATAAAACAGTGGCATAGAAGTTTTTAACAAGAAACGTACACGTTATTACTTCGTCATCATCACGGGCTTCTTCAGCAGTTATCACAAATGCTCGGCTTTTAGCATTTCCCGTGTTACCCTTTTTCTTTGGACACTGGTTGCAGAAATGCCCTTTTTCACCACAGTCATAGCATGTAGGAACGATTGTGTTAGCTTTTGTTGCAGGTGTATCCGTTGATGGAACTGCAACTCTACAAGTTTTGGCTATATGGCCAATCTTCTTACACTTGGTGCACTCAGCCTTGCACCACCCAGAATGGTGTTTCTCACAACGCTTACAAAAAGGTTGTTTCCCAGAATAACCTCCTCTTGAGTTATCAGCAACTCTCTTGTTTGAACCTTGGTTCGATCCTTGAGCTGGGTCAAATTTCCTTTTTCCTTCACTAGTTTTAGTCTCGACTTGTTTATTTTCCGCGGCCTTTCTCCTCTTGGCCATCATGAGGTTATGGGCCATTAGTATTACCCCATATAAGGTCTCCTTACTTGCAGCAATGACATTTCCCTGAATCTCGTCAGGAAGACCTTCCATGTATCGTTCTATCTTCTTCTGTTCGGTTGGTACCAAGTCCGGGCACAATGAAACCAACTCTATATACCCGTTGGTGTAAGCTTCAATATCAGTACCTTTGACCTTTAGTTCCCAAAACTCAACCTCTAGCTTTTGAATTTGATTTCTTGGACAGAACTTTTCAGTCATCATCCACTTTACGTCGGCCCATGGAATGGCATTAGCAGCATCTAGCCCTACAGTTTGGGCATAAACGTTCCACCAAGTCAAAGCAAGACCACTTAGTGTGTGAGTGGCGTATTTTACTCGGTCAACATCCGCACAGTTACAGATGCAAAAGATTGATTCAAGCTTTTCAAACCAACGGGTCAGTTCGACAGCTTCCTCACTTCCGTTAAAAGATGGAGGCTTGCAATTCATAAACTCCTTGTAGCTGCAAGAAGTAGGGGGATTCTGGTTTCCCTGGTTGTTCCCTCGATTGTTATTATGGTTGCCTTGAGCGGCAGCCAACAGTTGTTGGAATTGTGCAGGGGTCAGAGTGACATTCGGGAGATTGTTGGTAGCACCTCGAGTTGATTGAGCCATCGTTCTTCAATACATAAATACAGTATTAGTTGAAAAGTTCATGGTGCTAATAAGTCATAATTTTGATAAATGCACAAGATCCATACAACATACATAAGCATATATAAGAGAAACCACAAGATATGACCGAACATACACGAATAAGGTAATATAGATGATAGAAGTAACAAGATGTAATCAAAATACTTGAATTAAACCATAAAAACCACTAGTTTAACAAGAATCAAAAACCAATGTAACTTAGGCATATGCCTTTACATAAATAACGGAAATGGAAATAAATAAGAATCCTAAGAACTAATCTTTCTTAGGTGATGGTGGCTTGAAATGATCCTTAATGTACCCTTTGAAATACATTACAAACTTTTCTAATTCCTCCAGTACATAATGCTGACGGTCGAGCTCTCTCTCTTGCCTGGCAAACATCACGGAGAACTTGTCATAAACCCTTTTCACATCGCTGTCTGTATAGTCCATGCGCTGCTCCATTTTAGCCAAACATTCGCGGAACGTATCCCTTAAAGTTACAGTACGATTCTGTAGGTTCATGATACCACACCGAACTAAGGCATGATCATACTCGGAGTAAGCAAACTCAGAAGCTTTCGGCTTCTTGGACGAACTAGCAACATTAGCATCAGGGGCTTCAGGCTCCTTCCTCTTAGGTGAGGAAGTCTTAATAGTGGGAGGTTCAATTTCCTCCTCAGAATCATCTTCTAAACTGCAGATCACCCCAAGACCATCATAATTTGGCTTAGCCTCCTCAGTAGCTGGCTCCCAAACTACGTCTTCGTTTTCAGGTTCGGACTCTTCCTCGGGTTCCCCCTCGGAATCATCTTCCCCTTCAATATGTTCTTCAACCTCTTCATCATCACCCTCATCATCCCCATCATAGTCATTATGAGGTTCCACCGGTGGGGTAGCAGGATGGTACTCCAGAGATTCTGGTGGCGTAGCTGGCTGATAAACGGGTGAGGTCGGGGGAGAAGCTGGTGCATAAGCTGGAGTGTGAACAGATCCCTCCACATCAGAATCTTCAGAGTCAGAAATGATAATCGGATTACAGCTCGACATCCTAAAGAAGAGAAAGAAAGAAAGTTAGAATGGTTCTAAGGTAGTCGTAAAGGTATGAAATAAGATATAAAGGAAAAACACTAAAATCTTAAATTAGGAAAGGTTATAGTCCTATGGGCTGCTAAGGCACCTAACTATCACATAAGGCACACTTAATATGCAATCCTGGTTCTCTATAACTAACCTGGCTCTGATACCACTCTGTCATGCCCCCAAATAGGGCCAGGGGTAAATATCACTTCACAATATCACAACACAAGTATATAAACGAGAACGACTCTAAATGAGACGTTTTATTAAAAACAATAATAGTATTGCAACGGAAACGAAATAATGTTTTACATGGCAAAACCCAAATGTAAATAACAATGTTTAACAAATGCTAATATATAAGCATGTGGACTCCAATGCATCAGCTAGCTAAGCATCATAGGGCAGCACATAAGCTATTCTTCACCTGAGACAAACATGCTTAAAATCGTCAACACAATGGTTGAGTGAACATCATAGGTTTATATAATCAATAAAGTTTTAGACCACAAGATTTAATTCGAAACAAAAATATTCAATATGCCATGAGTTATAATATCGAGCTAAACATTCACCCCTGACACTGTACGGGTGTCGGTAATCATTATTATGTACCCCTTTGACGATCAGTCAATGGGTAGAGACGTCGCTCTCAATAGGCCTACTCATAATAATTAAGCTTGCAACATTTTAATTCCAGCAATTAACGATATTATAGCGGGGATTTGCATGTAAGAATACAAGTTAACAATAATCTCATGAAGTTGCATATCAAAAAGTTAAGTACTTGTGTCTAAAGTGTAAATCATTTAAATACAAGCATGTGTCTCACCCCAAGATTTATAAAATCAATAAATATGAAAAAGCGGGGCTATGAAGTTCACCTTAAATAGCACAGAAGAGATATTCCACAAATGAGAGGATTGAACGGACGAACGTGATCGAGATCTCAACCTAGAGATAGAATGCACGATCAGATATTGTCTAATAGACATAAGTATAGTAACTATACTAATAATGGTTTTCTAAAAGAGTTCTATTTTCGAAAAGTTACTATTCTTGGAAATTTTCCATTTATAGTAAGTTTCCAAATTTAGGAAGTTCGGGTTATAATCTTTCTTAAAATGTTGTACAACTTCACTCAAACTTCGTTGCTATCAAATAAGTCAGGAATGACCAGATGTAACCGGGAGCCCAGGACTCTTGACCAGAATCTAAGTCATGGCATTCGAGATCCACAAGCTTACCCATAAATGGCAACCTAGACATCATTCACTTACGACCGTAAGTAGCGGTGAAATTCGCATGACTTGTACGTTATCTTTTGATTAACCTTCACCTTAGGTTTAAGTCATATTATTATATTATAAGTTATATTATACTTATTTATTAATGACTTATTATTCATTTTTAAATCATACTTATAATAAAGTATTAATGGTTACATTATAGTTATTCATTATTAATGTATTACTATGGTTAGTATTATTAATTATTTTAACTTTTAAATTATTATATAATAAACAAAGTATTTTAATAAGTTATAATATAAGTATTTATTAATAATGTATTATTATTATTATTAACTTATATTATAAACATTATACTTATTATTTATTTACTTAAATTCATTTTTAATTACAATAAATACCAAATAAATATAAATAAAATTTTTATAAGTTTATTTAAGTATTATAAACTGTGTAAAATTTTATAAATATAAATATAGCTCATTTTTATATTTCTTTCGCATTTTCTTTATATATACATATTCGATTCATTTTAATCAAGGTTAATTAGTTATTAATTATTAATTCGACCTAATTGAGAACTTTTATATTTTTTATAGGTTCTATATTCTTCAAATATATTACAAAAATTATAAATACGAATTTTATATAAATATATTATTTATTTAATATTATCTTATCATTTAACCATTAAATTAGGCTTATAATTGAATAAATAATATAATTTAATTTAAAATAAATTTTTATAATTTTTACAGTACCTATAAATCCTAATGATTATATAAAAATTTTATATTATCAGATTTAATACACTTTTGTATTTATTTTGTATTTCTTTTTCTTTTCCTTCTCGGTTTACAATTAAACATAATTAAATACTAAACGACCTATTTATTTATTTTTTATAATTTTTGCAGCTTTATATAATCATAATAATCTCAGAAAAAAATTTTATAATTATTTTTATTTATGTTTAATATTTATTACAAATTTCGCATAGTTTTTGTGTTAAATTAATAGGTAATTCGTATTTAAATATGGATAATATTCCAAAACTTGTTATAATTATTTTTATTTTTTTTGAAAGGCAAGTATTTTATAAATAAAAACTAGCGAGAAGCTAGAGAACACGAAACAACACGAGAAAAGCGACCAACCGAAACAACCTACATGACAAGAAACCAAAACCAACGACACACGACAAAAAGACCCGAAACAACAAACCAACAAGATTACATCGAGCTATGAAACAAAACGAAAACCTACAAGATTACATTCAAGCTATTAAAGTCGAACGAAACCTACGAGCAACGAAATCTATGAGCCACGAAACCTAACTACGTCATTGTCTGCGTCTTCCAAACCTAGGATCACCCTTTTAGTTATAGCATGCTCGAACCATCTACGTTCATCACAATGTTTTTTTCTTCTCCTCTGTTTTTTGTTCACAATGAAATTAAAAAGGCAATGCTTAAATATTAATATGCCTTTTGTTTTACGATCAATAAGGGATCGACCATCCATTTGAATTTCATTTAGATTCCCTACAGAATTATTTTTTCTAGATAAATACTTTAATTCATATGGCTTTTTGGTATTTGAAACAAACTCTTCTACATGCATCGTATCTTCCGGCACATCTTTCTTGAAATCATCTCCTATATCACGCGTGCCCTCTTCGACTACGGGAACAACAAATCTGACCTCGGTATTATCAAAATTAAAGCATGAATTAGAGTCTCTCGAACTTTGTGCTTCTTCCGTCTTCAAGCCATCATCGGACAGCACTGCCGGCGTGAAAGCCATTGCCAGAGAATCACGTTCTTCAACATCATTTGCCGAAGAAGAATCCGACGATCCAGTAGGTGATTTATTCTTGCGCACGTCTTCACTGGTTCCATTGTTATCCTCCAATATTGACGATTCTTTATCCATCGAAACAGTTACTTTGGATTTTTTCAAATGACCATTGGACACGACATCACCGGAGATGTCATGTGAACCTACAGAGGTGAAGGATTGGTTCGTGGTAACCTTAGCTTTAGATTCAGAATCGACATCTTTTTGCACATCGTCTCCATCAACGACATCAAAACGCTTGTTATTGACTTCGACCAAAGTCCAAGATAACCGATCATTGTTATAGCTAAACACGAGTTTGTGATTACTCACCGATCTAGGAAGATTAAACTCGAGACACTTACCGCAGATCTTTATTTCAATGCGATTACTCATCGAAAACTGAAACTCCTTGGGATCACGATTATTACCTGTAAGTGTATCTGCAAATGTTTTTCCTTCCCATTTTAAAGGATTAGATGGAAGACGGTTCCAAGAAGCATTCGGAAAGTCCCCATTTTCAGCTACATCAAGGTGGCTTTTAGCATCTTTACTCTTTGAACTATTAGCAATGTCATCTTTCCTCTCCAATGCTTTGAAAGCACGAATCCACCTCCCATTTACTTGGATGGTGTTTAAGGTTTTAATGAAGCATTCAACATTGCTAATGCCATCAAATCTTACGTATTCGAAGCGTTGACCACTGACAGTCTCTTTCGAGCAATATACACGTCTGTAAGAGTACCATAATTCTCGAAAACTTTCCAACAATCGACTCGAGACCACGTATCCGGGAAATTGAAAATCAAAAACGATGTTACATGATTGTCACACGACTTGGTAGACGAATAACCATTCGACTTCGACATAGAGAATACCTTTTGTCCCTCCACACGACCATTGAACCTCACATTGCTTGATGGTGGTGATTATTATATTACCGGAACTCAGATATGATGTGTGAAATGCAGCAATAACAAAAGGTGTGTTTTTGGATGAAGGAGCTAACGAACAGAATTTCAGTAGATGTGGACAAAGGTTAGTTAGGTACTACGAGAGAGAGAGCGGTGTTTTGGATTTATATTAATTTTTTGAAATAGTTATATTTATAGTGATGATTCCATGGTAGATTAAGTTTGAGGTAATATTTTTGAAGAAGAAATGTTTGAAATGAGGTTAGAATGGAGGTTGAAGAAAGAGAAATGATCCGTATGAGTTTTGATAATACTCCCCGTATATTGTTATAATTATTTTTATAAGTAAATCTACTGTTGTAAATAATTTCCAAGCAAAAATAACTGATGTGAATATTTTTATTCAATTTAAATTCATTTTTATTTATTAAATAAACTCGGTAATCACTAAAATATAGAATAAATAAATAAAATGTTATTTTAATTAATTTTTCGTATTCAATAATTTATATATGTCTTATAACATCTGTAAAAACAATCATAACAATTTATAAATATTTATAACAATTAATTTCAATTTTTGCATGTTTATATAATATTCGATGCATAATAATACTATAGATACTAAATAATTCGAATTAAACACTTATAAATTACTTCTGATCACTAATAGATCATATAATAATTATGTGACCTGTAAAAATTATTTTTATCATTTTTATGTAATTATTACATATTTAATTCGAATATGTACACATATCTATTATAATTTCGTTTTTAATTGTATTTAAAATAAAAATCCGAATATTAAATTCTTAAAAATAATTTTATGACATTCCATATTACTTAATATTGATTTTAGTATGATCATATAGATATTGATGTTGTGTTTCCATTTAATACGAATTTAAAACAACAACAAAAAAAAATATTCGGCAATAAAAAAATATACGACCGAAGATAAAAAAATAATAATAGATGGATGAGAGGATACCTCAAAGGCTGCGTGACTTTTTTTTTTCTTGAGAGAAAGATTATCTTTTTTTTTTTTTTGTGAGTGATAAAAAAATATTAGGAGTGTGCTAGTATTTATAGATAGGATTTAGTAAATAAAAAAATAAAAAATAAAAAAAATACCGTAGGACTTTGCTAAAAATTTGGGATCATCTTTGTTGAATTGGCCAATTTATGAATGTGGTCTTTTTTTTTTGTTTAAATACTTAAGACTAGGTAAAAAAATTTCAAAAAGGATTTAACTTCTTTTTAAAAAAATTTGGCCGAGTGATAAACATACATATATATATATATATATATATATATATATATATATATATATATATATATATATATATATATATATATATATATATATATATATATATATATATATATATATATATATATATATATATTTTTGTAGATAAGATGTAGATCATTCTAAAATTTTAGGATTTCATTTTTATTATTTATTTATTTATTAATTACGAATTTATTTATCATTTATTTATATTTTTGATATTTAATAATACTACACTCTTACTTTTAAATTACTAACTTATAGTTTTTATTATTTATAATTGTGCCACCTTACTTATCATATATTTTTTTTTTTTGTTACTAAGTTAGTTATGTAACACTTTCATTATTAACAAAGTTAATATAAGTTTCACATATATACATAATATTAATACTTCATGTACTTAGTAAATATTAGATTTAACATTTATATGAGTAATCACTATTTAGGTTAGGTTTTGAATAATTAGGGTTTATAATATTAGGGTTACTATCTAGAGTTTTATATTATTAATTTGGGTTAGGGTTTAGGTTTATTTCTTACGAGCATTTATTATTTGAATAACAACCCTAATGACAGTGTACCGGATCAGAAAATGAAACCCTAAGGGTAATATAGTAATTTCAAAATGGAAAAGTGAGGGTTGTTATACATAATGCGTGACTTTTGCAAGTATGAACTAGCAAAAGATATGTGGAAAACATTGGCTGACAAGTTTGGTGCAACCTCGGTGACCAAACTAAGATCTCTCACTATCAAGTTTGACCAATATAAAAAGAAGTCTGATCATACCATGAAAAAGCATGTCAAACATGATAAGTGAATTGAGAAACGCATGTCATGTTCTTACTGATGAACAACAGGTTCAAGCTATGATCCATTCCTTGCCTCAAAGTTGGGAGCAAATGAAAATGCATCTCACACATAATGAGAACATTAAGACTTTTGAGGACTGTGTGCGCCATTTAGAGCTAGAAGAAGATCGGATTGAGGCCGGTAAGTCAATCACTGAGGTGAATATGGCGACAAGCTCTAAAAATGCTTTTGGGCATAAGCGCAAGTTTCATCACCATAAGGGTAAAGAAACTTATAAGTCCAACAAAAGGCCAAACACCAATCATCGTGGCAAGGGAACACGTCCCTCCAAGAAAGTAAACATTGCAAAGGTAAAATGCTACAATTGTAGCAACAAAGGGCATTTTGCTCGTGATTGTCCCGAGCCTAAAAAGGTATATTTTTACGATACTTATGTTAGCAAACTTTGTGTTGCTAGTTCTGTTTTCTTAACTGAATCTCAACCTTTGTGGATTGTAGACTCAGGAGCAACAGACCATGTAGCTAAGGACAAAGACACCTTTGTAGAATTTTGGCGAGTTTCTCATGGAGCTATGTGGATTTATGGGGGAAACAACTCAAGAGTTCCAGTTGAAGGGATCGGGTCATGCAAGTTAGTCATGCGTGAAGGATGAACCCTAATCCTACATGATGTTTTATATGCTCCTCAAATTCGTCGAAATTTGATTTCTGTTTTGGTTTTGTTAAGACTTGGTTTTCATTGGTACTTTCATGATAATGTTGTTGAGTTGTCTTTGGGAACAAACTCTTATGGTTTTGGTTATGTTCTTAATGGTTTTATTGTAATGGATGTTGATTATCTTAATAATAAACCATGTTTTTCCTTAGTTGCATCTTCTAATAAGTTTGATAATGATGTAAACAACTGGCATGCTAGACTTGGTCATATCGGCCAACAAAGAATGAATAGATTAGCTAGAGATGGTTTATTGGCTAATATTAATAAAGTGGAATTGTCCACTTGTGAGCACTGTCTGGCAGGAAAAACTGCGAGAAAACTATTTGGAAAAGGAACTCGTGCCGATTATCCATTGCAACTAATACATTCGGATATATGTGGTCCTATGAATGTTCGAGCAACGCAAGGAGCGTATTATTTCATCACATTCATTGATGATTATTCTCGATTCGGTTACGTCTACTTGATCTCTCACAAATTCGAAGCGTTGGACTGTTTTCAAAGTTATATGAATTTTGTTGAGAATCAATTAGAATGTAAGATTAAAGCATTATGAACCGATCGAGGACGTGAATACCTATCTGATTCGTTCAAAGCTCTATGTGATGCTAAAGGTATTCAACGTCAATTAACTACTCCTAGGACTCCGCAACAAAATGGTGTTGCAGAAAGGCGAAATAGAACGCTTCTTGAAATGGTTAGGTCAATGATGGCACAAGTAAATTTACCTATCACCTTTTGGGGTGATGCTTTGTTAACTGCCATATTTGTACTTAATCGTGTGCCTTCAAAATCAGTAACTTCCAAACCATATGAGTTATGGACAGGTCGCAAACCTGACTTGAATGTGCTAAGACCTTGGGGTTGTGCATCGTATACTTTGGATTCCTCGCACAAATACGAAAAATTAGGTCCAAGAGGAAAGAAATGTGTTTTCATTAGATACTCTGAACAATCAAAAGGCTATGTGTTTTTGGGTGAACACGAAAGTGGGAGCATAACTGAATTTGTATCTCGAGATGTTACATTCTTGGAAACGACTTTCCAAAACAAGGAGATCTTGATAAAGATTGGTCTTTATTTGAGACTACAGAATTACCTCATTCGAGTGGGAGAGATTTGAGGAGTGAAGATGAAGAATTTGTTTCTTTAGATATAACTCCTCAACCTATTGCGAATGAAGATAATTCTGATCCGAGTGGGAACAATGTGCCGAGTGGGAGCAATGTGGCAAACCAAGAACATGTTTTCGAAGAATCTCAACCCATTGCTACTGAGTATAATTCTGATCCAAGTGGGAACAATTTGGTAAACCAAGAATCTGTTTCAATGGATAACCAACCACGACGAAGTAGTCGTCAAAGTAAACATCCATTTCGGTATGAGATCAAAGATGGTTATACTTTTATGGTTCAACTAGAAGAGGATGAACCAAGAAATATAAATGAAGCTCTCAAGTGTCATGCAAAGGATAAATGGTTTAAAGCAATGGAAGAAGAGATGGAGTCTATGAGATCTAACAATGTTTGGGAATTGGTTGATCTTCCAAAAGGAAGAAAAGCCATGGGGAGTAAGTGGATTCTCAAAATAAAGCGTAAAGCTAATGGTAGTATTGAAAG
Source organism: Rutidosis leptorrhynchoides (assembly GCF_046630445.1). Classification (NCBI taxonomy): domain Eukaryota; kingdom Viridiplantae; phylum Streptophyta; class Magnoliopsida; order Asterales; family Asteraceae; genus Rutidosis; species Rutidosis leptorrhynchoides. The sequence goes on from NC_092334.1 coordinate 458,700,783, forward strand.
ATACAAAGTTCGACTTGTGGCAAAAGGCTATAATCAACAGGAAGGGATTGACTATGAGGAAACATTTTCACCTGTTGTAAGACTCACATCAATTCATTTGATTCTAGCAATAGTGGCAAGTATGAACCTTAAATTACATCAAATGGATGTAAAGACTGCTTTTCTTAATGGAAATTTAGATGAAGAAATCTATATGGAACAACCGACGGGTTTCATTAAAGAAGGCCACGAATATAAGGTTTGTAGATTGCTTAAATCAATATATGGCCTCAAGCAGTCATCAAGACAATGGTATATACATTTTCACAATGTGATCACGTCACATGGCTTCAATGTGGTCAGTGAAGATAATTGTGTTTATACCAAAAGGTCTAAAGGAAAACTAGTCATGGCCTCAAGCAGTCATCAAGACAATGGTATATACATTTTCACAATGTGATCACGTCACATGGCTTCAATGTGGTCAGTGAAGATAATTGTGTTTATACCAAAAGGTCTAAAGGAAAACTAGTCATATTGTCATTATATGTTGATGATATATTGATTGCTGGAAATGACAAGGAGTATGTTTTCGAGGTCAAAAGATGGTTATCATCTAACTTTGAAATGAAGGATATGGGTGAAGCTGAATATATCCTTGGAGTTAAGATTTCAAAGGATCGCTCAAGGAAATTGTTGGCTCTTTCTCAAGAGACTTATATCAACAAGATTCTTAAACTTTTTAACATGCATAAATGTAACCCCATAGACACTCCTATGGCGATTGGTGATACGTTGAGCATTAGAGAGTGTCCGCAAACTCCACAAGAGAAACAGAAAATGAAAAATGTTCCTTATGCTAGTGCGGTTGGAAGTCTCGTGTATGCTATGATGTGTACCAGATCGGATATATGCTTTGCTGTTGGCATGGTAAGCTGATACTAATCCAATCCAGGTTTAACCCATTGGAAAGCTGTGAAAAGGATACTTAGGTATCTTAAGGGTACTAGTCATTACTCTTTGTGCTACGAAGGAAATGATCTGCAAATGAGAGGTTATACTGATGCTGATTGGGGAAGAGATATGGATGAAAGAAAATCCACCTCTGGCTTTGTTTTTTTGTTAAACAAAGGTGCTATATCTTGGAGTAGCAAGAAACAATCATGTATAGCATTGTCTATAATGGAAGCTGAATTTGTGGCATTTTCAGCTGCTGCACAAGAAGCTGTGTGGCTTAGTCAATTTTTGAGTAGTTTGGGGATTGTTGGCAATACCATTGATCGAGCATTGATATACTCTGATAATGAGGCTGCCATTGCATATTCAAAAGACCCCAAGTTTCATTCTAAAACAAAGCACATTGACATAAAGTACAATTATGTGAAGGACAAGATTGCAAGAAAGGAAGTAAGTATGGAGTACATATCTATGCATGATATGGTAGCAGATCCTCTGACAAAACCCATACCTAGAGATGCATTTGTTAAGCATGTTAGGTCTCAAGGATTGAGTAGATTGTGATGAATGTACTATTTTAATAAATGTACTTACAAATTTTTGTTTTATATCCAATGCAATAAGTTTTCTTTTAAATCCTTGATTTATTTTTCGCTCTTTGTGTTGCGAATCGAGAAAAGTATGTCGGACAGACACAAAATTAGCCCACTCACATGGGTAATCAATTCCATTTCATGTGACAAATGGAAAAGTGGTGTATATTAAGCACATTGTTTTAGTGACAATTGAGAGCTCAAGATTGAGATAATTAGACGCCACATTCATAAGTGTATAAATATTATGTGAATATTCAAAATTCACCTTATCTGTCATGAGTATCCAGATGTGAGTTCTTAAGAGTTTTATGAGTAGATGAGTGAACTCGAGTTTTGACATTGAGTATGTTTGAACTATCATCTGTGCAACATTGATTTAAAGACATACCTCCATTGTGAAAGGAGAAATGTTGTGGCATGTGATTCATACCATGTGTGATCAAGACGACCAAAAAGGGAAATAGAAGAAACGATCTCTACTTCTATGTTATGTGAGTCCCTTGAGGTATTAGTAACCTCAATTTAATGTCCTTATAACTTTTTCTTGTCTCTTGAAGCTTAGTTTAATGTTTGCTATCTTAAGGCGTTACTTAAGGGTTATGAGTGATTCAACCTGGGTGAACGTTCTTAGAAATGCAAGTTGAGCTAAGGCCAATGGATTCTAAGAGAAGGGAAGATCATTTGAAGATCACATTAATTTGTATTCACCGGTCGACCAATTATCTTTTGTCTTAGTGACAAGTCTTAGTGATAAATGTTAATTGTGAATACAAAAGGGTTTTATGAGTAAAACTGAGATCATGCGAGTTACTAATGTGATTAATGGTCTAGGACATTGCATACTAAATCTACTCTTTCCAAGTTTATTGAGATGCTATATATTCCTAACAGATGTGAAATGTCCCGTTCATATTGATTATAAACGTTCCATATTAATTGATTTCATTGCGAGGTTTTGACCTCTATATGAGATGTTTTTCAAAGACTGCATTCATTTTTAAAACAACCATAACCTTTATTTTATCAATAAAGGTTTTAAAAACATTACGTAGATTATCAAATAATGATAATCTAAAATATACTGTTTACACACGACCATTACATAAGGGTTTACAATAGAAATATATTAAATCGACATATGTTTCTTGAATGCAGTTTTTACACAATATCATACAAACATGGACTCCAAATCTTGTCCTTATTTTAGTATGCAACAGCGGAAGCTCTTAGTATTCACCTGAGAATAAACATGCTTTAAACGTCAGCAAAAATATTGGTGAGTTATAGGTTTAACCTATATATATCAAATCGTAACAATAGACCACAAGATTTCATATTTCAATACACATCCCATACATAGAGATAAAAATCATTCATATGGTGAACACCTAGTAACCGACATTAACAAGATGCATATATAAGAATATCCCCATCATTCCGGGACACCATTCGGATATAATAAATTTCGAAGTACTAAAGCATACGGTACTTTGGATGGGGTTTGTTAGGCCCAATAGATCTATCTTTAGAATTCGCGTCAATTAGGGTGTCTGTTCCCTAATTCTTAGATTACCAGACTTAATAAAAAGGGGCATATTCGATTTCGATAATTCAACCATAGAAAGTAGTTTCATGTACTTGTGTCTATTTTGTAAATCATTTATAAAACCTGCATGTATTCTCATCCCAAAAATATTAGATTTTAAAAGTGGGACTATAACTCACTTTCACAGATTTTTACTTCGTCGGGAAGTAAGACTTGGCCACTGGTCGATTCACGAACCTATAACAAATATGTACATATATATCAAAGTATGTTCAAAATATATTTACAACACTTTTAATACATTTTGATGTTTTAAGTTTATTAAGTCAGCTGTCCTCGTTAGTAACCTACAACTAGTTGTCCACAGTTAGATGTACAGAAATAAATCGATATATATTATCTTGAATCAATCCACGACCCAGTGTATACATATCTCAGTATTGATCACAACTCAAACTATATATATTTTGGAATCAACCTCAACCCTGTATAGCTAACTCCAACATTCACATATAGACTGTCTATGGTTGTTCCGAAATATATATAGATGTGTCGACATGATAGGTCGAAACATTGTATACGTGTCTATGGTATCTCAAGATTACATAATATACAATACAAGTTGATTAAGTTATGGTTGGAATAGATTTGTTACCAATTTTCACGTAGCTAAAATGAGTAGTTTTTACCAATTTTGTTTTGCTCACCATTTCTTCGTTTCTAATCCGTTTTGAGTGATTTAAGCGGCCACGGTTTCGTATTGAACTCGAATTTATGAAACTAAATAGAAAAGGTATAGGTCTATAGTCGAAAATACAAGTTACAAGTCGTTTTTGAAAGAGGTAGTCATTTCCATCGAAAGAACGATATCTTGATGACTGTTTTGAAAAACATACTTTCACTTTGAGTTTAACCATGATTTTTGGATATGGTTTCATGTTCATAAGAAAAATCATTTTTCCAGAAGTATAGCTTTTAAATCAAAGTTTTTCATAGTTTTTAATTATCCAAACCAAAACAGCCCCCGGTTGTAACTACGACGGCGTAAATCCGGTTTTATGGTGTTTATCGTGTTTCCGGGTTTTAAATCATTAAGTTAGCATATCATATAGATATAGATCATGTGTATAGTTGATTTTGAAAGTGTAGTTAGAAGGATTAACTTTATTTGCGAACAAGTTTAGAATTAACTAAACTATGTTCTAGTGATTACTAGTTTACCACTTCGAATATGATAGCTTTTTATGTATGAATCGAATGATGTTATGAACATCATTACTACCTTAAGTTCCTTGGATAAACCTACTGTAAAAGAGAAAAATAGATCTAGCTTCAACGGATCCTTGGATGGCTCGAAGTTCTTGAAGCAGAATCATGACACGAAAACAAGTTCAAGTAAGATCATCACTTGAAATAAGATTGTTATAGTTATAGAAATTGAACCAAAGTTTGAATATGATTATTAACTTGTATTAGAATGATAACCTACTGTAAGAAACAAAGATTTCTTGAGGTTGGATGATCACCTTACAAGATTGGAAGTGAGCTAGCAAACTTGAAAGTTTTCTTGATTTTATGAAACTAGAACTTTTGGAATTTATGAAGAACACTTAGAACTTGAAGTTAGAACTTGAGAGAGATCAATTAGATGAATAAAATTGAAGAATGAAAGTGTTTGTAGGTGTTTTTGGTCGTTGGTGTATGGATTAGATATAAAGGATATGTAATTTTGTTTTCATGTAAATAAGTCATGAATGATTACTTATATTTTTGTAATTTTATGAGATATTTCATGCTAGTTGCCAAATGATGGTTCTCACATGTGTTAGGTGACTCACATGGGCTGCTAAGAGCTTATCATTGGAGTGTATATACCAATAGTATATACATCTAAAAGCTGTGTATTGTACGAGTACGAATACGGGTGCATACGAGTAGAATTGTTGATGAAACTGAACGAGGATGTAATTGTAAGCATTTTTGTTAAGTAGAAGTATTTTGATAAGTGTCTTGAAGTCTTTAAAAAGTGTATGAATACATATTAAAACACTACATGTATATACATTTTAACTGAGTCGTTAAGTCATCGTTAGTCGTTACATGTAAGTGTTGTTTTGAGACCTTTAGGTTAACGATCTTGTTAAATGTTGTTAACCCAAAGTTTATAATATCAAATGAGATTTTAAATTATTATATTATCATGATATTATGATATATTAATATATCTTAATATGATATATACATTTAAATGTCGTTACAACGATAATCGTTACATATATGTCTCGTTTCGAAATCCTTAAGTTAGTAGTCTTGTTTTTACTTATGTAGTTCATTGTTAATACACTTAATGATATATTTAATTATCATATTATCATGTTATATATAATATAACAATGTATTAATATGCTTCATATATATTTAGTAAGACGTGGTTATAACGATAATCGTTATATGTATCGTTTCGAGTTTCATACGTCAATAGTCTCCTTTTTAAGTATATAACTTATTGTTACTATTTTTAATGAGATACTTGATGATCATTATATCATGTTAAACATATATATTTATTCATTTATGTATCATCATGTCATATACAACTTATAGCGTTCGTGAATCATTGGTCAAACTGGGTAATCAGACGTTTACAAAATTTCCGTTTCAATTAATCAAGTCTTAACAAGTTTGATTGCTTAACATGTTGGAAACATTTAATCATGTAAATATAGTTTTCATTAAACATATAATCATAGAAAGGTTCGGAAAAGTTCGGGTCACTACAAGATGTATAACAATTGAGCTCTCAAAGTATGCCGGTCGCTCGACCTAGTTCCCAGTATGAATGGTTTGCATATTACACTATAGTTTCTCGAGATATTTACTGAGTATATCAAATTCGTTTGTGTGCGAGTGGGAGATGTTGGAAATCATTATTTTTATGATTTGTGGTACACCCACAAACTCATTTGTGTTTGTTCCACCATCTATTGAGTGGTAAATCCATTACCTTTTGATTTGTGTTTGATCCAATATCTATTGAGTGGTAAATCCATTACCTTTTGATTTGTGTTTGGTAATAAGTGGTAAAGCCACTTATTTGTGATAGTACACTCATATCTCTATAAATAGAGAGTAAATTTCTTCTTGTAAAATATACAAGCAATAAGAGAATATACACACATAAAATAAACTAAGTAGTTGGTACTTGGCAAACCATTGAAGGAATTAGGTTGTGAAACTTGAAAGCCTTCCGTTCGTGATCGCTTTCCCGACCGGTGATCTAAACGTCGATCCTACTCATCGCTTCCGCTGCTCGTATTCGGTATGTCTCGAATTATATTTATACAACACTATCCATCATTCGAAGCAATATACTTGGACGGTTGCTTCAGGATGATAACATGACTACCACTGAAATTGCACTGCTTTGGTGTTTACAAGAGCACAAGCACATCAACATAGCCTTTGTCATGGCTAAGCACATGAATGAAGCTCATCATGACAACAACAAGCCTTTCCTATATAGCCTTCACCTATCTACTCTGTTCATACACCTTGGGATCCAAGGCCGTTGCATGGATACCCAAAAAGCATTATCTCCTCTCATTCCTGGGTATAATTGTGTCCCTTAAGATCAACTTTGTGTGTCTCTATATTCTAAATAATGTTTACCTTATAATACTATGTATTAATTAATGTGTTTATAAATTTATTTATTGAACTCGCACTATGCAACTCATGTAAAATGAAACGCACCTCACACCGGACCAAGACGTGAACCAAACTCTAATTCCAACACTCCCTATTATGTATAATTAATGACGCTTTTGCTGTGATTTCCTTTTGATGAAAGTGACCTTTTTTATTATATATTTTTCCCTACAATCCCACATGACGTACATATAGATCGAATCTTGTTTTTGCGTGATTGCCCGTTCCTTGGAACCTTTTTAGGTTCACAAGTCTCGATGAAGCCCTCTAGTTATGGAATTTAGACCAGCAACGGTCATTTCTTTTGTGATCAGAGTTATACGATCGACATTCATCATCCTTCTGCATGTATTTTTTTTTTTCTTTCTTTTTTTCAGTTTTTCATCCATATTTGTGGTCTGTAGGTTTTCTTTTATATATGTGATTGGGTTCAGTACCACCATTTGTATTCCCAACAGCATCATTGTCATTGACTCTTCTATTTGTCATCTCCTTTTCAATCAGCCTAGAATTTTCTTCAAGACTCATTCTTTTGTGGGCTGAGCCCATATTCTCCTCCCTCGTGTCATCTTGCCCTTCATGTGTATCAAGATCTATTCTCTTATTAGAGCCCATAAAATCCCCTAACATTTTAGCGGGCCCATCGCTATGGGCATAATCATTAGTTTTTTGGTCCAAATCCACCTCGACTCCACCATGGTCCATATATGTATATCCAATCCACCCAAGTATTTTATTGCAAAGTTATATATGCCTTCTACTTTACATAATGCTTCAAACTGGTTCAACATGTTCAGTCCTTTGATCTCACCATGTACTATCATCATTCACTATCGTTGATCTCACTATTACCTCAGTCTCCTTTTCACTCCATTTTCATGTAAGTTTTTCTTTTAGTTCTTCTTTACTTCTTGTAATTACTTCTCTGCTTCATATCATGTGTTCCACTTCTATAGTGGTAGTTGCTAGTGACATTTGACCGTTCATACATGTCCTCTTATCTCGAAGGATTTGAAAATCCTTATTGGATTACCATTAAACGAGATGTTCTACGGGAAAGTTAAGAGGCGATCTACATTCTTAAAATCAATGAATCTAGCAAAGGAGGAACATCTCCCATTTTCATTCTTTTTCCGGCTATGTAAATATCTCTCTCTGATTGCACCATATTGCTTGAAAGTTCTCCACAAGTCCGTCACCTTTCAATTTTCTGGGAAGTTGAAAATCATGAAGGATGTTAATTGTACAACATTGATAGTGAGAAGGTTCTTGTTATCTAACATGATACAGTTTTACACAGCTTACTTCAAAATAAACAAATTTGGAGTGCAACTTCTATGCAACTTCTACTTAATAGTCTTATTTCCGTAATCAAGTTTTGTGTGTCATAATTGTAAATTGACGGCATATTTATAATAAAATTGTTCTAAGCTTTGAAAAATCTAGGAGAGATAAACATGCCTCATGGTATGGAAATTTAAACAGAGTGAAATGGTGTAAACTACAACATATTGGCACAACTAATTAAATTATTTGATGTAGTGAAGGTTCTTTATGTAATCGTCTTCCACGTATTATTCTTGAGGCAGTCCATATGGAATGGTCATCGTTGTTAGTTATTAACGTTTAACTTTGATATTGGAATGGGTAGATCAGCAAAATGGGTACCAAAAAACAGTTGCGGAGGTTATTATTCGGGCGACTGTATGGGCAATTTGGAAGTATCGTAACAACGTCATATACAAAGATCCAAACTTCAAGAGGTGTCATATTTTAGAGCACATTGTTGCTTCTTCGTTTTTTTAGTTAGATAGTAGATTATGTAAGTCTAAGATGAACTGGTCTATTTGGAAGCAAAAATCAATGTTAGCTATGTAATTTTCATTTTTTGCTATCTTAATAAATTTTGTCTATGCAAAAAAAGGAAACATTTTGCACAATTCAAACATCAAATTTATATATGATGAGTTGTTATCCTTGTTAATGCATTATTGACTTATATTGTACAAGTAGTAAATGCACAGTTTTTGTATTTATTAACTCAAATAGTATAATGTTTTATGTGTTATAATTTACAAAATAATAATGTGTTAAGATTAATAATGGAAATTAACTATATGAAACTTTTCAATTCTGACGAAGATCTTGATTGATTTAAACTTTATTTATATTTTAATAAAAATATCTAGCAAGTTATTTTGATATGTTGATATGTGTAGACGTTGATTGACGGATCTTAGGTTGCCTATGACCGTGACTAGAGGCGGAATTTACTAGTGACGACTAAACCGAGATATGGGTCGCGTCGGATTCGTTTTGGTCAAACCTAGAGTGCAAACTAGATTAAAACGAACCCTAAACGTGTTATTTCGGTGGTATTTGATGTTAGGTATCGAGAGAGAACGAGACCAGTTGATTAGGGTTAATGAGGTGGGTAATCTAGCAAAGTAGGCCAAAACCCGTATATATACTGCAACCCAGACACAGTCGGCCGAGTGTGTGGACACACTCGGTCGACTGTGTATGCAGTTTAACTTATTGATTGTTTAAATAATTAAGCACACACAAACACTTATATAACCAATAGTCACAAGAATACGTTATTACATGACCAAATGTATTAAAAGGATAAGTAATCTACGGCTGAGGATTACATGCACCAACAAACTCCCCCTAAGACCTAGCCGTAGATAAGAAAAATTCAGCCATCAATCTGTATAAGGATCAGTCACCCAGTTCTTTAAATAACAGAGTTTTACAACCCTGGAATACTGTTCAGCTTGCACATGATTCTCTGGGCGATAGAGCATCCTGTTATAGTATAGGGTAAACATATCTTCTTCACAGTAGTTTCTCAGCCAAACTGGATCTAAAACCCTGATACTATCATTTTCGTCACCTCAATCCTTATCTAACACGATAACCGCTTCCTCCGAGCGTTCATCGTAATACCACCAACGAAAACGTGGGCTGAAGTGCTGCGGCATTTTCCTCAAAGGAACCTTTCGCATATACTTCACTGGTTCATATTTGACTATCTTTTTTCTTAAGCCCGTTTTCTTGTTCTTCCTGTAAGAGATCTTTGGAAATTGGGGTCAAAAACCTACGAAGTTAGGTGACCGAAATGATCGTCTTATCTTACGAACCAAAACGTCAGGAATACCAGCATAATCCTGATATAACATCTTAAGCCGAGCAACCTGCATAAATTCAAAATATGGTAATGAAGTGAACTCGTGTGCATATCTGATGTAATCCACTCCATGTTCCTTCCTCATCGCATAGATATCAAACTCCTTTATGCAAGCCCAGGCTAAGATCTTCCCTTTAGCACGCAAACTCTCACAGCGCTCAATAAACTTCAAATACTGAGGCTCCACCTCAGGTTTCATCAAGTACTTTCAAATCCTCATCGAAATCTTCCATTCTTCTTCCAACACTTCTACCTTTTCTTTATTTATTTTCACTGGCAAAAACCCTTCTGGCAACTTTTCTTCATCTTCTTTACGTTCCTTCTCACTACACTTCCTATTCAAAAGTTCATCATCCATTCGGAAATAATCAGCAAAAGTTGGAAGATCACTATTATCAAAACCCTCATATCTAGGATAAGGCTCTGTAGGCTCATCCTCTATGATAACTTCATCAAAACTATCATCACTTTCATCAACAGCTTCCGATTCACTCAAATCTTCGTCAAACCAATTTACCCCTGACGACGAGGCTTTTGAGGCAGCGTCAGCAGATTTCTTAGCTTCTCGCTCTAGACGCTCCATCAATTCCTGCTCAGTTTCTGTGAGATCCGGAGGGATCTCCCCTTCTTCTAAATCATCATAAATAACATTGTGATTAAGACGATCCTGCATAGCTAAAAACTCAAAAACAGTTATTACTTGAAGTGGAGTTACGTACAGCGGGTTATCTTCAGTGTAACCTTTAGCAACTTCAAGAATCATGTCCTCGTCGTTATCAGAAGTACCAAAAGGATTCGGCCCCTCTTCAAGCTCTTCAAGCTCAACCTTCTTCTCCTATTCATTCAGTCGTTTAGTCAAGTCACGTTTTTCAGTATGTAAAGACACAATCTCACCAGCCTGATTCTCCACAGTCTTTTCAAGTTTATTAATTCTCAGCTGCTATCTATCAACCAGCTTTCTCATCTCAGACATCTCAGTGTCTCGCTTTTTTTATCCTCCTCAGCAGCCTTTTGAAATTTAGCTAAATCAGCAGATAGTTGAATAAGTCGTCGATTAATCATCCCAGATGAATCACCAGCAACAACTGTCAATCTCTGAGAGGTTTGAACTTGTGATGATGGTTGTATTTGTTGTTGTTGAGTAGCTGGAAGTTGAGTTGAACCACCAGCATCAGCAGCAGGTTTCGTGGTTGTAGTGACTTTCGGTTGCGACTTCGTTGTTGAAGACGAACTTCCATCTTTAACAGTAATTTTCAAACGCTTCTGCCTCTGCTTAGTAGAAACTTTAGGAGCTTCAGCCAATTTTCTTTTTACCAACTCAGTTTGAGAATCATCGAGAGCTGTAACATCATCTTCATCACGCAATTAAGGTTCAGCACATCTAGGCGGTGGCTGACTAACCTCTTCCTCACCAGCAATAGTAATATCAGTCTCGTCACCCGAAGTGCTGTTTTCGTGAAGACAGCTTAATCCCTCTAGACACACATAATTTTCATTGGCCAGATGACCAATCAGCCTCTTCTCAGGAATCACATTTGAACTGATTCTATTTTGCATAAACCGATTAAAAGATTGATCATTCAGATGATTCTGTTTAAGCACATCCTGTGGAATTTTCACCAAACCCTGAACTTGCTTCTGCAACATGATCTGCAGGAACCTTGGAAACACAAGATGAATCTTCTTCTTTACATTCAGCACCATACCATCAAAGACAACTTTTGATCCGCATTCAAAACCAACACAACAAACATGGAACTATATGTCTCAGTCATTTCATCAAAAACACCCTTCATCGGGCTCAAACATCTCAAGAGCACATACTTGAAGTACCTGTACTGCCTACTAAACTTCGTACGCTTCACCGCCTTAGTAATATCGCCTGCATAACCACAACGTTTCAGACATCTTCGTACTTTCAATGCTGGTATTGATGTTGGCATTGTATCATCATCAGGAAATCCAACATCCTCTCTAATAGTCTGCTCAGAGATTCGAACAATGGTGTTGTTAACCGAGCTGAGTATCACTTGCTTGTTGTCTTCTATAACTACTCTAGCAACCTCCCAAAAAGTTCTTTGATGAGAGTAATATGGTGTGCTCTCAATCGTAATAGCCTTGAAAATTCGAGAGCGTTTCAGAAACTTAATAATTGGACCAAAATTTCCTCTAATAGCCTCCGGTCCAGTCTCGTCAACACAAGCTAAGACATTCGTATCTTCATGTCCAATCAGACCGGGCAATTCAGATGATAATGGAATCTGGGGTTCAGTTGGAACAGTTTCCTCTGAAGAATATTGTTGTTCGTGAGACATTCTATATAACTGTAAAACACCTAAAACAAAACAACTAATAAGCAATCACCACCATGAATCATGGGGTATCGAGTTTAATCATATGAATCAGTAAATAATTAAGCAATATAACCACAATAACTGATTAGCATACAATTACATAGATTAGAGGTCACTGTTAGGTTATTACACACCAGAGTTTCATGCTAACATGCTAGCCTTTTAAATTACACATCAAGCATAATTAAACATAACATTGAAATACAAACCCTTGACTTATCCCACAATAACATCTTCTGGTACGGGTTTCATGTTGTAATTCTTTTCCTTAAATAAATCAAGTTCATCAGATGATTCAAAAGAACGGCATAATAAAATGGTCTTCCCTCATTATATTAATGAGAATCTGTCTAAAATTCACTTTAATTCATTCCATGAGACAATATAACAAAACTGCTTCAGTACCAGAAAGCATATCATCATTGATGTCTCTAAAAACCACATTTCGTTTGATAATTCTCAGGTGAGGTATCAAGTCGTTTCGAACATCAATGTCTCTAACCTCAATTCTACCGTTACCCAGTGCAAAACCTGGCTTACAGATATGAGTAGCCACTCCGCCAGCATCAAACTTGCTCAAAATTTTTCTAAGATCTTTGCTAGGACTATAAATCTTGGCTCCCCGGTATGGTACTTGTATATGATCTGAAAACTCATCTAGGGTCCACTTAAAAGATATCCCGAAGAAATTTGTATGTACATACTTCTGCTTACCCTCTTCTAATGCTACACTGGTATAGAATTCTCGGATAAGCTTGGGACAGTAATAATCTCCTATCTCAATGAAAGTCGAGCAATCTAGACCCTTCCATTGTTCATGAGTGGTCTGAGTGGCAACTACTTTTGATTCCACTTAGATAGGCCGGTGTTTGGCCAAAACTCTCCTATGGTCAATATCGAATGTTCAAGTTCTAACAAACAAACCACCTGACATACTTAGAACAAGACTATACCAAACATTCAAAATAATATATCATGAATTCAACAAAATAACCAAAAACAGCAAATTACTAAAAAATTAGGGTTTCAACACACTCGGTCGTGTGTGTAGAGACACACTGTTCTCTGGGTAGACAATCGGTCGAGTGTGTGGACTTACTCAGTCGAGCATGTTACACACTCGGTCGAGCGTGTTCTTCCAGATCTGGGTTCACCTAATTTGACAAATCAATCAAATCTGTTGTTTTGGTTCGAATCCCGGTCGCATAGTCCGCTAAATTAACCGATAAGTACATTTACAACATCAATTTTATCAGATAAAGTCTACTTAGCATTCGATTAAGTGTTTTACATCCGAACATAAAATCAATGATTCAAGACAAATGAATACGAGTTAGGATACCTCGATAGTGGCGCTGTAATCATAAAGAAAAGGTGTATCTAAAACTCGAGATAAAAAACTCTTTCCTTATCTTCGAATATCTTTGAAAAATTTCTCCCAAAATCAATCAAGTGTACAGAGCTGTCTGTCGATCAAGGCCTTTTATACCCTCAGACACACTCGGTCGTGAGTGAGACTCACTCGGCCGAGTGTGTATAAAACACATCTCATTCTCTTACATATACAGTCGGTCGTGTGTGTCCTCACATGGTCATGTGAATATACTCACTCGGCCGACTGTCTTTAGGTTTTAAAACTTAAAAATTTTCGATTTCAAATTTAACAAACCTTTTCACGTCCACTCCCCCTGGGACTGATCTCTACAGTAATATTTAGTCATGCTATGTTCCATTAAGCTTCAAAGCACTAACTTTCAGATTTAAAATTTCGAGATTCCTTACACAGTGAGTCTTCTCAAAACCTGGGCTGTGAGGCTATAGAGCCGTAACTAAAAGCAAAGTAACAATGATGCAATCTTTTTGGATTTTTCATATATAAACATGCAAAGCCACAAAGCTAACAACTGTACAGGATCCAGTGTGTCATGATAAACGATGTTATATCAAGCATATTCAGTAAAGCTTCAACAAACAATGTCCGCACCACTTTACATGCCATTCAGTTTCTAATTCAGAAGTTAAACATTATCACTATAAGCACAAATATCATCATTTATCAAAAACAGCACAGTAACACAAATCACATGTTTTTGCGAGTTAAATTATCACACTGTTTCAACTATTGTTTCAGGGATCAGAACTGAACTAGTATGACATGTCATTTCAGAATTCATTTCAGTAAAGCATATACAAGATAACTTTCAAACATATTAACAAGCATTCACCAACTTTCATCCTAGACTTTGATGATCACATTATATTAATTACTTTAACATTTTTCAATGCTTGATTTTGATCAAGAATCAGTCCTCATTTGAGATCGCACGATGTTTCAGGTAGAACAATTGAGAACAAATATATTGACGATGTCCATTTTCACCTCAATGTACTTTCGATTTGATTGAACAGAACCATCTCACGATGTTTCTAGCAACCCTCTCAGCCATAAGCTTCTACCTTAAACTTATACCTTTTGTTTCAGATAACCTTCTATGTCTCAAATTTATTGCATACTTTGACCAGACGCATACCAGCCGCTATAAACCCCATACCTGAACGAAAATCGTATGATGTATAGTGGATGTATGATGGTGATATATATATGAGTGATGGAATGATATTCTAAGATATCCTCCAGACAATGTTTCTCTGAGCCAATAGGTGCAATCTCATACCACAGACAAAAGATGTGAATGATTTGTGTTCTCTATATCTGATAATCTGATGATCTTCTCCCCCTCGAATGTAGATAACCAAATCTTTCCAATGAATCTCTAATTAACGATCCTTTGTGTTGTAATGTGGTGCCTCAACTTTATTTACAACCAAACATAAATAGAATGCCATTTTTTTTTTTTGGATTTTCTGATGTTGCATTTTTCTCAGAACTATAATACAAGACATAAATTCAAAATACATATAAACAAAATCTCAAAATTACACAAGATACGATGATGCACCACTGACTTTGATTTTAGTCGTGTCTTTTTTAGAAAAACAATCTCTTGATCTTGAAATATGTTACCCGATGATGTTGCGTATCTAAATCATTCAATATCTGTTTTACAAAGTTTCATTTCTCAACCCATTTATGGAAAAACACTTTCCTTTGGATACCCGACATGTATGATGTTGACTTTCGATCCAAGCATTAAGAGTATATAGAAACAAGTATGCATGCTAGACAAAGTATGCTCACCTCGGGGACATACCAAATTATCCTTCGCTACCAAGTATAAATCGTAGTAGGGGAGACCTCAACCGTCTGTTGAGTTTCTGAACAATCATTTCTTAGTACATATTCAGTGATAATTAGGTGACTACCCTCAACCGCTGTAAACCTTTCCATGATTTCCTCATCATGATATTTACATGTTCTTAGTGTGATCATCTCTATCTAGAGTTAGGCCAGTAAAGTCTAGTAATACGTTATCAATTATCATGTACTACTTATATACATCAGTAACATGTCAGTTCAGTATTACAATCACTTCCCCACAGATACAATAAGCAACTCATTTTTAAGTTTTTCAGAATTTTTTTTATGGATTTTCGATTTTTCAATTTTTATTTTGCTTTTCAGGTTTTTCTAATTTTTATGGTTTTTCTGTTTTTTTATACAAAAGCAAAAGAAAAGAAATAAAATAACCTAGCATGCAACACATTCAGAAATAAACTAACTATCATGCAAACAGAAATTAAAATATGCAGGCAACTAACAGTAGTATGCAAATGAACACTAAAATATACAAGCGGTTCTATAGCACTTACTGGTCAGTTTCTGTGTCAGGTTCCACTGTGTTTGGAACCTCAGTTTCAGGAACCACATCGTTCAAGAGTTTAATACCAATTTCTTTCAACAAGAAATCAAAGCGTGGTTTATCAAAAGCTTTCGTGAAGAGATCAGCCCTTTGGATTGTAGTGTCTATCTGCACTACGTCAATTAACTTTTTTTCATAGCAGTCTCTAATGAAATGGTATTTAATCCCTGTATGTTTGGTTTTAGAATGATTAACAGGATTTTTAGTGACAACTATAGCGGCAGTATTATCAACAAAAATAGGAGTGTTAGAAATATGCAAACCATAGTCACGTAGCTGATGTTGGATCCAGATGACCTGAGATGTACAGCTTGCTGTAGCAATATATTCAGCTTCATAAGTAGACTGAGCCACTGCCGTCTACTTTTTACATTACCAAGTAACTAATCTGCTTCCTAAAAATTGACACCCCCCAGAAGTTGATTTGAAATCTTTCTTGCATCCTCCATAGTCTGAATCGCTATACGCATTAAGCTCAAAACCATCATCACACATATACCATAACCCCAAAGTTGGTGTATCTTTCAAATATCTCAGAATCTTCTTAACCACGAGCATATGATGAACATTTGGATTCGCTTGATAACGAGCACACAAGCAAACTGCAAACATAATATATGGTCTAGAAGCTGTAAGATACATTAGAGACCCAATAATTGCCCTATATAATGTCCGATCCACCTTAGCACCTTCATAATCGGGTGAAATACCGTGATTCACTTACAAAGGAGTCTTTGCTGGTCTCTCAGCTTTCATTTGGAAACGTTTTAGAATATCAGCAATATACGTAGTTTGATGCAAGAAGATGCCTTTATCCGTCTGAGCTACCTGCAAGCCTAGGAAAAACTTGATAGTTCCCATGGAACTCATTTTGAACTTCCGTTGCATAACCTTCTCAAACGTATCAACCATCGACTGATCTGTTGATCCAAATATGATATCATCAACATTAACCTGCACTAGCATGAGATGCTGTCCTTTATTCTTGATGAAAAGTGTCTGATCAATCAAATCTATCTGAAACTGTTCTCATGCATGTAGTTAGACAAAGTAGCATACCATGCTCTTGGAGCTTGATGAAGCCCATACAGTGCCTTTTCTAGTCGACATACCTTTTCAGGAAAATGAGGATCTTCAAAACCAGGTGGTTGCTCAACATACACATTCTCATTAATCTCTCCATACAAAAATGCGCTTTTCACATCCATTTGATAAACTTTAAATCCCATGAAGGATGCAAAGGCCAAGAAAATTCTAATTGCCTCCAGTCTAGCTACCGGAGCAAATACCTCATCGTAGTCAATTTCAGGGATTTGTTGATATCCCTTTACCACCAACCTAGCTTTATTTCTGATAACAATACCTATTCATCCTTCTTATTCTTCAATACTCATCGAAGACCATAAGGTTCACATCCATGTGGTGGATTGACTAATCTCCAGACTTTCAAATGCTTAAACTGCAACAACTCTTCCTGCATAGTTCTAACCCACTAATCATATTTCAGTGCCTCAAAGGCATCTTTCGGTTCAATCGGACATACATAGCATGAGTGGGCATGCATAAACACACTCCCCATCTTATTTAACGAAGAATAAAAGGCTGTCACCACATTTGCACTCTCTGTTTCATCATCTTCTGCTGCTGTTTGTAACGACCCGGATTTTTCCGATCGTTTTACACTTATAAGATTAATATTTACATAAATTAAACCTTACCAACATGATAAGCAATCTAAATTGTTGAGACTTATGTTTTTGAAAAGAGTTTTACACAACGTTTGACCGTCCAATTTGACCGATGATATCACGAACTATATAACATACGATAATTATACGTTTGTGTATATATATGTATTTTTATATATTTAACATGATCTAAGAATGTTTTAACATCTCATTGTGTACTAATAACAATGAGTTATAAGTATATTTTGAGACTACTAACTTAAGTTTTCAAAACGATAACTATATGTGACGTTCTTCGACTTAAATACTTAAAACTTATAATGCTTATACATGTATCGTATAGATATGTATTTTATCACATTTAAAGGATTTATATACATAAAACAATATAAGTATATTTACAAAAGATAGCTATATTTGAATTCTCGTTCCGTTTTCTCAAGATTTTTATACGTATATCTAGGGTATATGTACCCGTATCATACCCAGCTTCTATACGTATTTACTATTGGTATATACACATCACAATCACTTTATTAGCAGCCATGAGTCATCCAATTTTGGATCTTAGCATGCATGATTAATCAATTTGGCATATTACAAGACTTTTGCACAATATTACAAATTTATACATCTTTTCACCACCATTTATACTCCATTCCATTTTCATTTTTACTACACATTTTCTCTAACCAAAAACACACTCTTAGGAACCTTAAGTGTTCTTCACAATCTCAGCAAATAACCATGAAGATCTAGCTTCAAAAACAACCCTTAATCATCATAAGAAAATCCATTCAAGAACACTTCAAAAATCCTTCCAAGTAAACAAGTTTACTTCCAACCTTTCAATCCAACTCCACCACTCTTTTGATTCTAGGATTTTTCTCATCTCTTACAGTAACTTTGTCCAAGTAACTTAAAGTAGTAACCTTATTCATAATCTTATTCAATTCATATTCATATAGCTATCTTATTTTGTGGTATAAAATTTTAACAACAAGAACATAGTTTGAATGATTTCAAACTTGTTCGCAAACTAAATAGATCCTTCTAACTTGACTTTTAAAACACTTCAAGACCTGTAATATATCATAATGATATGCTAACTTAATAAGATATAACTTGGTTTTACAAAGAACACCTTAAAAACTGAATATACGTCGTCGGAGTGCAACCGGGGGCTGTTTTGGGTTGGATAATTAAAAACAATCTTAAGCTTTGAATTGGAAGTTCATATTCTGGAAAAATTATATTTCTTATGAATATGTTAACACATAAAAATTTCATGGTTTAACTCAAAGTGTAAGTATTTTTAGAAAAATGATCATTAAATGTTGTTTTTATGATGGAAAATGATCACTTTCATAAGTTTCACCAAAGTTTAACCTATAACCTGTGATTTCGAATACAACCTAAGATATTTTCAGTTCATATTCTTAAAATTTGAATCGATCCAAGGAAGTGGCAAGTTGACCAATAAAAACGGAGTTGTAATGAAGAAACTACGACTAAAACAAGATCGGGTATGCGAAGCTAGTTTAGCTACGAAAATATTTGGAGAAAAATTAAATTAATCATATATTTCTAATTAATATGATATTTCATATATATTTACTTATGATTTGATTTTATATATTTCAGGACCACCCGTAAACAACACGAGAAGATTAATCATAAGACCTCATGATTGTACGCAACAAGTCATTTGACAACACGGTACTTTATGTACGCAACACGTCATTTGACAACATGGTACCATGGGTCAAGATTAATTCTGATCAATACGAATACGATGGGGTCTTTATTTATTTTATTGAGCAACTAATTGTGGACCACTAACATCGGACTGCTAACTACGGATTAAGAGAATATTAAAAGTGTGTATATATATATATATATATATATATATATATATATATATATATATATATATATATATATATAACGATTACTTCAAAAGAAAATATGTTGATATATTATATATATGGTTAGGTTCGTGATATCTATCGGAGACCAAGTCGTGATAAATACCTTCAAGGCAAAAGTGAGTATATAGTCCCACTTTTAAACTCTAAATATTTTGGGATGAGAATACATGCATTTTATGATTTACGTTATGGACACAAGTGATTAAAAATATATATTCTACGTTGAGTTGTACCACTGGCATACTTCCCTGTAACTTGGTAACTATTATTTACATGAGGTAGTGTAAACGCGAATCCTGTTGATAGATCTATCGGGCCTGACAACCCCAACCGGACTGGACGACCAGTATTCAACGGTTGCATAGTACTTCATTTCGGTGACTACACTTGGTATGGTGTAGTAAGATTTCATAATAAAGGGAATATGCGACGTTGATTAAATGTTAAGTATGGTTATCAAGTGCTCAACAACTTAGAATATTTTTATTAAAACGTTTATATATGAAATCTTGTGGTCTATATTTATAACGCTGCCGGCATTAAACCTATATCTCACCAACTTTATGTTGACGTTTTAAGCATGTTTATTCTCAGGTGATAACTAAAAGCTTCCGCTGCAACATGTTGAATTTAAGCAAGATCTTGAGTATGCATATTTGTGTCAAAAATAAAACTGCATATCGGAGGATTTGTAATGTAAAATATGTTGGAGGTCGTATTGTTATTATCACATGTAAAGTTTGTAAGTCTAAGATTATCGATAAACGATAATCATTATTAAGTTGTTTCAACCTTGTATTTGTAATAAAAGCTATGGTTTGTATTGTAAAAACGAATGCAGTTTTTGAAAAATGTCACATATAGAGGTCAATACCTCGCGATGAAATCATATGTTATTGTATTCGTCCTTATGGTTAAGGTCGGGTTATGACATGTGGTATCAGAGCGTTGGTCTTAGAGAACCAGAAAATTTGCATTAGTGTGTCTTATCAAGTTTGTTAGGATGCATTAGTGAGTCTGGACTTTGACCGTGTTTGATTTTGAAAACTATTGCTTATCCTTGTTGGTTAAAAATTAATATGTAAATATTATGTGGTACTAACGTGCTAGTTGTTATGTGATAGATGTCTGGCTTAGAACTTGTTATCACATTCAGCGACTCCTAACCAGAATCTTCAGATGGTGTTCCAGTCATTAACCTGTCTGATGATGAAAACGACACCTTTAAAGAAGACTCACAATTTTCGGATGAATCAATTGAAGAGGAACTGGAAAGTGATCCTGAGGAGGAAGAAATACAGGAAATTACGAAAGACAAGTTCGAACGAGGAAAGAAATGAAAGGCTACTGAATTGGAAAATCCAAATCCCGAGTTTAGTGAGGATGTTGTGGCACCAACTCCACCAGACACTTCCACCCCTATTCTCGCTATTCCTATTAGTTCTATCCCGGCATCCAGTTCTTCAGCCCCTCAGCCAAAACGCAGGGAGACAGTCAAGATAACCTTTAAGCGATTTCTTTGAACACAAACGTTTTGGGTTAAATGATGCGCTGTTGTTTTAAACCATGGGATCATATAATGTTTTTTATAATATTACTAGTGTGGTTTGCTTAATGTTTGATGTAAGATAAGTATATGTAAAATAGTGAAGTGTGAAATGCAATAATTTTCCATGGTTGAGTATTATTTGGATGGTAGTAATTAATTTCTGTACTAAGCTATTAAGTATGAACTTTAACGGGTAGGTACTACCCTAGATATAATTATAAAACGCTAATAAGAAGAAAAGGCTTTTATAATAATAACTGATTCATATTATTAATAAGCTATGATGTACTGTAAATACATACTACATCTATAATATTCCATGTGAATAATTATTTTTTTTCATTCTTATTGAAGATTATGGCGCGATTGAACCGAATGACGGAACAAGAAATCGAGGAACTCATCAATCAGCGGGTGGACGACAGAATGTTATGGGTCGAGGCTGCGAGAGGTGCTGCAGTTAACCCAAATCCTCGTGTGGGATGTACTTACAAAACTTTTCAAGGTTCCAAGCCCTCATCATTCAGTGGAACAGAAGGACCAGTCGGTTTAACCCGGTGGATCGAAAAGATTGAGTCAATGTTTAAAATCAGTGGTTGTATTGAGAGGGACATAACCAAGTATGCATCGTGCACCTTACAAGATAGTGCACTCACATGGTGGAAAAACTATGTGAAGGCCGTAGGAGGAGATGTAGCTTATGATACTCCCTGGGAAGAATTCAAAACAATGCTAATCAACGAGTATTGTCCAAGGAACGAGGTTAGGAAGTTGGAAGCTGAATTACGAAGCCTGAAAGTTGTTGGTACTGAACTCACCAACTACAATCAGCGATTCATGGAATTAGCTTTGCTATGTCCCGAATTGGTACCAACCGAAGAACGGAAGATAAAACTGTACAAAGATGGTTTGCCTAAAAATGTCAAAGCAAATGTTACAGCATCGAAACCTAAGACTATTCACGAAGCCATCACCATGGTGAACGAGTTGATGGACCAGATTATTCTGGATAAAAACACCGATGTCAAGACATCGGGAAACAAAAGAAAGTGGGAAGGTAATCATCAACAATCCAACAAGAAACAAGAAACCACGCAAGGTGCAGGTAGCGGTTCGAACTCAGGTTACAAAGGATGAAATCCTTTATGTAACAGATGCCGCAAACATCACTCTGGTTATTGTAATGTGGTGTGCGAAAATTGTAATCGAAGGGGTCATCTTGCTGAAGATTGTCGGATTCCTGTTTCAAATACAAATGGCACCAAGACTCCTGCCACTAATGCAAATAGAACTGCCTTGGCCACTGTTACTTGTTATGGGTGTGGGAAACAGGGTCATTATAAGAGCCAGTGTCCGAATCCAGAGAAGAATAATGGATCTGCACGTGGAAGAGCATTTGTTATTAATGCTAGAGAGGTGTGTGAAGACTCGGAGCTTGTTACGGGTACGTTTACCATTAATAACTTATCCGCATCTATTATATTTGATACTGGTGCTGATAGAAGTTACGTGAGTAGAGACTTTTACGCTAAATTGAATTGTTCATCATTACCTCTAGATGCTAAGTACATGATTGAGTTAGCTAATGGTAAACTAATTAAAGCCGATAAAATTTGCTGTGATTGTAAAATAAATTTAGCCGGAGAAACATTTAAGATTGATTTGATACCCATAGAATTAGGAAGTTTTGACATAATTATCGGCATGGACTGGATGTCCAAAGTAGGAGTCGAAGTGGTGTGTGCTGAAAAGGCAATTCGTATTCCTCGAAAGGATAAATCAATGATAATGATTTACGGAGATAAAGGTAACCCAAACCTAAATCTCATTAGTTGTTTGAAAGCTCGAAAGTGCTTAGAAAAGGGATGTTATGCCATCCTAGCACATGTAAAGAAAGTTGAAGAAAAGGAGAAAAATATTAACGATGTAAATGTAGTAAGAGACTTTCCCGATGTATTTCCGGAAGAATTACCGGGACTACCTCCTTTCAGGTCTGTAGAATTTCAAATAGATCTTGTACCAGGAGCTGCACCGGTTGATCGTGCTCCATATAGACTTACACCGTCCGAGTTAAAAGAACTTCAGAGTCAGTTAAAAGAATTACTGGACCGAGGATTCATACGACCAAGTACTTCACCGTGGGGAGCTCCAATTTTATTTGTTAAAAAGAAAGATGGATCTATTAGGATGTGTATAGATTATCGTGAAATAAATAAGTTAACTATCAAGAATCGATATCCACTACCGAGAATTGATGACTTATTTGATCAACTGCAAGGATCATGTGTGTACTCGAAAATCGACTTAAGATCGGGCTATCATCAACTACGTGTCAAAGAAGAAAATATTCCGAAAACTGCTTTCCGGACACGCTACGGTCATTACGAATTTTTGGTCATGCCGTTTGGATTAACGAATGCACCAGCTGTATTCATGGACCTCATGAATCGAGTTTGTAGTACGTATCTAGATAAGTTTGTTATCGTTTTCATTGATGATATTCTCATCTATTCCAAAAATGAGCAAGAGCATGAGCAGCATTTAAGGTTGGTATTAGAATTGTTAAGAAAAGAACAGTTATACGCCAAATTTTCTAAATGTGCATTTTGGTTGAAAGAAGTGCAATTTCTTGGTCACGTTGTTAGTAGCAAAGGAATTCAGGTTGATCCAGCTAAAATTGAGGCCATTGAAAAATGGGAGTCTCCTAAGACACCAACGCAGATACGCCAATTTTTGGGTTTAGCCGGTTATTATAGAAGGTTTATTCAAGATTTTTCCCGAATAGCTAAACCATTAATAGCGTTAACGCAAAAAGGGAAGAAGTACGAATGGACCTCTGAGCAGGAGAGTGCATTTCAATTACTGAAGAAGAAGTTGACTACGGCGCCTATTTTATCGTTACCTGAAGGGAACGATGATTTTGAGATATATTATGACGCTTCGTGACAAGGTTTTGGTTGCGTCCTTATGCAACGAAAGAAAGTTATTGCATACGCATTCGGACAATTGAAGATTCACGAGCAGTATTATACGACGCATGATTTAGAATTGGGAGCAGTAGTGTTTGCATTGAAGATATGGAGACACTATTTATATGGGATTAAATGCACTGTGTTTACTGATCATAAAAGCCTTCAACATATTTTTGATCAGAAACAGCTGAACATGAGGCAACGTAGGTGGGTCGAGCTGATAAATGACTATGATTGTGAAATTCGCTATCATCCCGGGAAAGCGAACGTGGTGGCTGACGCTTTAAGCAGAAAGGAACGGGAACCAATTCGAGTACGAGCAATGAACATAAAAATTCGTATGAATCTCAACTCACAAATCAAAGAGGCTCAACGAGAAGCTCTTACTAAAGAAAACATTGGAAATAAAATAATGAAGAAGTATGAGAAGCAACTTGTTATACGGGAAGACGGAATTCGATATTTTGCAAACCGTATTTGGGTACCAAAGTTGGGTGGATTAAGGAAGTTGATATTGAACGAGGCACATAAGACAAGATACTCGATACATCCTAGAGTTGGAAAGATGTATCAAGATCTTAAGACGCATTATTGGTGGCCTAATTTAAAGACAGACGTTGCAACATATGTTGGAGAATGTTTAACTTGTTCCAAAGTTAAAGCAGAACACCAGAAGCCGTCAGGGTTACTTCAACAACCAGAAATCCCAGAATGGAAATGGGATAGTATTACCATGGATTTCATCACAAAGTTACCTAAGACCGCCTGGGGTTATGACACCATTTAGGTAATAGTTGATCGTCTCACCAAATCTGCACATTTCTTGCCTATAAAGGAAACAGATAGAATGGAGAAACTATTACGATTATACATAAAGGAAATTGTTTCAAGGCATGGAATACCGATTTCCATTATATCCGATCGTGATAGTAGATTTACATCAAAGTTTTGGTAATCACTACAGGAGGCCCTGGGAACTCGTTTGGATATGAGCACCGCATATCATCCACAAACTGACGGGCAGAGTGAAAGAACAATTCAGACTCTTGAAGACATGCTCAGGGCATGTGTGATCGATTTTGGAAACGGATGAGATAAGTATCTACCATTAGCAGAATTCTCGTATAATAATAGTTATCATGCGAGCATTAAAGCTGCACCATTCGAAGCACTATATGGAAGGAAGTGTAGATCCCCTATCTGTTGGAATGAAGTAGGAGATCGACAATTAACTGGTCCTGAGATCATACATGAAACTACTGAGAAGATAGTACAAATCAATGAGAGATTGAAAACAGCCCGTAGTCGCCAAAAGAGCTACGCCGATGTCCGAAGGAAACCATTAAAGTTTTAGATCGGTGACATGGTTATGCTAAAGGTGTCACCTTGGAAAGGTGTAATACATTTTGGAAAAAGAGGTAAACTGAACCCAAGGTATGTAGGCCCGTTCAAGATCATCGAACGCATCGGACCGGTAGCTTATCGACTCGAGTTACCACAACAACTCGTCGGAGTACATAATTCATTTCACATCTCAAACCTCAAGAAATGTCTTGCAAAGGAAGATCTCGCCATTCCTCTTGAAGAAATCCAAGTCGATGAGAAACTACAATTCATAGAAGAACCAGTCGAAATCATGGACCGTGAAGTTAAACGGCTCAAGCAGAGCAACATACCAATCGTTAAGGTTCGTTGGAATGCTCGAAGAGGTCCCGAGTTTACTTGGGAATGAGAGGATCAGATGAAACAAAAGTACCCACATTTGTTTCCCGAGAACGCAAAATAGGTACAACTTTAAAATTTCGGGACGAAATTTATTTAACTAGTAGGTACTGTAACGACCCGGATTTTTCCGATCGTTTTACACTTATAAGATTAATATTTACATAAATTAAACCTTACCAACATGATAAGCAATCTAAATTGTTGAGACTTATGTTTTTGAAAAGAGTTTTACACAACGTTTGACCGTCCAATTTGACCGATGATATCACGAACTATATAACATACGATAATTATACGTTTGTGTATATATATGTATTTTTATATATTTAACATGATCTAAGAATGTTTTAACATCTCATTGTGTACTAATAACAATGAGTTATAAGTATATTTTGAGACTACTAACTTAAGTTTTCAAAACGATAACTATATGTGACGTTCTTCGACTTAAATACTTAAAACTTATAATGCTTATACATGTATCGTATAGATATGTATTTTATCACTTTTAAAGGATTTATATACATAAAACAATATAAGTATATTTACAAAAGATAGCTATATTTGAATTCTCGTTCTGTTTTCTCAAGATTTTTATACGTATATCTAGGGTATATGTACCCGTATCATACCCAGCTTCTATACGTATTTACTATTGGTATATACACATCACAATCACTTTATTAGCAGCCATGAGTCAGCCAATTTTGGATCTTAGCATGCATGATTAATCAATTTGGCATATTACAAGACTTTTTCACAATATTACAAATTTATACATCTTTTCACCACCATTTATACTCCATTCCATTTTCATTTTTACTACACATTTTCTCTAACCAAAAACACACTCTTAGGAACCTTAAGTGTTCTTCACAATCTCAGCAAATAACCATGAAGATCTAGCTTCAAAAACAACCCTTAATCATCATAAGAAAATCCATTCAAGAACACTTCAAAAATCCTTCCAAGTAAACAAGTTTACTTCCAACCTTTCAATCCAACTCCACCACTCTTTTGATTCTAGGATTTTTCTCATCTCTTACAGTAACTTTGTCCAAGTAACTTGAGGTAGTAACCTTATTCATAATCTTATTCAATTCATATTCATATAGCTATCTTATTTTGTGGTATAAAATTTTAACAACAAGAACATAGTTTGAATGATTTCAAACTTGTTCGCAAACTAAATAGATCCTTCTAACTTGACTTTTAAAACACTTCAAGACCTGTAATATATCATAATGATATGCTAACTTAATAAGATATAACTTGGTTTTACAAAGAACACCTTAAAAACTGAATCTACGTCGTCGGAGTGCAACCGGGGGCTGTTTTGGGTTGGATAATTAAAAACCATCTTAAGCTTTGAATTGGAAGTTCATATTCTGGAAAAATGATATTTCTTATGAATATTTTAACACATAAAAATTTCATGGTTTAACTCAAAGTGTAAGTATTTTTAGAAAAATGATCATTAAATGTTGTTTTTATGATGGAAAATGATCACTTTCATAAGTTTCACCAAAGTTTAACCTATAACCTGTGATTTTGAATACAACCTAAGATATTTTCAGTTCATATTCTTAAAATTTGACTCGATCCAAGGAAGTGGCAAGTTGAACCAACAAAAACGGAGTTGTAATGAAGAAACTACGACTAAAACAAGATCGGGTATGCGAAGCTAGTTTAGCTACGAAAATATTTGGAGAAAAATTAAATTAATCATATATTTCTAATTAATATGATATTTCATATATATTTACTTATGATTTGATTTTATATATTTCAGGACCACCCGTAAACAACACGAGAAGATTAATCATAAGACCTCATGATTGTACGCAACAAGTCATTTGACAACACGGTACTTTATGTACGCAACACGTCATTTGACAACATGGTACCATGGGTCAAGATTAATTCTGATCAATACGAATACGATGGGGTCTTTATTTATTTTATTGAGCAACTACTTGTGGACCACTAACATCGGACTGCTAACTACGGATTAAGAGAATATTAAAAGTGTATATATATATATATGTGTATATATATATATATATGTATATATATATATATATATGTATATATATATATATATGTATATATATATATATATATATGTATATATATATATATATGTATATATATATATGTATATATATATAACGATTACTTCAAAAGAAAATATGTTGATATATTATATATATGGTTAGGTTCGTGATATCTATCGGAGACCAAGTCGTGATAAATACCTTCAAGGCAAAAGTGAGTATATAGTCCCACTTTTAAACTCTAAATATTTTGGGATGAGAATACATGCATTTTATGATTTACGTTATGGACACAAGTGATTAAAAATATATATTCTACGTTGAGTTGTACCACTGGCATACTTCCCTGTAACTTGGTAACTATTATTTACATGAGGTATTGTAAACGCGAATCCTGTTGATAGATCTATCGGGCCTGACAACCCCAACCGGACTGGACTACCAGTATTCAACGGTTGCACAGTAATTCGTTTCGGTGACTACACTTGGTACGGTGTAGTAAGATTTCATAATAAAGGGAATATGCGACGTTGATTAAATGTTAAGTATGGTTATCAAGTGCTCAACAACTTAGAATATTTTTATTAAAACATTTATATATGAAATCATGTGGTCTATATTTATAACGCTGTCGGCATTAAACCTTTATCTCACCAACTTTATGTTGACATTTTAAGCATGTTTATTCTCAGGTGATAACTAAAAGCTTCCGCTGCAACATGTTGAATTTAAGCAAGATCTTGAGTATGCATATTTGTGTCAAAAATAAAACTGCATATCGGAGGATTTGTAATGTAAAATATGTTGGAGGTCGTATTGTTATTATCACATGTAAAGTTTGTAAGTCTAAGATTATCGCTAAACGATAATCATTATTAAGTTGTTTAAACCTTGTATTTGTAATAAAAGCTATGGTTTGTATTGTAAAAACGAATGCAGTTTTTGAAAAATGTCGCATATAGAGGTCAATACCTCGCGATGAAATCATATGTTATTGTATTCGTCCTTATGGTTAAGGTCGGGTTATGACACTGTTGGACTTACACTTACCACATGAACTTCTGATGTAGTTGGAACTGCAGATGTAGATACTTCATTGGTGTTAGTATGAGGAATACCAATATGAGGATTGCCCCTTGTATCCACGTAATAATCAACTAAACGTTTTGGAGGCATGATAACTACGTACACCTCCTACTTCAGTTGGTTGTTCAGACACTGTTACAGTTGGTGGTTGATTGTAAAGAGGATTCATATGATCTTCTGTTAATCGTGTTGAATTGATTTCCTCATCTTCTTCTAGCTCACTCTCTTCATCTGTCTCATACACTATTTCCACATTAGGATCTGTGTTAGTATGATCACTTTGAGAACTCTGCCGCGGACTTGGAATCAGACTTTGTTGTGTACTATGAATCTAATTCTGAGTCTAACTAGAAATCGATATGACGTTCTCTGTGGAATTTTGAGCATCATACAACATCTGAGTAAGGACTTCATCGTCAGTAACATCTGGTGGAAGATTAAAAGAATCAAACAGTTTATCATATTCGAATTGCCATGCGAATCCTTTACTGACACGTGCAGGGGTGTTACGTTGAATATCAACCTCAAATCTTTCTTCAACACATTTGGTTTCTGTGTTGTACACCCGCTTATTAGGATTCCCATAGCCCAAGAAGATACTAGAAACTGCCTTCAAATTAAATTTGCCTCCAGTGTCTCGTACCAGGATAGTACAAAGAGCACCAAAAGGTTCAAGATGTTTAATATTAGGCTTTCTCCTGTGCAACAATTCATAACAAGTCTTTCCATGTCGCTTTACCACTTGTACTCTGTTCATAACATAACACACTGTACTGACTGCTTCACCCCAGATTGTAATAGGCAAACATGAATCAGCTAACATTGTTCTAGCGGTCTCAATAAGTGTCCTATTCTTTCTTTCAATGACACCATTTGATTGTGGCGTATAAGCAGGACTAAACTGTTGTTGTATCCCCTTCTCATTACAAAACTACAACATCTGACTATTCTTAAATTCTGTACCATTGTCTGTATGAATCTTTCTCACTTTCAACTTATACAAGCTTTCTAGCTTCAGATTCAACACTTTAATGTGCTCAAAAGTGTCTGATTTATGCTTCAACATAACAACCCAGGAAAAACGCGAATACTCATCGGTAACCACCAAGCAATATGACTCTCCTGTGATAGTCTTGCGATTAACTGGACCAAAAAGATCCATATGCAATAACTCAAGAGGAATATTAATCGAATGATTCTTCTTGGTAGCATGAGACTTCTTAACCTGTTTTCCTTATTTACACAGAAGACAACCTTCAGGAATATGAAACTTTTAACATTAACACCATCAACTGGTCCATTGTGAACTAGATTATTCATCTTCCTGATACTTAGATGACCCATACGCTTGTGCCAAATGATAGACTCCTGTTCAGTAGCCTTAGAAATGAAAGCCGGATGGTCTGTAGCTGTTTAACATGAGCCTTAAACATATCAAGAATATAAAGATCCTTGCACCTTGGAGCGGTCTTCAAAATCATATCTTCTGGAATCACAAACTCTTTCCTCAAAATATAACAAAATTTGTCATCAAATACAACTGTATACTGTTTGTCAGCAACCTGTGAAACGGAAAGCAGATTGTTCGACATCTGCTCCACAAAATTTACTTTATTAAAGCTGACATTTTTGTTAGCTATCACTCCTTGCGCAGTAATAAAACCTCCTTCACTACCTGCAAAAGAAACTGGTCTCCCATTCACTGTTTTCACATTAGAAAGTAAGGACAAGTTCCCTGTCATGTGCCTAGACACCCCGCTATCAACAATCCATGTACTGCAGCGTGGATTGTAGACGACCTGCACATGAAAATATGGAGATTAGTTAGAGAGGGCCACCCATGCCCTAACGGCAGAGGGTTTCCCATCAACGCCAACAACTGGTAATTCGACCCATTTCCCCTTGGTTTCAAATGGACTTTCTGTTTTTCGTAACCACATAGCATTTTTTGGAACAGGTTTTCTGTAGTAATCATTAGCATTAAAAATTTTAAGCTCATTTGATTTTACAGAAGACAATTTTGACACAGGCGAAGATGATCTTCTATTGAAAGTTCGTTTGGGTCAAAGATCAATCTTTCTATGTGGTGTCTGATTAACAAGTTTACAATTCCCAGCCCGATGTCCCAACATCCCACAATTATAACAATTAACACTACCAAAATTATGAGCATTAAACACTTGATGTCTAGATGATGAAAACTGTCTCCTAGGTATTGTGGTATGTTGTTTAGTCGATGATGGTGACAAAACCTGTTGTTTAATAGTCTGTCTCCGACTAGGGGGAACATACTTTGGCACGCTACCGGAAGTGGAACTCTCACCTTTTGGTGGGTGTTCGGCCTTAGGATCAACAACATGAGAATTCAAGACACTACTTTCCTTAACAAACTTAATAAGGGTGAACTGAGTGTTCTTCTTTCTAGATTGATTAGGCTTTTCAACACTCTTTGTCGGCGTTCTCCGACTATCACTCCCTTTACCAACGTTCTTAAGATTCTTAAGAATCGTGATGGGTTTAGTCAGAAGTTCAAAAGGTTTACTATCCTTTTCGGTGTCGATATCAGTATTGACTCCGTTTCATAGACAACATCTAAGGGTTTTTTACTCTCAGCATCCTTACTTTTACTCTTAACAGGTGTTTCCTCAGACTTACCATACTGCTGTTCTACAACCTGACCCTTACTCTTCTCAACAGGCTTATTAACATACTCATCCATAAGCAGTGGGGAAACCTGATCATAACCTAACCTTTGTTTTTTAGGATGATTAAAAGTGTGTGTCACATATGACATTCTCTGCCAATTATCAATCCTACCCTATTCTGATTCATACTTTAACTTATATGAATCTTTTTCTACCTTAAGTGCGTCTATCTGGCTCAAATACAGATTAATCACTTTCTGATCATCTATAACAGTTGATTTTAAGTGACCTACCTGATTCTCTAAGGACTTAATGACATCAACATACTCTTTCTGCTTATTAAGGTAGTAAAGAGCATCATCATAGTTCTTCTTGTTTGTCTGATTTTCTAGACTCAAATTCTTAAGTTCAAGTCTAAGTTTCGGACAAGTTTCACAAGTAGCAGGGATTTCATTAAGCTTAGAAACTATACATTCAAGTCTAGCTATTTTCTGTTCAAGTTCAATGCATTTAGAACAAACAAAAGCTGAATCATTACATACCTTGTCATTGCTGGACGTGTTAGCCATGAATGCATAATCTTTTCTACCATCCTGTGAATCTGCATCTGATTCTAATTCAAACTCTGAACTTGTACTATCCGAATAATCATCATCATAACCTCCTGCACCCTCAACTTTAGTAGAACTATCAGAACTCTTCACCGTAACTATCTTCTCGTCAGTACCTTCAACCTCACTGGTAATCAAATGTTCAAGTTCTTTTCTAAACCAGGTACCCGTATGACAACTCATTCCCAAGGATTTATCATCATCGGAAGAATCAGTAGTAAATTTAAGATCAGACAAGTCCTTAGCTTTGCGGAACTTATCATAGAGCCAATCCTTGATTCTCTTCTTAAGACACATCTTCATTACCTCCTCTACCATTTTCATTCTAGCGTCACATTTGCACACATAGTATGCGTAATCAGGATTATCTTTACCGATACAACCAACATTCCTTCTCACAACCCTTTCTTCCTCTATCTCAGCTTCACTCTTACCCACAAAAACAACATTCGCTTTCTCAGTATCTACCGAAATAGACCAATTACACACCTCATCAGCATAAGTAGTGGTCAATGCTTTGGATTGACCAGTTGCTGCAACATCCTTCTCTACACTTGAACTTACTTGTTTTAGATTCACTTCAATGGTTGTATTATGAAAAGGATTATGAAAACCAGGCTTAGGTGGTCTAGTACACGTCCTCTTAAAGTGACCCAATTCATCACAGTTATGGCATCTAACCTTGGACATGTCAAAATCGAATTTAGTGTTACGATTTAAACTCAAGGTTCTCTTACCTGTTCTTTTCAAATACTTTCGCGCTCGTCTCACAATACTACCCATTCCATACAGTATATCCATTCTCTCAATCTCATCCTCATCAATTTGGTCAGAATCTTCATTCTCAAGATGACCATTAATTATCTGACCACTAATCATATCGTTGTACGAGTTGACAACAATAGCTGCTAGTGCCATATCCTCCTGAATCGATTCTAGAGACCTCTTCTTGATATTCTCTATTTTAAGCACTGGAACTTACACGGTCGACTGTATGACTCACTCAGTCGATTAAGTAGCTCACACGGTCAATTGTCAAGACTCGCACGGCCGTCCGTGTTCTTGACAGTAGCAGGTCGTTTTTTGGGTTTTCTAGAGGAAAATCAATTTTTCGATCGATTTTTAACAAGATTACCTAAAACAAAACATATAACTATTTTATAAACACACTAGAAACAAGAATTGACACCAAAAAGAAATACTATAACGTAAAAACTCGGAATAATTTTGAAAACAAAAGAAAACACCAAAAACCTAAAACTTTGACCCAAAAAAGATTTTGATAAGCAAAACCAGAGACTCCAGCTCTGATACCACTTTGTAGACGTTGATTGACGGATCTTAGGTTGCCTATGATCATGACTAGAGGTGGAATTCACTAGAGATGACTAAACCGAGATATGGGTCGTGTTGGATTCGTTTTGGTCAAACCTAGAGTGCAAACTAGATTAGAACGAACCCTAAACGTGTTATTTCGGTGGTATTTGGTGTTAGGTATCGAGAGAGAACGAGACCAGTTGATTAGGGTTAATGGGGTGTGTAACCAAGCAAAGTAGGCCAAAACCCGTATATATACTGCAACCCAGACACAGTCGGTCGACTGAGTCACTCAGTCGGTCGACTGAGTCACACAGTTGGTCGAGTGTGTGGACACACTCGGTCGACTGTGTATGCATTTTAACTTATTGATTGTTTAAATAATTAAGCACACACAAACACTTATATAATCAATAGTCACAAGAATACGTTATTACATGACCAAATGTATTAAAACGATAAGTAATCTAAGGCTGGGGATTACATGCACCAACAATATGTTTGTTTTTCACTTTTAAAAAAGCCTAATACTTTAAGTCATATAATTGTCTATTTTCATAATAGGTCATACTTTTAAAAACAACTGATATGTTATAGGAAAATTGGTCAAAATGGCCTCATATAAGAAAATGTCTAACAATATACCCTAAAAAAACATAAGTGTGAACAACTCACAAAGCAACACGCACCGTGCGAATTAACGTGGATTTTAGTGAGACAAGCTAATTCTTGTTGTAATACGAACAACGCACAAAGCAACATGCACCGTGCATGTCGGTCTATGCGTGGTGCGTGTTGCACGCGATAAGAAATGTTTTCAAGATCAAATTTCCTTATTTTTTCTAGATTTTTAGGATAAAGTTTTATTTTGTTAAATAAAATTGCTTATTATCAATTATTTTCATCATTTAAACGATCATTCTTCTTCTTCACTATCTCAAGAAACGATGAACACTCGAAGGATATTCGATGAAAGAGAGATAAATATCTATGAGTTTCCTGGGGTTAAAGAGAAATTCATTGGGATATGATATTTATGGGGAAACTTATCCTCACTCATATGAGAATTTTATGGCAATTTTAAGCTCAATGATGAAAACACTGCAATCTTTCAATTATTCGAAAACACCAACAGTTGGACGTCAGATTTTGAGGATTAGATTTTCGACATTTTTCAGATTTTTAGGAGTTTCAAGATCGGATTTAATGCATTTAGAAAGGGTGCAAAACTCTCTCGATTAGTACACCAACTTCACCATTTTCATACATTTAAAGAGAGGATATTGCCAAGGATAAATTGCGTGGGATCAACCATACAATTTTGATCTTGATTATTGGTTCCATGGCACCTCATCCGTGGCAATATCTACTCTTATTCTCTTTATGAAGAGAAAAATTTGAGGGATCTTGAAGACAATACATGTATGTTATATTATATTTTGTGTTAATTCTTATCAATATGTTTTATAAAAAGACTTTAACATAAAAATAATTTCATTAATAAAAATAACATACACTAATACAAATAAGCAAAAAGAAGTAGCACGTTTCTCTCTGACTTGGTTCCTGTGCCAAGTCCATATCCTTTTTTTTCTCCAGCCAAGCTTCTTTCTACTTTTTTATTATTTCCGATAAGCGCAACAACAAATAAAAAACTCTATTAAGTGCACACTCTCTTCTATAAACTTTCCACCTTCTCTCATCTTCTCTCAATGGATCCCTAGTTACTTCCGGCGCTGCTGGACCTCCGGCACCCGATGACCTCCTTTACTCGATTTTTTGGGGTTCTCCCTCTGTTTCTTCCTTTCCTTCTGATTCCGACATTGCTTAACCTTCCAACGGTGCTATTATTCTCGTCATGGTTATCAGGCGACGAGATCTCAGAAGATCTCTGATTCTCGTGGTGAGTTTGGTAAGTTCCCTTTAGTTCGTTTTGTTTCTGTCGAGTTTTGTTGGTTCTTTGGTCGATTTGATGTGTATGGACTCGTTGGAGTTTCTTTCCGGGATAGTGTTACCGGTGACGGCAGTCGGCGAACTTCCTTGTGAAACGAGCCCAAATTCGTTTACCAAAAATGAAGCACCTTTTTTTTTATAAGTTAGGTCCCAATGTACCGTTCATAATACATAACATTTTCAACTCCGTTTTAATTAAAAACATATTATCATAACGTTACGTTTAACAAATCAATATGGCCCATGGTACACAAAAGACACATTACAAAGCATTAGCAATAATGACCCAATTTAACAAAACACGGGTTAATACTCAATAACCTAACCCGATACCAAGAGCATAATCCCGGGGACTACCAAATCCCCAATCCGCGTCCAATATGTCTGAAAACTAATCCTCCAAGCTTAAGCAACGCCTAACAATCCTAGTCTAGCAACTAGGCAACTCCGCATCAACAATACTTGCAAACACTTACACAAATACCGCATACGAGCTAGCAATTCATCAACCATGCAATCACAAATGCATAAACTAAAATATCCGCAATTCACAATAAGCTAGCATCGCCAATAGCATATAGTTCACAATTTAATATGCTAAACTACAACACATAACCATGGTTAACCAATAGCACAAGGGAATGGTTCTCACGAAAGACCATCAGAGTTCACAACATCCATTAGCGTACTTAACACCGCGTATCACTAACCCCCGGGTGGTGTCTTAACACCGCGACTAACCCGCCCATCATGACAAATGTGGTGTCTTAACACCGCGACTAACCTACATGTCAAATTTCCCAGAGTGGTGTCTTAACACCGCGACTACCCCACCCATCACGACAATGTGGTGTCTTAACACCGCGACTAACCCACATGTCACTAACCCCGGAGTGGTGTCTTAACACCGTGACTAACCCACTCATCACGTAAAATGTGGTGTCTTAACACCGCGACTAACCCACATCTCACGCTACACAAATAAATACATTATATACATACACGTATAATTATTCCACTCACCTTGGAATGCCCACACAAGTCATGTATAACATGATGTCCGTCCTCAAATTCGAGCAAGTAACCACATATATCACACATAGGTACAATATACACATAAATATCCATTCTCTAAAAGAGAACCCGACACAAACATCCCTTAGCAGAGGGATCACACCTTGCTCGCTAAAACCCGCTCATTTAACACCTAATGGACACAAACCAATTACCACTTCGGGTGGTAATTCAAACCAACACAACAAAGTTCAATTTAACCCAAATCATACTTTACACCAATTAGACCAAACTTAGGTCTTAACATTAAATTACTACTTAGGTAGTAATCATTTCAAACGCCAATTACACCAAAAACCCCAACATGTGCAATATTGACCCATATTGCTTTTGACCACGTTTGACTTATGTTAAAATACCATTTTAACTCAAAATCACTTCCCACGTTTACTTTCATTCAAAAATGTCATTTAACACTTAACAAAAGTGTTTAACATCCATTTGTCCAAAACTAGTGTCATCATCAAGTTTGACCCAATTCAATTTACCCATTTTGACCAAAGTCATAAAAACGCCCCATAATCACTAACGGCTAGTGATTATATTTTCAAAATACCAATTAACACCTAAATCAAGTATTTACATACTTGATTCACCAAAACTTGACTCAAAACTCATTTTGACACCAAACCAAGTCAACACCCATTTTGACTAGTAAACTTTGTTCTTAAGAACATCAAAACACTAACACACTTACAAACTAGTGACTAACACCCAAATCCATGACAAATACTTCCAAATTCATCATCAAACCGTAAACCCACAATAAACAGGTTCACTTACACTAACAATACTCAAAACCCCCAAATTTCACAAGAAATGGGGTTTGTAACCCTAACTAGCTCAAACCTCAAACATGAATAAGAACCTAAAACAATTAAATTCGGAGTTAGAACTTACCAACACTACCACAATGTAGCCGTGAACGAGGTGAACAACTTTAACTCTCGCGACTTGACCCGATTCACTCTTCTTCTTCCTCTAACCAAGCTCTTTCTCTCTCTAAAATGGGTTCCTCTCTATAGAAATGGATGAGAGTGTTTATGTGTGTGAAGAATGAGATAGAGATAAGGTTTGGATCAGTTTTGGGGCTTAAAACCCGTCCACAAGTGAAAAGACTCAAATATCCCCAAATTAAACCCCAAAAATGAGTTCAAAATGGTCATTCAGCACTTCTGTCGCATTTCGCGACTACCTGTCGCGTTTTGCGACACCCCAAATGCGATACACCCTACCAAAACGTAAAAAATCGACTAGGACCAGGCTTTTTAAGGCTGTCGCGTTTTGACCATGTTTGTCACGTTCCGCGACATACCAAAACGCGACAAGTGTGCTCCGAATGCTATAACTGCAGTTCTCAGCTTCCTTTTAAAAGTTCAGGGACTGAGGTTGACAGATTCTGATTCTGATGTAAATTCTGAAAATGCATAAGGGTTAGGTTGACTTTTAGTGGCGCTTTCTGGTGCACACATTTACTGACACTTTCTGATGACACTTGTGATGTATAAAATTCAGGGTGTTACACCTTGGAAGTTCTGTGGTTGTCCAGTCGCTGCCCTGGCTATTTTGTGGATCCCGGCCACTTTCCGACCATGGTGGATCTCGAGGTTTATTCTCTGGTTAATCGGAATCTTTAAATTCTTATTTTTCAAAAATGGCGAATCTTTGGCTTGCTTGGCTGCCAGGAGCCTTCAGTTATCAGGAGTTTTGTGGTGTGGGTACTCTGGTGGTAACCGGTTTACTTTCGTCTGCAATTAGGATTTGTTGTTTATAGGTGTTGGTCGGTTCATTTGTGGTTCATACATGTTGACCTCTTCGCTTTTTTTTCTTGCTTGCCCTTCCTTCCTTGCTTCCCCTTTGTTGTTGTTACTGGTTCTTTCAATTGTGTCAGTTCTCTGCTTTTTAGTCTCTTTACTCTTATTTCCGCCTGTTCCATCTTCCTCATCATCGATTCGGTGCAGACCGATCCGATGTCGTTGCCACCTTAGCAGTTTTCGGGTTGTTAAGCGCCAATAAATTAGTTTTCTGGAGAAGTCTCTCGGTTGTCTCTCGACTGTCCGTAGGTAGGGTGTTGACTAGCTTGTATTTTTAGGTGGATCATTCGGGGTTCTCTTTAGTATGCTGGGGGGGCTAGTGGAGCGTGGTTTGCATTACTGATTACGGTCGGGAGTGGTGTAAATCCTAGTTTCAATGTTCTAGTTGGTAGTTACTTCTCAATGGTGATTTTTAGGGCTTCAGGGTTTGTTTTCCAAGCTTCATGGCAAATGTATTAGGTATATGTTATGTGTTTCATGTTAAACGCTCGTTTCAATTCAATCAATGAACGACAATGTTCCAAATGTAACTCATGTAACACCGCTAGATCTTCAGATCTTTTTTATTTATATATAAAATATGTATTTTTCGCCTAAAAAAAGATAAACAAAATAAAATTAAAAAAATACTAAAAAAGAATACGTTACATAAATTAACTAAAGTTACATAAATTTAGACTAATAGTTAATAAAACATTCAATCTGAAAAATCATCAATGTTGGTATCACGGTAAATCTTGTTAATAATATCTTCATCCATAAATATAAGATACAACTGAAATCTTTGGTTCGGTATCTTGTGCATTTGTTTTATATTTAACCCGTTCTTCGTTGTGCATAAGAAAACTTGTTTGTTGTCTCTGACAGTCCCTTCTTCGAAATATAAAATGTTTGTGTAATCAAAATCAATTTTGTCTTTTAAAAACGCGAACAAGTGCCTTAATTTAAAGTCACTAATATCAATATCTTCAAACTATTATTTCGACCCACTAGCGCGTAAAACACGTCAATTGAAGCGATGCACGAAGCCATGAAACAAGTGAAAATGTGTAGTATATAAAAGTGAGATAATTTTGTAACTGAAATTAAGAGAGAAAGAAATAGATATGTTGTGTGAATAATGAGATAATTGTGAATATATATATATATATATATATATATATATATATATATATATATATATATATATATATATATATATATATATATATATATGAAAAAGTAATAAACATTAATTAAAAAAACTATATGTTGTGAAATTCAATGGCTACATACAAACAGCTACAAACGAATGACTACAAACAATCCTTTTTCTTCTAAGCATGTATTTTATTTTGTTGTTTCTTCTTCAATCCATTTAAACTATTTAGAAGATATTCATCAAATAACATTTCAAATCTTTAATGTTTAGTAATGATTTGGTCTGCAACTTTTTCCAGTCCTTTGACTCCTTTGATGTTGTAAATATTCACACCATTATATAACCAACTGATCAGTTTTTGTCTGAAAAGTAAGCATCAATTGTCTTCACATTCATTTAGCAGTACCATATTATGAATTATAGAATCACTGTGAAGTGTAGTCATAGGCTGAAAGCATTCACTCTGTTTGTATCTTTAAAACACAAGACTTCATAATTTTTTTCTTTCACATACATCCTGTCCACGAACACCTTATCTTCTGGTAAAGTCTTCTTCCATCTTTTTTTTTTCTTCTTTTGCCAGACCAATAGATTTACCATTTAATTTAATATTGCAGACACTATATAAGTTGTTATAATTCTTCTCCCTTGTAAGTTGTCTTTCTTTTGCAAATTCTAACATGAAAGTAATCACACATTTAATCCTTTGTCTGAAAGCTTTATCATTCACATGCTTTATCATTCATAGACCTTGAGAATACAACAATGTTCTTTCAGTACAACATTCCAAGTGCATACAGATTTTCAATCATAATAATCTTCTCATATTTTTCTTTCAAAGTTAATTTCATCTTCTTAATACTTTCATGTTCAATTATTTCAAGTTCATTTATAAGACTATTGTACTTGCACTTTATGAAGAATTTCAATTAAGTTATCTTTTCTGGGGAAGAGGATCATATATTCTATAAAAGGCTATACCATGAACAAAGAGACGGATAAATAGAGGGCTTGAACCCGTAATGTGTACTGGAAGGGCTATATAGACAGATGCCTTCCTATTTTCCTTCTTTAATGGACTAATGGATAGATCTAATACGTGAATTATTTTTATAAAACCAAGAAAAAAAAGATTTAGCGAGTGGTACCTCTTTCCTATCTATTTTTCGGGATTTCTTTGCTAACACCTTTCTTTATCTCTCCCCTTAGCTGCTACTTTTTCCCAGTCCAAGCCCAATCAGAGTAGTCGGTGTGCTTGCTCCATTCGGAATAAGTTGCCTAATTTTCTGAAGTTTATCAACAAGGCCAACTTGATACCCTCCTTTCTATTTATTTCAAAAACAATTTGCTCATCCCTTTACCTTGCAATGATATGCTCTATGTACTGCACTGGAGTCACTCCAAATTCACTGGCTTATTCTCCGATTAAGATTTGTTGTACTTCTTAACTAGCATATTTTGTCATTTGGGGGCATATTGCTCCGGTGTAACGAAGGGTGAGCTGACATGAATACTCCGTTTGATCAAAAGACTCACGCATCGATGAAATAGGGTAAGGGTAACACAGCCAAACCATGACCTACAGATGCAACATATGTGTCGGAAGCGTACCCATCCTCTTAACGATCCTCAAGATCATCCTCTTGTAGATATACCTACTTTTATGTTTAAACAAGACAAAAATATAAAGATAGTAATAAATATATTAATATAAGTTTACGATATTACCTCACGCTTTACATGGCAATAAGTCGATCGATCTTGTCAGCTCGCCTCGTCAAGGAAATCAACATGTCTCAATAGTTTCTAGATGTGTCAAACATAGGTGGGATTGATCGGTGAGGTGATGGTGTTAGGGTGGTGGTGATGATCAGTGTGGTGGTGGTGATGAGGGTCCTAGTGCCTTTGACTGTGACTGAGTAGCAGTAGTAAACTCAGAGTAAAAAAATAGAAAAAGCCACCCATCAGTCGGACGCTGCCTCTGATACCGTAGGCTACAGATTCCTAGGAGGTCCGTCAACCGTAGTAACACCATATCAATTTATCAAGTCAAAAATATGTTAAAACTGAGAAACTGAAACTAACTACTAATAGATAGAAATAAGAAACAAATTACCAAGTTTTGGAGTGTCACACACTCCTCAAATGTATCCTTCTTCGGATGATACCAGTAAATATCCCTAGGAATCCCATCCTCGACCTTCCTGGAATGAGGGCATACTTGCCTCAAGAATATCTCACAAATCCAATTCTGCAATTTTCAAGTTTATCTGTGTTTGTTAAGTTTAAATTAACTAGATATCAATATAAAACAAATAATTGATACCTTGAATGCCCAAATGAATCCAGTAAGTGTCTATTTAAGCCTTGGTGCGAGTATAAGGTTTTTAAAAGGGTCTGCTAACTCTTTGTACGTAAAATCCTGAATACGAGAACCCCAAGGAAATTGTGCCAAACCATCTAAATCCTCGATGAAATGTAGATACGTGTTGTCAATCTTGTAATGTGGTTGCTTACCCATAATTCCTAACTTTACGGTTAGAATAATAGTTAGTCTGGCTTGATCCTCGTCACTAGTCTCTAGCGTCGTATTGTTAAAACGGACCTGGATAGCTCGAAAGGTCAACCTGGCTTCAGCAAGCACTTCTGGTAAACGCTGATGTCTAATATAAGGCGTCATCTTCCTAACCTTATCAGGAACATAATGATCCATGCCGGTCTGCGCACCAAATCTAAAATCAGTCATCAAACGAAATTTACATTGATCGAAACCTTACCATCAATGAACGGGACAATGCAAACCAAAGATCATCGTGCTCGTCTTGAATTTCGACCCTTCATGTTCGTCACTTCTTCTTCTGAAGCAGATGTACATAGATCGATTCGTTGTCTGTAGACCGGACATGTAACCACAGGATGAAAATCGTATGACCGAAAAGTGTCCATTGTGTCGGCGCCAACCGGGTTACCATGGTTCTAAGTTTGCTGATATAGTTCCTCATTGTAAGCTCGACCGGTATAACGTGTATCCTGAAAACAATCAACGAGGAGCATCAAACAAACAGAAGAAAACGGGGCACCACGAACGTAACATCACGAACACTTCGTGTTACCTGTTGCGTGGTGCGTGCGTGATGCTTGTTGCCGAGTGATGCGTTAATGACCCGAAAATGAGTTTCTCATTTTTTTCCAATACATAACAGATAAACTAAGTCTAAACAACATTTATACAACAACCACAATTAATATCTAGTACATATATGGCACAATCGATTTAAAAAATAAAATAACTTAAATGTAAACCAAGTGTTCGGCGAAATGTATTCAAGAAATAATGCATCAAACGAGCTGAATCTTGATTTTATCTGATTGTTTGACATTCTAGAAGATGTGACAATGTCCAGTTTTTTTAGCGACAACTTTTTAAAGTCGGACTTGATGGAGTTATTAAAAAAAAAGCGAACAAAGGGTTTTTGGAGCGTTCATGCGTTCCTGCATAGTATAATATGTAAACGGCTTCTAGATCGAAGTTATTACGAATCGAGTATAGAACGAGCGTAAAAAATGAAGATTTGCTTGAAATTTGGCAAATCGCACGTTTGGTGTGTGTTTTTTTTGCATTATGCATTCAAAAAGATACATGCGCACCATTTAATGGATCAACAAGCATTGAGCGTGTTGCTTAAATAATAGTGTGTCGTACGAGTAAAATCAAATGCTTTAGATAAATGCAAACAAGCATCA
The DNA here is from genome assembly GCF_046630445.1 of Rutidosis leptorrhynchoides. NCBI lineage: Eukaryota > Viridiplantae > Streptophyta > Magnoliopsida > Asterales > Asteraceae > Rutidosis > Rutidosis leptorrhynchoides. The sequence goes on from NC_092334.1 coordinate 458,744,244, forward strand.
CGCAACGACCAACACGCATCATGCGAAGTGTGTGGTCAGGGACATATTTGCAATTACTAAAATTCATGAACATATTGTTAAACACTTTGGAATTTAGAGACATTTTGACCAATTTCATCTCACTATGATATATTAATTGTCTTCCACTCCTCATGTAAATAGTTAAGTTGATAATTTTTAGTTACTGATACAAAACTTAATGTGAATTAAAATTAATTATAACCTAATGTGTTTCAAAATTTAACATTATGGGAATACAAATAATAAAAATTTAGTTACACGTTTTTATAACGGATTTGTTTAATTATAGTCCTAAAACCCATATTTTAGAAAATATATACTGTAATATTATTGGTCCATATGATTTATCTAATTATACTAATAATCCTTTTCTGAGGAATATTCATTTGAGTCCATAAATTAAGTTGAGATTCAAGGGACCAATGAGAGCGCGACAAGTGTCGCGAAAATCACATGTGATTGAAAAAAAAATTCAAAAATTATTTTAAAAAAAATAATTTGTTTTAATTTTTTTCGAATTTTTTTAAAATTTTTTTTTTTTACAATCACATGTGATTTACCTGCACAATCACATGTGATTGAATTGTACAATCACATGTGATTGGATTTGCTATGCATAATCACATGTGATTGACATGCATAATCACATATGATTTAAAAAAAAATAATTCGAAAAAAAATTTTGAAAAAAAAATTTTCGAAATTTTTTTTTTCTCAATCACATGTGATTTTCGCGCCACATGTCGCGTTCTCATTAGTTCCCTTGTTTTCAAGCAAATTTATGAATGCAAGTGATTATAACTCATCATTTTCTTTTTAAAATTACCGATAGTCTTTATGATTCAACAAAATGCATGGGCGCATGGCTATAGTACTAAACATAACGCCAGTTTAATTGTTCTTTAAATTATTAATGCGCTCTGCACATGGTGGGTAATACATACCGCCCTTTTTAGATATACTCAAAACCTCAAACGCATATCGCTTACATACTCCAACAAAATTAACCATCACTAATTTAATAATAATAATACCTTTTAATTAGGTACGAATTAAAAGTAGAACGAATCAAATACGAGCGTGTAAATCGATTACGAAGTGTTTTAGTGCTTCAAAGGAAGTTGCTTGTCATGAGCCACGACATATTTTGTACTTGTCTACATACAAAGTTACACACGATATATGCTATCTTTCGAGTTGTTTGAGAGGCTGAACTTTGAGGATTCTATCTCGAGTTTAATTTTTAGAAGAGGTGAACTTTGAGGATATTTTTCAAGTTCAAATCTCCTCGAGGGTATTTACATGGACACGTATTTAGATGGACCCATCGTGTGCAAGGAACATTTTAACCGAACAATTAAACTGACGTTAGATTTAGAATTAAAGCCGTGTATTTATCAAATCACAACGACTACCGGTATAATTTTAAAAAGGAAAGGACTACCTGTATTGGGTAAATAACAGCGACCTATAATATTATTTACTCTTAGAAAAATAATGTAAAATAAATTTTAGTACAATTAGTATAGGTTATATTACAACAAACTAGGTTTTTAGTCCGTGAGATGCACAATCGTTGAAAAATTATTCATAATATTATTTGTAATTATGAAACGACCGAGAACCACTAACGAAAATCGACGCTATTTTTTTTTAAAGTTGGACAGTCACCAGGTGTAGGCCACTGGAGCGGCGCGCTAGGTTGTGGAGCGGCGCTCCACTTCATTGCACCAGGTGCCCAAAATACCAGTTTGCAGCCGGGATTAAAACCCCTTATGTCGTGCGGCGCGCGAGTTTTTGGAGCGGCGCTCCATTGCACTGGAGCTGGAAGTGCAGTTTTCATCTTAAAAACCAAATCACAATTTCATCAAATTACAAGTCTTGGTGTTCCCAAAACCCGCTAACAAAGTTTACAAAAACATACAAGTTTTCATGAGTTTTCGACATAGGGTACCACATGACCCATAAAACGCTAAGTGTTTAACTTGACCCAAAATATAACAATTTGACCCAAAAGAGAGCATGATCATCCAGGCCAGCTACTAAAATCAAAGTCTCATCCATAGCTACTCCAAGGTCTGTTAGGACCCCGAAATATGTATAATATTAATGTGAAACAAGTTTATTAGATGGTTCCCTAGAAGAAGACTATATAAGGAACCTTAGTAGTCCTAATTAGATAGTCATTGTATTGTAAACTAGTTTAAGAAGCTGTAGAATATAAATCTACCGATTGTCTCTAATACAGAATATGTTCTTTACCTTACCGAGTCTCACTATTTTCAATCACATCTTCAATTCTCACTATGATATGACCTATCATTTGGTATCAGAGCGTCCAGGGAGTGATATTACATCACTATATCGATCCAGAGATTGAAGATTTTGAATCTGAACACATTTGATTAGTTTGAATCGCATTCGATATCATCGATTGTGATAATCTGACGTTCAGATTAGTGTGAAAAGCTCAGCGAAGGTTAATTAGGTGTATTAGAAAGTGTTTCGATCATCATTACAGCTTTACAACAACAATTATGGAGAATCAAGCTGATTTTAGAGTTCGTGGCTAAAACTCTCGGTTTTGATCAATTCAAGCTTGATTCTGTGTTTAAGTGAAGATCAGAGGATTCAGTAGTGTTCGTGAGGTGTTTAATCATAAACTTGACGGTTCAATTTCATTAATTCTTCAATTTTTGAAGATTTGATCTACATTCGGTATATTAACTGCCATACCGAGTCTGCTTCAAAGTCAGAAATTCTCTTCAAGTGTTGCATATTGTGGTGTGTTTGTGGTTCTATCACATTCGGTTTGATTAAACACAACTAGTTGGTGTGGTTTGAGCAAGGATTCGATTATTTTTCTAAGTTTTACACTTAGACTTGGTTTATCAACTGCTACAGTTGACATTTGGTATCAAACACACTCGGTTTCATTGATATTTTACTTGTTACTAACTTGTTTCCTTATGCAGCAAGGTTACCGAGTCTGTTTCAAAGAGTTAAGCATTGAATTGGATTCTTTTGAGTTCAAACTTTACAGAATTTGGCTACCGAGCCAGATACCGAACCAGAATCTCAGTTATACTTGATATATTTGGGGTTAAGTGTTCTAAGGCTTCATATTCTGTATTTACCGAGTCTTTACCAAATCAGTGTGAGATACTCGTCATTCTTATCAGTTTCTGATACAGAATCTGATATACCGAATCTGCTACAGTACCGAACCAGATACCGAATCTGATTTTCTGTTAGATTTTTCTGAACTAGAATCTTAAATTATGTGATATAGCGAATCTTTACCGAATATACGTCAGTTTTTGTCAATATGTCTACTCAAGACACTTTTATCATTGGATCAGATTCCAGACCTCCAGTGTTGTTTGATGGCAAGTACAATCAGTGGTCTCATCGTACTCAGTACATAGACTACAAGGGTGAGAAGGCAAAGTACATATGGGCTTCACTGAAAGAAGGTCCAGTTGCTGAATTTCATCCAGATACTGGTATGCCAATTCCAGTCTATGAACTTTCTTGAGAGAAACGTGAGAGAGCTCAGGGTGATATTGAGGCTAAAAATGTCATCATGCAAGCCATCCCGTATGAGTTGTTTGAAAATATTGACAACAACACTACTGCTAAAGACATATGAGAAGGCTATGACATGTCTGATGTTACCAAATTGAATAAGGCTCTAGGACTTTATGAAGATTTCAAGCAGGAACCTGAAGAACTACTCAAGAATACCTCAAGATGTTTCAATGGTGTTCTGAATGAGTTGAAAAGGTACAAGATTACTAAAGTGAATGCTGAGATCAACATGAAGTTACTCAAAAAGCTCAATATTGATTGGCTTCCTTATGGAACAATCATTCAATCTACTAAAGAGATTGATAAGCTAAATATTCATGAGCTTGTTGGAGTACTTATGCATTATCAACCTGCTGTGTCAAAACTTCAAGCGAAAAGGAAAGAGTCTTCTCCGAGTGATCCACTTGCTCTCATTGCTAAGAAGAAGAGCAAATCTTACAACACTTCTAAAAGCTTATCCAAGAAAGTACTTGTTGAAGAATCAACAGATTCTGAAGAGCTAAATCTTTCGGATGTTGATGATTTTCACCTTGAACTAGTCAAGATGGCAGCAATGTTCACCAAAGCCTTGAACAAGTACAAGTTCAAAGGCAAATCCAGCAACCAACGCAAGAATTCATTATCTTCCTCATACTACAAGAAACCTAATTTCTCAAAACATCAACATACTGATGATTCTAAGAAGGATGATTCAATCTGCTATAATTGTGACAAAGCTGGCCATTTCTCTCGTGAATGCAAAATGCCTAAAAGCAAGGATGCAGCTTACTGCAAGAAGAAAATGTTAATGGCAAAGGTTGTGGAAACTGGGGGAGTGCTAAAATCGGTTGATGATACTTGGTTTGACTGGACGGATGATTCAGAATCCGAGGTGGAACATGAAAATGTCTGCAAGGTGACCAAGCTGATCAAAGCAAAGGAAGCAAGGGAGAACTCCGACTCAACATTTGATGATGATGAGGTACAATTAACTGATATCCCATCGAATTTTATCAAAGTGCAAACATGATGAAGAACTTAGTCTCAATGTCAAAAGAGATAAAAGGTTTGAAAACTGAAAACATAACTTTAAAAGATAAAATCAAACTAAATAAGACTAAATCTTCATTATCCAATTCACAATAGGAAGTTAATCGTTTGAGAACCCAACTCAGGTCCATGGATACTGAGTTGGAAGAACTTAAAAAGTCAATTCTTCCGATCAAAATTGAAAGAACGGATTATCCTCTGAAATCCGAACGTCTTGCGAAGAAAGTTCAATTCTTAGAAAAAGATCTTTCTGATTTAAAAAAACAACATGAACCCACTCTTTCCAAATTAAACAAGAAAATTGTTCAATTGAAAGAAACCATAATTATGAAGAAAGCTAAAATTTCACTATTCACTAAAGATTCTTTAAAAATTAAACTCAACTTGCACAATATGAGGAAAAACTTTATCGTCAAGAGCAATCAAGAGCTATCATTAGTATGGAACTTTCAAAACAAACAATCTTTATTAATAGACCAATAAAAATTTATGGTGATAAGTAGGGGTTGGGTTTTGAAGATCCCAAGATGTTGGATGATATTTCTAAAAAGATTCCAGGATTATATCATTCTGATTATTTTCAAGCTGGTTTACCATATCACTTTGTTCATGCGTCTGATGTTAATTTTGATGATATTATTGCTATCTATAAAATATTATCAAATTAGCTTGATGTATGAAAAGATTAATGCTAAAATGGGTAAATCAAATCCTGATTTCTTGAAAGAACTTGTTGAACATGAAGAGAACATGCTAAATGTTGATTATGTGCCTAAGCGTAGATTAGTTTATATTCTGACCCTAATGCTAGAGAAATACATTTTGATGCTTGAAAAGGAAGTGTTTGGCACATCTAGTTCTAGTATTACAATAAATGAGGAGTTTGATCAACCTGCTATTAAAGATAAACCAACTATATCAGCCTTAATTGCATGTCATGTTTCAAAAGTGAAAATCGGTGAAGACGTAGCACATGAATTGAATGACTTAACGAACAAGTTTGCAACTAAGTTAGACAAGATTGAAATTAAATTGAAACTTGATAAGTCAAAATCACTAGGTCAAAAGGCTTTAGATGAAAAGGTAGAACCTAAGGTAGAACCACAAGATGAACCTAAGCCTGAAAATTTAGACTTGAATCAAGTTGATAAACTTGAAAGAGAAAATGTTGAATTGCAACTTAGATGTCAAACTTTGAATCAAATGCTTAAGATGTGTGATAAACTTCCACCACTTCCTAGGAAAGAATGTTGATATTGGCTAAAAAGTCACGTTTGCACCCCGATATTAAAGGCCAAAAATAACCACTTCGCCGGTTAGAATTGAAGAACAAGTAATTACGAAGACGGTGCAAAAAGAATCAAGAGAATCGGAACTAAAATGAAGATTCTAGAGCGAAAACGGTGAAAGACAAGAAATCGAGTTACGATCCAGGGAACCAGGCAAGCCAAACGGTCTACCAAATGGCCTGCTAAATGGCCTGCCTCACTTAAAAACGGCCTGCCAAATGGCTTGCTAGCCGTTTGCAGGAAAAATCCTAGCTTATTTAAAGGGTCTTTGTCATTCATTCTAACACACACTTCAATTCACTTCTTTCTCTCTCTTGTACAATATTAGTCATACTTTCAAGGTCTTCGACTCCGTGCGGGAAACCTAGTACCCGGAGAAGAACGCCGAAGATTATATTAGGAGCGGTCTAGAGTTTGAAGTTGTCACTTTTGTATTCAGAACTCATTTATTCTACTGGTACTTCTATCCTTTATCTTTATATAATGTCTTCTATCATTATATTCTGTGATATTGTTACCATGATTAGCGAGTAGTTTTCTTTAGTGTATGCTATTATGTAAGCAGTTATAATGTCGAAATAATGTTATGGTTTGTGTATGTTGTCGAAATGCTTTTCGATTATGCTTTAAACTCAATCGCTTTTCTAACTAATAGAACGTAGTTATTGGCTCTGTTACCGGGAAGTCACGAACCCCGATTCAGAGTACACTATCTGTATCACCCCTTGGTAAGAGAAGTCTTTCGGATACAATGTAAGATCGACTGAGGCACACCAGTTGTAGTAAGTCTATCGAGCTTTGGATTCCGACTGAGGACTCTTTCGTAGTGAAACATCTAACTAGACCCTTAGTACATTGTCGGTCCCAGACCATGCTTGTGTAGTCACTAAGCATATAAACTTCGTACGTTCATGCTGAAGCACAGCGATTGTAGTAAGGTGTACCTCTGCTAAGTAAGGCCATGGAACCCGGACAGTGTTGATTAGTACACTGTACCATAACGCGGTCTCAAGCATTGCACCCTGCTTGAGGGATTTTTAGTTAATTAAGGAACTGTTTATTTGGACACATAAAGGATTGGACTGTTAGGATGACCTAACGTGTTCATGGAAGTTAACTTGACTTGGCCATGGTGTTCTTTATGGTTGAACTCTTTTTAAGGGCCTAACTATCTTTTAAAACTAATCATTAACGAAAGCATTGAAACACATCACGTCTCTCGAATATGGTAAACCATGTATTCTATTATGTTAAAAAAGTTTAGACCTTTGTGGAATGTTAATACGTCACCCAACCGAGTCGCTCAATTGGATGAGCCGTCTGAACGTGTATGCCTGTAGTCAGACTGCATGGGCATCGTACCTATTCATGAGCCAGCATTCCATAATCTCGGCAGAATAACTGATGAAATCATAGTATGCACTTACTTTAACCTTATCTGAATTACAAATTTTATCGCATTTACTTTATCTGTCTTATAAATTACAAAATCCCAAAATTAAGTAACCACTACTCCTTCATAACTATCTTAGGCTTTAATATAGGTTCGATTCTACTGATATCTCAAAAATACGACTCTAGGTCATACTTCCTTTACTCATACTAAGGAGTAGTACCATTTAGGCCCCGCTAAATATAAATTTAAAACAGTACTCCCCTCTTGGTGGTTGATTCTGACGTATTGCGACCTAACGACACCGCAAAAATAAAACCGTCCATTTCGGCCATATCAAGAGGGAAGCTAGTTTTTGGCGCCGCTGCCGGGGAACTGGTATTAGACAATACTGGTCTCTATCAAACTTATTCTCAAGCATTTAGTGGTGTCTAAGAAAGACAATTATACACGGACTTGGTTGTTGGATTTTCCGAACAGTCTCCAATTATATTTGGACCAAAAGGATCCTGCCTCTCCGTAGTCGGCCTGGCCACTTGGTTTGTTGAATAGTTTGTGCGGAGCTCTGTTATCGAGATACCAGGGAATCAGTAGCTAGAACCAAAAACATATTCAACCTTAGGATAGTTAGTTAAATTAGATTACTTTAAATTAGACTACCTTAGATTAAGATTACCTTAGACTACCTTAGATTACCTTAGATTACTTTCGAAATCTAGTTTATCTGCTTAAAATTAAAAACAAAAGGCATACCCAGTGTATGACCCAAACCCGATCTAGACCAGGGCCGTTGTTATTCGTACCTAATCCAGGCGCAATAATCTCTAAAGCATGCAAGGAAGCACGAATCAGAAATTAAATGGCGTTACGCGTTACTTTAGCAGAAAATACAAAACCCTCGATTGAAGGTCAAGGAGGACCAATCAGATTTCCAGAGATTCAAGGACACTCGTTCGAGTTAAAACATCACATCATCCAGCTCATCCTAAATAGCTGTCAGTTTCATGGACTACCGAATGACGATCCTAATTCTCACCTTTATAAATTCATATCTCTTTCGAACTCCTACAAACAGCCAGGGATAGGACAAGATATAGTCCGGCTATACTTGTTTCCCTATTCTCTCACTCATCATGCTCAAACATGATTCGAAGGACTGGAAAAAGATTTCATCACGTCATGGACGGAGATGGCTACTAAATTCCTAACCAAATATTTTCCTCCTTCTAAACAAACCAAACTAAAGAATGATATCATTAACTTCAAGCAAAGTTATGATGAATCTCTTTACACTGCATGGGAGCGATTCAAAACCCTACTGAAGAAATGCCCTAATCACCAGCTAGAACGGTCATCTCAAAACTGTACCTTCTACAATGGTCTTACGGTAAATCATAGGACGACGATCGATGCAGCAGCTCAAGGAAATCTAATGAACCAAACATCAGACGAAGCATGGGAATTGCTTGAGAATATGACAATGCATCATCATGACCAGAACAGTGGTGAAACAAGTTCATCATCTACCCCACTCTCTGCACTTAACAATCAAACAGCGGCCATCAAATCCCTCACGGATAAGATGGAATCTCTCGCTAAACAACTCGGAGAATTGAAGACGCAGCCACAGCAGCCAAGCTTAGGCTTGTGTTAATTGTACCAACCCGCAACCTACTGAAGAATATCAAGTTAAGTACGAAAACCCTAACAGTTTAGTCTGTTACGTTCAATACCCAACTCGTCCACCAAATCCCGGATTCAATCAACAACCTAGGGTTAATCAATTTCAACGAAGCACACCAGACATGCTAGTGATTTACGTAACAATTGATCACCATGCTGATCTGATTATCAAAGAGTTACGAGACGCAGTTACAGAGGAAGTAAGGCACAACAATCCGTTCTTTCATCTTGAACCAGATCGCGTCAACATTTCCACCTATGTTACGAAGCAGATATCACGTATCTTCAACGAATCCACAGATCTAAGTTTCACATTCAAAGCCGGATGTCGGGAGATATACTCAAAGGCGATGACATTAATGCTCGGGTCAGGATTGCTGTTCACTTCTTTTCAGCTTCGTCTTTTAACAAATTTGTACAAAGCTACAGACTCTTACTGTGGAGATCACCATTTCGAAGATTTCGAGATTCTAAAGATACAGTTTCTAACATTGTTTGAAGACCTCCGAAATGAGCATCTCATCAGAGAAACAATCACTACCAGCACTTACTCTATGATTGACATTCATGGGTTAACCATTAGAGCCGTGGATCATATTCTCATCGGACTTCAAGACATATCACGAGCCGAAACTGCGCACTACTTATCTTACAGAAGATCTTCAAGATAAGTACCGGATCTTCTACCACTATTGGTCCGATACTTTCGCAGGATTTACCCACCAAGACTCACATTCCCTCGAGAAGACCAAGATTACAACCATCAGCGAGGAATGTTTTCTTTCTAAGGCATCACTACGGTCGAGCCAATGACCTTAAACAAAAGCACTTCTCGGGAGGCAACCCGTGTAATAAAGTAGAGTAGAAGAATAAAGAATGACAAACGATTGATAAAAGACGCAAGGATTAAAAGCCAGCCAGTATCATCACAAGCAACATCTGCTAGGGGTACTTCTTTCTTCCGGCTACTAGCTCAAAATTTAAACTATTCCACATCCTAGCTTATCACTAAGTGTGAGATCCCAACCCACTTAAACACTAGACAAATACTCCCAAATCTTCAACTAAAACTCCTAAGTGTGGGATATACTAGGAACATTGAGGACAATGTTCGTCTAAGTGTGGATGTTGTTGGTTTAATCTTTTTATGCTATATTAAAATAACCCATTACGAAGATTCTAAGTTCTTAAGCCAAATTTCAAAATTTTTAACAAAAGAAAGCCTTTTCGAAAAAGTATTTTTGAAAGCCCAAAACGTTTGTAAATAAAAGTAAGGCTTAAGTAGGGTGAAAATCTTGTTAGGTTGAACCAAATCTCTAATAGAGCATTGCATGACTAAGGCATTATTGACCTAAATTGATTATGGTGAGGTACCCCAAATAAGATCAGCATTCAGCTTTAATGCTTCACTGTTTTCCGTTGAGAGTGTCGATGTCTGTGCTCAGAATCAGAACTTGCTTTAGATCTACATTTCCAAAGCAGCGAAACATGATTCAGTTATAATCAGAAGAGCTAGCCATTTGTCAGAAAAATAAGCCTTTCGCACCTCCACTACTTGCACTCCACATTACTCGAAAAATTCAGAAAATGAGATTCCTTCTGAAAACCCGATGTTATAAACCTCTCAAGTATCACGGCAAAGGTCTTGAAAAAAGTTTACCGGCAAAAAGCTTCTCGAGATGAAATCTGAAAAAAAAATTCAAAGTTCTGAAAAAGGGAGCAGAACTTATAAAGAGAAACGCCGAAGAAAAACTTGACCGAAAATGATTATCAAAAGTTCAAAAGTGCTTCTCAAACATTTTAGCACTCCTATCTATCCGAATAAAAGTCTGCATAAAGACTACCCTTTTTCTCACCCCTCAAAAACAACTTCACTACCACTCTAAAATCCATTTCCATTATTGACAAATGACCTAGAAGCTAAGATTACTACCGTTCTCACATTAGTAGCAAGGATTTGAGTCTTTATCAAGCCTATGACAATGGGTGCAGCATGACTGTCTATGAGTGAATTCATTTCTTAGATCTATAGGGAACCCTAAACACTTGTGTGATTTGAGTGACCTCCTCGCATGCTTGCAGAGATAGTTTCAATCATAACATAGATGACTCACCTTATCTTTCGCTCTTATAATAAAAAGCAAACCGCTTAGGCTATTAGAAAAGAAACTCCGAAAAGATTTCTTAAGGTAAAATGAGAGTTTGCTTGAGGACAAGCAAAGTTTAAGTGTGGGATATTTGATATCGGCTAAAAAGTCACGTTTTTACCCCGGTATTAAAGGCTAAAAAAAGAAAGATTCGAACTTTGTTGGCAAAATACCCACTTCGTCGGTTAAAATTGAAGAACAAGTAATTACAAAGATGGTGCAAAAAGAATCAAGAGAATCGGAGCTAAAACGAAGATTCTAGAGCGAAAACAGTGAAAGACAAGAAATCGAGTTACGATCCAGGGAACCAGGCAAGCCAAACGGCCTACCAAATGGCCTGCCTGCCATTTGCAGGCAAAGTCCTAGCTTATTTAAAGGGTCTTTATCATTCATTCTAACACACACTTCAATTCACTTCTTTCTCTCTCTTGTACAATATTAGTCATACTTTTAAGGTCTTTGACTCCGTGCAGGAAACCTAGTATAGGGAGAAGAACACTGAAGATTGTATTAGGAGCGGTCTGGAGTTTGAAGTTGTCACTTTTGTATTCGGAACTCGTTTAATCTACTGGTACTTCTATCCTTTATCTTTATATAATATCTTCTATCATTATGTTCTGTGATATTGTTGCCATGATTAGAGAGTAGTTATCTTTAGTTTATGCTATGATGTAAGCAGTTATAATACCGAAATAATGTTATGGTTTGTGTATGTTGTCGAAATGCTTTCCGTTTATTCTTTAAACTCAATCACTTTTCCAACTAATAGAACGTAGTTATTGGCTCTGTTATTGGGAAGTCGCGAACCCCGATTCAGAGTACACTATCTGTGTCACCCTTTGGTAAGAGAAGTCTTTCGGATATAACGTAAGATCGACTGAGGCACACCGGTTGTAGTAAGTCTATCGAGCTTTGGATTCCGACTGAAGACTCTTTCGTAGTGAAACATCTGACTAAACCCTTAGTACATTATCGGTCCTAGACCATGCTAGTGTAGTCACCAAGCATATAAACTTCGTATGTGCATGCTGAAGCAAAGCGGTTGTTGTAAGCTGTACCTCTGCTAAGTAAGGCCATGGAACCCGGTCAGTGTAGATTAGTACACTGCACCATAACACGGCCTCAAGCATTGCACCCTGCTTGAGGGATTCTTAGTTAATTAAGGAATTGTTTCTTTAGACACATAAAGGATTGGACCGTTAAGATGACCGTGCGTGTTCATGGAAGTCAACTTGTCTTGGCCATGGTGTTCTTTATGGTTGAACTCTTTTTAAGGGCCTAACTATCTTTTAAAACCAATCATTAACGAAAGCATTGAAACACATCACATCTCTCGGATATGGTAAATCATGTATTCTATTATGCTTAAGAAAGTTTAGACCTTTGTGGAATGTTAATATGTCACCCAACCGAGTCACTCAATCTGATGAGCCGTCTGAACGTATATGCCTGTAGTCAGACTGCACGGGCGTCGGGGGTAAGGGACGTTGCTATCTATTCAGAATCTTCAAGCCTATCGCATTACCCAGTGACATATCTTACGACAGGGTTTAGGACAAGTGTAATGAATACAAGGCCTCTACCTATTCATGAGCCAGCATTCCATAATCTCGGCAGAATAACTGATGAAATCCTAGTATGCACTTACTTTAACCTTATCTGAATTACAAATTTTATTGTATTTACTTTATCTGTCTTATAAATTAGAAAATCTCAAAATTAAGTAACCACTACTCCTTCATAACTATCTTAGGCTTTAATATAGGTTCAATTCTACTGATATCTTAAAAATACGACTCTAGGTCATACTTCCCTTACTCATACTAAGGAGTAGTACGATTTAGGCCCCGGTAAACATAAATTTAAAACAGTACGCCCCCCCTCTTGGTGGTTGATTCTGACGTATTGCGACCTAACGACACCGTACAAATAACACCGTCCATTTTGACCATATCAAATGTACTTATGCTTTTAATGAAGGTGAAGTTGTAGTTTCTGCTGAGGACTTGTGTCTTGCGATTCAAAGTCTAAATCGTAAGATAGTTCTACTAAAGCAGGTTAACACACATAAGCATGATTCTTTACAAGCACACACATCACAAATGACTTCTACTTGTGTGAGTGACGAATTCTACTTGTGTGAGTGACTCACTTATAAGGATGCCTTGTATGAATAAAGTTTCTGAGTGTGCTAGAGGGATTGATAAGAAGGTTAAGGGGAAACAAAAATCTAATGCTTCTAAACCCATTACCATTCTTAAAAATACTTTACGTTCTCAACTTGAGAAAAGTATTTCAAAAGTTTCACCTTCAAAGCAATTTATTATTAAGAAGGTACATCATCCAGATGGTTCATGTTTTACGAAAAAACTTCCTCTGATGTTAATGTCAAAACATACAAAGGAAAGTCTTTTAAAGAAACCAACGAAGTCTTTAAAACAACACACGAGTCCAAAACCTAATTTGAGGGAGTATGAGGTAAACGAAAGTAAAATCAAAATGGAAATTTTGCAAAGTCAATATACTCAAATGACAACTAAAAAGTTTGGACGTCTCACTAACAAAGGTGTTTTTTGTGTCACAGGTTATAATCCAAACTTGAATTACAAGTCTGTATGGGTTCCTAAGTCAAAGACTAAGAAAGTAGCAAACGAAAATAAGAAATCTGCTAGTCGACCTAGGAAGTCATCACATATATTTCAATTTTCTTTTGTGAACAAAACATCTACTTGGAATAAGTTGTGTGTTAAGACTTCTGATGATCATGAAAAGCTTGAGATTGCTTATGATGCTTCATGTAATGTGATTTTAAATAGCTTTAACATCTAATTGCATGATGCATTACGTGATACATTTATTTGTGATTCAAAGTTTGTTGCTGGTACTAACCGTAGAGGACCGAAGAAAATTTGGGTACCTAAACTCTAGGAAACTTAACGTTTATAGGGTTTTGACATCTGTGTGTGGTATATCGACTCCGGTTGTTCTCAGAACATGACGGGCGATAAATCCTTGCTTGTAAATTTTGTTGACAAATTCCTCGGAACGGTTACATTTGGAAATGATGAGATTGCAGCGATAACGGGTTATGGAGATTATGTGAAAAATGGCTTAACAATCAAACGGGTCTCGTATGTTGAGGGTTTAGGTTGTAGTTTGTTTAGTGTCAGTCAATTCTGCGATGGAGATCTCAAAGTTCTCTTCGAACGTCGTCAATGCTCGATGCAATCCACCGATGGAAATGATCTCATTGTTGGTAAAAATTGTGCTTAACTATACACTATTGACCTCAATGATGCACCAACACATGGAAACTTGTGTTTGGTTATTTGTTCCACAAAAGAAAATTCGTGGTTATGGCATCACCGGATGTCACACCTAAATTACAAGGGTATCAATCGACTGGTCTCTAAAGACTTGGTTGATGGTATTCCTAGCTTTCAATATGATAAGCATCATGTGTGTCCATCCTGTACAATGGGTAAGATGAAACGGACTAATCATCTACTTAAGAAAGTCCCAAATACTACAACGTCTTTACATTTATTGCATATGGACTTATGTGGACCCATGAGGGTTTCTAGCCTCGGTGGCTGGAAACATGTACTTGTCATTGTAGATGACTACACCCGATTTACATGGATTTTTCTTTTGCGGACCAAATCTGAAACCCCCGCCATTATCATTGAGTTCATCAAGAAAACTCAACGCTTTTTTAACACACTTGTTAAGAGCATCAGAACTAATAATGGGACGGAATTTAGGACTGACTTGCTTGATAGTTATTTGAAAGGCCAAGGCATTGAATATCAGTTTTCTGCTGCAAGAACCCCCCAACAGAATGGAGTAGTCGAACGACGTAATCGCACGTTGTGCGAGGCAGCTCGAATGATGCGTGCCTACTCCAAACTACCTCCAAAATGTGGGGGTGGCCATTTCTACTGCTTGTTATACCCAAAATCGCTGCATTATCAACAAACGTTTTGATAAAACTCCTTATGAGTTGCTATATGGTAGACGCCCTAATGTCAAATATTTCCGTGTATTTGGTTGTATATGATATCTGCTTAATGATTTTGACATCCTCGAAAAGTTAGATCCTCATGGCAATCAGGCTATATTTCTCGGTTACTCGTCAAACAAGGTTGCTTATTGTGTCTATCACAAAAGGACAAAGACGATTAAGGAAAGCATTAATGTTCGTTTTGATGAGTTATCAGGGATGGCTTTTGAACAACTCAGTTCAAAACCCGATCCTAACCTGGCTACTACTTCTTCCGCGCAAAACTAAATTTTCTCGAAGAAGGGTGTTCCTACGGTAACTACAGAGGAGTTGGATATCTTGTTTGATAGTCTTTATCCTCTTCAACGGAACTCAGACGTTCATGCCGTCCCTGAAACACGAACAAAATCAATTACTGTGGAGACACAACCAAGTCTCTATGATGAAGATACAACACCAACTGATTCACCTGTTGCTACTTCATCCTCCCTTCCACTTCCTGATGATACTCTTGAACCAACTCAAAATAGATCACTTGATACAATTCCAGTTGTTTCTCCAGAAACTCAAACTGACCCATTAGACAATTTACATCAGAACAAGAGGATGATGGCTCGACGTCAACAAAGGTTGATGTTTTAATGGATACCACTGATGTAGGATCTCTTCCACATACCAACCAATGGACTAAAAGTCATCCAATTGATCTTATCATTGGTGATGCTACTGCTCGAGTATCAACTCAAAGGGCTACTCGGAATATGTGTTTATATACTGCCTTTCTTAGTAAGATTGAACCAATTTTGGTTGCTCAAGCCTTACTTGATCCAAACTGGGTGATAGCAATGCAAAAAGAGATAGGAAAATTTGAACGTTTGAAGGTGTGGCGATTAGTTCCAAGTTCAGTGGGTCAACGACCAATCGGGGTTAAGTGGATCTTCAAGAACAAGAAAGATTCTGATGGGGTTGTGCTTAGAAATAAGGCACGTCTTGTGGCCAAGGGATATCAACAACAAGAGGGTATTGATTATGATGAGACATATGCTCTGGTTGCAAGATCGAGGCCATTCGTTTGTTTCTTGCTTATGCTTCTCATATGAGGTTCACGGTGTTTCAAATGGATGTCAAAAATGCTTTTCTGAATGGTAATCTTCAAGATGATGTTTACGTTGATCAACCAGTAGGCTTTGTCAATTCTATTCATTTGAACCACGTCTACTACTTGGAGAATGCTTTGTATGGTCTAAAGCAAGCACCGCGTGCATGGTATGAGACCTTGACAAAGTATTTACTGGAAAATGGCTTCTCTCGTGGAACAATTGACACAATGCTCTTCATCCGTAAAAATCACGGTCACATTCTCTTGGTTCAAATTTACGTTGATGATATTATTTTTGGTTCCACGTCCCCGACCTTATGCAAAGAATTTGGTGACCTTATGGCCAACAAATTCGAAATGAGAATGCTTGACCAGCTCAATTTCTTCTTGGGGTTACAAGTCAAACAATTACCAAATGACATTTTTATCAGTCAAACAAAATACATTATGTAACATCCCGTTTTTCCCATACGTGAATTAAGGTACATGTTTAATCGATAGTACGTTTATAATTCATTTGTTTACGTGATTAAATGATTTAAAGAGTTAATTTGATGTATACGAGATATGTATATATATATATTACGCATGAGAATGTATGTGTGTATGAGTATACATAAGGTTTAGGAGTGTATTAAGTCTTGTGAGACTATGTAGTGAAGTCTAGGCGAATATATAAAGTGGGAACGAAGTGTACATGTCGTATAAATAATTATTGATTTAAAATAGTCAAAACTGGTTAGTTCAGGCGTATTACCGCGCCGCAGAGGGTGAGTGTCGCGCCGCGACACGTAACACAAATCAAAATCAGGAGTCGATCAAAATAGCTCAAAAATCCTGTGAAACACCATGCCGCGGCTAGAAGTGGTCGCGCCGCGACCTTGCTGCCAGTCTGACTCCGGATTCAGTTTTAAAAAGGGTTAATTCGAGGGTATATTCATCTTTTCGCGTGTGGATCTGATTGGGACATTAAATCTCAGCCACTTATCCATTTTTATTCATTTCTTTTCCATTTTCTTTCTCTATTTCCTCTCAAAACACAAAACTCATTTAGATTCAAAGTGAGATTTGAGAGTGAAGATTTGAGATTTGATCTTTGGAGCAAGAAGTAAAATTATTCTCCTCGTTCTTAGCTACGAGTGGATATTGTTGGTAAGTCTTAACTCCGTATTTTGAGTTTTAGTTGATTATGGCTAGGGTTTGGCCATTTGAGACTTGTAAGACCCATTTGGGGACTTAAAAGGGTGAATTTGGGTTAATTTAGTGTAAGGAAACCCAAATGGTGTTGATCTAGGGTTTGGTCATGTAAATTGAGGTTTGTAAGTGTTAATTGTTTTATTAGTCACTAATACACTTGTAAAATGATGAAAGAGTGTTAATGGGCTATGTTTGACTAAAATTGTAAGTCTAATTGTTAAAACGGGTCAAATGGGTAATGGTTGACCTAGTTGGGTGAGATGGGTATGAAATGCCCATCAATTGTGTTAGTTGGTGTTAGTAGACTCTAATCACTAGCTTTTAGTGATTTATGATGAGTCATGGCCATTAATGGGCGGTTTTGGTGGATGTAAGTCATTTAATGCATTTAGGTCATTAAATGCTAAAGAGTTAAGTGTTGGTTGTTAGTCCACTAGATTGTATGTTAACTAAATGCATAATGTGATAGGTGCATTACATTGAAGGTTGCGAGCTTGATTCCTAGTACACCAAAGGCGATAAGGTGAGTGGAATAATTATATGCGTATATATATAATATATTTATTTGTGTAGCATGAGTTGTGAAGTGTCGACATTCTAAGACACCACATCTCACGTGACGAGTGAAGTGTCGACGTGTTAAGACACCACTCGGGGGTGAAGCATCGATGTGTTAAGATGCCACTCCAATAATTGTAATGGGTGAAGTGTCAACGTGTTAAGACACCACCCGGGGTGAAGTATCGACGTGTTAAGATGCCACCCGTATGGTTAGTGTACGACGTGTTAAGTACTCTAACGGTTGTTATGAACAACGATGGGAAATGCGAGTACCATCCCTTGTATTATTGGTTAACCATGGTTGTGTGTGGTAATGTATCATATTATATTGTTCGAGTATATGCTTTTGTTATGCTAGCTTGTGTGGTCGAAGGTTTGGCATTATACTTGTGATAGCATGATTATTTATATTGCTAGCATGTATGCGGTAAATGCGTAAGTGATTGCAAGTAAGCAGGTTGTATATGTAATCGTATAATTGTTGCACTCACTAAGCATTAGTTTACCCCTCTCATTGTTTATCTCTTTAGATGTAGGTGCGGAGAAAGGAAAAGGGGTAGTTGGGCACTAGTTTCCCTTGTTGGATGATTAGTGAAGCTTTTTGGAAGTCGACCTAGAGTTTTGGGTAGTTTAGCCCCAAACCATGCTCAAGTGTTGTTTGGATTAAAACTATCATTTTAATGGGTCGAACTTGTATTACATTTGCTTATGGGCCTTCGTGCCGTTTGTAAACATTAAACTTGTGATGTTGTTTAAATGGGTTGTATGTAACCGTTTAATTTGGGCGTTGATGGTTTATAAAAAAAAAAAAATTGTCGTGTTGGTTACGGGTTGGGTTGTTTCAAGTGGTATCAGAGTATGGTCTAAGGGATTCAGGCGACTTGAGATAGGTGCCTAGACTTTGACTTTTTGTGTGTGCGCTTTATGCGGGACTTGTAGGACTTCGGGTCGGGTCGGGTTTGGTTAGTGCATAGGTTTATGTGAACTAACCTTGCGCTATTTGTTTTGTGTTGTATTTGAAATCCATCAAGCGAGATAGACGTTGTACTAGCAAGTTAATGCGATATGCTAGCGTAACAATGACTAGCTACCATTGTTACGGGTGCAAGTCGTGTCGAACAAGCGATGTACGGCGATTGTTGAGCAAGATGGGGCGGTAAGGTGTATAAGTGTATATATGTGTCATGTCTTTTCGTTTTGTTGTTTAACCTCTTTCGTTTTATAGAATGAAGATGAGAAACGGACACGACACCGAAAATGGGGGCACGAGTGACGACCCCGAGTTCACGGCCATAGTTGAGGCCATTTTGAAAAGTCATCATGCGGCTTTCCTAGAAGATGTTAAGAAGATGTTTCTAGATACGATTGACGAACAATTAGTCAACGTAGTAAAGGAACAAATAAAGGTTGTCCTTCAAGAGGATAAAGGTTGGAAGGCGGGACTTTTTCTACAAGAATTTCAAAGATTCTCAACCTCCTACTTTTGAGGGTGAACGGGACCCACTTAAGAGTGCCCGATGGATCTCCGATATGGAGGGGGCTTTTCATACTTGTGAATGCCCTCTCGATAAGATGACGAGGTACGGTTGTAGCATGTTGAGAGGTGATGCTAAGTTGTGGTGGGACGCGAAAATCCAACTTTATGGTGAAGAACAATGTATGGAATTCACGTGGGATGAATTCAAGCTGGAATTTTTCATGGAATACCGAACGTCGGCCGATCTTTCAAGGCTTAAAGACGAGTTGCGTACTTTGAGGCAAGGGTCAATGGACTTGAACACTCTTAAGTCCACTTTCTTGGCGAAGACCCAATTTTGGCCGGAGTATGTCGGTAATGATCAAATGTTGAAGGAAGACTTTTACCGAACCCTGAACGATAGCTATCAAGAGAAGATTAGTGTAAACGTGGTGAAAAGTTTTGATGAGTTGTTTAATATGGCCAAAGGTTTTGAGTCGCTTGTCTTGAGAAAAAGTGGCTTTACTTTTGGCAAAAGGAAGTTTGAAGCTACTAGTCAATCGAACTTTTCAAACAAAAAGCACAAGAAGGGCTCCGAGAGTGTTGGTAGTGTGAAGAAGGGTGCTTCCGGAGATTTTGCTTATATGTGCTATAATTGTGGACAAAAGAGTCATATGGCTCGTGATTGTCCAAAACCGTCATCTACAACCAACCTCACTTGTTTTAATTGTGGTAAAGAAGGGCATCGAAGGATGGAGTGTCCCGATTTGCGGGGTGATCATGTTAAGAAATTAGAGAAAGCGGCGGGTAAGGCTCGGGGGCAAAATTATTTGATGACCAATGATGAGGCCAAGCAATCCAATGAAGTTGTCTCAGGTACTTTCATGGTTAACTCTAATCCGGCAAGGCTATTATTTGATAGCGGTGCTAATTTATCTTTTGTGTCGCCTCGATTTGTGTCTAAGCTTAACAAACCGCTAGCTAAGTTAACTCATCCGGTAGAAGTCGAAATAGTGAATGGTAAGACGGTGCTAGGGGTTGATGTGTGTAAGGATTGTAATGTTGTGTTTGGTACCGAAACGTTTAAAATTGGTCTCATTCCGATGACTTTGGGTGAGTTTGATATTGTTGTTGGTATGGATTGGCTCGATCGTTATAGAGCCGATATTGCATGCCATGAAAAGTTCATTTGTGTAAAGACCCCAAGTGGGGGAGAGTTGATTATTCATGGCGATAAACGAAGAAGACTCGTACCATTATGCACTTATGCACGGGCGCGACGTTTACTTAAGAGTGGTGCTATGGTTTTTCTTGCCCATGTGGTTGATACTCGTGATGAACCACCATCTATTCGTGAAATTCCGGTGGTAAATGAATTTGAAGACGTTTTTCCGGATGAGTTACCGGGTGTTTCGGCGGAAAGACAGGTTGAATTTCGCATTGAGTTGGTTTCGGGAGCTACTCCCATTGCTAAAACTCCTTATCATTTAGCGCCGATGGAAATGCAAGAGTTGTTAAATCAAACCCCAAGAGTTACTTGAAAAGGGTTTTATTCGACCGAGTGCCTCGCCATGGGGTGCTCCGGTTTTATTTGTAAAGAAGAAAGATGGTAGCATGCGGATGTGCATCGATTATCGGGAGTTGAACAAAGTGACGATCAAGAATCGTTATTCATTACCTCGGATTGACGATTTGTTTGACCAACTCCAAGGTGCAACCTACTTTTCTAAGATTGACTTACGGTCCGGCTATCACCAAGTGCGGGTCCGTGAGGAAGATATAGAGAAAATGGCTTTTCGAACGCGTTACGGGCATTATGAGTTTGTGGTTATGCCTTTTGGTCTTACGAATGCACCGGCGGCATTAATGGATCTTATGAACTGGGTGTTCCAACCTATGTAGGACAAGTCGGTAATTGTGTTCATTGACGACATACTTGTTTATTCTAAGAGTATGAAGGAACATGAGTACCATTTGCGTGAAGTGTTGAAGACGTTGCGGAAGGAGAAGTTGTATGCAAAATTCTCCAAATGTGAATTTTGGCTAAGGGAAGTTCAATTCCTTGGCCATATTGTGAATCGATAAGGTATTCAAGTAGACCTGGGGAAGATTGAGACGGTGAAGAATTGGGGAAAACCGACTATGCCTACAAAAATTTGAAGTTTTCTCGGATTGGCCGGTTATTATCGTCGGTTTATCCAAGACATTTCTAAAATCGCTTCTCCGTTAACGAAGTTGACAAGGAAGAACGTGAGGTTTAATTGGGAAAACGAGCAAGAAATTGCTTTCCAATTGTTAAAGGCGAAATTGTGTCAAGCTCCGGTATTGGTATTACCGGAGGGAATCGAAGATATGACGGTTTATTGTGATGCCTCATTAAATGGAATCGGGTGTGTTCTAATGCAAAGAGGTAAAGTCATCGTTTACGCCTCTCGACAATTAAAGGACACGAAAATAGATACCCGACTCATGATCTTGAAATGGCGGCGGTGGTTCATGCGTTGAAAATTTGGCGCCACTACTTGTATGGTGTCAAGTGTACGATTTATTCGGATCATAAGAGTTTGAAACATCACTTTAATCAACGAGATTTGAATTATCGTCAACGTAGGTGGATGGATGTGGTAAAGGACTATGATTGTGAGATTATCATCCGGCCAAGGCGAATATGGTCGCGGATGCGTTAAGTAGAAAGAGTCAACATCCGGCAATACGAGTAGGATCGTTACGCATGATTATTACTAACGATTTTCTTGTAAAGCTCGGTGAGATTCAAATTGAAGCTTTTGTTAACAACAAGCATGAGAAACGAATCGTGGGGCAAACGGAGTCCATTACCTTAGGTCCGCATGGTTTGTTGTCCTTTCAAGGTAGAGTGTGGGTACCTAAGATGGACGATTATCAAAAGGTGCTACTTGATGAAGCACATAAGTCAAAGTATTCCGTTCATCCGCGTGCAACAAAGATGTACTATAATTTGAAGAAAGAGTATTGGTGGCCCGGCATGAAACGTGATGTTGTTAAGTATATTGAACAATGTGTCACGTGTTTGCAAGTTAAGGCCGAACACCAAAAGCCGTACGGTAAGCTACAACCATTAGAAGTCCCGAAGTGGAAATGGGAGCACATTACCATGGACTTCATTACCAAGTTACCAAAGACGGCGAGAACCCAATATGATACGATTTGGGTGATAGTTGATCGATTGACGAAGAGTGCTTTGTTTCTTCCCATTCGGGAAACGATATCGTCGGAGACTTTATCCAAGTTGTTTATCAAGGAGGTGATATCGATACATGAGGTTCCTATATCTATTGTTTCGGATCGAGATACTCGTTTCACTTCTCGGTTTTAGAATAAGTTTCATGAAGATATGGGTACTCAATTGAAGATGAGCACGGCGTATCATCCTCAAACGTACGGTCAAACTAAGCGTACAAATCAAACGTTGGAGGATATGTTAAGGGCGTGTGTTATTGATTTCGGTGGTAGTTGGGATGAGCACTTACCATTGGTGGAATTCTCGTACAATAATAGTTACCACACTAGTATTGAAATGCCACCTCATGAGATGCTCTACGGACGTAGGTGTCAAACTCCTATTTATTGGGGTGAAGTGGGTCAACGAGAAATCGGGAGTACCGATTTGGTCCTAGAGATGAATAGTAAGATTGGGATGATTCGGGATCGACTTAAGGCGGCGCAAGATAGACAAAAATCTTATGCCGATAGAGGAAGGCGACCGATTGAGTTTCAAGAAGGTGACATGGTGATGCTAAAGGTTTCGCCATGGAAAGTTGTTATTCAGTTTTGAAAACGAGGAAAGTTAGCTCCTCAGTTTATTGGTCCTTTCAAGGTTTTGGCACGTGTTGGCGAGGTTTCTTATAGACTAGAGTTACCCGAAGAGCTTGCAGGAATCCATAACACGTTTCATGTTTCCCATCTCCGTAAGTGTCTTGCGGATGACTCGACTTGGGTGCCATTAGATGAGATTACTTTGAACAACAAGCTAGAGTATGTGGAAGAACCGATAGCTATTCTTGATGAAAAGGTTAAATTGTTGCGTAACAAAGAGGTGAGGACCTTTAAGGTCCAATGGCCCCATCAAAAGGGTTCCGAGTTTACGTGGGAATCTGAAGAGTTCGTTTTGGTATACCTTCTGGCTTGTCATGCGGCTTGGATCACGAGGACGCGCTCCGATTCAAGTGGGGGAGAGTTGTAACATCCCGTTTTTCCCATACGTGAATCAAGGTACATGTTTAATCGATAGTACGTTTATAATTCGTTTGTTTACGTGATTAAATGATTTAAAGAGTTAATTTTATGTATACGAGATATGTATATATATATTACGCATGAGAATGTATGTGTGTATGAGTATACATATGGTTTAGGAATGTATTAAGTCCTGTGAGACTACGTAGTGAAGTCTAGGTGAATATATAATGCGGGAACGAAGTGTACATGTCGTATAAATAATTGTTGATTTAAAATAGTCAAAACTGGTCAGTTCAGGCGTATTACAGTGCCGCGGAGGGTGAGTGTCGCTCAGCGACACGTAACACAAATCAAAATCAGGAGTCGATCAAAACAGCTCAAAAATCCTGTAAAACGTCGCGCCGCGGCTAGAAGTGGTCGCGCCGCGACCTTGCTGCCAGTCTGACTTCGGATTCAGTTTTAAAAAGGGTTAATTCGAGGGTATCTTCATCTTTTCGCGTGTGAATCTGATTAGGACTTAAAATCTCAGCCACTTATCCATTTTTATTCATTTCTTTTCCATTTTCTTTCTCTATTTCCTCTCAAAACACAAAACCCATTTAGATTCAAAGTGAGATTTGAGAGTGAAGATTTGAGATTTGATCTTTGGAGCAAGAAGCAAAATTGTTCTCCTCGTTCTTAGCTACGAGTGGATAGTGGTGGTAAGTCTTAACTCCGTGTTTTGAGTTGTAGTTGATTAGGGCTAGGGTTTGGCCATTTGAGACTTGTAAGACCCATTTGGGGACTTAAAGGGGTGAATTAGGGTTAATTTAGTGTAAGGAAACCCAAATGGAGTTGATCTAGGGTTTGGTCATGTAAATTGGGGTTTGTAAGTGTTAATTGTGTTATTAGTCACTAATACACTTTTAAAATGATGAAAGAGTGTTAATGGGCTATGGTTGACTAAAATTGTAAGTCTAATTGTTAAAACGGGTCAAATGGGTAATGGTTGACCTAGTTGGGTGAGATGGGTATGAAATACCCATCAATTGTGTTAGTTGGTGTTAGTAGACTCTAATCACTAGCTTTTAGTGATTTATGAGGAGTCATGGCCATTAATGGGCGGTTTTAGTGGATGTAAGTCATTTAATGCATTTAGGTCATTAAATGCTAAATAGTTAAGTGTTGGTGGTTAGTCACTAGATTGTATGTTAATTAAATGCATAATGTGATAGGTGCATTACATTGAGGTTGCGAGCTTGATTCCTAGTTCACCAAAGGCGATAAGGTGAGTGGAATAATTATATGCGTATATATAATATATTTATTTGTGTAGCATGAGTTGTGAAGTGTCGACGTTCTAAGACACCACATCTCACCTGGCGAGTGAAGTGTCGACGTGTTAAGACACCACTCGGGGGTGAAGCATCGACGTGTTAAGATGCCACTCCAAGAGTTGTAATGGGTGAAGTGTCAACGTGTTAAGACACCACCCGGGGTGAAGTATCGATGTGTTAAGATGCCACCCGTGTGGTTAGTGTATGACGTGTTAAGTATTCTAACGGTTGTTATGAACAACGATGGGAAATGCGAGTACCATCCCTTGTATTATTGGTTAACCATGGTTGTGTGTGGTAATGTAGCAAATTATATTGTTCGAGTATATGCTTTTGTTATGCTAGCTTGTGTGGTCGAAGGTTTGGCATTATACTTGTGATAGTATGATTATTTATATTGCTAGCATGTATGCGGTAAATGCGTAAGTGATTGCAAGTAAGCAGGTTGTATATGTAATCGTATAATTGTTGCACTCACTAAACATTAGCTTACACCTCTCGTTGTTTATCTCTTTAGATGTAGGTGCGGAGAAAGGAAAAGGGGTAGTTGGGCACTAGTTTCCCTTGTTGGATGATTAGTGAAGCTTTTTGGAAGTCGACCTAGAGTTTTGGGTAGTTTAGCCCCAAACCATGCTCAAGTGTTGTTTGGATTAAAACTATCATTTTAATGGGTCGAACTTGTATTACATTTGCTTATGGGCCTTTGTACCGTTTGTAAACATTAAACTTGTGATGTTGTTTAAATGGGTTGTGTGTAACCGTTTAATTTGGGCGTTGATGGTTTATAAAAAAAAATTGTCGTGTTGGTTACGGGTTGGGTTGTTTCACATTAATGATATGCTAAAACGTTTTAAAATGACTGAATTGAGAACAATGTCAACCACAATGAGGACTTTGCTAAATGCTGGTAAAAATGGAGAACCCTTTGATATAACTCTGTATCGAAGGTTGGTTGGCTCACTCATGTATCTGACTGTGAGTAGACCGGACATTACACTTGTTGTAACTGTCTGTGCCTGCTTCCAGTCCAACCCTAAGAAATCACACTCCAAAGCGGTGGTTAGGATTTTTCAGTACCTAAAAGGTACACCTAACCTTTGAATCTGGTATTCTCATGGATCCGATTATACTCTCACTACTTATACGGATACGGATCATGGCGGTCGCCATGTTGATAGGAAAGCGCATATGGATCAATTCAGATGTTGGGGAATAGGTTAGTTGGTTAGTCATCCAAGAAACAAAACTGTGTTTCATTGTCAACAGCCGAGTCTGAGTATATTGCTGTAGCTCACTGGTGTTCTCAAGTTTTGTGGATGCAAACTCAACTATTGGACTATGGCTTTAAGATCACTAAGACCCCGATATACTGTGATTCACATAGTGCAATTGCAATTACTAGCAACCCAGTCTAACATTCTAAGACTAAACACATAGATATTCGTTATCACTTTATTAAGGACCATGTAGAAAAGGGAGATTTAGAATTATACTTCATGCCTACAAACGTACAATTAGCCAACATGTTCACTAAACCTTTAGATGAAGTTAGGCTAAAGTTCTTGATACAATAAATTGGCATGGTAGAGTATAGTGCTTAATTTCTTTAGTTCTATGGGATCTTATACCTAGGATCTTGTGTTTAGGGGGAGTATACTCTTTCTAGGGGGAGCAACTGAATGCTTTAGATACTATCTTTCTAGGGGGAGCTCTCATTTCATGTTAACTCCTTCTGCTTTTAATTCAATAGTTACGATAGGGGGAGGTAACTGATTGATATCTTATTTCAAGGGGGAGTTACTAAATTTTCTTATGGAAAGATCAAAATGGTGATTTACTCAAGTGTATATCACATTTTAAGGGAGAGAAAGGGATAAAATGAAAGAAAAGAAAATTGATTTTCAAAAGTGAATTCATAAATCTTGTGTTTTAAATTGAAAATATTCACTTTGGCTTGTATACATCTCAGTATGAAACCCGTTTCAACAATTGGTATCACTGAAGATTTGTACTTTGTATATATTTCAAAATCTTTTAAGTACAAATCTTGATTTTAGAAAATTCATAAAAATTGAAAAGTTTAAAGTCCAGAAAGATTTGAATTTTTCATGAATAAATGCTATTTTTAGCATCATACCGAGTCTGACAACAAAATGTACAGATTCGGTAAGTCTCAAAATGCTCAAAATTCACTCAATCTTAATGATTAATGAAAGTATAATAAACTTGTGAAATTACTGTTTTTGATTTGTCAAGGTTTGAAGTTAAATTGATTAAAAAAATTTAAATGGACAGCATTCGGTATTTAAGGCCCATCCGGTAAAGCCCAATTTTGATTTATATTCGGTATCTATAAATAGAAGAGTCAAAGTCAAAGACTCTTTACGTTTGCTAAAGCATATACCGAATCTGTTCAATATACCGAGTCTGAGCCTAAACTACCGATTCCGTTCACTAATTACTTCAAATCTTTGGTAATTCTTTCTTTTAATCAAGTTTATGCTTTACATATTGTATATCTGAGTTGAATGAGTGTAAATAAACCAGAAAAGATCATAAATTGCATGAATAAGACATTTAATTTGGAAAACCACTGAAAAACCGAATCTGAGTTTGAAACTCTAAATATTTGATTAAAACAGATTCATGTGATTATTAGTTATGAAATAAAGTCTATTCTGTGATTGAGAAGTTGATCTATCATAAAGACAATTCTGATTGCATGATTAATTCATGTTTAATGGATTCAGTACATACCGAATGTGTTTATGCCACAGTTACTGAGCCTGTTCAACATGGTAACATGATTATCTGATTCTTTTGAGTTTAAAATTGATGTTAGGTTTGATACCGAGCCTGATAGTAAATTAAAACTTCATGATTTGAATCTCTGTTGCAAAACACCCCGTCTCGAGCCGTTGCAACGCTTTGGTGACTAGCCCGTCCCGTCTCGAAAAAAACCGTCTAATATGATAGTCAACGGTCAAAATTCGGGTCAAATTTGAAAAAATCAGGTAAAGTCTCTCAAAATTCGGAAAAGCTAGAAAGTCGGTCAAATCGGTCAAATTTGTCGTATTTTTGTTTGAATTTTTTGTATTATATTAACGGTAATAGCGATTATGGGTAAAAATTAGTCAATTAAAGTTTTTGGCTTTAAAATATGTACACGTATATACATTTATATACTTATATAATTAAAAGTCAACTCTGGTCAACGTCCGTCTCGACCCCCGTCTGGACCCCGTCTCGAACGTCTCGACCTTTTTAGGACCAAACCGTTTCGACCCCGTCTCACATCTTTTGCAACCTTGATTTGAATTTGAAAACATTGCATGCTTAATGTAGTTCATCAAGGTGAAAAGAAAAGCATATTGAGTAAGCAAATCTGCAAAATTTCATGGTTACCGAATCTGCTCATAATTTTGAAAAATGACTAAGTGTTGATTGGATTTTTGGTTTTATTATTTGATTAATCATGATACTTGTATTAATTGTTTGAATGCTTCAGTTGGATATCATGATTGTCAAATACTTGTGAATATATTTGAATAAAAGATTTTTATAACTTATAAAATTCATAAAAATCATAAAATTGAAAAACACAAATGACTTCAAAGGAAATAAGAATAGAGATATGTGCTTATTGATAACATATTGTGATCTTCTATGTCTTATATAACAGCCAAATGACAAACAATCACTTTATCAACACTGAAACCAACATTCCTGGCAATTATTGGCTGGCTATTCTGGAAAGGCATCAACTATGGGCTACCTTAAGCAATACTGTCAGTGTGTCTGATACATATTTGAGACTTCTTAACAGAACTATCTAGTTTATTGAGGCTACATAACTCACTACTGCTAATCCTTAAGGAGAACCTGCTAGGTTTGAGTTTGAACTCAGAGGGGTATATGGATTGAGGAGGATTACCAAGGCTGACTTCTGAAGGATATTTCAGCTTCCTCTTGTGAATAATGCTCCTGCTTTCCCTTCTACTCATAAAATAATGAACTCTATCTTATAGCTGGGATATAGTGGAGATACTTCGGTTATACCTGCTAAGTTTCAAAAGAAGTTCTTACATTTCCGGTGGTTTGTGATCTTCTAGATCATGAACCGGTGTTTTCTGATGACACATAGTGGATTTGATAGCTTGACGGTCCTAATGCTAAAACTATTCTACTCATTCACTAGAGTAGAGAACCCAGACTATGCAGAACTACTGTGGGATCTGATACAGGCTCAAGTGGATAAGACAAGGAATGCCTATGTTCCTTGTCAAAGGTTTTTCTGTATCTTTATTCATGATGCTATAACTGCTTGCAGAAATGCAAATATTCCTGTTCCAGGTACACAGGGCATTCAGACGGTACGTTTTGTGGAGGTAAAGATGAATATTCCGGTGCTATCTGACAATCCTTTCATGGCACCAATACTAAATTGGTTGGTGAGGTTGGCTTATCCGTTAGATGCTAGAATTCATGTATACTATGAGGCAGTAGGGATACCTCTTCCGAACCCAGCACAACTGATGAGTTTCGTTTCAAACACATACTTCTACTCTCTTTTAAATTTATAATTGAATTAAACTTTGACTCGACTATGAAACAAACTCACGAGAAACTATGACTCAGTAGTTGTAATTAGCAAGTGGTCCGTTTAAAGTTCGTCCCAAGAGAGTGGTGGTTTCTAGTTGAATCTATGTGAAATCATAATCGACCTAAGTTGTGTTTGATTGGGGGGGTTTGAAGTTTAGATATTAAGAAGACTAATTTAATTTAAACTAAGAACTAAGTGATTAAGTAAATATCAATATTAAAAGCATGTGCACTTGTTTAATCCACTTGAAGCATTTGGGTTGTTCTTTGTTCACTTAAGGTCTAATTGTGTTCAAACTTTGGACTAGTATCCCTACTAGATGTTATTATGATCAAACCAATACTTGTAAATTCCCATAAGTTTATACCAATTGATCTTAGTTGAATCATGCAATTATCACAAGTACTTAGCCTAGGTTAAAGTCCCCTAAAATCCTTTGGTGATCAAAATCCCTTAAGTAAACCAAACCTCACTATGTTGACTAAGAACCAGTTGATTACCAACCCAAACCAAGACCCTGATCCCTTGAAAGCCTTAATTTGATTATCTAGATCACCTAAGTGTTGACGTACAAATTGCTTTACTAATTAAATCCCTTTGAATGCTACATAACTCATATAATTAAAGTCAAGTCCAAAACAATCATAACAAAGGATCTTGTGACTAATTCTAATGACAAATCACAATCATCAACTATAAATTCATCCAAACACAATCATAAATCATCAACATGAACAACCCTTTAGCTAACAACTTTCATAAACAAGTGCACATAATAAAATCTAGCCAATCATGGCTAGAACAAGATCAACACAAGCTAATAAAGTAATCTAAACATGATTAAGCAATAAACAAGAGTAAATTGTAGCAAACTTATGAAATCACAAAAGTGACAAGATGAAGATGATGAAGATGATAAAGAACAAGCTTTAAATCTTAATTCAATCTTCAAATCCTTGATGTAGAATGGAATAGATGATGAAAACTTGATGGAAACCTTAATAAAATAACTATAAAACCTTAAATTTGATCAGCCACCACGAACTATTCTATTGAGTGAATGTTATATGAAAACCCTTAATCTCTTCCTTTTTATACTCTATAAAAACAGCCCAGAAAATGCAGGTGAAACGTCGTTCCTCTTTAAGGAACGTCATTCCTTGTCTTCATGCTTGGAACGTCGTTCTGGAATTATGGAACGTCGTTCCTAAATCATGCTAGAATTCCATCTTCTTTTGTTACCATTTTCATGTAAATTTCCCAGGTAGAACGTCGTTCCTAGTTTTGGAACGTCGTTCTTGATGATGGAACGTCGTTCTTAGATAGTAGAACATCGTTTTTCGAATTCAATTTATAAACTTTTCCTGAAATCTGACCCCATGCGATCGCATGGGTTTTATGCCTATTTTCCATGCGATCGCATGACCCCAAAATCCAGCTCACATTTTTTTGTATTTTTGTTTGTCGACATAATTATTAATAATATATATAATATATTTAATTTATATAATTAATTATATATTATATTAAATTCACATGCATAGTTAACTTGTAATTTTTGTTCCGATAAGTCGTACGTTGTTACGCGACTTATGTCCTTGTTCCGGTTTTTCGAGTGTCCCTTCGTACGCTGAGAAAACTTGTAATTTACATTATGGGACACGTGCCTTTGTCAAAATATAGCCTTAAATTATCCCTAAATTATATCACCCAAAGTATATCTTAAACTTTCGAGTATTTTGGTCATTTACTTCTATAAATTATTGTCTCGTTATTTATTAATATAATAGTATTTATCAAATGTTTCATAACTAAGTTAATATCTATTCTCAATATTTATAAACATGTTTTAAAATACGTATCGCAAGTTATTCATATAATTAATTCTTATCAGTTAATATTCCTTATTATTGTATGTGTCCAAATTACGTTATTTAAACAAATAATTCACCTTTTATTCCGAATACCGTTAAAATGAATGATTTCTCAAATCAACGTGGACCTCTCAACAGAGACACGTAATAATATCATAATTCTTAAGAGACTCAGTAAATATCTTTTACTAGAATCATTTGGCATAATCTTTTAACTCTGTAGTTAAATATATCAATCAGATAATCAAACCAATAAGTTTAATGCACAGTATCATATCCTCAACACTTTGTTACATTTTCAAGTTATAGTATATGTATCTATATATAATTGTTCGCGTTTCGTTGAGAACAATCGAAGGTTAATTGAACAGTTCAAAATTTTGAGATTTAACTTCATAGACTTTGTTTATCGTGTCGGAAACGTTAATCATATAAGATTAAGTTTAAATTTGGCCAGAATTTTCCGGGTCATCACATAACCCCTTAAACGATTCACTACCAACAATATCAATTTTACCATCCAACCAATCCTTCGCCCTACCCCGCAACAAGCTAGTAGCGAGTCTTGTCCTCTTCTCGGGAGGGCATTCAATAGTGCGAAAACACCCTTCGACATCCGAGATCCATGTCATGCTTATCAAAGGATCCGGTTTCCCGTCATACATCGGGGGTTTAGTCCTCATGAAGCTCTTAAGACAACGCTCCATTTCACCACTACTTCGAAATTCGGAATAATTCCTATCCATTTCTTCTCGTAACGCTCCCTTTTGCTCCGTCACGGCTACCGCAACTCTAGTATTAAACTCATCGTTGCTCGCTTCCATCCCATTTCTCTTCGTCATTCTAAAGAATGCAAAACGATTAGACCATGAACATATAAAACCACACGCACGACACCGCCTCATCTTGCTCAACACTCGTTGTACTTCACTTATTAAACACGATTTGCACCTGTAACAATGGTAGCTAGTCATTATTATGCGCACACGTCGTATCAACTTGTCAGTACAACAACCGCCTCGCTCGATGATATAACCAACACAAACAAAAATTCTACGCGATATAAACACACGCAAGAATTATATCACAACACAAGCCACAATCCTAGTTAGTTCACATACATACTAAGGCAGTAACCAAGTCCCCGTCCGACCCATTCTCCTACAAGTCCCGCAACAAATAAGCACACACAAAAGTCTAAGTCTAGGCACCTACCTCAAGTCGCCTAAATCCCTTAGACCATGCTCCGATACCACTTGAAACGACCCAACCCGTCGTATTCCGGCCCATAATTTTTTTTTTCCTTTGTAGTACATTAATATTATTAACATTTATGTCCCAATTATGTTTCTAAAAACATCTTCATTACAATAGTAAGTTTAATTGACTTTAAAACATACGTTACATAATTTGAAACACAAAACAGGCATATAACCCAAGATCCGTTTGACATAACCAAAATACACTAATAAGTTTTCCAATAAAAAGACCGAACATGGTGATTGGGAACGATCTATCCAATCCTACGAAATCCAAAAGCCAAGTCTTCTAAGAAACACAAGCTAGCTCACTAGTCCAGGTACTTACCCTTGCCGCCATCATGCAAACATATAAAAAAAATAAAGTACCTGGACTAGTGAGCTAGCTTGTGTTTCTTAGAAGACTTGGCTTTTGGATTTCGTAGGATTGGATAGATCGTTCCCAATCACCATGTTCGGTCTTTTTATTGGAAAACTTATTAGTGTATTTTGGTTATGTCAAACGGATCTTGGGTTATATGCCTGTTTTGTGTTTCAAATTATGTAACGTATGTTTTAAAGTCAATTAAACTTACTATTGTAATGAAGATGTTTTTAGAAACATAATTGGGACATAAATGTTAATAATATTAATGTACTACAAAGGAAAAAAAAATTATGGGCCGGAATACGACGGGTTGGGTCGTTTCAAGTGGTATCAGAGCATGGTCTAAGGGATTTAGGCGACTTGAGGTAGGTGCCTAGACTTAGACTTTTGTGTGTGCTTATTTGTTGCGGGACTTGTAGGAGAATGGGTCGGACGGGGACTTGGTTACTGCCTTAGTATGTATGTGAACTAACTAGGATTGTGGCTTGTGTTGTGATATAATTCTTGCGTGTGTTTATATCGCGTAGAATTTTTGTTTGTGTT
The DNA here is from genome assembly GCF_046630445.1 of Rutidosis leptorrhynchoides. Classification (NCBI taxonomy): domain Eukaryota; kingdom Viridiplantae; phylum Streptophyta; class Magnoliopsida; order Asterales; family Asteraceae; genus Rutidosis; species Rutidosis leptorrhynchoides. Next base: position 458,777,893 of record NC_092334.1, read on the forward strand.
GGTTATATCATCGAGCGAGGCGGCTGTTGTACTGACAAGTTGATACGACGTGTGCGCATAATAATGACTAGCTACCATTGTTACAGGTGCAAATCGTGTTTAATAAGTGAAGTACAACGAGTGTTGAGCAAGATGAGGCGGTGTCGTGCGTGTGGTTTTATATGTTCATGGTCTAATCGTTTTGCATTCTTTAGAATGATGAAGAGAAATGGGATGGAAGCGAGCAACGATGAGTTTAATACTAGAGTTGCGGTAGCCGTGACGGAGCAAAAGGGAGCGTTACGAGAAGAAATGGATAGGAATTATTCCGAATTTCGAAGTAGTGGTGAAATGGAGCGTTGTCTTAAGAGCTTCATGAGGACTAAACCCCCGATGTATGACGGGAAACCGGATCCTTTGATAAGCATGACATGGATCTCGGATGTCGAAGGGTGTTTTCGCACTATTGAATGCCCTCCCGAGAAGAGGACAAGACTCGCTACTAGCTTGTTGCGGGGTAGGGCGAAGGATTGGTTGGATGGTAAAATTGATATTGTTGGTAGTGAATCGTTTAAGGGGTTATGTGATGACCCGGAAAATTCTGGCCAAATTTAAACTTAATCTTATATGATTAACGTTTCCGACACGATAAACAAAGTCTATGAAGTTAAATCTCAAAATTTTGAACTGTTCAATTAACCTTCGATTGTTCTCAACGAAACGCGAACAATTATATATAGATACATATACTATAACTTGAAAATGTAACAAAGTGTTGAGGATATGATACTGTGCATTAAACTTATTGGTTTGATTATCTGATTGATATATTTAACTACAGAGTTAAAAGATTATGCCAAATGATTCTAGTAAAAGATATTTACTGAGTCTCTTAAGAATTATGATATTATTACGTGTCTCTGTTGAGAGGTCCACGTTGATTTGAGAAATCATTCATTTTAACGGTATTCGGAATAAAAGGTGAATTATTTGTTTAAATAACGTAATTTGGACACATACAATAATAAGGAATATTAACTGATAAGAATTAATTATATGAATAACTTGCGATACGTATTTTAAAACATGTTTATAAATATTGAGAATAGATATTAACTTAGTTATGAAACATTTGATAAATACTATTATATTAATAAATAACGAGACAATAATTTATAGAAGTAAATGACCAAAATACTCGAAAGTTTAAGATATACTTTGGGTGATATAATTTAGGGATAATTTAAGGCTATATTTTGACAAAGGCACGTGTCCCATAATGTAAATTACAAGTTTTCTCAGCGTACGAAGGGACACTCGAAAAACCGGAACAAGGACATAAGTCGCGTAACAACGTACGACTTATCGGAACAAAAATTACAAGTTAACTATGCATGTGAATTTAATATAATATATAATTAATTATATAAATTAAATATATTATATATATTATTAATAATTATGTCGACAAACAAAAATACAAAAAAATGTGAGCTGGATTTTGGGGTCATGCGATCGCATGGAAAATAGGCATAAAACCCATGCGATCGCATGGGGTCAGATTTCAGGAAAAGTTTATAAATTGAACGTCGTTTTGCTTAGATATTATAATTAATTTTAATACTATTAGTAGTATTATTATTAATTAATATTATACATAAAATACTACGACGAGGTCATGAGCGTGTCACTTCAAAACAAGTTTTTCGAGCGGGATAAAGCTAAGGAAACTATGGATTATAGCTATGGAGGTTAGGGGTAATATTTGTGGGTAATATTCACAAGTCAAACCTAGTGTTTATCATCTCCGTTGCGTCTACGTACTTTTCTGAAATATTGAATCACAATAATAATACGTAAGCATTTATATTTTATATTTTATAAATTAATTGTGTATCCATGTCTAGTGCTCGAGTATATATATTTATACAGGCTTGTATGCTAAATTTCATCGTTAAACAGTTTATAATGAATCACGAATTAAATACATATATTATTAGTAAAAGGTATATGATATACATGTTTTTGGAAAGCTGGCGAAAAATAATAACTTTTCATTTAGAAATCGCGTAATTTTGATGAACGAAACAAAAGATATGGTCAGCTGAATTATAATTGACGTTAATTGGAATTGCTTTTGAATCTGCAATTAATATTTAAACAACTTGTTGGTAAGATTGATAAATTGAATTTTTGAATATTACCAACCGAGTAAATGAATCCTTATATAAGGTACGTCTCGTTTTGTTGAACTATTGTCAAAATTGACCTTTCGAAACAACTTTGGATAACTTTTGTATGTCGATCTCGAGCATTAGGATTGTGATACACTATGACCATACCTAGCTTGTTAAACATTTATTGACCAACATATGTTCTCTAGGTTGAGATCTACGGTTATTTGGGTAGTCCGAGTTTCGATCACATTTTGGTGAACAACTTTATGTGCTGCTAATGTGAGTTTCATATGATCCCTTTTACTCTCTACATTTTTGGGCTGAGAATACATGCAAATGCTTTATTAACTGATTTACAATATTTATATGCGTGAGTTTCATATGCTCCCTTTTTAATTGCTTTTGCAATCTATATTTTTGGGCTGAGAATACATGCACTTTATTTTAAACGCAATGGATACAAGTACATACTTAATTCTACACTTAGTTTGAACCGAAAATCCCTTAGCGTTGGTAACTAGTAACTGCCAGTTATAAGAACTGGTGGGCGTGAGTAGTTGTATATGGATCCATAGGGCTTGACATCCCCGTCTGTTCCAGGTATAGAAACCCTAGCGTAAACTATAAAACAGACGTATGCTATTTGAGTTTAGTACAAGTTGGTTTGCGTGTATTGTACATGTTGGTTGCATGTATGTTAAAACAAGGGTACTTATTATAGACATTAAAGCTTAGTTACCAGGGTGCTCAATCTTGTAGAATCTTTTGATAAACGTTTCAGGTGAAACAACTGAAATCTTGTGATCCACCTTTATATACAGATTATACGAAACATTAAAACTATGAACTCACCAACCTTTGTGTTGACACTTGTTAGCATGTTTATTCTCAGGTTCCCTAGAAGTCTTCCGCTGTTTGCTTATATGTTAGACAAGCTATGTGCATGGAGTCTTACATGGCATATTTTTCAAGGAAACGTTGCATTCACCAAATCATCACCATGTATCTTATTTTGACTGCATTGTCAACGGAAGTACTATTGTAAATTATTATTTACGGTGATTGTCTATATGTAGAAATCATCAGATGTCGAAAACCTTTGATTTAAATATTCATTAATGGTGTGCCGTTTCAAAAGAATGCAATGTTTACAAAACGTATCATATAGAGGTCAAATACCTCGCAATGAAATCGATGAATGACGTGTTCGTCCATATGGATTTAGAGCGATCGTCACAAGTTATCATGGGACAATTTTAAGAAGGAATTCTTTGAGGAGTTCCGGACGCAAGCCGATTTAACGGAATTGCGTGACGAGTTGCGAAATTTGAAACAAGGTTCTATGGATTTGAATACTCTCAAGACGACCTTTATGGCGAAGGCTCGTTTTTGCCCGGAGTATAACGGAAGAGATAGTATGTTGATGGGAGATTTCTATTGAACTTTGAATGATGACTTGCATAACAAAATTAGTCTTGGACAAGTGAAATCGTTCGCGGAGTTATTCGCTGTGGCTAGGGGTTTCGAATCGCATTCGAGATCGATAGATGGTGAACCTTCAAGTAAGAGAAGGGTTGTATTGTATCGTGCTCCAAGTAAGAGAACTAAGGGTGCAAGTGTGAGCACGGGTGGTATACGGATGGGTATATCGGATTCTAGTGTGTCTAGGTGTTACAATTATGGCGTGAGAGGTCGCAAGTTTTGGGAATGTTCGGAGCCAAAGGGTGATGGCACGGTGTGCTTCAATTGCCAAGGAGAAGGACATCGTAAGTTGGAGTGTCCCGAGTTAGCGGGGACGGGTGTGGCGAGAAGACGTTAAGGTACTTTTCGTTTTAATAAATATGTCCTTTGATTATTTGTTATGTGCCGACGAGTTCGGGTCTGTTAAATGGATTGTGTTGTTCACATTATTGTTATGGGTGACATTCCTAATGGAATTACCCTATGGTGATGTTTTGATTGACGAACGAAGGGCGTAAGACTTGGTGCACCCAAGCATTCCTTAGTGTTCGGGAGAATGTTTATACCAAGCCATAGAGACGGGCTTTGGTTTTCAGATGTTAGCGCGTGTTCATTTTTGTGTGGAAGTTGATGAACCATGAGGTTCATCGGGTGGATGGAACCCTAGAAATCGAGTGCCTCTTTCATACCTACTAGCGTGGTATTCGACTCCGATGGTGTTGCGGTTACATTGAACTTAGGGTACCGGTGAGAAACTGTAACGACCGAAACATCGTTATACCAAAAATACGACCCAAAAAAAAAATTAGACAGTACCTCTGGACGGCGTCCAGATAACTGGACGGCGTCCAGTACTGAAGGCCAGGACGACGTCCAATGATTTGGGACGGCGTCCCAATGAACTGCCAGATTCTGATCTAGGGATCCAACTTACACGAGCGGAAAACCCACTTCCCAACATTTTTAAACGAAACCCTTTTCACAACATAACAATATAAGTAAAACTAAGAGATTTCCACCATAAGATCGAGTTTACAATATCGGGCCCACATTGGCCGTTTTACGAATTTCTTTCAAAAATACACGTTTCGACCACAAGAGTTTAAATTCCAAACGACACCTAGAGCATGGTGTTTGGGGTTAAACTACCCAAATCTTGGTCGAACTTCCAAAAGCTAAACCCCCGTGAGCCACTACTAATCCAAACGGATACCTTTGCCCTTATCCACGCCGGAGCCTAAAAAGGTAAACAACGAGAGGGTAAGAAAAACGCTTAGTGAATGCAATAATTATACACATACATATATAATATACCTACTTGCAAACACTTGCACATATACCGCATAAATGCTAGCAACACTATTAGCTTATCATCTCAAATACAAAGCTATTAACCTCCGATACCACAAGCTAGCACAACAATAGCATATATATAACTCGAAAATGTAATATGCTTACGCTACAACACAATAACCATGGTTAACCAATAGTACAAGGGAATGGCACTCGCGAAAGGCCATCGGTGTTCATAACATCCGTTAGTGTACTTAACCTTCGTATCACTAAACCCTCGGGTGGCGTCCTAACACCTCGACGCTTAACCCTTTACCTTATGGAGCGGTGCCTTAACACCTCGGCATTTCACTCCTAGGTGGCATCTTAACACCTCGATGCTTCACCCCGAGTGGCATCTTAACACCTCGACGCTTCACTCGTCACGTGAAACGTGGTGTCTTAACACTTCGACACTTCACATCTCACGTTACAACAAATAAATACATTATATACCTACGCATATAATTATTCCACTCACCTTAAAGTCTTTTGTGAAAGATAACCGAGTTTGCAACCTTCAATGTAACGTACCTATTACATTATGCATATAATCAATCACAAACTCAAGTTGGTCAACCAACTCACTTACCATCCTAGTGTCATTTTGACCCTTAGTGCAATTTCGACCCATTTGCATTTTTAACCCTAATTTTGGGTCAACTTCGCCAAAAACCCTAACACTAGCCAAATATGGTCTTAGTACACTTTTTAACACAAGTTTATCGCATTTTTACACACATAAGACAACTTGGGCCATCAAAGACTCCCTTGACCCATTTCAAAGTTTACACACCAATTTGGGTCACCACATACCCAATTAATACCCACTTGCATAACATCTAGGTGTGCTAGTAGTTAACTAATCAATTTAAGACCCATAAACACATTTAACATTTCAAAACCCTAGGTTAATCATCTTTGGGTCCTCATTACCCAAACTTACCCGAAAACCCCAATTCACTAACAAAATGGGTTTTATGTTCAACACTACCCAAACCCTAACCCTTAAACAATTAAAGTAATGAATTCAAGGTTAAGACTTACCACTACAATCAAAACGTAGCTAGGGAGTAGATGAACAACTTTAAAACACGCACTTTGACCCGAAACTAGCTTCTTCCTCTTTGGATTGAGCTTTCTCACACTAAAACCCTTCTCTCTCTCTCTAGAATTTATGTGGATAAGAAGTGGTGGTTGAAAATGATGTAAATGAGGCTCCCCCAACTGATCTAGAGCCTTAAATTCGTCCACAAAGTGAAATTACCAAAATACCCATTTGTAATATTTAAAAACAAGACAGCTTGCTCGTCAGTTCATCTTGACAGCGTCCAGAATACTGGACGGCGTCCAGCCCTTTATAACAGGATGGCGTCCAACCGTTTGGACAGCGTCCCAACCATATGGGAAAACAGGATCTTACAACTCTCCCCCACTTGAACCGGATTGCGTCCTCGCAATCCAAGCCGCATGACAAGAGGGAAGATACACCAACACAAACTCTTCGGGCTCCCAAGTAAAATTGAAACCTTTACTACGATGCCATTGAACCTTATAAGTTCTCACCTCTTTATTCCTCAACCTTTTCACCTTCTCATCAAGTATCGCAATCGGCTCCTCAACATACTCTAACTTGTTGTTTAGTTCAATTTCGTCTAATGGCATCCACGAAGAATCATCCGCAAGACACTTACGGAGATGGGAAATCCCCGCAAGCTCTTCGGGTAATTCCAAACGATACTCAACTTCACCAACACGAGCTAAAATTTTAAATGGCCCAATAAACCGAGGAGCTAACTTTCCCCGTTTTCAAAACTGAATAATACCCTTCCATGGCGAAACCTTAAGCATCACCATGTCACCATCTTGGAACTCAATCAATCGCCTACGTTTGTCGGCATACTACTTTTGTCTATCTTGAGCCGCTTTCAAATGAGTCCGAATCATCTCAATCTTGCTATTCATCTCTAAAACCAAATCGGTACTTCCAATTTCTCTTTAACCCACTTCACCCCAACAAATCGGAGTTCGATACCTCCGCCCATAAAGCATCTCATAAGGTGGCATCCCGATACTAGTATGATAACTATTATTGTACGAGAATTCCACCAAGGGTAAATGCTCATCCCAACTACCGACGAAATCAATAATACACGCCCGTAACATATCCTCTAATGTTTAATTCGTACGTTCGGTTTGACCGTCCGTTTAAGGATGGTACGCCGTGCTCATTCTCAATTGTGTACCTATATCTTCATGAAACTTATTCCAAAATCGAGATGTGAAACGAATGTCTCGATCCGAAATAATAGATATAGGAACCCCATGACTCGATATCACCTCCTTGATAAATAATCTAGCCAAAGTCTCCGACGATATCTTTTCCCGAATGGGAAGAAACAAAGCACTTTTCGTCAACCGATCAACTATCACCCAAATCGTATCAAATTGGGTTCTCACCGTCTTTGGTAACTTTGTAATGAAATCCATGGTAATGTGCTCCCATTTCCATTTCGGGACTTCCAACGCTTGTAACTTACCATACGGCTTTTGGTTCTCGGCCTTAACTTGCAAACACGTAACACATTGTTCAACATACTTTACAACATCACGTTTCATACCTAGCCACCAATACTCTTTCCTCAAATCAAGATACATTTTCGTCGCGCCCGGATTGTGACGACCCGGGAATTTCCGACCAAATTTAAACTTAATCTTCATATGATTTCGACACGATAAGAAAAGTCTATGATGTTGAGTCTAAAAATATTTGAAACTGTTTACATGAATGCAATTAACCTTTGACCATTCTCGACGATTCACGAACCATTTTATCGTAAATAGAAATGTATATATAAATAACTATACATGTAAATAAATTATATATTATAAATATATTAATGAACAGTTTGTGATTTAGAAAGAATACTTAAACTTATTATTTAAAACAGTTTATTCAAATATGGAGAGTAGGTTGAATATACATAATTTGTTAACAATTAATAAGTTATTAATTGAATATAGTTATACTTTGAGTTTAATTGTTTTAATGAATATAATTAATACATTCATTTAAGTAATAAAACTGGATATGTAAAACATAATTATATATAGTAAATTTGAATATGTATATGATGTATAAACATAGATATTATTATATGTATATCGATAAAATGTATAAATACCAAATATATGTTATTATATAAGTATTAAATAATACATGATATGTAATAGTAATATATCAAAATATAAATGCTATACTAATACTATTATTATTACTTTCACTATTATCATCAAATATTAATATTAATATATGTATTATTAATATTCTTATAATATATAATATATAGATATAGATATAACAATTTAAAACATGTAAGTTTGTTATATCTTTATTATTATTAATATTATTATTATTTCTATTAGCATTATTTTGAGAATATTTTTATTATTAACAATATTAATAATATAATTATTAATATAATTATTGATTATAAATATTAATTAAATATAAAATAAATAAACTAAAAAGAAATAAATTATGCGGAATCAATATTCAGTATTTTTTCTGCCTTTCTATTTGGCTCGTGACCTTGTGTCATCTATCAATAACCCTACAAATAATATTAGTGAATTATTACTGCTTTATCAATTGATCACAAGCTCTATACATCTTATCCAATTACTACTAGCTGTGAAGAAAACGAAACAGACAGATAAATCGATACACTCTGATTTTGTTATTTATTTATTTATTTATATATTTTTTCTTTTTTTCTCAAAACACGAATTTGAATCTTATTCCAAAATGTAAAAATACAAAGTTGTGAGGAATGTTTTACTCAAACTTTCTTCAAAATCTCAAGACTCAATTCATGATATCGAGCTTTAATTGTCGAGTTAAAGTTCGAGTTCCAAAAAGTCAACAAGTATTCTTCAAACAAATTCGAATTCTTGTTGATATTTCTGTTAAAATTGAGGATGTACAAAGATTTTAGAAGTGATTTGAGATATATTTCGTGTTATAAATTTTGTCCAAAACGTGATGAATCTCAATATCAATATTTTTTTTTAGTTTAAGCAACGACGGGAAACAGTATCTTCTTTTATATATATATTTTTTTTCTTTTCGTTTTCATTATTAAACAATTACATCACTTATTAATTCCTGGTAATTGGCAACAATTTAAATCTTGTTTTGGAATTGGAAATTAGCTGTATGAGGATGGGTCTCTGGTCGACTGGGTATATGAAGGAGAAGGAAGAAATAACAGAAAATACTATCGGGTTATATAATTATTAGTGGGGTTTTAAATCAGAAAGCGGGCACAGCCCATATGGTTTAGACGAGTGATGGGTTTTCGAGAGGTCGAGGGTTCGAGCCTGGTGTCTGCCATTTTAATTTTGGGAAAAGCTTGGAAGGTAGTTTATTTAACAAAATTATTATTTTTATGGTTATTATTGATACTATTAATTATTGTTATTATTATTGTTATTAATATAAGTATTGGTTATTTATTATTACTACCATGATTTTAATTACAATTATTATTATCATTATTGTTATTACTAATATTATCAATAAGTATTATTATTATTATTATTATTATTATTATTATTATTATTATTATTATTATTATTATTATTATTATTATTATTATTATCACTAGCAAATAAAATTATGATGAAAGAAGTAATTAACATCAGGAACTAAAAAGATGAATAAGATTATGAGTAAGGCCATGAATTTAGTTAAGGTAAATACACCCGAGAAATATAATTATAAGTACGTTTACGATTAAGATAAAATAAATATATAGGTGAAGATGATTATAATTAAGTCATGATATCAAAAATTCTTATTATGATTCTTATTATGATTATTATTATTATTATTATTATTATTATTATTATTATTATTATTATTATTATTATTATTATTATTATTATTATTATTATTATTATTATTATTATTATTATTATTATTATTATTATTATTATTATTATTATTATTATTATTATTATTATTATTACTATTCTAATACAAATATTATACTTATTATTATTATTATTATTAAAAAAAAGTGTTAGGATTATCATTACTATCATTATTATTATAAATATTATATTATTACTAGTATTATTATTAAAATTATCATTTTTAAAATTATTATTATTAACAAAAGTATTTTTATTAAAATTAAGTATTATTTTTGTTATTATGATTATATGTATTATTATTTTTGTTATCATTATTATTATTATTATTATCATTATTAAGTATCATTATTAGTAATATTATTCCTATTAGATAATATTATAACAAATAAATATTAGATATATAAAAATATATTTGATACATATAACATAACTATACTAATTATTTATCTAAAGAATAAAAAATAAAAAATATGTAATCAAATTATTAATGAAATCTATAAAATATTAATTATAACAATTAAATCACTAATAATACATAAATTTTGTTCGAATACGATTATGTGTATTAATAAATATACAAATGATATGTGTTCGTGAATCCGAGGCCAGCCCTATACTTGTTCAATATCGTCATATACACTTGTTCAATGTCGTCACATGTATTTTTGCTACAAAATACATTAGGTGAGTTTCATTTGCTCCCTTTTTAAATGCTTTTGCAATATATATTTTTGGGACTGAGAATACATGCGCTGTTTTTATAACTGTTTTACGAAATAGACACAAGTAATCTAAACTACATTCTATGGCTGAATTATTAAATCGAATATGCCCCTTTTTAGTCTGGTAATCTAAGAATTAGGGAACAGACACCCTAATTGACGCGAATCATAAAGATAGATCTATCGAGCCCAACAAGCCCCATCCAAAGTACCGGATGCTTTAGTACTTCGAAATTTATATCATGTCCGAAGGAGGATCCCGGAATGATGGGGATATTCTTATATGCATATTGTGAATGTCGGTTACCAGGTGTTCCATCCATATGAATGATATTTTTGTCTCTATGCATGGGACGTATGTTTATGAGAAATGGAAATATGAAATCTTGTGGTCTATTAAAATTATGAAATGATTATTGATGTTAAACTAATGAACTCACCAACCTTTTGGTTGACACTTTAAAGCATGTTTGCAAGCAGCATTGTTCGCCACCACTCGAGAAGCAAAAGATTATAGAGTCCAGGCTGAAAATACATGCATAGATAGTGGTCTAATGACAAGGCCGATGACGGAAGCTCGGTACGGAGCCGTATGATGCGGAAGTCTCACGTACGAAAGAAATCTTCCGCTGTGCATTTGCTCATCTTAAAGATATTACTTGAAGTCGTTCATGACATATTTCAAAAGACGTTGCATTCGAGTCGTTGAGTTCATCAAGATTATTATTAAGTCAATTATAGTAAGATATATTACGAAATGGTATGCATGTTGTCAACTTTCGATGTAATGAAAGATTGTCTTTTCAAAAACGAATGCAATGTTTGTAAAATGTATCATATAGAGGTCAAGTACCTCGCGATGTAATCAACTGTTGTGAATCGTTTATAATCGATATGGACTTCGTCCAGATGGATTAGGACGGGTCTTCACACGGATGAATGGAATACTTTGACTTATGTGCTTCATCAAGTAGCACTCGTCGGAAATCTCCCATTCTAGGCACCCACACTCGTCCTTGAAAGGACAACAAACCATGCGTACCTAAGGTAATAAACTACGTTTGGCCCACGATCCGTTCCTCATGTTTGTTGTTAACAAAAGCTTCAATTTGTATCTCACCGAGCTTTACAAGAAAATCATTAGTAATAATCATGCGTAACGATCCTACTCGTATCGCCGGATGTTGACTCTTCCGACTTAACGCATCCGCGACCACGTTCGCCTTACCCGGATGATAAAGTATTTCACAATCGTAATCTTTTACCACGTCCATCCACGTACGTTGTCGATAATTCAAATCTCGTTGATCAAAAAGGTGTTTTAAGCTCTTGTGATCCGAATATATCGTACACTTGACACCGTACAAATAATGGCCACAAATTTTCAACGCATGAACAACCGCCGCCAACTCAAGCTCATGAGTCGGATATCTCATTTCGTGTTCCTTTAATTGTCGAGAGGCATAAGCGATGACTTTACCTCTTTGCATTAGAACACACCCGACCCCATTTAAAGACGCATCACAATAAACCGTCATGTCTTCTACCCCCTCCGGCAATACTAACACCAGAGCTTGACGTAACTTCTTTTTTAACAATTGAAAAGAGATTTCTTGCTCGTTCTTCCAATTAAATCTCGCGTTCTTTTTCGTCAACTTCGTCAAAGGAGAAGCGACTTTAGAAAAGTCTTGGATAAACCGACGATAATAACCGGCCAATCCGAGAAAACTTCGGATTTCCGTAGGCGTATTCGGTCATCCCCAACTTTTTACCGTCTCAATCTTCTCCGGATCTACTTGAATACCATCTTTGTTCACAATATGGCCAAGGAATTGAACTTCCCTTAGCCAAAATTCACATTTGGAGAATTTTGCATACAATTTCTCCTTCCGCAACGTCTTCAACACACCACGCAAATGATGTTCATGTTCCTTCATACTCTTCGAATAGACAAGTATGTCGTCAATGAACACAATCACCGACTTGTCCAACATAGGTTGGCACACTCGGTTCATAAGATCCATGAATGCCGCCTGTGCATTCGTAAGGCCAAAAGGCATAACTACAAACTCAAAATGCCCATAGCGCGTTCGAAAGGCCGTTTTCTCAATATCTTCCTCACGGACCCGCATTTGGTGATAGCCGGACCGTAAGTCTATTTTAGAAAAATCAGTCGCACCTTGGAGTTGATCAAACAAATCATCAATCCGAGGCAATGGATAACGATTCTTGATCGTCACTTTATTCAACTCTCGATAATCGATGCACATTCGCATACTACCATTATTCTTCTTCACGAATAAAACCGGAGCGCCCCATGGTGAAGCCCTCGGTCGAATAAAACCCTTTTCAAGCAACTCCTGGGTTTGATTTAACAACTCTTGCATCTCCGTTGGTGCTAAACGATAGGGAGTTTTAGCAATGGGAGTAGCCCTCGGAACCAACTCAATGCGAAATTCAACTTGTCTTTCCGCCGGAACACCCGGTAATTCATCTGGAAAAACGTCTTCGAATTCACTAACCACCGGAATTTCACGAATGGATGGTGGCTCTTCACGAGTATCAACTACATGATCAAGAAAAGCCATGCCACCACTAACAAGAAAACGACGTGCCCGTGCATAAGTGCATAATGGCACAAGTCTTCTTCGTTTTTCGCCAAGTATAATTAACTCTCCCCCACTAGGGGTCTTCACACGAATAGACTTTTCATGGCATGCAATGTCGGCTCTATAACGATCGAGCCAATCCATACCAACGACAATATCGAATTCACCCAAGGTCATCGGGATAAGATCAATTTTAAGCGTTTCGGTACCAAACACAATATCACAATCATTACAAACATCAACCCCTAGCACCATCTTACCATCCGCTATTTCAACTTCTACCGGATGACTTAACTTAGCTAGCGGTTTACCAAGCTTAGACACAAAACACGGAGACACAAACGACAAATTTTCACCGTTATCAAATAGTATCCTTGCCGGATTAGAGTTAACCATGAAAGTACCTGAGACAACTTCATTGGATTGCTTGACTTCATCATTCGTCATCAAATAATTTCGTCCTCTAGCCGTACCCGCCGCCTTCTCTAACCGTTTAACATGATCGGTGTTCAAATCGGGACACTCCGACTTTCGGTGTCCTTGCTTTTTGCAATTGAAACATGTGAGTTTGTTTTCGGAAGATGGGTTCGGACAATCACGAGCCATGTGACCCCTTTGTCCACAATTGTAACACGTGTAAGAAAAATCCCCGGAAGCCCTCTTCTTCACACTATTAACACTTTCGGAACCCTTCTTGTTGGAAAAATTCGAATTACTCGAACCTTCAAATTTTCTCTTAGAGAAAGAGAAATCACTCTTTTTTGGAACCTCCGGTTCGAAGCCCCGAGCCAACTCAAACAACTCATCAAAAGACTTAGCCATTCCCTGACTAATCTTACGCTTCAACTCATCGCTTAGTGTACGATAAAAATCTAGCATCAACATTCGGTCATCACCTACATACTCCGGACAAAAACGAGTCTTTGACAAGAAGGTAGACTTGAGAGTAACCAAGTCCATCGAACCTTGTCGCAAATCGCGCAACTCGTCCCGAATTTTGTTAAGGTCGGATGGAGTCTGATATTCATCAAAGAACTTTTTAAACTCATCCCACGTCAAGCTCATACATTGCTCTTCACCATACAACTTAATCTTATCGTCCTACCACAACTTAGCCTCTTCGCGCAACATACTAGAACCGTATCTCGTTTTCTTTTCGGGAGGACATTTGGCGGTACGGAAAGCCCCTCGATGTCGGAGATCCAACATGTGCTTTTCAACGGATCTCTCACCCCATTGAACATAGGAGGTTGAGCATCCTTGAAATTTTTGTAATGGAAGTCCCGCCTTCCATGTACCCCATTACCATCACCCCCTTCGACACGAGGATGGATGTTTCTAGCATCGAGCGCCTCTTCGATTGCGGCATTCATTCGCTCGTTTATTAACTCGGTCACTTGCCCATCAACCGATTCTTAGAAAACCTTTCGGACATCCTCAATAAATTCCGCTCTTTGCTTCTTAATGATGGCCTCAACCTTGGCCGTGAACTCAACATCTTCACTCGTGCCCCCTTCATGGTTCTCGGGTCCGTTTCTCGTCTTCATACTATAAAACGGAAATCGGTTTAAACAATGAAACGAAAGGACATAACATAAAAGCGTATATGTACATCTCACACCGCCCCATCTTGCTCAACAATCGTCGTACATCGCATGTTTGACACGATTTGAACCCGTAAAAATGGTAGCTAATCATTGTTACGCGAGCACGTCGCATTTACTTGCTAGTACAACGTCTATCTCGCTTGATGATTGCAAATACAACGCAAAACAATTAGCGCATAGCTAGTTCACCTAAACCTAGGCACTAACAAATCCCTGATCCGACCTGTCTCCTACAAGTCCCGCATAAAGCGCATTCACAATAAAGTCTAAGTCTAGGCACCTATCTCAAGTCGCCTAAATCCCTTAGACCATGCTCTGATACCACTTGTAACGACCCAAACCTCGTTATACCAAAAATACGACCCAAAAAAAAAATTTAGACAGTACCTCTGGACGGCGTCCTGTACTGAAGGCCAGGACGGCGTCCAATCATTTGGGACGGCGTCCCATTGAACTGCCAGATTCTGATCTAGGAGTCCAACTTACGCGAGCGGAAAACTCACTTCCCAACATTTTTAAACGAAACCCTTTTCACAACATAACAATATAAGTAAAACTAAGAGATTTCCACCATAAGATCGAGTTTACAACATCGGGCCCACATCGACCGTTTTACGAATTTCGTTCAAAAATACAAGTTTCGACCACAAGAGTTTAAATTCCAAACGACACCTAGAGCATGGTGTTTGGGGTTAAACTACCCACATCTTGGTCGAACTTCCAAAAGCTAAACCCCCGTGAGCCACTACTAATCCAAACGGATACCTTTACCCTTATCCACGTCGGAGCCTAAAAAGGTAAACAACGAGAGGGTAAGCAAAACGCTTAGTGAATGCAATAATTATACACATACATATATAATATACCTACTTGCAAACACTTACACATATACCGCATACATGCTAGCAACACAATTAGCTTATCATCTCAAATACAAAGCTATTAACCTCCGATACCACAAGCTAGCACAACAATAGCATATATATAACTCGAACAATGTAATATGCTTACGCTACAACACAATAACCATGGTTAACCAATCGTACAAGGGAATGGCACTCGCGAAAGGCCATCGGTGTTCATAACATCCGTTAGTGTACTTAACACCTCGTATCACTAAACCCTCGGGTGGCGTCTTAACACCTCGACGCTTCACCCTTTACCTTATGGAGCGGTGCCTTAACACCTCGGCACTTCACTCCTAGGTGGCATCTTAACACCTCGATGCTTCACCTCGAGTGGCGTCTTAACACCTTGACGCTTCAGTCGTCACGTGAAACGTGGTGTCTTAATACTTCGACACTTCACATCTCACGCTACAACAAATAAATACATTATATACCTACACATATAATTATTCCACTCACCTTAAAGTCTTTTGTGAAAGATAACCGAGCTTGCAACCTTCAATGCAACGTACCTATTACATTATGCATATAATCAATCACAAACTCAAGTTGGTCAACCAACTCACTTACCATCCTAGTGTCATTTTGACCCTTAGTGCAATTTCGACTCATTTGCACTTTTACCCTAATTTTAGGTCAATTTCGCCAAAGACCCTAACACTAGCCAAATATGGTCTTAGTACACTTTTTAACACAAGTTTATCGCATTTTCACACACATAAGACAACTTTGGCCATCAAAGACTCCCTTGACCCATTTCAAAGTTTACACACCCATTTGGGTCACCACATACCCAATTAATACCCACTTGCATAACATCTTGGTGTGCTAGTAGTTAACTAATCAATTTAAGACCCATAAACACATTTAACATTTCAAAACCATAGGTTAATCATCTTTGAGTCCTCATGACCCAAACTTACCCAAAAACCCCAATTCACTAACAAAATGGGTTTTATGTTAAACACTACCTAAACCCTAACCCTTAAACAATTAAAGTAAGGAATTCAAGGTTAAGACTTACCACTACAATAAAAACGTAGCTAGGGAGTAGATGAACAACTTTAAAACACGCACTTTGACCCGAAACTAGCTTCTTCCTCTTTGGATTGAGCTTTCTCACACTAAAACCCTTCTCTCTCTCTAGAATTTATGTGGATAAGAAGTGGTGGTTGAAAATGGTGTAAATGAGGCTCCCCCAACTGATCTAGAGCCTTAAATTCGTCCACAAAGTGAAATTACCAAAATACCCATTTGTAATATTTAAAAACAAGACAGCTTGCTCGCCAGTTCATCTTGACGGCGTCCAGAATACTGGACGGCGTCCAGCCCTTTATAACAGGACGGCGTCCCACTGTTTGGACGGCGTCCCAACCATCTGGGAAAACAGGATCTTACATAAACCCTTAGGTGCTTGAGTGACGGTGTGAAATTTACAAGTGATAGCAACCCGGTGATTGCTAGAGTGATACTTGTACAGTTTGGTAAGTACTTCGGTTGAAGTAGCGAAGGATAATCCGAAATCCTTCGTGTGCTCAAGGATAGAGCAAGGTATTGTGATGTGTATATTATGGAATACAAGACGGATGGATCTTGTCTTTCTTTTAGCATGTTGGTTGTATGTGTCTCGGTGAGACGGAGAGGGGCTCAGCGGTTGATTAAGTCAACAATGAGTGGATAGTGGTTTCGCGGGATACTTTTATCTCGATGATGTAAGTTCTAAGTGGGGGAGTTTGTACTCTCGCACGAAGATGTTCTAGCGTGTTGATATTGGACGATGCTCGTATAGATTCGAGGCTAGCGTTGAGACCTACGTTGGTCGGTTGTGGTAAAAGTACTGTTTGGAATAAATTGTACTTATGGTTTTGGATTTAAATTACCACCAAGGTGATAATGCGGTGAATCTCTTTGAGAGATAAATGGACGTATTTGACGAGCAAGATGGGATCCCCGGTTAAGGGATGTACGTGTCGGATTCTCTCCTAAAGAATTATTGTTTTGTGCCTATGTGCGATATAGGTGGTTCTTGCTCGATTGTGTGGCTTTGTGTACGCGTACGTATGATGTGTGTGCAAAGATTCCAAGTGAGTGGAATATTTCTAAGTATGTGTATATACTTGTTGCTTGGGGTGGATGGTTAGTGTAATTCCGTTAGGATTTACTATGGTGTAGCAGGGCGCGATGTTACACTACTCATTGCGATCGAGGCCAAAAGAGTGTGTGTAGGTTAGTGATTATCCATCAGGATTCACTATGGTGTAGCAGAGCGCGATGTTACACTACTCGTTGATTGAGGCCAAAAGAGCGTGTGTAATTGGTGGGTTATATCCATTGACTCGGTCCGCTAACTTCACCTTGGGAGTAGTGTTATATCGGCAAGGTATAACGTTATCGGGAAATGCGAGTACCAGTAGGGAATGGGAGTACCGTTCATGTGTTGAGATTTGGGAAGTGAGTCTCGTGTGGTGCGGATTCACAATGACACGTGTAGATGCGGTCATTCTATTGGGATAGTGACTCTCGTGTGGTTCGGATTCACTAGGGCGCATGTATGTTCGGCCAATCCCGATTGTTGTTGCGGTGGAGGTAGTGAGTCGCGTGTGGTGCGGATTCACTAAGGCGCGTGTAGTTCGGCTAGCCTTCATCTTGTTGAATTTGAGAACTATTGGTTGTTTCATACGCCGATGGTTCGGTCGTGAGGACCATGTTGGGTGATTAGTGATGCAATAGCCGTGTTTTGCTCACATATTTGCGGTAGTTGCGTATTAGCCGTGTTTGCGCGCTACAAGGGATGTTAAGTGGTAAGTGTTATCCGTAAGGATTCGCTTTTATTCGGTCTTCATCGGTTAGATGGTTGACTTTATTTTGGTATGTGGTGGTTGCTTTAGCATTGTACTTGGTATGGGTACACTAAAGAGTGATATCTCGGTGCGAGATTGGTTTAGTTTTCCGATGTGAGAAATTGAGCAAGTTTTAGTGCTTAGATTTGCGGATTCGATAAATCGTGCGTGACGATTTAGTTGTTAAAGGTGACTCATTGAGAAGAATTGCCTAGGGGAGTTAGAAGAATACAAGGTGATTTCGCGTGTTCTAAGTGATCGTTATATAGTCAAGAAGATTTATATTTGGGTAATCCTTCTCCAATTGCTACTTTACGTAATAATCTAATTCCAAGAAAAATCGAAATATTTGTTTGGAGATGCCTTCAAAAACGCTTGCCCCGTTATGATTGAGCTTGATAAGCGAGGTATAGACCTTAATAGTGTACGTTTCCCAATTTGTGATGATGATGTTGAATCCGTGGAACATTCGTTAATTTTTTTTCAAAGATACAATGGCTATTTGGGATCGGGTGTTCGCATGGTGGGGGATTGGGAAATATGTCCAATCTTAGTTTCAATGAAATCCTTCGTGGTAATGGTCCAAGATCTACAACAACGCAAGGAAAGAAAATATGGCAAATGGTCAAATGGGTTAGTGCATATCTTATATGGTTGAATGGAAACAACATGGTATTTAAAGGCAAAAAGTGGAGTATCCCGATGGCGCTAAACAAAATACAAGTAAGATCTTTCGAATGGATCTCCAATAGGTCGAAAGGAAGAAAAATCGATTGGTTGTCATGGTTGAATGATCCTAGCATGTATTTTAATTTAGATTAGGGTCGATGTAATTCCTTTTATTAGGTCGTGTGGGATGATCATCTCGCAACCCAAGTTTTTTAGTGTGCTTCATTGGGGTAATCCCCCAATCTTGTATTTGTTTTTGTGTAAATTTTATAAAATGTCTTGGCCTTTCAAAAAAAAAAAAAAAAAAAAAAAAAAATGATAACTGAGTATAACAAAAAAAAAATGAGGTGAACTGAATAGGAGTTTTCCAACAATAACCCGTATCTTCGAACATACCCAAACATGTTATGCCATAATTAGATATTACCATCACTTTTACATAATATTTCTTTGTAACTTATAATTGGACAAAAGCATGTCCGAATTATTCAACAACATTTAAATAAAATCGAAAACAACTAAACTACATGTAAAAGTATATAATCATTGCTTGATGTCCATAATCTTTAATTAAATTAAACTTCATACGTCTCATATTAATAGTCTATATTAATAGTCTAGTATTTTATTTTGAAATGTACCAAATTAATAGTTCATTTCTATAAATATAAAGGAATAATAAACTTAAGTTTCATTATGCTCTTAATGTATGTGCTCTTAATGTATGTGGATAAGATTAAAGGAGAAAGAAAAGGTAAAAAAAAAAATGAAAAGTAAACAGTACTTTATGACATTTTCTTAAACTGTGTGTTTGAACTATTAATATGAGATGAATGGAGCTTTCGGTGCCTATCATCACCAATTTATAACACTAACTTGTAATTAAAATTAAAATCACTCCTATTAAACAGTTATATATGTTAGGGTTAAAGCCAAAAATAGGCTACAAACTTACACAAATGTACCGATGTCGCTCACAAACTCATTTCCGTCCTACTGTCGCCTACAAACTTTCTAAAAGTGTACCAATATAAACAAAAACTTTTAAAAAGTGTACCAATGTAAACAAAAATGACTTGCTACCGACTAAACTGGTTAAAATCAACACATGTCGTTCGTGGATCTTAATTCTTAACGAAAAAAAATATATCAGGTCAAAATTAGTATGCAACCGGTCAAAACTATAAAATGTTGATATTAGCAAATTTTTTGAAAGTTTATTGGCGACAGTAGGACGAAAAGGAGTTGTTGGGCGACATCAGTACATTTGTAAAAGTTTGTAGGCTATTTTTGACTTTAACATATATATATATATATATATATATATATATATATATATATATATATATATATATATGGGCAGGATCAATGGGGAAGTAACCAATCGGGAGAAACAAAAAAAAAATTTCGTTTTTTTGGAATTTTTTTTCCGGCATCAAGATCACACGAAAATATGAACATTCAAGATAATATTGTTCGTGAAGAATATGAACGTTTTTTTTCTTCATGTTTTGTGAAGTAAAATTTAGTCCGATTTAGAGTTTAGGGTTTAGGGTTTAGTATTTTGGGTTTATTCCATAAACCCAAAACACCAAACTCTAAACCCTAAACCGTTCGTGTTAAAAACTCAATCTAAATTCTAAATCTAAACCCTAAATCTAAACCCTAAATTTCTAAACCCTAATATCTAAACCCTATAAACCCTAATATCTAAACCCTAATATCTAAACCCCAATAGCTAAAACCTCAACATACGCTCGAAAAACACGATAATTGTTATATATTACTTCTTCGAGCGTTTTTCTGCCAAAATAAAAACATTTATCACAAAGTGTCTCTACTAAATGTTCATATTTTCATCACATCTATAATGTTCGTGAACAAAGTTTTTTCAAAAAACGAAAAAAAGAAAAGTTTTTGCTTCCCCGCTTCCCCCGATTGGTTACTCCCCTCTTAATCCTACCACTATATATATATATATATATATATATATATATATATATCGTCTATGATATAAAAATAATTTAAGAATTTAAGAATTAACATAATACCATGTAACTCGGTCTATCCAATTGGAAGCAAATTTGTATTTTGAAAGCGAGTTATGTGATAAGGAGAAGTGACTAAGGAGCACGAACCATGTAACGATAATTACTCACTTTAGTACTTACGTACTGTGAATATATAGAGGATTTGGAAGTTTGTGACGATAAACGAAAAAATATAAAGTTTTACTCTACTTGTAATAAATAAAATAAATATGATAATTATAGAAAGTTCAAAAATTTTGGTGACTTTTGACATAAGAAGTACTCTGAAACAAAGTAATTTGACAAAAAAAAAAAAAAAACAAAAAAACTGTACAAAGCTACTACACATAAATTCTAGTCCATCTAACCATAAAAAAGATAACTATTTACAATTAATGGCTTCGTTTATGGAGGAACTTATTACCGGCCTAAACTTAAAGCAGCTTTAACGTCCAACCGCCATGCGCAACCACCGTGATCCATCCTCCACACATCACATGGCACCGTTAAACTTTGCAGGTGACTATCAACGGCACCGGCTGAAGAGATTGTAACCCTTACTTTACAAGTAAAAGCAGGATACGCGACCGGTAACAACGTCGTCCTTTCCTCTTTTCGTACTAAAACCACCGCCACGTAATCACCACCAGCCATCTGTCTATACGCTTTGTTTGTCCACACCACTCTGTCCTGACCGTCCGATATAAAACCAGGACACGTGTCCTTCTCCATGTTCATCACTCTTTCTTCATCCGTACACCCTAACCCTTCTACATCCACCCACGTGTTAGCCACGCATTCCACCGTCACGTAAGACACCACTTCCGGTTTTCTCGGTTGTGGTGAAGGAGTTTGTTGTAACTGTTTCGTAACAACTTGATTCACGTGACCTACCATGTGACTGTAATAATTCTTTTGTTCTTGGTTGTTAAAACTCAACCACACAGGTGACGACGTCGTTTTTGATTTTTTCAAATCAGTCTTTGTTGTTTGAACCGGTGTTAACAGATCTGGAAAGCCAGTAACCGGTTCGATCGGTTTCCGGTCTGGTTTTTCAGGTAACAAAGAAAGCGTCACCTTTCTGTTAGACTTCTTATTAATTTTGTTTTTGTTAACCCTAACGTACTTTCTCTTACTTCTCACACATTTCACGTAACCGCTGCTATTCTCCTTCGTCGATCCGCCGGAACCGGAGCTGGAACCAGTCGCCACCGGTTTCGGTGCAATCGGTCTATATTTTAACATTATCGTGTCCACTTTTGACATACCGTACATCCCGTAACCACCACCATCTCCGCCGTACCTCGCTATGCAACAACCACCTCTGCCGTTCATATTATCAGAATTATATTATATTATATTTATATTTTTTATGTGAATATTACTGTTATATTTGTGAAGATATAAAAAATAATAGAAGAGGTGAAGGTATATATAAAGAGAAAAATATGGGGCCACGTGTGAAGACAAAATTTGGAATAGGGATGAAATGTGATTGGTGGAGAGTAAAACGTGGCAAATGAAAGAGGGCCCACGTGAGTGTTGGGTCATATGTCGAATCGGGGAAGAGCATTTGTGTGGGGACCACAAGAACCAATGAGAAAATGAGAAGTGTATGATAGTGGCGATGGTAGGGAGGGCACGTAGCTAAAGTGAGATAATCCGGTGGTTCTATTTGGGTTTTTCCTGATAAAGTAAGTTGGAGGGTTAAAACACTTTCTAGAAAACAGGACACGTGGTCCAACAATATACTTCTTCCAGTATTATATTACGGAGTGTTTATTTATTTTTCTGAAAAATAGAAATTAAAAAAATCTAGGGTTCTTCCCCATTTTTGTACGGTTCTGAATTTAGAGATCGACGGTTATTATTTGATCTCTTTTATCATTTATTCATCCACGTCACCACAAAGGATAAATGTTTCGTCTACAAAAGTAGAACGTCGATAATTTAAGGCTTCAATTTATTTATTTATTTCAATTTCAATAAGCTACACTTTTTATTTCCTAACGTAACCTAACAAATACTATAAAATAAAGATTAATTTATTAAAAGATGAGCAAAGCAAACATAAATAGAACATGATAACGGAATGCTCAAAATTAAAAAGTGAAAATTTTACCGCTATCTACGATCGAACCTACCATAAAATAAATAAACCAACTCAACCAAACAATCAATACCGAAGGTACCATAAAATAAACAAACCAACTCAACCAAACAATCAATCAATTGTCTTTATATTCTTAATATGTAAATGTATGACAAAAATATATACTATAAATAAGAATAATACTGTAAAGTTAATAAATATACACTGTAATTAATATTTTTATTTTAAATTGAGTTGCCTGAGTGGCCACCGAGTTGCTCAATGAAGCACGCCATCCGGATTCAATTCCTGGCTATGTCAAATTGTTCAAAAAGAGAGTGTGACTAGAGGGTGCGCATAATGCGCAATTCACCAGGTACCAGGTCTCGCGCTCGGGGGGCTTGATTACCCGAGGTTTTACCTTCTATGGGGGAGCTAATGTGTTCGTTCATAGGAGAGTTTCATCGCTTACCAAAAAAAAAATGAGTATCTTTATATGAAAACTATTAAATTGAGATGAAAAAAATATTATCTAAATGTGTGCCTATCACTATCAAATTATGAATATTCATATTTTTATTTCTATCATAGTCTCTCTTAACTAAACTTTTTTCATTCACATTTGTATCTCATCGGCATAAACTCCTTTCACTTTCCTTTCACTTTCCTTTCTCTATCTTTACTAAATAATACTCACAAATAAAATCTTAAAATATAATATATATATATATATATATATATATATATATATATATATATATATATATATATATACATATATATATATATATATATATATATATATATATATATATATATATATATATATATATATATATATACATCATACAGATACAATTTATACAACACAAAGTGCAAAACAAAAATATTCGTTGTCATACTTTCAACTTTAAATCACGTTGGGGAAGTAAGTGGCGGACCCTTTAACGGATCGCTGCCTATCTTGGCCATATATATTTAACTTGTTTGGCGTTAGACGTCTAAATCACTTGTCGTATCAAAATTCTATTTTGGAAGAAAAAAGAATTAATTAGTATAATATTATATTATGAAATACGGAGTAAAAAATTGTTGATAAATACGTTGTTAAACGAAAACAAAACCGAAAAATTCGGCACAAAAATTAAACCAATTTCTTGCAACTCCACGTCCGAAAAAATAGCAAACATAACACCACCAATGTAACATTCTTTGATCATCAATGTCTATCAACACCACCAGTAGCAAAGATTACACCATCGTAACATCAACGGTCATAAAATCTAGCAAAATTATGTGCAAAGAAGGATCTTAATCCCTAATCAACATCGTCAAAAAAATTGATATAGTTTTCCACACTTCAAAATCCAACAAATATTATGGGGGATAATTTCGACGATGAATAAAAGGTTTATAGATCATGTAGGTTCTGGTGGCATAAACAAGATAAAAGGAGAGAGTTGATGTTGGAAAAAGTTATATAAAAAGAAGCTAATTTGGACATTACAACTCACTAAATAATCTCTCAAGTAAGCTATACATCTTATTTTCTTAAGTTCCAAGTACACACTCCATTGAATGACGAGATAATCTCTCTATTCACCTCAGCTCATTAAAATGCAAGTAACAAGCCCACCAAGTATATATACATTTGAGTTTATTATTTCACTTTATCATCGAATTTTCTATGTTATAGTTTCCATTACATGGAAAATTCAAAAAGATTTAAAGTGTCTTTCTCACACAAGTTTATGAGTGGTGATATATTCACCATCATTTTTTACTTCATCCACCATAAATTATGAATTAACATGTTATACTGTACAATCTGTTAATGCACAATTGTGGTGAATAAAGTAAAAAATAATGTTGAATTTATCAATGCCCTTTATATAAGTTTCGAATTCTAACCTTATTTGGTATATTAACACAACCAAACTCATTATTTTATTCTAAAAATCAGATTGCAAACCTCACTTAAATTAAATTAGTTTTTAGAATCACTTAAACTATATATTCTTCATATACCATTAAACATCGTCACTTTTAGTTCATTACATGCTGAACACTTTTGGATTAGATAAAAATGATTAAAGATAATTTGTCATTTTTATATATACTAAAACGCCTTTATAGGTTGGTTTGTCTCCTTGATTGAAGAAAAAAATGATATTACGAGTTTACCCTCAAATTTGGGGATTCTACGAGGACGATAATGATGTGACATCGGGTTTTGTGTGAACCAATAGTTTGCTTGACTAAAAGTAGCAAGTCTTACGCGATAAAAGTAGCAAGTCATCTAATATCTTTTAAATCTTTAGATTCTCCTTCCTACCATATCCTTGACTTATTTTACTCCTATCCATCACAGGTATCTTTTTTTTTCAAAATATCTATAATTAATTGTTCAATTTATAAATAGATAAAAATAAAAAAGTAAATTCTTTTTTATCCTTAAAAGAATGTATGTATGAAAAAAAGTTAGGTAAAAACTAATGAATAAGATTAAAAAGTAAACATAAAATATAAAATAATAATGAAATTTCTTTAATTGTATATTTTCTTTATATAAAATAAGAACTAGTGAAATAACCCGTGAAATCACGGGTTTGTTTAAACGAAACAGTTTAATGATATGTTTTAGAAATTAAATGCACGTAAATGCTAAAGTCATTTAGTTTAATGACCCGTGAAACCACAGAGTCCTACTAAGAAACTCGTCAGCTGAACATTTCATCAAACACCTAAAATGCATATTAAACAATCCACATTCAATCATAAGAGATAATATTGGTTGTCATTTTATTTTAAAAGTGTAAATTAAAATATAAACTTAGAATTGATTTCCTTTTGCCTGGCTTTTATACCTTCTCGTACTCAATTTAAAATAATTAATTAAAATAATTCAAAATTATTTAATTTTAATAATTAAAATTGTCACACCCCCAAAATGGACCAGGGCTAATTGTGACCAACCATATCATAACACAGTTGTATAAGCGAGAACGACTCTAAATGAGACGTTTTATTTATTAAATAAACAGCGGAAGCATTATTCAAAGTTTTACATCATAAGAGTACAATAAATGAAAAATGTCTTAAACAAAATGATAAATATGAATGATGGACTCCATGCAAGCAGCAAAGCATACATCAATCATCTAGTAGCAAGTAGCAGCTAGCTCAATAATCACCTGAGACAAAACACGCTTAAAGTGTCAACCAAAAAGGTTGAGTGAAATTCATAGGTTTATAAATAATATCCAAAGTTTTAGACCACAAGATTTAGTTTAAAGTTGATTGATATAGAAATATCAATCTAAAAGTGTTGTTGCATTTTGTAATATCGCTACTAAACAAGTTTACCCTATGATACCTTGTACTGTCAGTGTCGTGGAATCATTATTATGTAACCAAAGACCAACGGTCGAATGGTTAGAGACGTTACTCTCAATAGGCCTACTCACAATAATTAAGTTTGCATTTAAACGTAGCAATTAACGATATTACGGTAGGGATTTAGCATGAATCAAAGCATGACAGCATAGTTAACAATTTAGTACTTGTGTCTAAGCGTAAAACAGTTATAAAGCAAGCATGTGTCTCACCCCAAAAGTTATAAAACAGTTATGAAACAGTAAAAAGTGGGGCTATAAAGTTCACCTTAATAGCACACGAAAGAATTGAACGGAAGGACGTGACCGAGATCTCAACCTAGAGATAGAACGTATGATCAGACATTGCCTAACAGACAATAGTATATAGTACTATATTGATAGTAATGGTTCACTAAAGAATTTCCATTTTCGGAAGGTTACTATTTATGGAAAGTTTCCACTTATAGTAATTTTCCAATTTTAGAAAGTTCGGGTTAATCTTTAGCAAGATGTTGTATAACTTTACTCAAACTTCGTTGCTATTAAATAAGTCAGGAATGACCAGATGTAACCGGGGGCCCAGGATTCTTGACCAGAATCTAAGTCATGGCATTCGAGATCCACAAGCTTACCCATAAATGGCAACCTAGACATCATTCACTTACGACCGTGAGTAGCGATGAAGTTCACATGAATTATACATTATCTTTGATTAACCTTCACTTTAGGTGTATACACACAACGAATTATTAATGTACTTAATAATTATATATGTGATAATATAACCTAAGTTTTATTTAATATTTAGTTATTATACCTTAGTATGTCTTATATATATTAAATATAATTACCTTTAAATAAATACCTAAATTACTTCAAAAATAATAGTGTTTTATTAATCGAACATTATTCAAAAATGTCTAAATAATAAATTAAATATCTAAAAATTACATACATAATTTTTATAGTCTTATTTAATCATATAGATTAGTAGAAAAATTTAAGAAAACATTTTTATTATATTTTTGTATTTATTTTTGTTTTTACCCTTAATGTATTCACAAACAATTTTAATTCTACATAATTACTAAATAAACCCAAATAATTATTTTTATAATTTTATATTTATTCTTAATTTACCTTCGAATTACATAATAATAGAGTTTAATTATATAATAAATACCAATTCGACCCAAGTAATTATTTTTATAATTTTTTCATATCTATATAAGTTTTAAAAACTCATAAAAAATTATATATATTTTATTTTTGGTTAAAAGTATTTATTACGAATTTTACATTGTTTTTACGTTTAAACACTACATAATTCGTATTTAATTATAAATAATATTCCATAAATTATCAAAATTATTTTTATGCATCATAACACCTATAATACTAATTATAACATATAAACATAATTAATTTCGAATTTTACAAAGAATATACAATAAATATAAATATAAATGACAATATTGAAAAAAATTTAATAAAAATAGAAAGTACCTCAAATTTTCTTCAAGGTTTTGAGAGAATAACTTAAGTTTTTGTGTTTGGCAAGAAAAAATGAATGAGGAGCCATGTATTTATAGGTAAAAAATAGTTGGTGAAAAGAAAAAAAATAATAATAAAATAAAGGTGCCAATTTTGACAAAATAATAAAAACATGTTAAAAATGTTTTTAATAAGTTTTTGTTTTTGAAAATATTTAGTCAAAATTCATGGGCTCATTATTTAATAAAAAAAATCTTATTTCTTTTTATTTTTTTATAAGCTAAAAATATATATAATGATTAAAATAACTTATCATTTAATTAATAATTATGTTACATATAGTTTTAAATATAATACTCATTAATATTAACTAAAGTTATTTTATATAATTAGTGTAAACTTTAGTTAACAGAACATGTCGACTAAAAATAAATATTTGATCAACGTCGAATTTAATTACGTATGGATAACAACCCTATAGTCAAATTAGTCAATTCAGGTATGAAAATATGAGGGTTGTTATAAAAATATTTGTTAATAAGATTTAATAATAATAATAATTAATTAATAAGATTTAATTTTAATTCAAAATTATTTAGATTAATGACATCACCCACTATGCTTAGATTTTTTTATTTTTTTTGTTTTCTGATTATTTTCTAACAAATGAATTAACTTAATAATGACATCATTATTATCGGATTTTAATAGAAACTATAGATATAGATGAAGGAGTATTATTTTACACCATTGATTTTGGCACCTATTAGGACACTTGTAACAACGTTGGACAAATACAAGAGCTATAGCTAGTTATATATGATAACGATGTAGTAATAAAAGATTCTACGGAAGTTGCGAATAATAATATGATGATCATGTAATAAGAAGATTGTGCGAAAGTTGTGGGTAATATGACACTAGATCTCACTCTTATTCTTTTTTTTTTCTTTTTTTTTTTTCAAAAGACAACTTTTATTACTATAAAAAAGAAGAAATACAGCTCGAGGGCCTTAAGTGGCCAAAAGTCCAAACAAGCAATCACAGCAAGGATGTCAAGGCAACATCCTTAATACATCAAACTTAAAAATTGAAGCAACTAGACGCATAATTATAGACACGACATCGGGTTTGGTAGCCATGATAACCAATCGATAGATCTCTCTTTGATTCTTCTTGATATCCACTAGAAAGACTTTACTTGAATTTCATTAAGAGCCATCGGATCGTTCCAAGATTTATTTTTAAACACTTTTTGATTCCGATTTTTTCAAATGAAATACCCGCTAATCCATTCCACCGTTTGTCATACTTTTGATTGAAGCGATGATAACGAGAGTGTTGATCTTCCAAGAAAGATTTCACTTATGCATAAGTTTGACACATGAGTGAAACCCACCATTTGTAGACCCTTACCCAAACTTCCAACACGTGCTTACATAAGATTAAAGAGTGTTCCACCGACTCGACAACATCATTGCATAAAGGACATAGTACCGAAGTAAGATCCAAACCTCGTTTGTCTAGCTCCATGCGAACCGCCAATCTTCTAAGCCTTGCCCTCCATACAAATTTTTTGATTTTCTTTGGAACCAAGTTGTTTAATTGGGTTTCGATATGCAACGAGTTACCTTCGTTCACCTTTTCTACGATTTTCACGCTGAGTTGTTTTGTAGTAAATCTTTCGCTCGGTACCATGTTCCATTTCCACGAATC
The DNA here is from genome assembly GCF_046630445.1 of Rutidosis leptorrhynchoides. NCBI lineage: Eukaryota > Viridiplantae > Streptophyta > Magnoliopsida > Asterales > Asteraceae > Rutidosis > Rutidosis leptorrhynchoides. Next base: position 458,807,847 of record NC_092334.1, read on the forward strand.
CTCCTCCTCATTCCCAAACTCGTAACCATTGATCATGTTTGTAAGTGCTGCCAATTCATCAAGTGCGCGACCCGAAGGAGAACGATTCCAACGCCAAAGACCTGTAACCAGTGAACTGCATCTTAACACTCACTCTTGAACCGTTGCTGTTTTTGAAGCTTCCAACTGGTACAATATGTTGAATCTGTCTCGTAGCCTTTCACCTCCCATCCATATGTCCTCCCAGAAAAGTGTTCTCGATCCATTCCCTATTGTTTTAACGAATGAAGAGCTGAATGGGATTCCCATACTGTCAAGTTATTTTCCTGCAAAAATAATATCTTTCCGCGTAGAATGCGAAGAAAAATGACGATGCGAGGAGTCAACATCAAACCCGCCATTTGGACCGTATAAGCTCATAATGACTTTGGCCCATAATGAACCGGATTCGGTGTGAAACCGACATCTCCATTTTCCTAGTAAAGCAAGGGTTTTACAATTTAGGGGTCCAATATTAAGACACCCCCCCCCCCCAAATCAAAAGGTAATGACACTTTATCCCACCCGACCAAAGACATTTTTTTAACGTTATTATTCCCACCCCAAAAGAAGGTTCACGTCACACTCTCTAATTCTTTAATGATGCACGACGGGGAACGACAGATAGAGAAGTAATACAATGGAAGACTATTCAAAATCGATTTCACAAGTGTCAGCCGTCCACCAAAAGAAATTGTTCTTGCTTTCTAATCCGATAAACGCGACTTGAATTTTTCAATGACCGGCTTCCAATCTTTTGATTTTTTTCATATTCGACCCGATTGTTATGAGATATGTAAATGGCATTTTCTTCATCTGACAATTGCAATGGGGTGCCATATTCTGAACCGCATCATCTTGTACACCCACTCCGTAAATCATGCTTTTTTGGAAGTTCACTCGAAGCACGGATGAAAGTTCGAAACATAATAGAATCTTCATTAAGTTTTTGATGTTACCTTTACTCCAATTTCCGAAAAACATTGTGTCATCAACGTACTGCAAATGTGTTATGTTAACTCTGTCTTTCTCTACTTCCACACCCTTAAAATAGCCTCTTTCATGAGCCGATTTGGTTAAGATATTCAGCTCCTCGGCCGCAAGAATAAATAAAAACGGAGAAAGTGGGTCTCCTTGTCGTACTCCCCTCTCTAGCCTAAATTCTTTTGTCGGGGACCCGTTGATCAAAATCGAGACCGAAGCCGAATTAAGAAATGAAAGTGTTAGAAAATAAAAATAAAGTTTTTGGGATCAGTTTAACATCATATCCCTTCTCATATACAGCTCGTTACAGAAATCAACAGCTAGCACTTTCCAAATTTACTTAGGCTCCTTGCCTTAGATAGTTTGTAACCGTTAGAGGCTTTGTGTATAAATACAGCCTCATTGTATCATTATAAAACCAATTCAATCATTATCAATAAAGCATAATACGATCAGTTTATACAAATCATCATTGTTTTAAAACAAGTAATACACGAACTGAACGTCCTTTTGCTTTAGTTCATTCCGATGTTTGGGGACCTGCAAGGGTTAATGAGGGACATAACTTTCAATATTTTCTATTATTTATTGATGATTTCCCTCGTATGATGTGGACGTATTTTTTAAAAAACAAGTCTGAAGTTTTTTACAAATTCACCATGTTCTTTAACATGATTCAAACACAATTTGCAAGTAAAATACAAATTCTTAGGTCCGACAATGGTGGTGAATTTGTCAATACCCGAATGAGTCTTTTTTGTAAAGAACATGGCATTGTTCATCAAACTATGTGTCCACATACTCCACAACAAAATGGGGTGACGGAAAGGAAAAATCGAATTCTCTTAGAAATAACTCGTGCCCTAATGATCGAATCCCATGTTCCAAAATCTTTTTGGCCAGAAGCCCTCGCCACGGCAACTTACTTTGTAAATCGGCTCCCCACTAGAGCCCTTGACCTTAAAAATCCCCTCGAAGCCTTAACAAAATTTTATAAACCTCCTTCAAACCTTACTCTTAAACCCCGAATATTTGGATGTTCTGTGTTTGTTCATATACCTAAAAATGAACAAACCAAACTTGACGCATGTGCTGAAAAATGTGTCTTTGTCGGGTATGGTGTAAATCAAAAAGGATATAGATGCTACAACCCTAAGAAAAAATACATGTTAACTACTATGAACTGTGATTTCTTGGAAACCGAGTTCTTCTATGCTACCCAACACACAAGTCAGGGGGAGACGACATCCGATGACAATGTGAGTTGGCTAGACGTACCGTCATCAGAAGAAGTAACTCATAGTACTCCATCCATCAGTACCACAGCTGAAGATCTCCTCGACCATACTGAGGTAAGTACAGATTTTTCTGAAACTGATACTACTAATCTTGAAAATGAAAGAAGTTTGTCAGTACAGGAAAATAGTACAGGTCAACCCAAGCACCAAACCGAACCAGATTCACCGAATGAGAGTGAACCACAAACTGAACCTGAACAACAAACGGAACCCGAACAACAAACCGAATCTCATTACATTCTTCCTCCACGGACAACCCGAGGAGTTCCACCAAAGAGGTACTCACTTGAGAGGGAACCCAGAAGATCAAGATATCCGATGGCGAACATTGTCAAAGGAAATTGATGTGCAAAACGTGGTATATGAATTAATGTATGAAATAATATGGAAAAATACCAATTAAAGATTGTTACACACTAACGGGCAGTGTACCCGATCGTGTAGTAGTATAAATAATGGTTCAGTTCCATGTATCGTTCCAAGGACAGTTGGATTAGTCAAACTTAGAATTAGGAACTATATTATGATTAACTAAGCAAATGAAACTTAAAGGTACAAGATATTATGTTTTTGTGGCTATTTAACGATTTAGCCAAATCAGAGAAGATTAAAAGTAAAAACAATATTTTTAGTCTTTTAAGTTTATATAATGAAAACAAATGCAACGAAAGCAATTAAGATAGTTTGATTAGGATCAAAGAAACGAAATGTTTATCTAGATATTTTACCCTCGGTATTGGATGTAGTTATATTGTTGAGACCCGATTGAATGACTATGTGTGTGAGTTACCTAATAGATTTACCAAGAGTTCTCTTTAGTAAACACGCAAACTCGATTACAAGATCAAGGGTTCCCTTTTCTCTATAGTTCTCGTGTTTGTAACCAAATAACTATGATATATATGCTAATCACCCAAATCGACTTGCCAAGAGTTCTCTTTAGCAAGTACTCAAACTAGAATTACTAAGTGGAGGGTTCCCTATCACCTAGACCTTTTCGTTTGTGACTAGTTGATTAGCTAGATCAAAGACTTGAATAACAATTGTCTTTTGAGTTCGCTCTACACAATTCATTCCTATATCGTCTAATCATTTTGATCTAATTTACCCCCTTGGTCCGGTTTAGTAAACAATCAATCTAAGATAAGTTGATTGTAAATCAATATGATACATCAACAAGAGTTCTCTTTATCAACAACATATCAATTAACTAGATACAAATCATTTGACATCAATATGCATGGTTCTTTGATTCAAGCTCTAATCTAATCACACATAATACATTCAATCCATAAGATTACATCCAATACCTCAGTTATTAATCTAGACAAACATTATAGAGTTTAGCCAAAAATCATATTAACCAAAAAAATAACAATCAATTGATAAGTAGAATTCATTGTGAAGAACAAGAAATCAACCTAATAGAGAATGAATCTTGAATGGAGAAGGTGTTGGATCTTGATTCTTGGATGTTTAAGCCTCTTCCAAGAGCTTGGAATTCTCCAATTTTGCTCCTAAAATCGTCTTGAAACTGCTCTGTTTCGTAACTGTTCGTATCTCTCTCAATAATACACTTTTAAAGTGGTGAAAGTTGGTCAAAAGCAAAAAGTAGCTGAAACCTACTTCTGGACGGCGTCCAGTTGTAAAGTCCTGGACGGCGTCCAGATTTCTGGACGGCGTCCAGATTTCTGGACGGCGTCCAGTTATGAAGGGCTGGACGGCGTCCAGAAATCTGGATGGCGTCCAGTTGTGCTGAATTGTTCTGTAACGTTTTTTCCAAATCTCCCTTCATTTGGACGGCGTCCCAATCATTTTGGACAGCGTCCAACATACCCGAAGCCTTGTTTTATCATTTTAGAGCGCTAATTTGACCATAACTTGTATCGGGATCAACTATTATGAAATCACAACTTATAGAATGGTCATAATTCACCAAAATTCTTTATAAACCACTTTCCGATACACTTTTCATACCTTTATGTATTACTTGTAGAAACCGTCTTAACTATCTTTGATTCGAGAGTATTTTACACGATATTGCGAGATATATATATGATATAATTGAGCAATATCAAAACACTCCACACTTAAACCTTGCTTGTCCTCAACCAATTCATTCTTACAAAGTAGAAAACTATCAAACACACTTACACAATATAGAGTACACACATCACACCAGTAACACAAAACACATGAAACACACACGTTTATTTGAAACGCAAACTCACGCTATATGAAACACACGCTTTAAGTATAACACACACATTTATTGTAATCACACTCACGCTATATACACAATGAGAACACACGCACACATTTTTGGGAGTTTTAGAGCCAAGTATCCGAAAAAATTTGATCCTACGGAAATTAGGACCTTATGAAAAACATTTTATGTTTTTGCAAATATAATGTTAGTTTTTACACTAGGCACGTTTTCCGATTTTTTGTCGGATTTACTGAATTTTTGGAAAATGAGTGCGGGTTTCCCGCTATTGGTCAAGCCAATCCCTCCCACAGTACCTAACATCGTTAGATGTTGGTAAGAAAATAATGCGTTTAGGAGGATACACATTACGTCCAGATATCATCGATAATCATGAGGTAATCATCTAATCCGTTAAGTCAACCATAAAGATTGAGGTTTATCAGGCTTAAAAGCTGATATCTTACCTTTCCGGAGGTTATCCACTGGGAATATGATCAATTCACTGACATTTCGTGTATCATGGTGCGCTTCCCATTTGGCTAGCAAATCTCCCTCATTGAGATAAGCTTTGACTACCAGTTTCCCTGTTTGACGTTGAGGCCTGGTAGATTTCCAGTCGATTTTAGCAATGACTTTTCAAGATTTTTCGTCACCCTACAACTGGTCTGGACTACAACTTCTGAAACAAATCAGCAAGTGTGTCGTTCGGAAGACTTTACTTCCTTGAGGATGGAATGGATACATCCTATGTGTAATAATAAAGTGGTCGTACGCAACATTGTCCTTGTTAGGAGAAACAATGAGGATCGTACTGTTTTAGTTTTCGATCTGGCGCGAGGTCCGGTTTTCGACCACGCTATGCAATCACCGCTCTCTCACGGTTTACACTCGTTTTGGTACAAGTGACCTACAAGTTAGCTTTACTAAACTAGTAGGATTTTCATTAAAATAATTGAATGATAGTACAACTTCAAAGACTATTAATAATTTAAAACATAACTCAACATTTCTTTTCTAGTTTTAGAACACAATGTATGTAAAATGGTTTTGGACAATTTTCGTTTCTAAGACTACCTGAAAATTTTAAAATTTTGATCATAAACGCCTTAATTTTTGTAAAACGAATTCCCGATAAATTTCTATCTCCCACCCCACACTTAAGATCATGCAAGGCCCTCATTACATGAAATCAGAAAAATGATTAAATTTAGAGGGCAAAGTGATAGGGTGATTGTAGAAATTTTCAAATTTTTAACCTGTAAATCGTGGAACATGTAGACGAATGCCGCTGAACTTACTGCCAGCATAAGAGCATCGTCCATTCCTCGATTATCAACATACATACATCATAATATCAAATGTTGCTGAACTTGATGCCAGTCTTTGAAGTTCAACCACGCTGCACAAATTAACAAACCACACAAATAATAATAAAAATAACGGTGTTTTTACAATCACATCCATTATCAAACCACACAATTGGTTTAAAAATACAAACCAATATTGTTTTAATACACACCATAACAAATAAATAGATTATTTGAAAATGTAACAAGATGATCATTGCCTCACAGGCCTTCAGTTATCGTAAGGCCAAAAGTAGTTTTCTGAGCCATCTCTGCTTCGGCGTCCTCGCGGGTATTCCTGCTCAAATCGGTTCCTGGCATCCTACATCGCAACGTTAGTATTATAAATTGGGTAAGGCGGAGGTGGGTTTTCAGGATCAGTGTAGTATTGGGGTGTCAGACGTGTTGTTCCATAGTACTGATCGGGATTGGAATAATATAACTCAGTGTTATGGTTATTCCAATCAATACCATAACTGTTCCATCCCTGGTTATGTACTTGAGCAATCTGGCGTTGCTCCATTCCTTGCTGACTCACCCTCATGTTGTTCATATTATTGACTAAATCATCCCAACCAGATTGAGACGGATACCAAGGACCTTGACCTTGAACATTTGTCTGGGCTTCCATTTCTACTTCCTCTTCCTCTTGTTGTTCCTGTTGTACATTCGCGCCACTACCACTCGCGCCACCTGCCACAAAAGGTACCAAACGCCTATTTCCATCGTACATTAAAATCTCGGCGTTAACATAAGAAACCTTTTTCAGGGGTTTCATTGCATGGTCACATTCTATGAGGCGATTAAGATCAATATTAAAGTGACGGGCAATCCGCGTAATGTAGTGGCCCCTTAGAAGCGGTTTGTCTCTTCGCGCATCCGTAGCTATACCCAGCAAATAGTTCCCAATTAACCCCGGTATATCGGTGTGACAAACCCTTTTTATTTGATCCATTATCCATTGATCCATAGATTTAACCTTTTCATGTCCTTCGACTCTCGCATTAAAGGTACATGCGATAAGTCGATGGAGTAGCTTATCGTCAGGGGTTGCTATTTCAGTATACCTGTGTCTGCTTGATTTGAACGGGGTAGATGAATTTGGCCCTCTAATCCTTCTCCAAAAAGATTGTTCATTAAAACTTACTCCCCCATGATACTCTGAGCTTACCAAATATTGCCTTAATTGTGCGTCGGTAAGCTCGTGAAAAATACCCAAAACTCTGCATAACCCAAAACTACTCTAACTTCTTTCATCACCCCTTAGCCGGAATCTAAAGAAAGCTTCCAAGAGTGGATCGCGAACATTGTTGAATCGGAAAGTTGAGTAAAATTCTTTACATAGCACGGGAAACACTTGATCGTGTAGACTGAAAATTTGTTCCCATGCGTATGTCAATCTGTTACTATATGGTATAGCTAACAAACGAGTAACATGGGCGTGCATACCCGCCTCAATTAAAGGTGCCCAGTCCAAATACCATGTAGCATTAATTGGTCGACGGGTAATTCGAGCAAAAGTTTCCCCGTAATCATCATTGTCCCGAAGATGTTCTAACCAAACTATTGGATTATTTTGAGCGTCTTCTTCTTCGCCGGATGATGATGATAAATGTTGTTGAGCTAGTGGTGGTGGTGGAATGTTTCTTGATGTTCTGCCCCTTTTCGGTTGTCCACCCCTGCTAGATTGTCCCTGCAAAACATAATAACACCAAAACAAAGAACATAGAAACCGTTTTGTTAATGTTAGCTAAAAACATAACCGAGTAGCAAGGAGAATTAGTCATGCCATTCAAAGTTCATAAGCATTGTGATTCATATAAGTAAAAGCGTATGTTCAGAATAATTGATCACAGTCAACCAAAGTCAACATAAACTAGCAAATACACTCTCACAAAAATGTGGTTCACAAAATTCACAATTAGGCATCAACTTAGGACTCAAGCATGTTGCGTTCATAGGTCATGACATTTAAACTTGCATTCTAATGATATTCATTACAATCATAGCACTAGTTATCACAATTTAGTTCAAAATGACCATTATAACGCCACTACATCATAGCATTCCATACCATCAATCCACTTTATAGGCTAAAACATGTGAGAAACTAGCATACATCTTTCATAAGAACATCACAATTCAAAGCATGTTAGAAATTCACTTAAATTCAATTTATGACCCGGCCAAATTAACATCTATATCATCAACAACAATTAAACACTTCACAAGCTTCATAAACATCACAAACAAACTCAATAATCTTGAATTAATTACCCTAATTTCGGATTTAATCACTACAAACCCTAGAATCATGAACATACCCATCAAACATATAATTATTGCAAAATCAAGACATAATGGGTAATTAAACAACTAAGGTATGTTAATCTAAACAAGAATCATGCAAATCAAACACCCCACACTTATCTTTCACTAAATTATGCATATAGACATACAAATCAAGTAATTGAGAAAGAAAAGTATGAAAAGAGATTAGCAATACCCTAGAAAACATGATTCAATCTTGAATTTGAAGGAAGAATGCACGAATTTGAAGTAAGAAATTAGGGTCTTTAGGTATTGGTTCGTTTTTGGGAGAGAAAAACTGAGTTTAAAGTGTGTGTGGTTGAAAAATGGGTTGGATAACCTTTAAAATGAGTTTTTTTTTCTGAGTCAGGTGTCTGGACGGCGTCCAACATTCTGGACGGCATCCAGTATTAAAGAGCTGGACGGCGTCCAGAAATCTGGACGGCGTCCAGTAAAGAAAAGCTGGACGGCGTCCAGAAAATCTGGACGGCGTCCAGTTACACTAAAACCTACTGACCTCTTTTTTCGAAAATCCTTTGAAATTGGACGGCGTCCAAGGCTATTTGGACGGCGTCCCAATGGTCTGGAGGCTCAAAATCTTCATAAAACTCATAAAAATTCCCATTTTCAATACACAAAAGCTTATATCATCATCATAGATCATTTTGTACATTAAAAACAATCAAACCAATCATAAAACACTCGATTCACACTATTTACACGCGTGAACTTTCTTTAACAAGTCGTTCACCCAACTCGTCCCCATTTTGATTTAGGCTTTGTTCTCGAAGTTGAGGTTAACCTCGTCTTCGATTTCCAGGGGACCATCAACATAGTGTTTGACCTGGTGGCCATTCACTTTAAAAATGTCGCCCTTCCAGTTCACCACTTCAATTGTACCATAAGGGTACACTTTTCTAATAACAAATGGTCCCGACCATCGGGACTTAAGCTTTCCTGGTGATAACTTGAAATGGGCGTTGTAAACAAGGACACGATCTCCTTCCATGAATTCTTTTGGATTTTTCAATCTCTTGTCGTGCCATTTTTTGCTCTTTTCCTTATAAATTAGAGAGTTGTCATAGGCTTCAAGCCTCAACTCGTCTAATTCATTCAACTGGGTCAAATGTAACCAACCTGCCTCTTGGTAATCCAAATTACATGCCCTTAGCGCCCAATGCGCTTTGTGCTCAATCTCCAACGGGAGATGGCATGCTTTTCTGTATATCATTCGGAAAGGGGTGGTTCCAATAGGTGTTTTGTAGGCCGTGCGAAAGGCCCACAATGCATCGTTTAACTTAACTGACCACTCTTTTGGATTCGCACCAACGGTCTTTTCAAGTATGCGTTTTAACGATTGATTGGTATTCTCCACCTGCCCACTTGTTTGGGGATGATAAGATGTTGAAATTTTATGGATTACTCCATATCTTTTCAACACCTTTTCTAATTGCTTGTTGCAAAAGTGGGTACCTCGGTCACTGATAAGGGTTTTAGGCGTGCCAAACCTTGAGAAAAGTTCCATTAAAAAGGTTACTACAACTCGGCCATCATTTGTGGGGAGAGGTTTTGCCTCTGTCCATTTGGAAATATAATCAATGGCTACGAGTATGTAGAGATAAGAATGAGATTTTGGAAAGGTCCCCATAAAGTCAATTCCCCAAACATCGAACACCTCGCATACTTGGATGCTTTGTTGAGGCATTTCATCCCGTTTAGTGATTTGACCGGCCCGTTGGCACGAGTCACAAGCCTTACAAATGGCGTAGGCATCTTTGAATATTGTAGGCCAATAAAAACCGGCCTCGTAAACTTTCCTCCCCGTAATTTGGGGACCAAGTGCCCACCCGTTGCACCACGGTGACAATCAAGAAGAATTTGAGTGCATTCCTTTCCCGAAACGCACCTCCGAATCATACCATCCGCGCAACGCCTAAAAAGATAAGGGTCTTCCCAGAAGTAGTATTTCAGGTCACTAAAGAATTTTTTTCTTTTCTGATGTGACCAGCCGGTTTCTAAGTACACTCCAACAAGATAGTTGGCTATGTCAACAAACCATGGATCATCAATTTTCTCAATTTTCATGAGATTTTCGTCCGAAAAGTTATCTTGGATAACAGTCTCATGGAGAACCTCAAGATTCGGGTTCTCAAGTCGAGAAAGGTGATTGGCAGCTAGGTTTTCGGCCCCCTTTTTGTCTTTAATATTAATGTCAAATTCTTGCAAAAGCAAGACCCAACGTATTAACTGGGGTTTAGCATCTTGCTTAGCAAGCAAGTACTTTAATGCTGAATGGTCTGTATAGACAACCGTCTTTGCTAGTACCAAATAGGATCAGAATTTATCAAACGAAAAGACAATTGCCAGGAGTTCCTTCTCGGTGGTAGTATAATTAAGTTGGGCTCCTTGCAATGTCTTACTAGCATAATAAATGGGCTGGAAATGTTTTTCAATTCTTTGCCCTAAGACGGCACCAATAGCAAAGTTACTAGCGTCACACATAAGTTCGAATGGAATTGACCAATTCGGCGATATGAGAATGGGTGATTGCGTGAGTTTTGCTTTAAGGAGGTTAAAGGCGTTAAGACACTCGTCCGTAAAGACAAATGGAGTGTCTTTCTCAAGAAGTTTGTTCATCGGGATTGCAATTTTAGAAAAATCTTTAATGAACCGATGGTAGAAACCGGCGTGCCCCAGAAAACTTCTTACACCTTTCACATTTGACGGTGGTGGTAATTTGGCTATGACTTCCACTTTAGCTCTGTCCACCTCCAGTCCCACAGAGGAAATTTTATGACCTAAAACAATGCCCTCTCTTACCATAAAATGGCATTTTTCCCAGTTAAGTACAAGATTAGATTCTTCACACCTAATCAACATACGCTCAAGATTATGAAGACATGAATCAAAAGAATCACCGAAGACTGAAAAGTCATCCATAAATACTTCCATAAAGTCTTCAATCATATCATGAAAAATAGCTACCATACACCTTTGAAAGGTAGCAGGAGCATTGCATAAGCCAAAGGGAATACGTTGATAGGAGAAAGTACCATAAGGGCATGTAAAGGTGGTTTTCTCTTGGTCCTCGGGTGCTATAGGGATTTGGAAATATCCCGAGAAACTGTCAAGAAACAATAAAAGTTCTTTCCTACTAACCTTTCCAACATTTGATCAATGTAAGGAAGGGGAAAGTGGTCTTTTCGGGTAGCATCATTTAATTTTCTATAATCAATGCATACCCTCCAACCCGTGATAGTCCTAGTGGAAATTAATTGATCGTTTTCATTGGTGATAACGGTCATGCCACCCTTTTTGGGTACACATTGGACCGGACTCACCCAAGGACTATCCAAAATTGGGTAAATAAGACCCGCATCTAGGAGTTTGACAATCTCCTTTTTAACGACTTCTAGCATATTAGGGTTCAGTCGCCTTTGTCGTTGTACACATTGTAGTGACCCGAACTTTTCCATGTTTATATATATTAATTGAGATTGATATTTACATGATTAAATATTTCCAACATGTTAAGCAATCAAACTTGTTAAGACTTGATTAATTGAAATATGTTTCATATAGACAATTGACCACCCAAGTTGACCGGTGATTCACGAACGTTAAAACTTGTAAAAACTATATGATGACATATATATGGATATATATATAGTTAACATGATACTATGATAAGTAAACATATCATTAAGTATATTAACAATGAACTACATATGTAAAAACAAGACTACTAACTTAATGATTTTTAAACGAGACATATATGTAACGATTATCGTTGTAAAGACATTTAATGTATATATATCATATTAAGAGATATTCATACATAATAATATCATGATAATATAATAATTTAAAATCTCATTTGATATTATAAACATTGGGTTAACAACATTTAACAAGATCGTTAACCTAAAGGTTTCAAAACAACACTTACATGTAACGACTAACGATGACTTAACGACTCAGTTAAAATGTATATACATGTAGTTTTTTAATATGTATTTATACACTTTTGAAAGACTTCAATACACTTATCAAAATACTTCTACTTAACAAAAATGCTTACAATTACATCCTCGTTCAGTTTCATCAACAATTCTACTCGTATGCACCCGTATTCGTACTCGTACAGTACACAGCTTTTAGATGTATGTACTATTGGTATATACACTCCAATGATCAGCTCTTAGCAGCCCATGTGAGTCACCTAACACATGTGGGAACCATCATTTGGCAACTAGCATGAAATATCTCATAAAATTATAAAAATATGAGTAATCATTCATGACTTATTTACATGAAAACAAAATTACATATCCTTTATATCTAATCCATACACCAATGACCAAAAACACCTACAAACACTTTGATTCTTCAATTTTATTCATCTAATTGATCTCTCTCAAGTTCTATCTTCAAGTTCTAAGTGTTCTTCATATATTCTACAAGTTCTAGTTACATAAAATCAAGAATACTTTCAAGTTTGCTAGCTCACTTCCAATTTTGTAAGGTGATCATCCAACCTCAAGAAATCTTTTTTTCTTACAGTAGGTTATCATTCTAATACAAGGTAATAATCATATTCAAACTTTGGTTCAATTTCTATAACTATAACAATCTTATTTCAAGTGATGATCTTACTTGAACTTGTTTTCGTGTCATGATTCTGCTTCAAGAACTTCGAGCCATCCAAGGATCCGTTGAAGCTAGATCTATTTTTCTCTTTTCCAGTAGGTTTATCCAAGGAACTTAAGGTAGTAATGATGTTCATAACATCATTCGATTCATACATATAAAGCTATCTTATTCGAAGGTTTAAACTTGTAATCACTAGAACATAGTTTAGTTAATTCTAAACTTGTTCACAAACAAAAGTTAATCCTTCTAACTTGACTTTTAAAATCAACTAAACACATGTTCTATATCTATATGATATGCTAAGTTAATGATTTAAAACCTGGAAACACGAAAAAACACCGTAAAACCGGATTTACGCCGTCGTAGTAACACCGCGGGCTGTTTTGGGTTAGTTAATTAAAAACTATGATAAACTTTGATTTAAAAGTTGTTATTCTGAGAAAATGATTTTTATTATCATGTCGACACATCTATATATATTTCGGAACAACCATAGACACTCTATATGTGAATGTTGGAGTTAGCTATACACGGTTGAGGTTGATTCCAAAATATATATAGTTTGAGTTGTGATCAATACTGAGATACGTATACACTGGGTCGTGGATTGATTCTAGATAATATTTATCGATTTATTTCTGTACATCTAACTGTGGACAACTAGTTGTAGGTTACTAACGAGGACAGCTGACTTAATAAACTTAAAACATCAAAATATATTAAAAGTGTTGTAAATATATTTTGAACATACTTTGATATATATGTATATATTGTTATAGGTTCGTGAATCAACCAGTGACCAAGTCTTACTTCCCGACGAAGTAAAAATCTGTGAAAGTGAGTTATAGTCCCACTTTTAAAATCTAATATTTTTGGGATGAGAATACATGCAGGTTTTATAAATGATTTACAAAATAGACACAAGTACGTGAAACTACATTCTATGGTTAAATTATCAAAATTGAATATATCCCTTTTTATTAAGTCTGGTAATCTAAGAATTAGGGAACAGACACCCTAATTGACACGAATCCTAAAGATAGATCTATTGGGCCTAAAAAACCCCATCCAAAGTACCGGATACTTTAGTACTTCGAAATTTATATCATATCCGAAGGGTGTCCCGGAATGATGGGGATATTCTTATATATGCATCTTGTTAATGTCGGTTACCAGGTGTTCACCATATGAATGATTTTTATCTCTATGTATGGGATGTGTATTGAAATATGAAATCTTGTGGTCTATTATTATGATTTGATATATATAGGTTAAACCTATAACTCACCAACATTTTTGTTGACATTTTAAGCATGTTTATTCTCAGGTGATTATTAAGAGCTTCCGCTGTCGCATACTTAAATAAGGACGAGATTTGGAGTCCATGCTTGTATGATATTGTGTAAAAACTGCATTCAAGAAACTTATTTTGTTGTAACATATTTGTATTGTAAACCATTATGTAATGGTCGTGTGTAAACAGGATATTTTAGATTATCATTATTTGATAATCTACGTAAAGATTTTTAAAACCTTTATCTATGAAATAAAGGTTATGGTTTGTTTTAAAAATGAATGCAGTCTTTGAAAAACGTCTCATATAGAGGTCAAAACCTCGCAACGAAATCAATTAATATGGAACGTTTTTAATCAATAAGAACGGGACATTTCAGACATGGCTTATAGTTATCTTCCATTAATATCTTATGTGTACAATAAGAGGGACTTATACTCTTGATGTCATGAATTTTCCATGCTAGAGCCGGTTTATGGGCTTTTAATATGGAAACAAGTTTAGACTTCTCACTTACAGTGAGTTCGGATGAAATGATAACCGGGAGAGTAGAATCTTCTTGAAGGTAAGCATATTCCAAGTAACTTGGAAGTGGCTTGAGTTCCAAAACGGGAGGTTCTTCAATCGATGTTTTACATCGGTATTCATTTTTTAAATCCAACTTTCTGTATTCTTCATCATTTGGCTCATAACCTTTAGCCATCAAGGTGGTTAACATCTCCACTTCTTCCACCATATTTTCTTCATCACCTTCCGCCAAAATGCATTCTCCCAAACTTGCAATTCTGGAAATTCCTGCAACAACTCCGAATATGCGTCTACGGTTTGCAAATAATAACATTGGTCATCAGTAGACTCAGGGTATTGCAAGGCATGGTCAACGGAAAAGGTAACCTTAACATCCTCAATACTAAGGGTCAATTTCTGCCCATGAACATCTATCATAGCTCTAGCGGTATTGAGGAAAGGTCGACCCAATATAAGAGGCACACGTGTGTCCTCTTCCATGTCCAAAATTACAAAATTGGCCGAAAATACTAAGGTACCCACTTTTACTAACATATTCTCTAAAATTTCACGAGGGAATTTAACAGAGCGGTCCGCTAGTTGAATTGCCATTCGGGATGGTTTTAGCATACCGGGGTTTAGCTTAACATATAATGATTAAGGCATTAAATTTATGCTAGCCCCTAAATCCGCTAATGCTTTAATGCATTCCAAATCTCCTAGGAGACATGGTATGGTAAAACTTTCAGGTTCTGCTAACTTCTTTGGTATTTTGTTCATCAAGATTGCGGAACAATTAGCATTCATGGTGACTGATGAAAGTTCCTCCATTTTCTTCCGATTAGTAAGTAAGTCTTTTAAGAACTTAGCATACTTGGGCATACCTGAGATTACATCAATGAAAGGCATATTTATGTTAATTTGTTTAAACATATCTAGAAATTTTGACCTTTCGGCTTCTAGCCTTTCTTGTTGTTGCTTCCTTGGGTATTGGAGCGGTGGTTGATATGGCTTCATTACGGGTTTCTCCCGTTCTTCCTTTTCAACCACTTGTTCCGGCTCCTTAACCGGTTCATCATTTCGGTTCAACGGAACACTGAAATCAAAATTTTCGGGCATTCTTGGAGCTTCGTATGCTAAACCACTCCGTGTGGTGATAACATTGGCGTGCTCATTTCGGGGGTTCTTATTGGTATCGCCCGGTAAACTCCCTGGTTTTCTTTCACTAAGTAAACTAGCTAAACCACTCATTTGCTTCTCCAAATTCTGAATTGAGGCTTGTTGGTTTCTAAACTGGTGTTCGTTTTTCTCGTTTGTTTGGTTTATGTTTGTAACAAGCTGAGTTTGTGATGCAATCAACTTTTCCAACATACTCTCCAAATTTGACTTTTTATCTTCCTGTTGGGGTTTTTGATAAAAACCCGGAGTTTGTTGTTGGAACCCATTACTTGACCCTTGTTGATAATTAGAATTTTGACCTTGAGGGTTGTAGGGGTTGTTGAAGTTCCGGTTAAACTGGGCTCTTCCTTGAAATTGATTATTATTTCTTTGGCTTATGAAAGCCACTTCTTCTTTTTGAGCCATTATTAAACCGACATCACAATCTTTTTCTAAATGGAGACCACCACAGTATTCACAACCTACTTTCATACTATGAATTTCCTTGGTGATTTTGTCCATGTTTCGAGCAACACCGTCTATTTTAACACTTAGGGAACTAAGGTCATCATAAGCACCGGCACTTTGGACTTGAGCATTACGAGTAATTGGTCGTTCTTGATGCCACTCATGAAAATAATCGGCTAGCTTATCGATTATCTCATAAGCCTCTTGCTCGGTTTTGTCCATGAGTGAACCTCCGGACGCTTGATCAATGGAAATTCGGGTTGCAACATCACAACCCTTTTAAAAGATTTGGACTTTTTGGAAGGTATCCAAACCATGGTTTGGACAACCTCTTAGCATTTTGGAAAATCGATTCCATGTTTCGTACAAGGTTTCCATCGGCTTTTGACAGAATTGGGTAATTTCGTGTTGGAGTCTCGTGGACTTAGAAGCTGGAAAATATTTCTTCAGAAATTTTTCCAACATACCATCCCAAGTTTCTATCGTAGCCTCGGCCAATGAATCTAACCAACTTTGGGCTTCCCTGTGGAGTGTCCATGGGAAAAGTCTTAAAAATATGGCCTGGTCAGTGTCGGGTTTAAGTTTGAAAAGAAGACATATCTCTTGAAAAAGACGGATATGTTCGTTTGCATCTTCATTCGGACCACCACCAAATTAACACATGTTATTAATCATTTTGAGAATTGGTCCTTTTATTTCAAAATTTACCTCACCAGTGGGCGGAGTAATAGCACTACCTTGTCCGGTTCGGGTTGCCTTCATCTTGGCATCCATTGATTGTCTTGGTACCACCGGTCTTGCTTCTCCTTCCATTTCAAATTTTGGAGGAGGAACGGGCTCACCAAATTCAGAATATCTCGGCTTGGTTGTACTTGATTCTGTATCAAAAGTTTCCTGCTTTGATGAAGATTCAAAAAGTTCAAGTACTTCTTTTGGGATCCTACCAAGCGTTCTATCAGGTTCTGTAAGCGGTGTAAGTAATGGAGAATCTGAACTTCGGGTATGTGGTATATGCAACCTAAAATCTGTCAATCACACAACTAACAAAACCTATTAAACACACCGATTCTATAAGTCTAAAAATCAAAGACTATAAATAATTTAAAATAATTAAGAAACTACTTAATCACAAATTAGTTAACAATTCTATTTTGACACAAAACTGTCCCCGTCAGCGGCGCCAAAAACTTGATGTGCAAAACGTGGTATATGAATTAATGTATGAAATAATATGGAAAAATACCAATTAAAGATTGTTACACACTAACGGGCAGTGTACCCGATCGTGTAGTAGTATAAATAATGGTTCAGTTTCGTGTATCGTTCCAAGGACAGTTGGATTAGTCAAACTTAGAATTAGGAACTATATTATGATTAACTAAGCAAATGAAACTTAAAGGTACAAGATATTATGTTTTTGTGGCTATTTAATGATTTAGCCAAATCAGAGAAGATTAAAAGTAAAAAAAATACTTTTAGTCTTTTAAGTTTATATAATGAAAACAAATGCAACGAAAGCAATTAAGATAGTTTGATTAGGATCAAAGATACGAAATGTTTATCAAGATATTTTACCCTCGGTATTGGATGTAGTTATATTGTTGAGACCCGATTGAATGACTATGTGTGTGAGTTGCCTAATAGATTTACCAAGAGTTCTCTTTAGTAAACACGCAAACTCGATTACAAGATCAAGGGTTCCCTTTTCTCTATAGTTCTCGTGTTTGTAACCAAATAACTATGATATATATGCTAATCACCCAAATCGACTTGCCAAGAGTTCTCTTTAGCAAGTACTCAAACTAGAATTACTAAGTGGAGGGTTCCCTATCCCCTAGATCTTTTCGTTTGTGACTAGTTGATTAGCTAGATCAAAGACTTGAATAACAATTGTCTTTTGCGTTCGCTCTACACAATTCATTCCTATATCGTCTAATCATTTTGATCTAATTTACCCCATGGTCTGGTTTAGTAAACAATCAATCTAAAACAAGTTGATTGTAAATCAATATGATACATTAACAAGAGTTCTCTTTATCAACAACATATCAATTAACTAGATACAAATCATTTGACATCAATAAGCATGGTTCTTCGATTCAAACTCTAATCACACATAATACATTCAATCCATAAGATTACATCCAATACCTCAGTTATTAATCTAGACAAACATTATAGAGTTTAGCCAAAAATCATATTAACAAACAAAATAACAATCAATTGATAAGTAGAATTCATTGTGAAGAACAAGAAATCAACCTAATAGAGAATGAATCTTGAATGGAGAAGGTGTTGGATCTTGATTCTTGGATGTTTAAGCCTCTTCCAAGAGCTTGGAATTCTCCAATTTTGCTCCTAAAATCGTCTTGAAACTGCTCTGTTTCGTAACTGTTCGTATCTCTCTCAATAATACACTTTTAAAGTGGTGAAAGTTGGTCAAAAGCAAAAAGTAGCTGAAACCTACTTCTGGACGGCGTCCAGATTTCTGGACGGCGTCCAGTTGTAAAGTCCTGGACGGCGTCCAGATTTCTGGATGGCGTCCAGTTATGAAGGGCTGGACGGCGTCCAGAAATCTGGACGGCGTCCAGTTGTGCTGAATTGTTCTGTAACGTTTTTTCCAAATCTCCCTTCATTTGGACGGTGTCCCAATCATTTTGGACGGCGTCCAACATACCTGAAGCCTTGTTTTATCATTTTAGGGTGCTAATTTGACCATAACTTGTATCGGGATCAACTATTATGAAATCACAACTTATAGAATGGTCATAATTCACCAAAACTCTTTATAAACCACTTTCCGATACACTTTTCATACCTTTATGTATTACTTGTAGAAACCGTCTTAACTATCTTTGATTCGAGAGTATTTTACACAATATTGCGAGATATATATATATATGATGTAATTGAGCAATATCAGAAATTTATCAACAAAGGCCAAACAATTCACTTCCGTATTATACTCTGAAGAAATTCCAAACTCAGTAGAACAAGCACTAAAGTCAACTAACTGGAAGAAAGCAATGGATATTGAAATGGAGGCTCTCAAAGCAAATAATACATGGGAAAAATGTATTCTTCCAGAATCAAAGAAATCAGTTGGGTGTCGATGGGTCTTTACAATTAAGCACAAAGCCGATGGTACAATTGAAAGGTATAAAGCTCGACTTGTGGCAAAAGGATATACTCAAACCTATGGTATCGATTACTCAAAAACTTTTTCACCGGTAGCAAAAATTGACACCATCAGAGTCTTGTTCTCAGTGGCTGCAAAAAAAGATTGGCCACTTCATCAATTTGACGTAAAAATGCCTTTCTACATGGAGAACTCAAGGAAGAAGTCTACATGGAAGGACCTCCCGGCTTCACATCAGACTTCAAAGATAGGGAAGTTTGTCTTCTTAAAAAATCTCTTTATGGGTTAAAACAATCCCCACGGGCTTGGTTTGGGCGTTTTACTATAGCAATGAAAAATTATGGTTTTAAACAAAGTAACTCTGATCATACTTTATTTCTAAAACAAAGAAACAACCTTATTACATGTCTCATTATATATGTCGATGATATGATTATTGAAATGTCCCGTTCTTATTGATTAAAAACGTTCCATATTAATTGATTTCGTTGCGAGGTTTTGACCTCTATATGAGACGTTTTTCAAAGACTGCATTCATTTTTAAAACAAACCATAACCTTTATTTCATAAATAAAGGTTTAAAAAGCTTTACGTAGATTATCAAATAATGATAATCTAAAATATCCTGTTTACACACGACCATTACATAATGGTTTACAATACAAATATGTTACATCGAAATCAGTTTCTTGAATGCAGTTTTTACACAATATCATACAAACATGGACTCCAAATCTTGTCCTTATTTTAGTATGCAACATCGGAAGCTCTTAATATTCACCTGAGAATAAACATGCTTTAAACGTCAACAAAAATGTTGGTGAGTTATAGGTTTAACCTATATATATCAAATCGTAACAATAGACCACAAGATTTCATATTTCAATACACATCCCATACATAGAGATAAAAATTCATTCATATGGTGAACACCTGGTAACCGACATTAACAAGATGCATATATAAGAATATCCCCATCATTCCGGGACACCCTTCGGATATGATATAAATTTCGAAGTACTAAAGCATCCGGTACTTTGGATGGGGTTTGTTAGGCCCAATAGATCTATCTTTAGGATTCGCGTCAATTAGGGTGTCTGTTCCCTAATTCTTAGATTACCAGACTTAATAAAAAAGGGCATATTCGATTTCGATAATTCAACCATAGAATGTAGTTTCACGTACTTGTGTCTATTTTGTAAATCATTTATAAAACCTGCATGTATTCTCATCCCAAAAATATTAGATTTTAAAAGTGGGACTATAACTCACTTTCACAGATTTTTACTTCGTCGGGAAGTAAGACTTGGCCACTGGTTGATTAACGAACCTATAACAATATATACATATATATATCAAAGTATGTTTAAAATATATTTACAACACTTTTAATATATTTTGATGTTTTAAGTTTATTAAGTCAGCTGTCCTCGTTAGTAACCTACAACTAGTTGTCCACAGTTAGATGTATAGAAATAAATCGATAAATATTATCTTGAATCAATCCACGAACCAGTGTATACGTATCTCAGTATTGATCACAACTCAAACTATATATATTTTGGAATCAACCTCAACCCTGTATAGCTAACTCCAACATTCACATATAGAGTGTCTATGGTTGTTCCGAAATATATATAGATGTGTCGACATGAAAGGTCGAAAAATTGTATACGTGTCTATGGTATCTCAAGATTACATAATATACAATACAAGTTGATTAAGTTATGGTTGGAATAGATTTGTTACCAATTTTCACGTAGCTAAAATGAGAAAAATTATCCAATCTTGTTTTACCCATAACTTCTTCATTTTAAATCCGTTTTGAGTGAATCAAATTGCTATGGTTTCATATTGAACTCTATTTTATGAATATAAACAGAAAAAGTATAGGTTTATAGTCAAAAAAATAAGTTACAAGTCGTTTTTGTAAACGTAGTCATTTCAGTCGAAAGAACGACGTCTAGATGACCATTTTAGAAAACATACTTCCACTTTGAGTTTAACCATAATTTTTGGATATAGTTTCATGTTCATAATAAAAATCATTTTCTCAGAATAACAACTTTTAAATCAAAGTTTATCATAGTTTTTAATTAACTAACCCAAAACAGCCCGCGGTGTTACTACGACGGCGTAAATCCGGTTTTACGGTGTTTTTCGTGTTTCCAGGTTTTAAATCATTAAGTTAGCATATAATATAGATATAGAACATGTGTTTAGTTAATTTTAAAAGTCAAGTTATAAGGATTAACTTTTGTTTGCGAACAAGTTTAGAATTAACTAAACTATGTTCTAGTGATTACGAGTTTAAACCTTCGAATAAGATAGTTTTATATATATGAATCGAATGATGTTATGAACATCATTACTACCTCAAGTTTAGTAGGTAAACCTACTGGAAGTGACAAGAAATGATCTAGCTTCAAAGGATCTTGGATGGCTTGAAAGTTCTTGAAGTAGGATCATGACACAAAAACAAGTTCAAGTAAGATTTTTACTTGAATTAAGATAGTTTATAGTTATAGAAATTGAATCAAAGTTTGAATATGAATATTACCTTGAATAAGAAAGATAACCTACTATATATAATAAAGGTTTCTTGATCTTAGATGATTACTTGGAATGGATTAGAAAGCTTGGAAGTAAATTAGTAAACTTGAAGGGATTTTTGAAGTGTTCTTGAAGTGTTCTTCCTATGATGATTATAGCTTGATTCTTGAAGTGATTTTTGATGAAGATAATGATTAACTACTGAAAAAATACGTTCATAATAGTGTGTGTGTGTGTTGAGAGAGAATTAGAAAGAGAATTGGAAGTGAAATGGAGTAAATGATGAGTGGTAATTGGTGAGTGGTGAGTGGGGTTAAAAGGAGTTCTAGTTAGTTGACTAGCTCATGGTAGAAGTTAAAATTGATTAGTAATACATGACATAATCAAGAGTGGAATCCCATGCTAGTTCCTATTGGTATATACCCATAGTAAGTACGTTTTGAAGCTGTGTATAATACGGGTAAGAATACGACTAGAATTCTTGATGAAAGAAAAGAATGGGAAAGTAACTGTAACCATTTTCGTTAAGTATGAGTGTTTTGATATATGTCTTGAAGTCTTCCAAAAGTATTTAAACACATCTAAATACACTACATGTATATACATTTTAACTGAGTCGTTAAGTCATCGTTAGTCGTTACATGTAAGTGTTGTTTTGAAACCTTTAAGTTAACGATCTCAATTAATGTTGTTAACCCATTGTTTATTATATCTAATGAGATGTTAAATTATTATATTATCATGATATTATGATATATTAATATATCTTAATATGATATATATACATTTAAATGTCGTTACAACGATAATCGTTACATATATGTCTCGTTTCGAAATCCTTAAGTTAGTAGTCTTGTTTATATGTATATAACTCATTGTTAATATACTTATGGAGATACTTACTTATCATAATCTCATGTTAACCATATGTATATCCATATATATATCGTCATGTTGTTTTTACAAGTTTTAACGTTCGTGAATCGCCGGTCAACTTGGGTGGTCAATTGTCTATATGAAACATATTTCAATTAATCAAGCCTTAACAAGTTTGATTGCTTAACATGTTGGAAACATTTAATCATGTAAATATCAATCTCAATTAATATATATATAAACATGGAAAAGTTCGGGTCACTACAGTACCTACCCGTTAAATAAATTTCGTCCCGAAATTTTAAGCTGTTGAAGGTGTTGACGAATCTTCTGGAAATAGATGCGGGTATTTCTTCTTCATCTGATCTTCACGCTCCCAGGTGAACTCGGGTCCTCTACGAGCATTCCATCGAACCTTAACAATTGGTATCTTGTTTTGCTTATGTCTTTTAACCTCACGATCCATTATTTCGACGGGTTCTTCGATGAATTGGAGTTTTTCGTTGATTTAGATTTCATCTAACGGAATAGTGAGTTCTTCTTTAGCAAAACATTTCTTCAAATTCGAGACGTGGAAAGTGTTATGTACAGCCGCGAGTTGTTGAGGTAACTCAAGTCGGTAAGCTACTGGTCCGACACGATCAATAATCTTGAATGGTCCAATATACCTTGGATTTAATTTCCCTCGTTTACCAAATCGAACAAAGCCTTTCCAAGGTGCAACTTTAAGCATGACCATCTCTCCAATTTCAAATTCTATATCTTTTCTTTTAATGTCAGCGTAGCTCTTTTGTCGACTTTGGGTGGTTTTCAACCGTTGTTGAATTTGGATGATCTTCTCGGTAGTTTCTTGTATAATCTCCGGACCCGTAATCTATCTATCCCCCACTTCACTCCAACAAATCAGAGACCTGCACTTTCTACCATAAAGTGCTTCAAACGGCGCCATCTCAATGCTTGAATGGTAGCTGTTGTTGTAGGAAAATTCTGCTAACGGTAGATGTCGATCCCAACTGTTTCCGAAATCAATAACACATGCTCGTAGCATGTCTTCAAGCGTTTGTATCATCCTTTCGCTCTGCCCATCAGTTTGTGGATGATAGGTAGTACTCATGTCTAGACGAGTTCCTAATGCTTGCTGTAATGTCTGCCAAAATCTTGAAATAAATCTGCCATCCCTATCAGAGATAACAGAGATTGGTATTCCATGTCTGGAGAAGACTTCCTTCAAATACAGTCGTGCTAACTTCTCCATCTTGTCATCTTCTCTTATTGGCAGGAAGTGTGCTAATTTGGTGAGACGATCAACTATTACCCAAATAGTATCAAAACCACTTGTAGTCCTTGGCAATTTAGTGATGAAATCCATGGTAATGTTTTCCCATTTCCATTCTGGGATTTCGGGTTGTTGAAGTAGACCTGATGGTTTCTGATGCTCAGCTTTGACCTTAGAACACGTCAAACATTCTCCTACGTATTTAGCAACATCGGCTTTCATACCCGGCCACCAAAAATGTTTCTTGAGATCCTTGTACATCTTCCCCGTTCCAGGATGTATTGAGTATCTGGTTTTATGAGCTTCTCTAAGTACCATTTCTTTCATATCTCCAAATTTTGGTACCCAAATCCTTTCAGCCCTATACCGGGTTCCGTCTTCCCGAATATTAAGATGCTGCTCCGATCCTTTGGGTATTTCATCCTTTAAATTTCCTTCTTTTAAAACTCCTTGTTGCGCCTCCTTTATTTGAGTAGTAAGGTTATTATGAATCATTATATTCATAGATTTTACTCGAATGGGTTCTCTGTCCTTCCTGCTCAAGGCATCGGCTACCACATTTGCCTTCCCCGGGTGGTAACGAATCTCAAAGTCGTAATCATTCAACAATTCAATCCACCTACGCTGCCTCATATTCAGTTGTTTCTGATTAAATATGTGTTGAAGACTTTTGTGGTCGGTATATATAATACTTTTGACCCCATATAAGTAGTGCCTCCAAGTCTTTAATGCAAAAACAACCGCGCCTAATTCCAAATCATGTGTCGTATAATTTTGCTCGTGAATCTTCAATTGTCTAGACGCATAAGCAATCACCTTCGTTCGTTGCATTAATACACAACCGAGACCTTGCTTTGATGCGTCACAATAAATCACAAAATCATCATTCCCTTCAGGCAATGACAATATAGGTGCCGTAGTTAGCTTTTTCTTCAATAACTGAAACGCTTTCTCTTGTTCATCCTTCCATTCAAATTTCTTCCCTTTATGCGTTAATGCAGTCAAGGGTTTTGCTATTCTGGAAAAGTCTTGGATGAACCTTCTGTAGTAACCAGCTAGTCCTAAAAACTGGCGTATGTGTTTCGGAGTTTTCGGGGTTTCCCACTTTTCAACAGTTTCTATCTTTGCCGGATCCACCTTAATACCTTTTTTGTTCACTATGTGACCGAGGAATTGAACTTCTTCCAACCAAAATGCACACTTTGAAAATTTAGCGTACAATTCTTCCTTCCTCAATACTTCTAACACCTTTCTCAAATGTTCACCGTGTTCTTGGTCATTCTTTGAGTAAATAAGTATGTCATCAATGAAAACAATGACAAACTTGTCAAGGTATGGTCTACACACTCGGTTCATAAGGTCCATGAACACAGCTGGTGCATTAGTTAAACCAAATGGCATGACCATAAACTCGTAATGACCGTAACGTGTTCTGAAAGCAGTCTTTGGAATATCATCTTCTTTCACCCGCATTTGATGATACCCGGAACGTAAGTCAATCTTTGAATAAACAGACGAGCCTTGTAGTTGATCAAATAAGTCGTCAATTCTCGGTAGTGGGTAGCGGTTCTTGATGGTAAGTTTGTTCAACTCTCGGTAGTCAATACACAACCTGAATGTACCATCTTTCTTCTTGACAAACAAAACAGGAGCTCCCCACGGTAATCTGCTTGGTCGAATGAAACCATGCTCTAAAAGTTCTTGTAATTGGCTTTGCAGTTCTTTCATCTCGCTGGGTGCGAGTCTGTAAGGAGCATGAGCTATTGGTGCAGCTCCTGGTACAAGATCTATTTGAAACTCAACGGATCGATGTGGGGGTAATCCCGGTAATTCTTTCGGAAATACATCGGGAAATTCTTTTGCGACGGGAACATCATTGATGCTCCTTTCTTCAGTTTGTACTTTCTCGACGTGTGCTAGAACAGCATAGAAACCTTTTCTTATTAGTTTTTGTGCCTTCAAATTACTAATAAGATGTAGCTTCGTGTTGCCCTTTTCTCCGTACACCATTAAGGGTTTTCCTTTTTCTCGTATAATGCGAATTGCATTTTTGTAACAAACGATCTCTGCTTTCACTTCTTTCAACCAGTCCATACCGATTATCACATCAAAACTCCCTAACTCTACTGGTATCAAATCAATCTTAAATGTTTCGCTAACCAGTTTAATTTCTCGATTCCGACATATATTATCTGCTGAAATTAATTTACCATTTGCTAATTCGAGTAAAAATTTACTATCCAAAGGCGTCAATGGACAACTTAATTTAGCACAAAAATCTCTACTCATATAGCTTCTATCCGCACCCGAATCAAATAAAACGTAAGCAGATTTATTATCAATAAGAAACGTACCCGTAACAAGCTCCGGGTCTTCATGTGCCTCTGCCGCATTAATATTGAAAACTCTTCCGCGGCCTTGTCCATTCGTGTTCTCCTGGTTCGGGCAATTTCTAATAATGTGGCCCAGTTTTCCACATTTATAACAAACTACATTGGCATAACTTGCTCCGACACTACTTGCTCCGCCATTACTCGTTCCGACACCATTTGTTCCTTTCGTTCTATTAACCCCTGGTCCGTAGACCTCACACTTCGCCGCGCTATGACCATTTCTTTTACACTTGTTGCAAAATTTGGTGCAGAACCCCGAGTGATACTTTTCACACCTTTGGCATAGCTGCTTCTGATTGTTGTTGTTGTTGCGATTATTATTGTTTTTGGGATGATTGTTGTAGTTGTTGTTGTTGTTGTTGTTGTTGTTGTTGGGCCGTTTGTTGTAGTTGCGATTGATGTTGCGATTGTTGGGATAATTGTTGCGATTGTTGTTGTAATTGCTGTTGTTGTTGTATTGGTGATTCTTATCACCGTTTTCCTCCCGCTTTCTTTTGACTTGCTTCACATTGGCCTCTTCAGCAGTCTGTTCTTTAATTCTTTCTTCAATCTGGTTCACTAGTTTGTGAGCCATTCTACATGCCTGTTGTATGGAGGCGGGCTCGTGTGAACTTATATCTTCTTGGATTCTTTCCGGTAATCCTTTCACAAACGCGTCGATCTTCTCTTCCTCATCTTCGAATGCTCCCGGACACAATAGGCACAATTCTGTGAATCGTCTTTCGTACGTGGTAATATCAAATCCTTGGGTTCGTAACCCTCTAAGTTCTGTCTTGAGCTTATTGACCTCGGTTCTGGGACGGTACTTCTCGTTCATCAAGTGCTTGAATGCTGACCACGGTAGTGCGTACGCATCGTCTTGTCCCACTTGCTCTAGATAGGTATTCCACCATGTTAACGCAGAACCTGTGAAGGTATGCATAGCGTACTTTACTTTGTCCTCTTCAGTCCACTTACTTATGGCAAACACCGATTCGACCTTCTCGGTCCACCGTTTCAATCCGATCGGTCCTTCGGTTCCATCAAATTCCAAAGGTTTGCAGGCAGTGAATTCTTTGTAGGTGCATCCTACACGATTTCCTGTACTGCTAGATCCAAGGTTATTGTTGGTATGTAGCGCAGCCTGTACTGCGGCTATGTTTGAAGCTAGAAAAGTACGGAATTCCTCTTCATTCATATTCACGGTGTGTCGAGTAGTCGGTGCCATTTCCTTCAAAATAGTCAAATGGAACAAGTTAATCATACAGAATATTAAGAGTAGTTAATAGTATTTCGTAGCATAATATGAACTCATTTATAAAAGCTTTTTCTTCATATTAGCGTTTTATAAGTTTAAATTCGGGTAGTACCTACCCGTTAAGTTCATACTTAGTAGCTAATATACAATTCAACTACTATAATTCTATATGAAAAACTGATTATAATAATATTTCGCGTTCAAACTTTTATACAATATTTTACAAACTTACAATACCGCTTATTTTACATAAAGCATGAAATATAGCACACAATAACTTTGATACAAGATAGTTGTGAAGATAATTCTAGCTAGTACACAAGTCGTTCAGCAAAGGCAATAAAGACACGTAATTCATACGTCCAGAAACAAGTCATGCATTCTGGTTTTACTAGGACTACTTCCCATCCTTGGTCTTGTGGAACATAACCGTTATGGCCGTTGATAAGACAGCGTGTTGTAACGTCGTCAAAGGGACGAGGGTTACATAATGTCCAACAGTCCCGTAACAATCTAAAAACCTCATTTCTTACCCCAATTACCGACTCCGTCACTTGTGGGAACGTTTTGTTTAATAGTTGTAGGCCGATGTTCTTGTTCTCACTTTGGTGAGAAGCGAACATTACTAATCCGTAAGCATAACATGCTTCTTTATGTTGCATGTTAGCCGCTTTTTCTAAATCACTAAGTCCAATATTCGGATATATTGAGTCAAAATAATTTCTTAACCCATTGCGTAAAATAGCATTTGGGTTCCCCGCAATATATGCGTCAAAGTAAACACATCGTAACTTATGGATTTCCCAATGTGATATCCCCCATCTTTCGAACAAAAGCCTTTTATAAACCAAGGCATTCTTGGAACGTTCTTCGAATGTCTTACAAAATGATCTCACCTTAAATAGTTGTGCCGAAGAATTCTGACTGACTCTAGACAAGATTTCATCAATCATGTCTCCGGGTAGGTCTCTTAAAATATTGGGTTGTCTATCCATTTTGTGTTTTTATACTGTAAAATAGATAAGAGTTAGATTCATAAAAAAAAATTACTTATTAATACAAGCAATTTTTACATATATCATAAAGCATAAGCACACTATATTACATATATTACACCACACGAATACAACTATCTTATTCCAACTCGCTTGTTTCTTCTTCTTCGGTTTTGGTTCGTTTTTCCAAGTTTCTAGGGATATATGATGTTAGCGTAATACGAGCCGTCGTTTTCCACATTGGTTTAGAAAAACCTGGTGGTTTAGAGGTTCCCGGGTCATTGTTACAACTTAAGGACTTCGGGGGTTGACGATACATATAAAGTTCATCGGGGTTGGAATTATATTTCTCTATTTTATGCCCTTTCCCTTATTATTTTCTTTTGCCTTTTTAATTTCAGTTGGGGTAATTTCTATAACATCATCGGAATTCTCGTCAGAATCCGATTCATCGGAGAATTGGTAACCCTCCCAATATTTTGTTTCCTTAGCGGAAACACCATTGACCATAATTAACCTTGGTCGGTTGGTTGAGGATTTTCTTTTACTTAACCGTTTTATTATTTCCCCCACCGGTTCTATTTCTTCATCCGGTTCTGATTCTTCTTCCGGTTCCGATTCTTCTTCTGGTTCCGACTCTTCTTCCGGTTCCTCTTCGGGAACTTGTGAATCAGTCCACGAATCATTCCAATTTACATTTCACTCTTCATTATTATTAGGTGAGTCAATGGGACTTGTTCTAGAGGTAGACATCTATCACATAATATCAAACGCGTTAAGAGATTAATATATCACATAATATTCACATGTTAAAAATATATAGTTTCCAACAAAATTTGTTAAACAATCATTTTTCAAGTAAACACGGTCGAAGTCCAGACTTACTAATGCATCCTAACAAACTCGATAAGACACACTAATGCAAAATTCTGGTTCTCTAAGACCAACGCTCGGATACCAACTGAAATGTCCCGTTCTTATTGATTAAAAACGTTCCATATTAATTGATTTCGTTGCGAGGTTTTGACCTCTATATGAGACTTTTTTCAAAGACTGCATTCATTTTTAAAACAAACCATAACCTTTATTTCATAAATAAAGGTTTAAAAAGCTTTACGTAGATTATCAAATAATGATAATCTAAAATATCCTGTTTACACACGACCATTATATAATGGTTTACAATACAAATATGTTACATCGAAATCAGTTTCTTGAATGCAGTTTTTACACAATATCATACAAACATGGACTCCAAATCTTGTCCTTATTTTAGTATGCAACAGCGGAAGCTCTTAATATTCACCTGAGAATAAACATGCTTTAAACGTCAACAAAAATGTTGGTGAGTTATAGGTTTAACCTATATATATCAAATCGTAACAATAGACCACAAGATTTCATATTTCAATACACATCCCATACATAGAGATAAAAATCATTCATATGGTGAACACCTGGTAACCGACATTAACAAGATGCATATATAAGAATATCCCCATCATTCCGGGACACCCTTCGGATATGATATAAATTTCGAAGTACTAAAGCATCCGGTACTTTGGATGGGGTTTGTTAGGCCCAATAGATCTATCTTTAGGATTCGCGTCAATTAGGGTGTATGTTCCCTAATTCTTAGATTACCAGACTTAATAAAAAAGGGCATATTCGATTTCGATAATTCAACCATAGAATGTAGTTTCACGTACTTGTGTCTATTTTGTAAATCATTTATAAAACCTGCATGTATTCTCATCCCAAAAATATTAGATTTTAAAAGTGGGACTATAACTCACTTTCACAGATTTTTACTTCGTCGGGAAGTAAGACTTGGCCACTGGTTGATTCACGAACTTATAACAATATATACATATATATCAAAGTATGTTTAAAATATATTTACAACACTTTTAATATATTTTGATGTTTTAAGTTTATTAAGTCTGCTGTCCACGTTAGTAACCTACAACTAGTTGTCCACAGTTAGATGTACAGAAATAAATCGATAAATATTATCTTGAATCAAACCACGACCCAGTGTATACGTATCTCAGTATTGATCACAACTCAAACTATATATATTTTGGAATCAACCTCAACCCTGTATAGCTAACTCCAACATTCACATATAGAGTGTCTATGGTTGTTCCGAAATATATATAGATGTGTCGACATGATAGGTCGAAACATTGTATACGTGTCTATGGTATCTCAAGATTACATAATATACAATACAAGTTGATTAAGTTATGGTTGGAATAGATTTGTTACCAATTTTCACGTAGCTAAAATGAGAAAAATTATCCAATCTTGTTTTACCCATAACTTCTTCATTTTAAATCCGTTTTGAGTGAATCAAATTGCTATGGTTTCATATTGAACTCTATTTTATGAATATAAACAGAAAAAGTATAGGTTTATAGTCGGAAAAATAAGTTACAAGTCGTTTTTGTAAAGGTAGTCATTTCAGTCGAAAGAACGACGTCTAGATGACCATTTTAGAAAACATACTTCCACTTTGAGTTTAACCATAATTTTTGGATATAGTTTCATGTTCATAATAAAAATCATTTTCTCAGAATAACAACTTTTAAATCAAAGTTTATCATAGTTTTTAATTAACTAACCCAAAACAGCCCGCGGTGTTACTACGACGGCGTAAATCCGGTTTTACGGTGTTTTTCGTGTTTCCAGGTTTTAAATCATTAAGTTAGCATATCATATAGATATAGAACATGTGTTTAGTTAATTTTAAAAGTCAAGTTAGAAGGATTAACTTTTGTTTGCGAACAAGTTTAGAATTAACTAAACTATGTTCTAGTGATTACGAGTTTAAACCTTCGAATAAGATAGTTTTATATATATGAATAGAATGATGTTATGAACATCATTACTACCTCAAGTTTAGTAGGTAAACCTACTGGAAGTGACAAGAAATGATCTAGCTTCAAAGGATCTTGGATGGCTTGAAAGTTCTTGAAGTAGGATCATGACACAAAAACAAGTTCAAGTAAGATTTTTACTTGAATTAAGATAGTTTATAGTTTTAGAAATTGAATCAAAGTTTGAATATGAATATTACCTTGAATAAGAAAGATAACCTACTATATATAACAAAGGTTTCTTGATCTTAGATGATTACTTGGAATGGATTAGAAAGCTTGGAAGTAAATTAGTAAACTTGAAGGGATTTTTGAAGTGTTCTTGAAGTGTTCTTCCTATGATGATTATAGCTTGATTCTTGAAGTGATTTTTGATGAAGATAATGATTAAATACTGGAAAAATACGTTCATAATAGTGTGTGTGTGTTGAGAGAGAATTAGAAAGAGAATTTGAAGTGAAATGGAGTGAATGATGAGTGGTAATTGGTGAGTGGTGAGTGGGGTTAAAAGGAGTTCTAGTTAGTTGACTAGCTCATGGTAGAAGGTAAAATTGATTAGTCATACATGACAAAATCAAGAGTGGAATCCCATGCTAGTTCCTATTGGTATATACCCATAGTAAGTACGTTTTGAAGCTGTGTATAATACGGGTAAGAATACGACTAGAATTCTTGATGAAAGAAAAGAATGGAAAAGTAACTGTAACCATTTTCATTAAGTATGAGTGTTTTGATATATGTCTTGAAGTCTTCCAAAAGTATTTTAATACATCTAAATACACTACATGTATATACATTTTAACTGAGTCGTTAAGTCATCGTTAGTCGTTACATGTAAGTGTTGTTTTGAAACCTTTAAGTTAACGATCTCAATTAATGTTGTTAACCCATTGTTTATTATATCTAATGAGATGTTAAATTATTATATTATCATGATATTATGATATATTAATATATCTTAATATGATATATATACATTTAAATGTCGTTACAACGATAATCGTTACATATATGTCTCGTTTCGAAATCCTTAAGTTAGTAGTCTTGTTTATATGTATATAACTCATTGTTAATATACTTATGGAGATACTTACTTATCATAATCTCATGTTAACCATATGTATATCCATATATATATATCGTCATGTCGTTTTTACAAGTTTTAACGTTCGTGAATCGCCGGTCAACTTGGGTGGTCAATTGTCTGTATGAAACATATTTCAATTAATTAAGCCTTAACAAGTTTGATTGCTTAACATGTTGGAAACATTTAATCATGTAAATATCAATCTCAATTAATATATATAAACATGGAAAAGTTCGGGTCACTACAATTATCACCGGCAATGATCAAGAAGAAATTTCAAACTTAAAGACTAACCTGTTTAAAGAATTTAAAATGAAAGACCTAGGAGGGCTTAAATACTTTTTGGGGATTGAAGTTCTAAGGTCCCATCAAGGAATCTTTATATGTCAAAAGAAATATATTCTTAATCTTCATGCTGAAACAGGAATGATCGACTGCAAACCAGCAGATACTCCCATGATTCCAAATCAAAGATTATACATACAAAAGGATGCAAAGTCCGCTGATCGAGGACAATATCAAAGAATCGTAGGAAAACTCATCTACCTTGCCCATACTCGCCCAGATATAGCTCATGCTGTAGGATTTGTCAGTCAATTCATGCATCAACCACAACAACACCACATGGACGATGTATGGAGAATTGTCAAATATCTCAAAGGCACAACCGGAGACGGGGTATTATTCAAAAAGAACAATCACTTAGAGACGCAAATTTTTATAGACGCTGGTTACGGAGGAGAAAAAGGAGATTGAAATTCAACATCGGGATACTTTGCACTTGTTGGAAGAAACCTCGTTACTTCAAAGAGTAAGAAACAAAAAGTTGTTGCGCTTTCAAGTGCCGAAGCCGAATTTAGAGGAATCGCCAAAGGTGTAACCGAAGCATTGTGGATAAAGAAACTTCTAACCGAAATTGTTTGTCCGCCTCAAAACTCCATCAAAATCATGTGTGATAACGAAGCAGCAATTGCAATCTCAGAAAACCCGGTTCAACACGATCGTACTAAACACATTGAGATTGACAGACACTTCATCAAAGAAAAACTCAAGGCAGAAATAATCTCTTCCATCTGTCAGATCTGAAGACCAGCTAGCAGACATTCTAACAAAGTCAGTTAATGGAAGACTCTTCAAAGATGTGCTCTTCAAGTTAAATATTGGAAATCCCACTATTTAACTTGCGGGGGAGTATTAGAAAATAAAAATAAAGTTTTTGGGATCAGTTTAACATCATATCCCTTCTCATATACAGCTCCTTACAGAAATCAACAGCTAGCTCTTTCCAAATTTACTTAGGCTCCTTGCCTTAGATAGTTTGTAGCCGTTAGAGGATTTGTATATAAATACAGCCTCATTGTATCATTGTAAAACCAATTCAAGCATTATCAATAAAGCATAATATGATCAGTTTATACAAATCATCATTGTTTTACTTTCAATAGAAAGTATCCAATTTTTCCACTTATCCCCAAACCCCATGCTAGTCATAACCTCAAGTAGAAAAGACCAATTAAGGGTATCAAAGGCCTTTTCGAAATCAACTTTGAAAATGAAGCTTTAAGGTGTTTGCTCTTTAAATAGCTCAAGGTTTCATTTGCATTTAAGGCGTCATCAAGAACGAACCTATTTTTAAGAAACGCACTTTGCTCACCACCTACCAACTTTGGAACCACTTTTCTGAGATGATTTGATAAGACTTTTGTAATTACTTTGTAAAAGCTCCCAATGAGACTAATGGGCCAGTATTCGGTTAAACCATTCGGATTTGGATTTTTTGGAATTAACGATACGAAAGAAGCATTACAACCGAACGAGATCTCCCCGGTCCTCCAAAACCACTCTACACTTTCTACAAGATCCTTTTTTATCAGGCTCTAGTATTTTTATAAAAGAGAAAATTAAACCCGTCTGGTCCCGCAGCTTTATTGTTAGCACATTCGTTGACTGTCATCCAAATTTCTGTTTCTGAAAATTTTACCTCAAGTCTACATGCCTCTCCGTTTAACAGAACATTATATCTTAAGTTAGATAAGCTCGGCCTGTCACGCATAGACTGCTCGAACAGCCTTTTGAAATGAGTATAGGTTGCCTTTTTAATATCCTCAGAGTTTTTGTTCCACACCCCATTTTTTGTTAGGCCTCTTATGTTGCATCTATTATAATTCCTCATGATAATCGAATGAATGTACTTGGAATTTTCGTCTCCATTGATCGCCCATCGAACTCTTGCTTTCTATCTTAGCATATTTGTCTTAATCTTTTCCTTTTCAAACATTTCCTTTTTCGAGTTTAACCATTGTTTTCTTTCTTCTTCATTTAAATCTCTGCCCTCAGCAACATGCTCCCAAAAACTTACATCACTTTTCGACTTTTTAGTATCAGAATCTAAATTCCCACATCAAGAAGATCTCACTATTATTCTATTTTTACAATAATAATAATAATAATTAAACTATAGATAAATAATCAATATCATATCAATATTAATTAATTAAAATATGTTAATAACAATTTAAAAGGTTACAATAGTTAAAAAAAATTAATAAAAACATAGATAATAGAGTTTATAGGTTTGGACGAATTTGCCCTCACGTGACACGTAAACCCACAACTTAACGGACTAAAAGATAACAGAGTTTATAGGTTGGGTCATCGGTGCTATATGTTGTTAGTTCAGGGTCATCTAGCTAGGTCAAAAAATAAAGATAAAGGTTTAACATGCTTTTTGTGACAAGTTCTTGGGCCATTCACGCAATTTTGTCTATTGTCAATTGGTGGAAGTGAACACAATATTTGGAGGGGCCTATAATACATTGTGAGAAATGTCATTTTTATATCGTTCAATTGTTTAAAAACGAATAAATCATGGTATATTTAACTAAGACATCATCTGGGTGGTATAAGTTATGGGTTGGATCTGAGTTCTAGTTGGTGCAGGTTCGATTTCAGAGGAAGATTTTCTCAAGAATTCTGTTGTGATGAATAAATGTGTATGCCCTAAACCACTCGGTTTAATCCAAAGCACACAGATTATCCAATGTGGTGATGGTGTGTAAAGAGTTTCCTCCTAACGCGTGTATGAGTGACAAATGAGAACATTCGATGTCAAAATAACCGTTTTAAAAAGATCATGGTATATTTAACAATATAATATGTAAAAATATATTCAATATAAAATTCATTTTTAAACGTATCACGATTGTTCGATTCCAGTAATATTACCATGTAGATATACGTTATAATTAATAATTAATTAAATTAGTCTCGAGCACATGGTAGACAATCAAATGATCACCAATGCAAGTATGAGGCGTGTGTTTTTTTGAGACTGGGTTACTTCGGGTCTAAAAATGTCGTGGGTTAAATAGGAAATGTTATTGCACCTTATGAAGCGGGTGTGTTAAATATCAGAAATTTAAAGTTAAAAAATCTTGCTTTATTGGGTAAATTGTGGTGGAAGTTCAAACTCGAAACCAATTCTTGTGAGCGAATTTAATCCGTAGTATTTATGGCTCTCATGGTAACCATTCATCGGAATATGGACTTCTCAAACTTCGACTCTAGGTGAGTGGAATAACATCGTACGTGCAGGTAAATAGATTGAAGACCTTCATGTCCCTTTCACTTCATACTGTTGGTTAGTGATCCAATGATAATATTCAAATGTTAATCACTTTGTTCTGATGATAACACCAAGTCTTAAGTGCTTAAAAGTCTATAGAACAACACAAGTTCACGAGCCTACATGATCTCTAGGAAATGACCGATACACATAATAAACAAGTCAAAAGAGTCCTTTGAAAAACTCAGGAAGTACACGGCTTGGACCACGGTCGACCGCAGGTCAGACCATGTGTGTTCTGTACCTTGGTTTCTAAGAAACCAGGTACACGGTGGACTCCACGGCTGACCGTGGATCGACTACAGTTTGTTCTATCCAAATTTCTTGACTGAATAAAGTTTGACCACTTCGGGGCATCTATAATTCACGAAACCTTTTTCAACATGCTAAGAATAGTTGCCCCTTTCATATCAAAAAGAGTTTTGGTCCCTATGATGTTAATCTCGCTCAATCTCACATAATGACATCTAAATGACACTTTAACTTGCAATTAAGGTTAAACACATAAGTGTTGCAAAATATCCTTTTGAACCTAATTGGAATTCATCCTTTTAAATCTAAAATATACCTAGACATGATTAGGATGGTCATTAAGTCCCAACTAAACACATAAGTCCACTTGATTAATCATTAAACATTACTTACATGCTTACATATGTTTATTTCATTATTATTAGTGTAATTCCCTAGAAGTCTTTATGTAAAACAAATTGGTCTTATTTGGAGTGTCGCAACTAACCAATGAAAGCATATACTTGCGACTAAATGTTGACATATGCATGGAAGACTTACAATAAGAAGTTTGGACGGTTGCTAATTGTCATGGAGCAAAAATCAGCACTTACCTCTTTTTGGAATCAATGACAAAAGTCTCAAGAGAAGATGCTTTCCTCATTTGCACGCTCATGTCCTCTTCAATGATTGCATCCAAAGCAAGATGTAACATCCTCGAACAGGGCTTATATGTGATAAGGATAAGGAAGCAGATCAGTGATAGATTATCTAAGCTAGTTGCTGGTATTCGGTGAGTGGGCCTATCTCTGGATAGAGTATTAAGTAGCTGACACGCTACTTGATCAGACTCTTTATTATTATGTTTATACTCTGTATGAATACCATGTGTAGTTATATATTGCCATGCTAGTTAGGACGATTGCATGACTGATTATCTGTGATCTTATGTTCACACTGTTAGTTGGACACCAACCGAGGTGGCAAGGTTAAAATCCACCGAGGCGGCAAGGTAGGGTTTGTGTGAAGTCGCCGTGGTAGCCTAGTCGGGTCATGATTTTTCTGATTGTTCAGTATAGTATAGAAGGACACATGTATTGCGTCTGGAAGATTATGCAGTGGAGTCAATAAAGTGGACTATCGGTAGACTGTATCCTGATCAGCTAAGTCTTGTGCTCGTACAAGCCGCCAATCCTTATATTGTCGATTGTTGTTGTATGCTAGTTTAGGACGTTAGCATATATGTGACCCTTGCATGTTCAGTTGCTTATGCTTAGTCTGTTAGATAGTATCCATTCACTTAGCAGTTGTGCTAATTCCCCCACATTTCCACCCATTGCAGGTTTAGGTACTGCTGATTAGGATGGGAGTTGCGGACGGGTTTGAAGACATGTTTGACTACGAGTTGACTCTGATGTTTTCTGGTTTTATAATGTTTTTATGTAACACCATTGTTTTGGAATATTGTAATAACGTTAACTAAGTTGATCTGATAACTTTGGGTTGTAAACATTAAATTGGGTTAATTTGGTAATTAAATGCACTTCTGCTGTTTTAAAAAAATCAGGGTGTTACAAGTTGGTATCAGAGTGTGGTTTAGCAGCAAGTACGTGCGCGTATTTTTTCCTAAACCCTGAGTTAAGTCAAACATGTCTGTGGGATGGGGGCTAAGTGAATGAAGTATGTTTGTGCATGTTAGTGTTTAGTAAACTAACAGTTATCCACTAAGCTTTTGTGCGAGTGTTTTGTAGCACAAATGGCAGATAACAGGGATACAAACGCTACAAACTCGATCCACCCCAGAACATTCAGTGCTCCAGATGTGGAGGATGAGGCAGAAGTTTACGGGGCTGAATATGTGCATGAACTGGAAGGTAAACTCAAAGAAGCTCAGGATAAGGTTGCTGAGCTTAAATTAGCTTGACAATCGGGTAATGAGGATACACCACCGAGTTTTGCCACAGCTCAATCACACATTGGACCACAAATACACCAGAATCAGTACCATACCCATTACAAAATCAACTCCCTCAGTACATCACACCACCATAGTTTAACTACCGGTACCCAAATTTAATGATGATGAACCAAGTCCAGCCACCCATATATTATCAATCATTTCCACAACAACAATTCCAACAACCATACCAGCCACCAAAAAGATGTACCTTTAAACAATTCCGAGATTGTGGACCTTCTCCATACTTAGGAAGTTCTGACCCAACCACAACTCTCAACTGGTTAAGGGAAGTTGAAAAGGCATTCGAGGCGTATCAGTGTGAGCCAGAACAGAAGGTAACTTATGCGAGTAGGTTGTTGAAAGACAGAGCTATGGTGTGGTGGAATTCTGTGATAGCAAGTGTTCCTCCAGAATAAGTTCGAATGATCACTTGGGAGCAGTTTTACGGTAATGTATGTGAGTAGTACTGTAATGTGTTCAATATGAACAGAATTAAGATGGAGTTCCTAGAAATGCAGATGACGCCGCAGATGTCAATTGATGAGGTAATTGAGAAATACATGGATAAGTTAAGGTTTGTGCAACAATGGGTGCCTGATGAACAATCAAGAATCCAACATTTTGTGAATATGATCTTGCCGGA
Organism: Rutidosis leptorrhynchoides; assembly: GCF_046630445.1. NCBI lineage: Eukaryota > Viridiplantae > Streptophyta > Magnoliopsida > Asterales > Asteraceae > Rutidosis > Rutidosis leptorrhynchoides. The sequence continues at coordinate 458,846,989 of NC_092334.1, forward strand.
ATACAGGACGTTTGTGAGGTCAACACCAACGTTATCTCATTCTTTTGTGATGGCAAAGAAGGTGGAAAGTGATGTAAGAGTAGCGAGGGTTATGAATTTGGGAAACGTAGTATCACAGGGTAGTCAAGATACCAATCAGTCAAGTTCTAAGTCAAAGAAATCATTTGGATTCAGATAAAGGGGTAAAGGTAATCAAGCAAGTTCAGGGTCTGGTTCTGGAAAGAGAGAATGGTGTAAAGGTTATAAGTCTTCTCACAATGGGTAGTGTTCAGAGGCAACGAGAAGGTGTTTAAGATGTGGTATGGTAGGTCATGAGTCTCAGGGGTGTTCCTTCAGGGAAAATGTTTGTTGGAGTTGTCATCAACCGGGTCATCGTTCTGTAAGTTGTCAGGCATCAAAGGGCGCAAGTTCCGGGGCAGGGTCAGGGGCACGTTCGGCATCTGTCGGGGGTTCCACAGCCTCTAGTGGACAAAAGAGAAAGAACTCGCCAACTGTAGAAGCAAGAGCCTTTCAGATGACAGTTGAGGCCGTAACTAATAATGATGATGTCATAACCGGTATGTTCTTGATCAACTCAATACCTGCTAGAGTATTGTTTGATTCACGTGCAAATAGGACGTTTATGTCTATAGATTTCTGTACTAAGTTAGGGTTACCTACTACTGTGCTACCTGAGCCTGTTAGAGTAGAGGTAGCTGATGGTAAGACATTTCCAGTCACAACGTATGTGTCTGGAGACAGTATAAAAATTGATGGTAGACCGCTTGCTATGTCCTGTTTAGTGTTGCCTATCCCAAACTTTGACGTAGTGTTAGGGATGAACTGGATGAGCCTACATAAGGCCCACATTAAGTGTGATAAGAAGATTGTGACTTTCCGTTTGACCGATAGAACCCGTATTGTGGCCGGAGGGGAATGAAGTGGGTTCAATTTTCTGTTGATTTATATGGTGAAGGCAAAGAAGTCACTTTTTAAGGTGTATGAGTCTTTTATGGCTTATGTTATTGATGCTAAGATAGAGAAGAGATATGTTACCGATATTCCGGTGGTTTCAGAATTTCCTGAGGAGTTTCCTAATGAGTTACTGGGGTTGCCGCTGATAAGAGAAGTAGAGTATAAGATTGAGTTGGTTCCGCGAACAACTCAAGTAGCTAAGGCTCCTTATAGGCTAGCTCCTTCTGAAATCAGGGAAATGATGTCTCAGATTCAGGAATTGTTAGATCGGGGGTTTATAAGACCAAGTTCCTCACCGTGGGGTGCGCCGATGTTGTTTGTAAAGAAGAAAGACAGTACTCTGAGAATGTGTATAGATTATCAAGAATTGAATAAGAGAACGGTTAAGAATAAGTATCTATTGCCTAGAATCGATGTTCTGTTCGATCAGCTTCAGGGTGCGTCATACTTCTCGAAAATAGATCTTAGATCTGGGTATCATCAGGTTCAGTTTGCAGAATCAGATATACCGAAGACATCGTTTAGAACGAGATATGGGCATTACGAGTTTTTAGTGATGCCATTTGGGTTAACAAATGATCCGACATTCTTCATGGATCTGATGAACAGGGTTTGTAAACAGTAATTACATCAGTTTGTTATTGTGTTTATCGATGATATATTGGTGTATTCAAAGACAGAGGCTGATCATGCGACACATCTTCGATTGGTGTTAGAGTTGTTAAAGAAAGATCAGTTATACACTAAGTTCTCGAAGTGTGAGTTTTGGCTTCGAGCGGTACAGTTTCTGGGTCATGTTATCTGTGTGGCAGGTATTAAAGTGGATCCGTCGAAAATAGAAGCGGTAATGGGTTGGAATTCGCCGAAGACGCCTACAGAAGTTAAGAGTTTCTTGGATCTTGCGGGTTATTATCGCTGGTTTATAAAAGATTTTTCAAAAATAGCGGGTCCGTTGACTAAATGACCAGAAAAGTTGTAAGTTCTCGATGGGGTGACTAACAGGAACAAGCCTTTCAGACTCTGAAACAGTTGTTGTGTCAGGCTCCAGTGTTAGCGTTACCAGAGGGTCCAGATGACTTTGTGGTTTATTATGATGCGTCGATCGCTGGGTTGGGGTGTGTACTGATGCAGAGAGATAAAGTTATTGCATATACTTCTCGTCAGTTAAAGACACACAAACATAACTATCCGGTTCATGATTTAGAAATGGCTGCTGTAGTATTTGCATTGAAATTATGGAGACACTATTTATATGGTACAAAGTGTTTGATATGTACACACCATAAGAGCCTCCAGTATATTTTCACGCAGAAAGAACTGAATATGCGACAGAGACGATGGATTGAGCTTATCAAAGACTACGATTGTGAAATAAAGTATCATCCGGGCAAAGCGAATGTTGTTTCCGATGCTTTAACTCGTAAGAAAACTGTGGAAACCATGAAATTTATGTGAATTGAAATAGTCTCAGACCTTATTGAACAAATAAAACAAGTTTAAGCCCGAACTTTATTGAAGGAGAACTTAAAGACTGAACTGATGGCTAAAATTAAAGACCAATTGAATGACGATTCTCGTGGACTTAAGACATTTAAGAATAGAATTTGGGTGCCTATGCTTGGAGACTTAAGGGAATTGATCTTAAATGAAGCGCACAAATCAAGGTTGACCGTCCATTTGGGTAGTACCAAGATGTATAATGACTTAAAACTGATGTATTGGTGGCCCACGATGAAGAAAGATGTTGCTTAGTTTGTATAAAAGTGCCATATTTGTGCATAGGTTAAGGCCGAACACCCGAAACCCTATGGTTCGTTATAGCAGTTGAAAATTTCAGAGTGGAAATGGGATCATATTACGATGGATTTTGTGACGAAATTGCCTAGAACTCAGAGAGGTAATGATATGATTTGAGTAATAGTTGATCTACTGACGAAGAGTGCACATTTTTTGTCAACAAAAGAGACAGCCTCGTTGAGTATTTTGGCAGAGTTGTACATATAAGAAATATTTAGTCGACATGGGGTTCCGTTGTCTATCATATCCGACAAGGATTCTAGATTTGTGTCTAACTTTTGGAACAATTTACAGAAAAGTTTGGGAACGAGGGTAAATCTGAGCACAGCGTATCATCCACAGACTGACGGTCAGAGTGAGCGTACAATACAGACACTAGAGGATATGCTTACATCCTGCATGTTAGAGTATGGTGGTCCGTGGGATATCCATTTACCTTTGATCGAGTTCGCTTACAACAATACTTATCATTCAAGTATTGGGATATATATATATATATATATATATATATATATATATATATATATATATATATATATATATATATATATATATATATATATATATATATATATATATATATATATATATATATATATATATATGAAATGTTGTATGGTCGCAAATGTAGAACGCCGACTTGTTGGTTAGAAGCCAGTGAAAAACAGTTTGTAGGTCCAGAATTAGTTCAGATAATAGCCGACAAAGTAGCGATAGCACACGAAGAGTTGAAAGTGGCACGTAACAGACAGAAAATGTATGCCGATCCACGTAGACGTCCAATAAAATTTGAGGTGGGTGATCGTGTTTACTTGAATTTTTCTCCATGGAAGGGTGTTATCAGGTTTGGTAAGCAGGGTAAGTTAGCTCCGAGATACATTGGGCCGGTTAAGATTATTCAAAGGGTTAACGACCAGACTGTTGTGTTAGAGCTTCCAGCTGAGCTTGCAGGGATTCATAACACATTCAATGTGTGTTACCTTAGGAAGTGTAAGGTTGATGATGAGACGCAACTGGTTCCATTAAGTGATTTGAGGGTAGACCTGAATCAAAAGTTAGTTAAAGAACCAGTAAGAATTGTCGATAGAAAGGTGACAAAGTTAAGAAAGAAGGAGATCCATATGGTGCTTATTGAGTGGAAGCATAGTTTAGGATCGAATCTTACGTGGGAGACCGAAGAGCTGATGAAGGCTCATTATCCAAATTTGTTTGACATTGACCAGATTCCGAGGACGGAATCTTCTTAAGGGGGTAAATTTGTAACATCCTCGAACAGGGCTTATATGTGATAAGGATAAGGAAGCAGCTAAGTGATAGATTATCTGAACTAGTTGCTGGTATTCGATGAGTGGGTCTATCTCCGAATAGAGTATTAAGTAGCTGACACGCTACTTGATTAGACTCTTTATTATTATGTTTATACTCTGTATGAATACCATTTGTAGTTAGATATTGTCATGCTAGTTAGGACGATTGCATGATTGATTATCTGTGATCTTATGTGCGTACTGTTAGTTGGACACCAATCGAGGCGGCAAGGTTGGGAACCCACCGAGGCGGAAAGGTAAGGGCTGTGTGAGGTCAACCGTGGTAGCCTGGTTGGGTCATGATGTTACTGATTGTTCAGTATAGCATAGAAGGACGCATGTATTGCTTCTTGACGGTTATGCAGTAGAGTCAATAAAGCGGACTATCAGTAGACTGTAGCCTGATCAGCTAAGTCTTGTGCTCGTACAAGCCACCGATCCTCATATTTTTTATTGTTGTATGCTAGTTCAGGATGTTAGCATATATGTGAACCTTGCATGTTCAGTCACTTATGCTTGGTCTGTTAGATAGTATACATTCACTTAGCAGTTGTGCTAATTCCCCCACATTTAAACCCATTGCAGGTATAGGTACTGCTGATTAGGATAGGTGTTGCGGATGGGTTTAAAGACATGTTTGACTACGAGTTGACTCTGATGTTTTCTGGTTTTATAATGTTTTTATGTAACACCGTTGTTTTGGAATATTGTAATAACGTTAACTAAGTTGATTTGATAACTTTGGTTTGTAAACGTTAAATTGGGTTATTTTGGTAATTAAATGCATTTCCACTGTGTTTAAAAAAAATCAGGGTGTTACACAAGAGATGATGGTCAAGGGTGTCAAGATGTTTTGGCATCTTTTTGCAGACATCAAATAAAGGAAAATGGCCGAAAAGTGCATATTACAACGGCTCTATAAGAAATTTATTTTCAGTACAACAGGAGCGCGATCGATCCACGGTCGATCTTAAAGTGAGCGGCGGAGGTCCTGTCAGCATTTTTGGTTTCCTATAAATACCAACATTTGCGTCATTGAAGACCACCTCTTTCCAACATACTTTCAAAGTCATATAAACTAATCTCTCAAGCCTCAAGCACATATCTATGGAGAGATTATAAGAGAGAAAGAGAGATTCTACTTACACTAAGTAGAATTACATTGTAAACTTCATGTTTATCATTTGTATCTTTAAGTTTACTTTGTGAGATACTTCCTTGGGGGATCAAGGAAGTTAAATAGTTCTTGTGATAGGAAACACCATCTTACTTAGTAATTCAACTTCCTTAAAGGGATCTAGAAAGTTAATTAATTCCTTTGGGAATTAATACTTGTTCAAGGTGAAGACAAGTTTGATCTAAGTAAGGTAGGTGTGACCTATTGAAGAATTATGAGAGATTTAGTTAGTAGAATTGATCTTGTGATAAGAGCATCACTTGACTTAGTGATTCTTCTTCCTTAAAGAGATATAGGAAGATGATTAATTCCATTAAGAATTAATACTTGTCCATTGTGAAGACAAGTTTAATCTAACTAACTTGGTGTGGCTTATTAAAGATCATTTGGTGTAAACAGATCTCCACAGGGTTTGGAGAAATGCTTAGTGAAGCTAATACCTGATTAGTGAATCGGGGAGTAGATTAAGGATTAATAGTTAACATCCTCCTGAACCACTATAAATCCTTGTGTTTGTGCACTTACATTCTTTACATACTTGCATTAACAAACACAAACACTTTCCCACTTAAAACTTTTGTTTTGATTGTTAAAGATTTCGAAAAAGTTTTAAGAAACCATTAAGTAACTATTCACCCCCCTCTAGTTACTTACACATACTTCTCAAAGATTTTAAACGATGGTGGTTCGACTTCATTCTGGAATGACTACTGGATAAGTACCAATAGTTTGAGGGCTCTTTTCCGAGGCTTTACGGTCTGGAATCAAGTACAAATTTCACCGTCAAACAACGTCTATCTGTAGATGTTCCTGATGCTGCTGGTCGTATCAACGCTGTTGTAGTTTGCTGAGAATGGTCCAAAACCCTTGTGGGCGTACCCTTGACGAGCTGCAACATCTAAATTGCTTGATATCTTTGGTGTCACTGGCTATTGATAAAACAGATTCATGGACGTGGAACTTGGCATCTAATTACAGGTTGGTGAAGAAACTTTCTACTCTAATCGAAGTTCAAGTGTTCGCGGATTCGTTCAACAGCAATAATGAAACTTGTCGTAACCATCTTGTCTCTGAAAGATTGAAATCTTTGTGTGGCAGGATTTAAAGAGTAGGCTCCCTGTAAGAACAGAATTGGATAAGAGGGAAATTGATCTACATAGTGTTCGTTGCCCTTTATGATATGATGATATTGAGTCTCTAGACCACTCAATTATCTTTTGCAGTCTATCATAAGAGGTATGGTCGCAAGTCTATAGATGGTGGAACTTGAAAATTTTTCTTCTTATTGTATTAACAATTTATTTCGATACAACACATTACAAGTTGAGTCATCCATGGGGTGTATTATTTGGCAAGAGGTGCTATGGACTAGTGCGTATCAAATTTGGAGAATCAGAATAAAATGGTGTTTCATGGTTGGTGGTGGACCCCCCGGTTGCGTTAAACGAGATACAGGTCTTATCATTTCATTGGAAATCGAGAAGAGTTAAAAACAAGTAAGATCGACTGGACGTGTGGCTATCCAAACCGGATTCATATTTAGTGTAGCGGTGGTTTGCTGTTAAGATGATGCCTTGACATCATCTCAGTTTGTACATGTTCATATTACGGATGTAAATTTTCGTGTTTAGTTGTGTCATGTCTTGCTTAGCGAGTGGGCCAAGAGTGGTACTTAATTATACCTAGAGGGGGTGCCCACTGATATCGGCCAAAAAGTCACGTTTTTACCCCCGATATTAGGCCCTAAATCAATAAATTTTAAGCTTTGTAGGCAAAATTATTGCTTTGTCAGTTGATATTTTAGATTAAGTAATTACAAAGGCAATGCAAAAAGAATCAAGTAAAACGGAGCTAAAACGAAGATTCTAGAGCGAAAACGGTGAAAGACAAGAAATCAAGTTACGATCCAGTGAATTCAGTAGACCAGACAAGCCAAACGGCCTGCCATAATGCAAAACGGCTTGCCACACGGGTTAAGAAAACGGCATAAAAAATGTATGTCCTGATCAAACGGCCTGCCAAACGGCCTGCCAGCCGTTTGCTGGCAGATTTCAAGTCTATTTAAAGGGCTCTTTCCATCTATTTCAACACACACTCAATTTGTAGTTCACTTTATATTTTCAAGCTTTTTAGTTAGTTTTTAGTAGTAGCTAGCTTAGCTTTTATTTTTCGGAGGATATCCCGGCGAGTCCCTGCGATCTCGGGTAGATTTCTTCAGCCTTTTCAGGTTTTTATCCGAAACACTTGTCCTTTGTATTAAACATGTATTCTTACCTTTTATGTTTAATAATGCATTTCGATATTACCATGATAACTTAATTAATCTGTATGTTGCAATGATATAAGTTTGGGTTAGCGTAGTTATGTTAATTTAGTACGATTACTGTCGTAGTACTGAATTTGTGAGTCTGATAGATTTGTATGCTAGTGTAACGACCCGCCAAAATCGCTATTGACGCAATACGTTATTCACCGGTTTCATTGCGAGGTTTTGACCTCTATATGATACGTTTTGTAAATATTGCATTCTTTTGAAAAGGCACACCATAAATGAATATTTAAATCTAAGGTTTTTGACATCTGATGATTTCTACATATAGACAATCACCGTAAATAATAGTTTACAATCATATATCCGTTGACAATGCAGACAAAATAAGATACATTGTGATGATTTTGTGAATGCAAAGTTTTCTCTAATAAAGCATGTATGACTCCATGCACATAGCTCGTATAATGTATAAGCAAACAGCGGAAGTGAAATGTCCCGTTCATATTGATTATAAACGTTCCATATTAATTTATTTCGTTGCGAGGTTTTGACCTCTATATGAGATGTTTTTTCAAAGACTGCATTCATTTTTAAAACAACCATAACCTTTATTTTATCAATAAAGGTTTTAAAAACATTACGTAGATTATCAAATAATGATAATCTAAAATATACTATTTACACACGACCATTACATAATGGTTTACAATAGAAATATATTACATCGACATATGTTTCTTGAATGCAGTTTTTACACAATATCATACAAACATGGACTCCAAATCTTGTCCTTATTTTAGTATGCAACAGCGGAAGCTCTTAGTATTCACCTGAGAATAAACATGCTTTAAACGTCAACAAAAATGTTGGTGAGTTATAGGTTTAACCTATATATATCAAATCGTAACAATAGACCACAAGATTTCATATTTCAATACACATCCCATACATAGAGATAAAAATCATTCATATGGTGAACACCTGGTAACCGACATTAACAAGATGCATATATAAGAATATCCCCATCATTCCGGGACACCCTTCGGATATGATATAAATTTCGAAGTACTAAAGCATCCGGTACTTTGGATGGGGTTTGTTAGGCCCAATAGATCTATCTTTAGGATTCGCGTCAATTAGGGTGTTTGTTCCCTAATTCTTAGATTACCAGACTTAATAAAAAGGGGCATATTCGATTTTGATAATTCAACCATAGAATGTAGTTTCACGTACTTGTGTCTATTTTGTAAATCATTTATAAAACCTGCATGTATTCTCATCCCAAAAATATTAGATTTTAAAAGTGGGACTATAACTCACTTTCACAGATTTTTTTTACTTCGTCGGGAAGTAAGACTTGGCCACTGGTCGATTCACGAACCTATAACAAATATGTATATATATATATATATCAAAGTATGTTCAAAATATATTTACAACATTTTTAATACGTTTTACTGTTTTAAGTTTATTAAGTCAGCTGTCCTCGTTAGTAACCTACAACTATTTGTCCACAATTAGATGTACAGAAATAAATTGATATATATTATCTTGAATCAATCCACTATGTATACATGTCTCAGGCTAGATCACAACTCAAACTATATATATTTTTGGAATCAACCTCAACCCTGTATAGCTAACTCTGACATTACTGCATATAGAGTGTCTATGGTTGTTCCAAATAATATATATAGATGGGTCGATATGATATGTCAAAATATTTGCATACGTGTCTATGGTATACCAAGATTACATAATATATTAGAATACATGTATAATACAATATAAGTTAGCTAGGATATGATTAATATAGATTTGTTACCAATTTTCACGTAGCTACAACAAGCAAAAATAACCAATATTGTTTTACCCATAACTTATTCGTTTTAAATCCATTTTGAGTGAATCCAATTGCTATGGTTTCATATTGAACTTAAGTTTATGAATCTATACAGAAAAAGTATAAGTTTATAGTTGGAATTACAGGTTACAAGTCGTTTTTGTAAAGGTAGTCATTTCAGTCGAAAGAACGACGTCTAGATGACCATTTTGGAAAACATACTTTCACTTTGAGTTTAACCAAGATTTTTGGATATAGTTTCATGTTCATATGAAAAATCATTTTCCCAGAAGAACAACTTTTAAATCAAAGTTTATCATAGTTTTTAATTATCCAAACCAAAACAGCCCCCGGTTTCACTACGACGGCGTATATTCGATTTTATGGTGTTCATCGTGTTTCCAGGTTTTAAATCATTAAGTTAGCATATCATATAGATATAGAACATGTGTTTAGTTGATTTTAAAAGTCAAGTTAGAAGGATTAACTTTTGTTTGCGAACAAGTTTAGAATTAACTAAACTATGTTCTAGTGATTTCAAGTTTAAACCTTCGAATAAGGTAGTTTTATATAAATGAATCAAATGATGTTATGAAAATCATTACTACCTCAGGTATTGTGGATAAACCTACTGTAAATGAGAAAAATAGATCTAGCTTCAAAGGATCCTTGGATGGCTTGAAAGTTCTTGAAGCAGAATCATGACACGAAAACAAGTTCAAGTATGATTTTCACTCGAAATAAGATTGTTATAGTTATAGAAATTGAAAAAAAGTTTGAATATGAGTATTACCTTGTATTATAAAGATATCTTACTGTAAATAACAAAGATTTCTTGAAGTTGGATGATCACTTTACAAGATTGGAAGTAAGCTAGCAAACTTGGAAGTATTCTTGATTTTATGAAACTAGAACTTATAGAATTTATGAGGAACACTTAGAACTTGAAGATAGAACTTGAGAGAGATCACTTAGATGAAGAAAATTGAAGAATGAAAGTGTTTGTAGGTATTTTTAGTCGTTGGTATATGGATTAGATATAAAGGATGTGTAATTTTGTTTTCATGTAAATAAGTCATGAATGATTACTCATATTTTTGTAATTTTATGAGATATTTCATGCTAGTTGCCAAATGATGGTTTCCACATGTGTTAGGTGACTCACATGAGCTGTTAAAAGCTGATCATTGGAGTGTATATACCAATAGTACATACATCTAAAAGCTGTGTATTGTACGAGTACGAATACGGGTGCATACGAGTAGAATTGTTGATGAAACTGAACGAGGATGTAATTGTAAGCATTTTTGTTAAGTAGAAGTATTTTGACAAGTGTCTTGAAGTCTTTCAAAAGTGTATGAATACATATTAAAACACTACATGTATATACATTTTAACTGAGTCGTTAAGTCATCGTTAGTCGTTACATGTAAATGTTGATTTGAAACCTTTAAGTTAACGATCTTGTTAAATGTTGTTAACCCAATGTTTATGATATCTAATGAGATGTTAAATTATTATATTATCATGATATTATGATATATTACTATATCTTAATATGATATATATACATTTAAATGTCGTTACAACGATAATCGTTACATATATGTCTCGTTTCGAAAACCTTAAGTTAGTAGTCTTGTTTTTACATATGTAGTTCATTGTTAATATACATAATGACATGTTTACTTATTATTTATCATGATTAAACATAGTGTATCAACATGATTAAACATAGTGTATCAATATCTTAATATGATTCATATGTATTTAATAAGACGTTGTTATAACGATAATCGTTATATATATCATTTCGAGTTTCTTAATTCAATAAACTCAATTTTATGTATATAACTCATTGTTAAAATACCTAATGAGATACATACTTATCATAATATCATGTTAACTGTATATATATCCATATATATGTCATCATATAGTTTTTACAAGTTTTAACGTTCGTGAATCACCGGTCAACTTGGGTGGTCAATTGTCCATATAAAACCTATTTCAATAAATCAAGTCTTAACAAGTTTGATTGCTTAACATGTTGGAAACACTTAATCATGTAAATATCAATTTCATTTAATATAAATAAACATGGAAAAGTTCGGGTCACTACAGTACCTACCCGTTAAATAAATTGCGTCCCGAAATTTTAAGCTGTTGAAGGTGTTGTTGAATTTTCTGGAAATAGATGCGGGTATTTCTTCTTCATCTGATCTTCATGCTCCCAGGTGAACTCGGGTCCTCTACGAGCATTCCATCGAACATTAACAATCGGTATCTTGTTTTGCTTAAGTCTCATAACCTCACGATCCATTATTTCGATGGGTTCTTCAATGAATTGAAGTTTTTCATTGATTTGGATTTCGTCCAACGGAATAGTGAGATCTTCTTTAGCAAAACATTTCTTCAAATTTGAGACGTGGAAAGTGTTATGTACAGTCGCGAGTTGTTGAGGTAACTCAAGTCGGTAAGCTACTGGTCCGACACGATCAATAATCTTGAATGGTCCAATATACCTTGGATTTAATTTCCCTCGTTTACCAAATCAAACAATGCCTTTCCAAGGTGCAACCTTAAGCATGACCATCTCTCCAATTTCAAATTCTATATCTTTTCTTTAATGTCGGCGTAGCTCTTTTGTCGACTTTGGGCGGTTTTCAACCGTTGTTGAATTTGGATGATCTTCTCGGTAGTTTCTTGTATTATCTCTGGACCCGTAATCTGTCTATCCCCCATTTCACTCCAACAAATCGGAGACCTGCACTTTCTACCATAAAGTGCTTCAAACGGCCCCATCTCAATGCTTGAATGGTAGCTGTTGTTGTAGGAAAATTCTGCTAACGGTAGATGTCGATCCCAACTGTTTCCGAAATCAATAACACATGCTCGTAGCATATCTTCAAGAGTTTGTATCGTCCTTTCGCTCTGCCCATCAGTTTGTGGATGATAGGCAGTACTCATGTCTAGACGTGTTCCTAATGCTTGCTGTAATGTCTGCCAGAATCTTGAAATAAATCTGCCATCCCTATCAGAGATAATAGAGATTGGTATTCCATGTCTGGAGACGACTTCCTTCAAATAAAGTCGTGCTAACTTCTCCATCTTATCATCTTCTCTTATTGGCAGGAAGTGTGCTGATTTGGTGAGACGATAAAGTATTACCCAAATAGTATCATAACCACTTGCAGTCCTTGGCAATTTAGTAATGAAATCCATGGTAATGTTTTCCCATTTCCATTCCGGGATTTCAGGTTGTTGTAGTAGACCTGATGGTTTCTGATGTTCAGCTTTGACCTTAGAACACGTCAAACATTCTCCTACATATTTAGCAATATCGGCTTTCATACCCGGCCACCAAAAGTGTTTCTTGAGATCTTTATACATCTTCCCCGCTTCGGGATGTATTGAATATCTGGTTTTATGTGCTTCTTTAAGTACCATTTCTCTCACATCTCCAAAAATTGGTACCCAAATTCTATCAGCCCTATATCGGGTTCCGTCTTCCCAAATATTAAGATGTTTCTCTGATCCTTTGGGTATCTCATTCTTCAACTTTCCTTCTTTTACAACCCGCTGTTACGCCTCTTTTATTTGAGTAGTAAGGTTAGTACGAATAATTATATTCATAGCTTTTACCCGTATAGGTTCTCTGTCCTTTCTACTCAAAGCGTCGGCTACCACATTCGCCTTCCCCGGGTGGTATCGAATCTCAAAATCATAATCATTCAACAGTTCAATCCACCTACGTTGTCTCATATTCAGTTGCTTCTGATTAAGTATATGTTGGAGACTTTTGTGGTCGGTATATATAATACTTTTGACCCCATATAAATAATGCCTCCAAGTCTTTAATGCAAAAACTACAGCACCCAATTCTAAATCGTGAGTTGTATAATTTTGCTCGTGAATCTTCAATTGTCTAGACGCATAAGCAATCACCTTCGTTCGTTGCATTAATACACAACCGAGACCTTGCTTTGATGCGTCACAATAAATCACAAAATCATCATTCCCTTCAGGCAATGACAATATAGGTGCCGTAGTTATCTTTTTCTTCAATAACTGAAACGCCTTCTCTTGTTCATCATTCCATTCAAATTTCTTCCCTTTATGCGTTAATGCAGTCAAGGGTTTTGCTATTTTGGAGAAATCTTGGATGAATCTTCTGTAGTAACCAGCCAATCCTAAAAATTGACGTATATGCTTCGGAGTTTTTGGGGTTTCCCACTTTTCAACGGTTTCGATCTTTGCCGGGTCCACCTAGATACCTTCTTTGTTCACTATGTGACCGAGGAATTGAACTTCTTCCAACCAAAATGCACACTTTGAAAACTTAGCGTACAGTTTTTCTTTCCTCAATACTTCTAGCACTTTTCTCAAATGTTCTTCATGCTCTTGATCATTCTTTGAGTAAATAAGTATGTCATCGATGAAAACAATGACAAACTTGTCAAGATATGGCCCACACACTCGGTTCATAAGGTTCATGAACACAGCTGGTGCGTTAGTCAATCCAAATGGCATAACCATAAACTCGTAATGACCAAAACGCGTCCTAAAAGCAGTTTTGGGAATATCATCCTCCTTTACTCGCATTTGATGATATCCAGAACGTAAATCAATTTTCGAATAAACCGACAAGCCTTGTAGTTGATCAAATAAATCGTCAATTCTCGGTAGTGGATAACGGTTTTTGATGGTAAGTTTATTCAACTCTCTGTAGTCAAAACACAACCTAAATGTACCATCCTTCTTCTTGACAAACAAAACAGGAGCTCCCCATGATGATGTGCTTGGTCGAATGAAACCACGTTCTAATAGTTCTTGCAGTTGGCTTTGCAGTTCTTTCATCTCGCTGGGTGCAAGTCTGTAAGGAGCACGAGCTATTGGTGCAGTTCCTGGTACAAGATCTATTTGAAATTCAACAGATCGATGTGGAGGTAGTCCCGGTAATTCTTTCGGAAATACATCGGGAAATTCTTTTGCGACGGGAACATCATTGATGCTCTATTCTTCAGTTTGTACTTTCTCGACGTGTGCTAGAACAGCATAGCAACCTTTTCTTATTAGTTTTTGTGCCTTCAAATTACTAATAAGATGTAGCTTCGTGTTGCCCTTTTCTCCGTACACCATTAAGGTTTCTCCTTCTTCTCGTACAATGCGAATTGCATTTTTGTAACATACGATCTCTGCTTTCATCTTCTTCAGCCAGTCCATGCCAACTATTACATCAAAACTCCCTAACTCTACTGGTATCACATCAATCTTAAACGTTTCATCCCCCAATTTAATTTCTCTCTCCCGACATATATTATCTGCTGAAATTAATTTACCGTTTGCTAATTCGAGTAAAAATTTACTATCCAACGGCGTCAATGGACAACTTAATTTAGCACAAAAATCTCTACTCATATAGCTTCTATCCGCACCAGAATCAAATAAAATGTAAGCAGATTTATTGTCAATAAGAAACGTACCCGTAACAAGCTCCGGGTCATCCTGTGCCTCTGCTGCATTAATATTGAAAACTCTTCCGCGGCCTTGTCCATTCGTGTTCTCCTGGTTCGGGAAATTCCTAATAATGTGGCCTGATTTTCCACATTTATAACAAACTACATTGGCATAACTTGCTTCGACACTACTTGCTCTGCCATTACTCATTACGACACCATTTGTTCCTTTCGTTCTGTTAACCCCTGGTCCGTAGACCTCACACTTCGCCGCGCTATGACCATTTCTTTTACACTTGTTGCAAAATTTGGTGCAGAACCCCGAGTGATACTTTTCACACCTTTGGCATCGCTGCTTCTGATTGTTGTTGTTGTTGTTGCGGTTGTTATTGTTGTTGGGATGATTGTTGTAGTTGTTGTTGTTGTTTTGCCGTTTGTTGATGTTGCGATTGATGTTGCGATAGTTGTTGTTATTTTGGTGACTTTTATCACCGTTTTCCTCCCACTTTCTTTTGACTAGCTTCACGTTGGCCTCTTCGGCCGCCTGTTCTTTAATTCTTCCCTCAATCTGGTTCACTAGTTTGTGAGCCATTCTACATGCCTTTTGTATGGAGGCAGGCTCGTGTGAACTTATATCTTCTTGGATTCTCTCCGGTAACCCTTTCACAAACGCGTCGATCTTCTCTTCCTCATCTTCGAACGCTCTCGGACACAATAGGCACAATTCTGTGAATCGTCTTTCGTACGAAGTAATATCGAATCCCTGTGTTCGTAACCCTCTAAGTTCTGACTTGAGCTTATTGACCTCGGTTCTGGGACAGTATTTATCGTTCATCAAGTGCTTGAATGCTGACCACGGTAGCGCGTAAGCAGCATCTTGTCCCACTTTCTCTCGATAGGTATTCCACCATGTTAGCGCAATACCTGTGAAGGTATGCGTAGCATACTTCACTTTGTCTCCTTCAGTACACTTACTTATGGCAAACACCGATTCAAATTTCTCGGTCCACCGTTTCAATCCGATTGGTCCTTCGGTCCCATCAAATTCTGAAGGTTTGCAGGCAGTGAATTCCTTATAGGAGCATCCTACACGATTTCTTGCACCGTTAGCTGTATTGCTAGATTCATAGTTATTGTTGGTATGTAGCGCGGCCTGTACTGCGGCTATGTTTGAAGCAAGAAAGGCACGAAATTCCTCTTCGCTCATATTCAAGGTGTGTCGAGTAGTCGGTGCCATTTCCTTCAAAATAGTCAAATGAAACAAGTTAATCATACAGAATATTAAGAGTAGTCAATAGTATCTCGTAGCATAATATGAACTCATTTATAAAAGCTTTTTCTTCATATTAGCATTTTATAAGTTTAAATTCGGGTACTACCTACCCGTTAAGTTCATACTTAGTAGCTAATATACAATTCAACTACTACAATTCCATATGAAAAACTGATTATAATAATATATCACATACAAATATTCTTCAAACTTACAACTTCGCTATATTACATATAACATGAAATATAGTACACTATGATACAGGACAGTTTTGAAGATAAATCTAGTTAATACGCAAGTTGTTCAGCAAAGGAAATAAAGACAAGTAATTCATAAGTCCAGAAACAAGTCATGCATTCTGGTTTTACTAAGACGACTTCCCATCCTTGGTCTTGTGGAAAATAACCATTATGACCAATGGCTAGGAAGCATATTGTAATGTCGTCAAAAGGATGAGGGTTTCGTAATGTCCAACAGCCCCGTAATAATCTAAAAACCTTGTTTCTCACCCCAACTACTGAATCCGTCACTTGTGGGAAGGTTTTATTTAAAAGTTGCAATCCGATGTTCTTTTTCTCACTTTGGTAAGAAGCGAACATCAATAACCCGTAAGCATAACATGCTTCTTTATGTTACATGTTAGAAGCTCTTTCTAATTCACAAAATTCTATGTTGGGATATGTTGAGTCAAAATAGGTTCTTAACCCGTAGCGTAAAATTGCATTTGGGTTCCCCGCATTTAATGCTTTAAAGAAAACACGGCGTAACTTACGGTCTCCCCAATGTGATATACCCCACCTATCAAAGGAAAGCCTTTTATAAACTAAGGCATTTCTGGAAAGTCTTTCAAATGTTTGACAAGTTAA
This sequence comes from Rutidosis leptorrhynchoides, assembly GCF_046630445.1. Taxonomy (NCBI): domain Eukaryota; kingdom Viridiplantae; phylum Streptophyta; class Magnoliopsida; order Asterales; family Asteraceae; genus Rutidosis; species Rutidosis leptorrhynchoides. The sequence goes on from NC_092334.1 coordinate 458,863,937, forward strand.
TTTCGCCATAACTAAATGTGCGGATGAATTCTGACCGACTCTAGACAAGATTTCCTCAATCATATCATCTGGTAGGTCTTCTAAAATATTCGGTTGTCTACCCTTAACGTCCATTTTGTTTTTATACTGTAAAAATAGACAAGGATTAGATTCGTAATAACAAACAATACAAGCAATTTTTACATAGAACATAAAAGTACAAGCACACTACAATACATTTATTACACAACATGCTCACACCCCTATAATCTGAATCACTGGTTTCTTCTTCTTTGGACTTGGTTCTTTTTCCTAATCTTCTAGGGATATATGATGTTCCTCTAATACGAGTCATCATTTTCCACATTGGTTTAGAAAAACCTGGTGGTTTGGAGGTTCCCAGGTTATTGTCACGATATTGAAAATACGGGTGTTGACGGTACATATAAAGTTCATCGGGGTCGGAATCGGATTTCTCTATTTTGATGCCTTTTCCCTTATTATTTTCTTTTGCCTCATTAAATTGGGTCGGGGTAATTTCTATAACATCATCGGAATCCTCATCAGGATCCGATTCATCGGAAAATTGGTAATTTTCCCAATATTTTGCTTCCTTAGCAGAAACACCATTGACCATTATTAATTTTGGTCCGTTGGTTGAGGATTTTCTTTTATTTAATCGATTTACTATAGGTATCAATATTTCTTCCTCCAGAACCTCTTCTTCTTCTGGTTCCTCCTCTTCCGATTCATCCTCTTCCGATTCATCCTCTTCTGGTTCCTCTTCTTTCGGTTCCTCCTCTTTCGGTTCCTCCTATTCCGGTTCCTCTTCGGGAATTTGTGAATCTTCCCAAAATATATTCGACTCTTCATTATTATTAGGTGAATCAATGGGATTTATACTAGAGGTAGACATCTATCACACAATATCAAACACGTTAAGAGATTAATATATCACATCATATTTACATGTTAATAATATATAGTTTCCAACAAAAAAAATGTTAATCAATCGTTTTTGAAGAAAAACACGGTCGAAGTCCAGACTCACTAATGCATCCTAACAAACTCGGTAAGATACACTAATGCAATTTTCTGGTTCTCTAAGACCAACGCTCGGATACAAACTGAAATGTCCCGTTCATATTGATTATAAACGTTCCATATTAATTGATTTCGTTGCGAGGTTTTGACCTCTATATGAGACATTTTTCAAAGACTGCATTCATTTTTAAAACAACCATAACCTTTATTTTATCAATAAAGGTTTTAAAAACATTACGTAGATTATCAAATAATGATAATCTAAAATATACTGTTTACACACGACCATTACATAATGGTTTACAATAGAAATATATTACATCGACATATGTTTCTTGAATGCAGTTTTTACACAATATCATACAAACATGGACTCCAAATCTTGTCCTTATTTTAGTATGCAACAGCGAAAGCTCTTAGTATTCACCTGAGAATAAACATGCTTTAAGCGTCAACAAAAATGTTGGTGAGTTATAGGTTTAACCTAGATATATCAAATCGTAACAATAGACCACAAGATTTCATATTTCAATACACATCCCATACATAGAGATAAAAATCATTCATATGGTGAACACCTGATAACCGACATTAACAAGATGCATATATAAGAATATCCCCATCATTCCGGGACACCCTTCGGATATGATATAAATTTTGAAGTACTAAAGCATCCGGTACTTTGGATGGGGTTTGTTAGGCCCAATAGATCTATCTTTAGGATTCGCGTCAATTAGGGTATATGTTCCCTAATTCTTAGATTACCAGACTTAATAAAAAGGGGCATATTCGATTTCGATAATTCAACCATAAAATGTAGTTTCACGTACTTGTGTCTATTTTGTAAATCATTTATAAAACCTGCATGTATTCTCATCCCAAAAATATTAGATTTTAAAAGTGGGACTATAACTCACTTTCACATATTTTTTTTACTTCGTCGGGAAGTAAGACTTGGCCACTGGTCGATTCACGAACCTATAACAAATATGTATATATATATCAAAGTATGTTCAAAATATATTTACAACATTTTTAATACGTTTTACTGTTTTAAGTTTATTAAGTCAGCTGTCCTCGTTAGTAACCTACAACTAGTTGTTCACAATTAGATGTACAGAAATAAATCGATATATATTATCTTGAATCAATCCACGACCCAGTGTATATACGTCTCAGGCTAGATCACAAGTCAAACTATATATATTTTTGGAATCAACCTGTACCCTGTATAGCTAACTCTGACATTACTGCATATAGAGTGTCTATGGTTGTTCCAAATAATATATATAGATGGGTCGATATGATATGTCAAAACATTTGCATACGTGTCTATGGTATCCCAAGATTACATAATATATTAGAATACATGTATAATACAATATAATTTAGCTAGGATATGATTAATTTATATTTGTTACCAATTTTCACGTAGCTACAACAAGCAAAAATAACCAATCTTGTTTTACCCATAACTTATTCGTTTTAAATCCGTTTTGAGTGAATCCAATTGCTATGGTTTCATATTGAACTTAAGTTTATGAATATATACAGAAAAAGTATAAATTTATAGTCAGAATTACAGGTTACAAGTCGTTTTTGTAAAGGTAGTCATTTCAGTCGAAAGAACGACGTCTAGATGACCATTTTGGAAAACATACTTTCACTTTGAGTTTAACCAAGATTTTTGGATATAGTTTCATGTTCATATGAAAAATAATTTTCCCATAAGAACAACTTTTAAATCAAAGTTTATCATAGTTTTTAATTATCCAAACCAAAACAGCCCCCGGTTTCACTACGACGGCGTATATTCGATTTTATGGTGTTCATCGTGTTTCCAGGTTTTAAATCATTAAGTTAGCATATCATATAGATATAGAGCATGTGTTTAGTTGATTTTAAAAGTCAAGTTAGAAGGATTAACTTTTGTTTGCGAACAAGTTTAGAATTAACTAAACTATGTTCTAGTGATTTCAAGTTTAAACCTAAAAATAAGGTAGTTTTATATAAATGAATTGAATGATGTTATGAAAATCATTAATACCTCAGGTTTTGTGGATAAACCTACTGGAAATTAGAAAAATATATCTAGCTTCAAAGGATCCTTGGATGGTTTGAAAGTTCTTGAAGCAGAATCATGACACGAAAACAAGTTCAAGTAAGATTTCCACTCGAAATAAGATTGTTATAGTTATAGAAATTGAATCAAAGTTTGAATATGAGTATTACCTTGTATTATAAAGATATCTTACTCTAAATAACAAAGATTTATTGAAGTTGGATGATCACTTTACAAGATTGGAAGTAAGCTAGCAAACTTGGAAGTATTCTTGATTTTATGAAACTAGAACTTATAGAATTTATGAGGAACACTTAGAACTTGAAGATAGAACTTGAGAGAGATCACTTAGATGAAGAAAATTAAAGAATGAAAGTGTTTGTAGGTATTTTTAGTCATTGGTATATGGATTAGATATAAAGGATGTGTAATTTTGTTTTCATGTAAATAAGTCATGAATGATTACTCATATTTTTGTAATTTTATGAGATATTTCATGCTAGTTGCCAAATGATGGTTTCCACATGTGTTAGGTGACTCACATGAGCTGTTAAAAGCTGATCATTGGAGTGTATATACCAATAGTACATACATCTAAAAGCTGTGTATTGTACGAGTACGAATACGAGTGCATACGAGCAGAATTGTTGATGAAACTGAACGAGGATGTAACTGTAAGTATTTTTGTTAAGTAGAAGTATTTTGATAAGTGTCTTGAAGTATTTAAAAAGTGTATGAATACATATTAAAACACTACATGTATATACATTTTAACTGAGTCGTTAAGTCATCGTTAGTCGTTACATGTAAATGTTGATTTGAAACCTTTAAGTTAACGATCTTGTTAAATGTTGTTAACCCAATGTTTATTATATCTAATGAGATGTTAAATTATTATATTATCATGATATTATGATATATTACTATATCTTAATATGATATATATACATTTAAATGTCGTTACAACGATAATCGTTACATATATGTCTCTTTTCGAAAACCTTAAGTTAGTAGTCTTGTTTTTACATATGTAGTTCATTGTTAATATAAATAATGACATGTTTAATTATCATTTATCATGATTAAACATAGTGTATCAATATCTTAATATGATTCATATGTATTTAATAAGACGTTGTTATAACGATAATCGTTATATATATCGTTTCGAGTTTCTTAATTCAATAAACTCAATTTTATGTATATAACTCATTGTTAAAATACCTAATGAGATACATACTTATCATAATATCATGTTAACAATATATATATATATATATATATATATATATATATCCATATATATGTCATCATATAGTTTTTACAAGTTCTAACGTTCGTGAATCACCGGTCAACTTGGGTGGTCAATTGTCCATATAAAACCTATTTCAATAAATTAAGTCTTAACAAGTTTGATTGCTTAACATGTTGGAAACACTTAATCATGTAAATATCAATTTCATTTAATATAAATAAACATGGAAAAGTTCGGGTCACTACATGAAGACTTCTAGGGACCTGAGAATAAACATGCTAAAAGTGTCAACACAAAGGTTGGTGAGTTTATAGTTTTAATATTGCGCATAATCTGTATATAAAGGTGGATCACAAGATTTCAGTTATTTCATCCAAAACGTTTATCAAAATATTCTACGAAATTGAGCACCCTGGTAACTAAACTTAACGTATATATAATGTGATAACCCGGAAATTTCCGACCAAATTTAAACTTAATTCTTATTTGATTTCGACACGATAAGCAAAGTCTGATAAACCGAGTCTCAAAATTTTTGAACTGATTTCATGAATTCATTTGACCTTTGACTATACCCGACGATTCACGAATAATTGTTTGTAAATAAAAATATTTACATATAAAATAAATGTAAAAAATAATAGAATAGAATTTAAAAACATTTAAAATCTAATATGTAAGATAATATATAAAACAATTAGTTTTTAAATAAAATGAATTTATATATATTAGTTTTATATATAATTATTATATGTATATATGGTAAATATGTTAAAATGAATAAACATTTAATACTCAATATAAATTATTATGTAATGTATATTATATAGTTATAGTTATAGTACATGATCAAAAATATGTAAAACTAATATATTAAAAGTTAATTATAAAATAGATGTATAATAATATTGATATTACTTTTAATATTAATATCGATACTAACGTTATTAGTATTAGTTTAAATATATAATCTATAAATAAAGTGTTATAATAGTATTACTAATATTATTATCATTAATAATATTAGTATTAATATAATTAATATTATTATTAGTAATATTATTGTTATAAATTTTATAGCTATTATTATCATTAATAATAATAATATTATTATTATTACTATTATATTATTATAAATTTATATTAATATTATTATTATAAAATATTAATACAATAAATTAGTATTGAAATAATTAATAACATTATTATTATTATTATTACTCTTATAAGCAATTCTATTATTATTATTATTATTAATATTCCTATTATTATTAAGCAAGTATTATTAACTTAATGAATATTAATTAAGAATATTATTATTATTACTTGTATATATATATTTATATTTATACTGATTATATAATACATATATATGCGAATTAATATACATATACAGATACTTATACGAATACAAATACAGTTATAAATATATGTACAAATATATATATAGGGAAAAATAGTTTTTTATGTAGATATATTATATAAACTTTTATAAATCGTATGATTTGTTGAAAGTAACCATCAAACTGTTCTTCAAATTTGTTTTTGGTCTCTAATCTGTTATCCATCAACATCCATCGTACCAATTTGTAGAAGATTACAAACTTGCTTTTATATTTTTTTTCCTTATAATTCTGTTTTCAATTGAATCTGTCGACACCCTTTGTTATAAAATCAATCAATCAATTACTCATTGTAAACAAATTCAGTAGATTATCCACCTACATTATCAATTATAAACCCTGTTAGATTTTATCAAATTAAATTAAACAAAAAAAAGGAACACATATACGTTAACCTCTGTTATCCCACTTTATTACCAAAACTTAAATTCGATTTTTATTTCAAAAACTATAAATGTAGATTTGTTAGAATTACACTAAACAATCTTTCTGTAAAGTATAAAGTTCCAATTCCTCATATTAATCGAGAATTTTGGAGTCAAATTTTGGGTTTTAAAAGTCAAACATTTTGTTCATTAAAGAATTCGAGCTTGTTTTGATATTTCAGATTCAATTGATGATGTGAAAAGTTTAAAGGGATGATTTAGTACCAAATTCATGTTGTAACTACAACCTAAAACTGTCTAGAATTCGAAAACCGATTTGAAGTTCATAACCATATATATAAGGTCTGTACATCAATTTTTCTCTTTATTATTTTGGTTTAAATGATTCAAACTATAAATGGGGATCATTTTTGTTGAGTTAGGATTTCTGAATACAACAATTAAATTAGTGTTAATGGGATTTGACCTCTGGTCGATATGAGGATCGAAGGAGAAGAAAAAGGAAACTGTTAAATACAGTTTAAATATTTTCAATCCTAGTTTAGTTCAGATATAAACAGACAGATGAATGGTAGAGGGGTTTGTCGGGTTTCGAGAGGTCTCGGGTTTGAGTCCCGGCAGGGACATTCTTTTTGCTGTTTTCTTAAAGGTAGTCTCTTTATTTGCTTTTATTATTATTATTATTATTTATTATTATTATTATTATTATTATTATTATTATTATTATTATTATTATTGTTATGAAGTATTAGTATTATTATGTTTCTTATCATTATTATTATTAATTATTAATAACATCACTAGTATCTTTATAATTAAAAGTTATCATTTTCATTTTTTTTATTAGTATTATCATTCTATTATGATTTTGATTACGATATTGGAAATGATTAACATTGGGAAGTACTAAGATGTATATGCTTACAGTTAAGATAATTAAGATATAATTAAGAATATATAAAGGTGGTATAATTAGATTACCAATGTAATTATAAAACCTAATGATTAAAAATTATAATGTAATTCATGATTTGAACGAAAAATTATTATAATTATCATTTTATCATCTTTGGAATTTTCATTAGAATTATTATCAATAAAGTTATTATCATTTGTATTTTTATTAAAATTACATTATTATTATTATCATTTTAATTATTACAAGTATCAGTATTATTATTAAAATGACTATTAAATTATATAAAATCATATCTAATAAATATAACCTAACTCTATTATTATATTATTAGTTATTTAAGGTATATAAAATAAATATATTTAAGTTATCAATGGAACAAAAAATTTATTAAAATGACAATTACATCACTAATAATAATATATTTGTTCGATCACAATTATGTGTAATAATATATATCCAAATGATATAGGTTCGTGAATCCGAGGCCAACCCTGCATTGTTCAGTTGTTCAATATAGTCATATGTATTTTTACTACAAAATACATTAGGTGAGTTTCATTTGCCTTTTTACCCTTTATATTTTTGGGCTGAGAATATATGCGCAATTTTTATAAATGTTTTACGAAATAGACACAAGTAATTGAAACTACATTATATGGGTGAATGATCGAAGCTGAATATGCTCCTTTTTCTTGGTAACCTAAGAATTAGTAAACCGATCTACTAATTGACGCGAATCCTAAATATATATCTATTGGGCCTAACGAACCCCATCCGTTGGAGCGGATGCTTTAGTACTTCGATGTTGTTTTTATCATGTCCGAAGGATTTCCTGGAATGATAGGGAATATTCTTATATGCATCTTATTAATGTCGGTTACCAGGTGTTCAATCCATATGAATGATTTTTGTCTCTATGCATGGGACGTATATTTATGAGAAATGGAAATGAAATTCTTGTGGTCTATTAAAATGATGGAAATGAATGTTTATGATAAACTAATGAACTCACCAACCTTTTGGTTGACACTTTAAAGCATGTTTATTCTCAGGTATGAAAGAAATCTTTCGCTGTGTATTTGCTCGTATTAGAGATATTACTTGGAGTCATTCATGACATATTTCAAAGGACGTTGCATTCGAGTCGTCGAGTTCATCAAGATTATTACTAAGTCAATTATAGTTGGATATATTATGAAATGGTATGCATGCCGTCAACTTTCGATGTAAAGCAACTTTGTCTTTTAAAAACGAATGCAATGTTTGTAAAATGTATCATATAGAGGTCAAGTACCTCGCGATGTAACCAAATGTAATGTATTCGTCCAGATGGATTAGGACGGGTCGCTTCAGTTGGTATCAGAGAGGTGGTCTTAGCAAACCAAGTCTTGCATTAGTGTGTCTAACTGATAGTTGTTAGGATGCATTAGTGAGTCTGGACTTCGACCGTGTCTGCATGTCAAAAGTTTTGCTTATCATTTAGTGTCAAAAATTATTTGCTTATCATCCTTAAAGTCTAGACACGTCTTACTGCCTCTATTGCATAGACAGTGTATAGATAAATTCATATTTTAGCGTATCTGTTATTGTTACCTTTGCCTGATAGCTTCCGTAGATTCCTCCGTAACTTATGGGATTTTAGTATTATATATGCATATGTAAATTATGTATTACAGGGTACTAATCTACATCGTATAATCTATTTCTTATCGAAAATCCTTCATCTGATCGTACGAGATGAATCCCTCTACCAGTTCGAGGCCCTCAAATTTCGATAGCTATTTCGATAGTTTTTCCGACAGCTATTCCGACATGGATGTTCACCTAAGCCCCGGAAGCAGCGTCACCAGACTGAATTAACTAATCAGCCATCCCCAATTCATTTGATGAGTTCGTAGTCGACTTAATCAATGGAGACGTGAAGAAGGCGATCCCTTCCACCAACCGAATTCACCTCTTGGTGAAGAACCTGAAGCACTTACCGGCGAACCTGTCCGAAATACCATATTCACCCTCATTTCCAGGATATCTCGCAATGATTATATTCTATCCACAATTCTAAACCTTATTCATCCGCTCGTTCCGACCGACAATCATCCTGGAGTAATGGAAGTAGTTAACAAACTTCGCGCTCGCGTAATTAATTTGGAAAACATGGTGCAAAACGTACCAGCTTCAGCAACATCACCGGCACCAACTGTACCACCAACATCAATACCAGTATTACCAACAACCAAAGTTTCAACATCACACGCCTCAACATCTCATTATGTACCTCGAGTATAATCAATGTTCTACATATCGTTCTACATCATTTATCTTCATTCTACCTGGCGATTATGTAATCTCTAATGTTTTAGAGATTATGTATTCTAGTTCTAACGGTAAATCAAATGAGTCTAAAATCATATTAACTCATTAAATTCATGATTACATCTGAAGAAAATATATATGAAAGTATATTTTCATAAAGATTGTAATTAAAAGTTTTATTGTACAAACTGTTAATGGTGAAAATATTTTAACGGGTAGGTAATACTCGAGGAATATTTAGATTCCACATTAATAAGTTACACTGTACATTCTTCGAATCTGATTCAACGATCATTTACTATCCTACTTACATCCACAGACATACGTATTCGTTCACCACAGAATAACCATTTTCATTCAAATTTCATATTTGGATTTTGACCTATCGGAATCCAACAAGTGGCATAATGAAGAAAACATTGGACAAAATAAAATTTGTTAGAAACAAACAAATTAACTATGAGAAATTTTGTTAAGAATCCACGCTAACAAAAATCCTAGCTAACTATTCCTAGCTAACTGTTAATTCCTTATTGTACATTTAATTATCGCAATTTATTTTATCGCAATTTAATTCTCGCAAATTTATTTATTGTCATTTACATTCTGTTATTTATTTTACGCACTTTATTTATCGTCATTTAAATTTTGTTATTTACGCATTTTAAATATCGGGACACGTATACAAGGTTTTGACTTATCATATCGACGCATTTATATATATATATATATATATATATATATATATATATATATATATATATATATATATATATATATATATATATATATATTATTTGGAATAACCATGGACACTCTATATGCAGTAATGATAGAGTTAGCTATACAGGGTTAAGGTTGATTCTCAAGTAATATATATAATTTGAGTTGTGATCGAGTCTTAGACATGTACACGGTTCACGATATGTAGTAATTAATTCGAATATTATATATTAAACTATATATGAATTATTGGACTGTTAACTGTGGACTATCAATTGTGGACTAATAATATTGGACAATTAAAATGAATTAAAATATTGATTATAACATATGAAACTAAACAATTCTTTAAGTTTGCCACTTGATTTCATCTTAAACCTCATTTGTATCTTGACAATTACAAATCTGCGTTAAAACCTTTCATGATTCTTGAAAACACCTCAATCGAGAGGATGGACCAACCACACTTCATCTTCGAAAGGAAAGATTTCTGCATATTGTTATGAATATGAAAAATGCTCAGAACCTGAGTAAACGTTTAACACGTATCTGCGATAACTCCTTTGGCTTGTTATTACCGAAAATAACATTGCAATTCTTTTTCAAATTAGCCAATTTTGTCACAGCTCCAGTAAGTCAATATCATTCGAATAAGTCTTATTTTAACTTTGATATATACATTTTCCCCTTCATCATCGATACTGAAGAACAGTTTATATTCCACTACATTAGCAGTAAACTTATCAGCAACTTAATTACGCATTGGTTTAAGTCTCTCCGAAGAACCATTATATTTGTTCATTAAAACCTTATCATATACTCATCCGCATCTTGCAACGAGAATTACCATACCAATTACCGGGAATTAGCAATCAATATTTTGAAATCTCGCGGCATGTCTACATCAACATTTAGATGTATACATGTAACATTTATCTCTTAAAACTATGATCTTCCATTCTGAAATTCTGAAAAGCACTCAGTCTGCAAATCAATAATCTGAATGTTGAAAAAGCCGAATGAAGCAGCAGAAACCGTAGACAACCGTAAACGATCTTAATCATCGAAAGTTTGATGATAAAGAATAGTACGTTGGAAAAGCTCAGAAAAGTTGGAACTGAAAAACGGATTGAGCTAACCACGAAGGAGACCAAGGACAAATACAAGGACCATAACCTATATTCAAAGAATCCAGGTAATTCTGGATCCGTTGAAATCATTAGCGAATACCTTGTTTCTGACTCCAAACTCGCGCGGACAAATTTTCATCACCATCCTTCGATATTAGAAATTCCAAGATATCATCGTATCTTTCATTATAAATATCCTCCATATTTCTGAAGATATTTTCATAACTATTCTTATCTGAAATCATTAATCTCTTCGTGCTATCAGTATTACATCATATAGAAACTGTTAGTTTCTATATTCTGTAAACTTTCGAGCTTAAAATATGAATGTTATTGAAGTAATGTTGGGAACTGATGCATGAGTTAGTATAATATAATGACACTTGATCAACGTGATTATATTATAGTAAGTCATGCTGAGTTTCTAAATGGAACATGATGATTCACAGATTATAACGTCATCATGTGCCATGTTACATAACTCTTTCATTCTGCTTAACTTCTGAACACATCAAGATAGTATATTCTTGAAAGTTCGATTCTCAGTGATTCTGGTAATATGACAAATCAAATCGTGCCATTACGTTCTTTCTTGTTTAGAACATTAAGTTCAATCAAAACTCCGTACTTATGAATTCTGGACCGTTTCTCGCTTTACTAGAGGTCAAGAGGATAATAAAAACGCAAAAGAGCTCCAAAATATAAGAGAAAATATAAAGCCCAATAACAACACGGAGGTTACAAACTGTGGATATTAATACGAATAGCAATATAAAGACACTGTAGAATTAAGAATAGTATCACCCCAAGGTAATAGTAAAAGTAAACAGATTCTTCTGGTGGAAGATTAAAAAGAAGGATGACAGAAATGATAATTAGGAAAATATCAAGGATTAGAACTGGATGAAGCATTTTCACAATCTTTTAGAAGTAAGAACTAAGAAAGAAAGTATAGGAATGGTGAGAATAATGGAACGGAAGAGCTTAATTTATAATGGAAATATCAGACAGAGTAATCGAGGCAGATCACCGTATTTAATTATAGAGATCTTAATTTCCTTACTCGCCGAAGAATCAAATCTTTTAGATTTCGAAGATTTTCTTTAAATCCCTTAAATTCTGGAATTCAACCAAGACTAGTCAAAAGTTATGATGTAACTTGTCTTTCTCGTTTCACTATTTTATGATAGCTTCACTCATACGCTTCGAGTAATCGAATCGATTTATCCATATTACTCTATAGTAATAAAACCTTAGTTATCAACTCATATTCGTCATGAGAACATTTTTATTGTTATCCATGACCATCCCACTCAAATTTCGGGACGAAATTTCTTTAACGGGTAGGTACTGTGACAACCCGGAAATTTTCGACCAAATTTAAACTTAATTCTTATTTCGACACGATAAGCAAAGTCTGATAAACCAAGTCTCAAAATTTGTGAACTGATTTCATGAATTCATTTGACCTTTGACTATACCCGACGATTCACGAATAATTGTTTGTAAATAAAAATATTTACATATAAAATAAATGTAAGTACATATATAGTAATAATTAGAAATAATATAATATAATTTAAAAACATTTAAAATCTAATATGTAAGATAATATATAAAACAATTAGTTTTAAATAAAATGAATTTATATATATTATATTTATATATAATTATTATATGTATATATGGTAAATATGTTAAAATGTATAAACATTTAATACTCAATATAAATTATTATGTAATGTATATCATATAGTTATAGTTATAGTACATGATCAAAAATATATAAAACTAATATATTAAAAGTTAATTATAAAATAGATGTATAATAATATTGATATTACTTTTAATATTAATATCGATACTAACGTTATTAGTATTAGTTTAAATATATAATCTATAAATAAAGTGTTATAATAGTATTACTAATATTATTATCATTAATAATATTAGTATTAATATAATTAATATTATTATTAGTAATATTATTGTTATAAATTTTATAGCTATTATTATCATTAATAATAATATTATTATCATTATTACTATTATATTATTATAAATTTATATTAATATTATTATTATAAAATATTAATGATATGATATTATGTTATGTATAGTATTATTAATAATAGGATATGATTATTATTATCATTAATACAATAAATTAGTATTGAAATAATTAATAACATTATTATTATTATTACTCTTATAAGTAATTCTATTATTATTATTATTATTATTATTATTATTATTATTATTATTATTATTATTATTATTATTATTATTATTATTATTATTATTATTATTATTATTATTATTATTATTATTATTAATATTCCTATTATTATTAAGCAAGTGTTATTAAATTAATGAATATTAATTAAGATTATTATTATTATTACTTGTATATATATATTTATATTTATACTGATTATATAATACAGATATATATGCGAATTAATATACATATACAGATACTTATATGAATACAAATACAGTTATAAATATATGTACATATATATATATATATATATATATATATATATATATATATATATATATATATATATATATATATATATATATATATGGAAAAACAGTTTTTTATGCAGATATATTATATAAACTTTTATAAATCGTACGAGTTGTTGAAAGTAACCATCAAACTGTTCTTCAAATTTGTTTTTGGTCTCTAATCTGTTATCCATCAACATCCATCGTACCAATTTGTAGAAGATTACAAACTTGCTTTTATATTTTTTTCCTTCTTATTCTGTTTTCAATTGAATCTGTCGACACCCTTTGTTATAAAATCAATCAATCAATTACTCATTATAAACAAATTCAGTAGATTATCCACCTACATTATCAATTATAAACCCTGTTAGCTTTTATCAAATTAAATTAAACAAAGAAAAAGGAACACATATACGTTAACCTCTGTTATCCCACTTTATTACCAAAACTTAAATTTGATTTTTATTTCAAAAACTATAAATGTAGATTTGTTAGAATTACTCTAAATAATCTTTCTACAAAGTATAAAGTTCCAATTCCTCATATTAATCGAGAATTTTGGAGTCAAAGTTTGGGTTTTAAAAGTCAAACATTTTGTTCATTGAAGAATTCGAGCTTGTTTTGATATTTCAGATTCAATTGATGATGTGAAAAGTTTAAAGGGATGATTTACTACCAAATTCATGTTGTAACTACAACCTAAAACTGTCTAGAATTCGAAAACCGATTTGAAGTTCATAACCATATATATAAGGTCTGTACATCAATTTTTCTCTGTATTATTTTGGTTTAAATGATTCAAAATATAAATGGGGATCGTTTCGGTTGAGTTAGGATTTCTGAATACAATAATTAAATTAGTGTTGATGGGATTTGACCTCTGGTCGATATGAGGATCGAAGGAGAAGAAAAAGGAAACTGTTAAATACAGTTTAAATATTTTCAATCCTAGTTTAGTTCATATATAAACGGACAGATGAATGGTAGAGGGGTTTGTCGGGTTTTGAGAGGTCTCGGGTTTGAGTCCCGGCAGGGACATTCTTTTTTCTGTTTTCTTAAAGTTAGTTTCTTTATTTGCTTTTATTATTATTTATTATTATTATTATTATTATTATTATTATTATTATTATTATTATTATTATTATTATTATTATTATTATTATTATTGTTATGAAGTATTAGTATTATTATGTTGGTTATCATTATTATTATTAATAACATCACTAGTATCTTTATAATTAAAAGTTATCATTTTTATTTTTTTATTAGTATTATCATTCTATTATAATTTTGATTATGATATTGGAAATGATTAACATTAGGAAGTATTAAGATGTATATGCTTACAGTTAAGATAATTAAGATATAATTAAGAATATATAAAGGTGGTATAATTAGATTACCAATGTAATTATAAAACCTAATGATTAAAAATTATAATGTAATTCATGATTCGAACGAAAAATTATTATAATTATCATTTTATCATCTTTAGAATTTTCATTAGAATTATTATCAATAAAGTTATTATCATTTGTATTTTTATTAAAATTATCATTATTATTATTATCATTTTAATTATTACTAGTATCAATATTATTATTAAAATGACTATTAAATTATATAAAATCATATCTAATACATATAACCTAACTCTATCATTATATTATTAGTTATTTAAGGTATATAAAATAAATATATTTAAGTTATCAATGGAATATAAAATTTATTAAAATGACAATTACATCACTAATAATAATATATTTGTTCGATCACAATTATGTGTAATAATATATATCCAAATGATATAGGTTCGTGAATCCGAGGCCAACCCTGCATTGTTCAGTTGTTCAATATAGTCATATGTATTTTTACTACAAAATACATTAGGTGAGTTTCATTTGCCTTTTTACCCTTTATATTTTTGGGCTGAGAATACATGCGCAATTTTTATAAATGTTTTACAAAATAAACACAAGTAATTGAAACTACATTATATGGGTGAATGATCGAAGCCGAATATGCCCCTTTTGCTTGGTAACCTAAGAATTAGTAAACCGATCTACTAATTGACGTGAATCCTAAAGACAGATCTATTGGGCCTAACGAACTCCATCCGTTGGAGCGGATGCATTAGTACTTCGATGTTGTTTTTATCATGTTCGAATGATTTCCCGGAATGATAGGGGATATTCTTATATGCATCTTGTTAATATCAGTTACCAGGTGTTCAATCCATATGAATGATTTTTGTCTCTATGTATGGGACGTATATTTATGAGAAATGGAAATGAAATTCTTGTGGTCTATTAAAATGATGGAAATGAATGTTTATGATAAACTAATAAACTTACCAACCTTTTGGTTGACACTTTAAAGCATGTTTATTCTCAGGTATGAAAGAAATCTTCTGCTGTGCATTTGCTTGTATTAGAGATATTACTTGGAGTCATTCATGACATATTTCAAAAGACGTTGCATTCGAGTTGTCGAGTTCATCAAGATTATTACTAAGTCAATTATAGTTGGATATATTATGAAATGTATGCATGCCGTCAACTTTCGATGTAAAGCAAGTTTGTCTTTTAAAAACGAATGCAATGTTTGTAAAATGTATCATATAGATGTCAAGTACCTCGCGATGTAACCAAATGTAATGTATTCGTCCGGATGGATTAGGACAGGTCGCTTCATATAATAAGTACCCATGTTTTAACATACATGCAACCAACATGTACAATACACGTAATCCAACGTGTACTAAACTCAAATAGCATACGTCCGCTTTATAGTTCAGGTTAGGGTCTCTATACATGGAACGGACGGAGATGTCAAGCCCTATGGATCCATATACAACTATTCGCGCCCACCAGTTCTTATAACTGTCAGCTACTAGTTACCAAAGCTAAGGGATTTTCGGTTCAAACTCGGTGTAGAATTTAGTATATACTTGTATCCATTGCGTTTAAAATAAAGTGCATGTATTCTCAGCCCAAAAATATAGATTGCAAAGGCAATTAAAAAGGGAGCAAACGAAACTCACCTGACAACTTCAGAAATAAATCACAGAGATGTGACCGAAAATCGAAATGCAAGTAAACGTAGACCTCAACCTAGAGTACATATGTTGGTCAATAAGTGTCTAATAAGATAGGTCGGTCCATAGGGTAAGTATAGTCCTATTGCTCAAGTCCGACTCTTAAATTTAGCAAAGTTTAGCAAAAGTCAACAAAAGTCAACATAAGTCAAAGTAAGTCAAACACAGTCAATATGGTCAACACAAATAAACAATCTCATAATATTACCCAAGTTGGTCAAATAGTCAAACATAAGTCAAACTTAAGTTATCTATTTTAACTTAGAAAAATTTATATTATTTACATATATGTATTTTTTGGTATTTTGCAGCTGATTTCGGGTCCCACAAAATTCGATATAATACCTTAGGTCATGACCATTGGAAACTATGTGATCCCACCTTTCTATAGACAGTTTATTTGACAAAAACGGAGTTACGTTTTTAAAGTTATGACCTCGCGAAAACAGTCTCCCGAAACATAAAATGCTGATAAAATGCTGTTAAGTGTTCAAAATCAGCAACGATTGTCCATTTTCTCGCTTGCTTTAAACCTTTTTAGACTCAACAAAATCATACATATAACATATCATGTTAATGCTTGTCGTAAATACTTTCAATACCAATTAATAGTTTTTATCCATACTTAACTGTTTTCAACTTACGAGTCCGCAAAGTAAGACCCAAGAGTCATTTTTGACACTTTACCAAAACTAAAAGTCAGCCCCAACATCCTGTTTTCATGCTCGTTTTAAACCAGTTTAGACTCGACAAAATCATACATATCTTATATCATTTGGAAGCTTCTCATATCTACTTTCTGACTCAATTCATAGTTTTCACCATAACTTAATCATTTACAATTTACGAGCCTACAAAGTGTGACCGAGTCATTTTGACACTTAAACTAAAATAGTAAAACTTTTCCATTGACAACTCTAATTCTAAACCATAATACTTGAGCATGTAAAAATCATGTCACAAGTCCAAAATGATATTTTAGACGTGTTACATACCTTTGTTTCTCAAACTTTCGCATATGGGTCAAAGTAGACGCGTATGACCTAAATGGGTCATAAATACCCATTTTGACCAAAACATGGGAAAACTCATTTTTAAAACATTACAATCTTCAAACTTACTTAAATTGATATATCGGACGTGTCCATGGTGCCCGTTACCCATTTTGACACATTTAGGCTTAAATGGGTCAAGTGTCCAAACGGACGATTTAAATTACATGGTTTATACTTATACAAAATTATCACTTTAGAACACCCCACACTATATGAAATAGTTAATATAAGTGTATTAAGTTCGTACAAAAAGTCTCAAGTCTTTAGCATTGGTCATTATTTTTATTACCCGAAACATTTGCAAAAACACACGTTTAAAATCGTATTTACAGCAGCAACTTCTGTGATTTTTATCGCAACTCCAAATCAGTCACCGCCAATTGCAAATGCGGCATTTTTAAGTGGAGAATCTACTCAATTTTTCGTATAGTCTCATTAGACCCAGAACAGCCCCAGAAACAGCAAATGTACCCGCTGGTCGAATCAGTTTTTAACAGCATTTTTAATAAAATGTACAAAACTTTGAACGAGTGTATAGGGTTCAAGAAAAATCGAAATGACCCAATTCTTGAGTCTAAATTCAATAGCTTTTCGATGTCTACAATCCTATCTACCTAGATTTTTAATTACACCTCGTTAACTATGTCAAAAACGTATTTTTTCAGCCTATCCCGAAATGTACCTTATTTTAATCCTAACTTTTGACCCGTTCGCCAAATTTACGCAATATCTATATGAAAATTTAACTACTTTTTGAGAGTAATTAATCTAACAACTTATCATAATCAGTTACTAATATTTACCTGCTCAGAAACAGATAAGCAGTTACGAATTTTTATATCAAAATCTATTTACGCGTAGTTTTTGATCCGTTAATCGAAATCAAACGATTCTTAAACCAAAAGTTATTAATTTTTCAAGCTCTTTTCATATATCATCATGCCAAGAACAGACTGTAAACTCAATTTTTCCAAAGTCCCAATTTTAAATACGAATTTTTCAATCCGAAATCAATTAATCATAACTTTTGATCTAGAAATCGAAATCTCATGATATCTTAATGAAAAGTTATTAATTTTTCAAGAGCAATACAATTATACACATATCATAAACTGAAAATATCATGTTCATATCAGTAGCATACCATTCAAATTCATGATCATTCATAAAAACGAGTTAGAACCTCAATTAAACATAACATGAGCATACGGTAACGAAAATTCGAAATTCCAAAGCCCAAACTTATTAGTTTTTCAAGAGGATTCTGATTATCTCATAATATTATACATTCAACAAGTTCAAGTTTCTGACCTCACACAAAACAAATTCATAATTCATCAAAAAGACATCAAACGATCAAATTAATGAATAATATCATGCATACTTACAAGGACTTGAGCACTAGACACTATATCTACCCTAAAATGTAACAAAAACATGAAAACCTAAAAATTAGAGTTTTTAAAACTTACCCTAATTAAGAAATTGTTTGTATAGATGTGTAGAGCTCTTCGAGAGGAGTCCGAATATGTAAACGATTTTATGATCAAGTGATTTATTGAAGGTGTTCTTGAGGAAATAAGATCGATGATGATGATGAATAGTGGGTTTTCTTAAGGAAGAGAAAAGAAGTACGTATGTGTGTTTGTTGAACTGAATTAGGTTTAGAGATAGATATGTCACGGGTATATATCTATCTCAATAATATATATCACGGATGTAATAATTAATAAACACGGGTATAGAATGTGTAGTCACGGGTAAATAGATATATAACTGGTCTAATAATTAAATAAACACGGGTTATAAATTTTAGTAGTCACGAGTTTAATAGTAAGAAATATAGATACAATATATAGTCAAAGGTGATTAACAGTGGTATTTACGGGTATCTCAAAAATATATATTAGATATTTATTAGATTTTTTTTCGCTATCTAAAACCCATGTAGTTTGTCTTAACATGTTTCACTAACTGATAAATTTTATATTAAAAAAAATACATCTATATATTGTTCGAAACCTTTTATATTTAATTACAATCAATTATTAAGAATATATTTAAATATCATTTTTATATTTAAATTATATAATAAAGTAATTATAATGTTCATAAATCATGTGTTACGTAATTTATGGGAGTAGTTGGCAAGTGAGTCACGAATTTTGTATCTATTATCTAATATATAATATATAATAATATAATAATAAACTGAATTATTAGTTTGAATTATTAAACCAAATTATTAATTTGAATTATTAACTCAATTATTAGTTTGAATTATTAGTGTATAAACTATATATCTAGAAACGATCGTATAATATGCTTATAAATACTTGTTGAATAAAAATATAAGTATTATCATCCTACTTAATTAAAATGATTTTTAAAACTCAATTGTTATATAACATAATTTATTTAAATTAATAATCGTATATTCTGTTGTCTTAAAACATATTTTTCCTGTTTTACTAATCGTAGTGTTTAATTTATAACTAGTATATTCTAAAAAAAAATTTTGGAGTGGAAAAATCATTGAATCTAACAAATGGTTGTTAAGTATTTAACGGAAAAAGTCGGGTTATTACATTACCTACTCGTTAAAGAAAATTTCGTCCCGAAATTTTGGTTGGTGCGATTAACGGCGTTTAGGAAACAAGTGAGAATAGGAATGTTCGTCTTGACATAGTAAGATTGAGCATCTTGTAGTTGAGTATGAAAGTTGGGCAAAACGAGATCATATTTCTTTGATAACGAATACCTTTGAATAAACGGTACGGAGTGCAAATATGATATAACAAAGATGAGAAGGAAACCACACGTGACTCAAATGATGTCACATATAGAGTCTCAGTATAATCAGATATCGGCACAGAAAATAAAGGAGTCATGTAACATGGTACATGGTGAAGCTAAGGTTGATCAAGCATTACCACCATCACATTCCATTAGAACTTTCGCATGACTTACTGTAATATAACCACGTTGATCAGACGTCATTATATTACACTAACTCATGCTTCCATTCCAACATTACTCTAAAATATTTATAGATATAAAACAAGTGTCGTTTTCCAGAATTTATAAATCAAAATAATTTCAAAAAGGGGTGTACTAAAAATAGTACGAGAATATAATATTTATTTTAATTAATAATATTGAAAGGGTAATGACGTAAGAATGTCTTTGGAACTATTGAGAGTCTTCGTGATTCGGATAAGACTTTTTCCGATTTACAATTCGAGATATCAGGAGTTTCTGAATCGAAGCACATAAGCACATAATATTACACAAATGATATCTATAAAAATATATAGGTAATAACTCATGTAGGAATGTCGGGAATTTCGAAAGTCATGAATGACGCTTCCTGGTTTTCCAATAACCGGGTGTTGAAAATGAACTCGCTTGCGCAGGAAAAGGCTTGTAATCAAAAGGAGAAATACTTTCTCACCGATAGTAATAATATTATTATATTAATGTCAGAATATGCACATAATCACATATAAGT
This sequence comes from Rutidosis leptorrhynchoides, assembly GCF_046630445.1. NCBI lineage: Eukaryota > Viridiplantae > Streptophyta > Magnoliopsida > Asterales > Asteraceae > Rutidosis > Rutidosis leptorrhynchoides. Next base: position 458,885,334 of record NC_092334.1, read on the forward strand.
GTAATGACACGGTTGTAGACTAGACCACTAATGTATCCAAACAGTCCAGGTCAGACACACTAATGTACCTAATTCCCTACAACCAATGATCTGATACCACCTGTAACGACCCGCCAAAATCGCTATTGACGCAGTACGTTATTCACCGGTTTCATTGCGAGGTTTTGACCTCTATATGATACGTTTTGTAAATATTGCATTCTTTTGAAAAGGCACACCATAAATGAATATTTAAATCCAAGGTTTTTGACATCTGATGATTTCTACATATAGACAATTGCCGTAAATAATAGTTTACAATCATACATCCGTTGACAATGCAGACAAAATATGATACATGGTGATGATTTTGTGAATGCAAAGTTTTCTCTAATAAAGCATGTATGACTCCATGCACATAGCTCGTATAACGTATAAGCAAACATCGGAAGACGTCTAGGGACTTGAGAATAAACATGCTAAAAGTGCCAACACAAAGGTTGGTGAGTTAATAGTTTTAATATTGCGCATAATCTGTATATAAAGGTGGATCACAAGATTTCAGTTATTTCATCCAAAACGTTTATCAAAATATTCTACGAAATTGAGCACCCTGGTAACTAAACTTAACGTATATATAATAAGTACCCCTGTTTTAACATACATGCAACCAACATGTACAATACACGCAATCCAACATGTATTAAACTCAAATAGCATACGTCCGCTTTGTAGTTTAGGTTAGGGTCTCTATACCTGGAACGCATGGGGATGTCAAGTCCTATGGATCCATATACAACTATTCGCGCCCACCAGTTCTTATAACCGGCATCTACTAGTTACCAAAGCTAAGGGATTTTCAGTTCAAACTCGGTGTAGAATTTAGTATGTACTTGTATCCATTGCGTTTAAAATAAAGTGCATGTATTCTCAGCCCAAAAATATAGATTGCAAAGGCAATTAAAAATGGAGCAAATGAAACTCACCTGACAACTTCAGAAATAAATCATAGAGATGTGACCGAAAATCGGAATGCAAGTAACCGTAGACCTCAACCTAGAGAACATATGTTGGTCAATAAGTGTCTAATAAGCTAGGCCGGTCCATAGGGTAAGTATAGTCCTATTGCTCAAGTCCGACTCTTAAATTTAGCAAAGTTAGCAAAGTCAACAAAAGTCAACACAAGTCAAAGTAAGTCAAATTAAGTCAAACGTAAGTCAAACACAGTCAACATGGTCAAAACAAATAAACAACCTCATAATATTACCCAAGTTGGTCAAATAGTCAAACATACGTCAAACTTAAGTTATCTATTTTTACTTAGAAAAATTTATATTATTTACATATATGTATTTTTTGGTATTTTGCAGCTGATTCCGGGTCCCACCAAATTAGATATAATACCTTAGGTCGTGACCATTGGAAAGTATGTCATCCCACCTTTCTATAGAAAGTTTATTTGACAAAAACGGATTTACGGTTTTAAAGTTATGACCTCGCGAAAACAGTCTCCCGAAACATAAAATGCTGATAAAATGCTGTTGTGTTCAAAATCAGCAACGATTGTCCATTTTCTCGCTTGCTTTAAACCTTTTTAGACTCAACAAAATCATACATATAACATATCATGTTAATGCTTGTCGTAAATACTTTCAATACCAATTAATAGTTTTTATCCATACTTAACTGTTTTCAACTTACGAGTCCGCAAAGTAAGACCCAAGAGTCATTTTTGACACTTTACCAAAACTAAAAGTCAGCCCCAACATCCTGTTTTCATGCTCGTTTTAAACCAGTTTAGACTCGACAAAATCATACATATCTTATATCATTTGGAAGCTTCTCATATCTACTTTCTGACTCAATTCATAGTTTTCACCATAACTTAAACATTTACAATTTATGAGCCTACAAAGTGAGCCTGAGAGTCATTTTGACACTTAAACTAAAATAGTAAAACTTTTTCATTGACAACTCTAATTCTAAACCATAATACTTGAGCATGTAAAAATCATGTCACAAGTCCAAAATGATAATTTAGACGTGTTTCTCAAACTTTCGCATATGGGTCAAAGTAGACGCGTATGACCTAAATGGGTCATAAATACCCATTTTGACCAAAACAAGGGAAAACTCATTTTTAAAACATTACAATCTTCAAACTTACTTAAATTGATATATCGGACGTGTCCATGGTGCCCGTTACCCATTTTGACACATTTAGGCTTAAATGGGTCAAGTGTCCAAACGAACGGTTTAAATTACATGGTTTATACTTATACAAAATTATCACTTTAGAACAACCCACACTATATGAAATAGTTAATATAAGTGTATTAAGTTCGTACAAAAAGTCTCAAGTCTCTAGCATTGGTCATTATTTTTATAACCCGAAACACTTGCAAAAACACACGTTTAAAATCGTATTTACAGCAGCAACTTCTGTGATTTTTTAAAAAATCATCGCAACTCCGAATCAGTCACCGCCAATTGGAGATGCGGAATTTTTAAGTGGAGAATCTACCAAATATTTCGTATAGTATCATTCGACCCAGAACAGCCCCAGAAACAGCAAACGTACCCACTGGTCGAATCAGTTTTTAACAGCACTTTTAATAAAATGTACAAAACTTTGAATGAGTGTATAGGGTTCAAGAAAAATCGAAATGACCCGATTCTTGAGTCTAAATTCAATAGATTTTCGACGTCTACAATCCTATTAACCCAGGTTTTTAATTACACCTCGTTAACCATGTCAAAAATGTACTTTTTCAGCCTATCACGAAATATACCTTATTTTAATCCTAACTTTTGACCCGTTCGCCCAATTTACGCAATATCTATATGAAAATTTAACTACTTTTCGAGAGTAATTCATCTATCAACTTATCATAATTAGTTACTATGATTTACTTGCTCAGAATCAGATAAGCAGTTACGAATTTTTATATCAAAATCTATTTACGCGTAGTTTTTGATCCGTTAATCGAAATCAAACGATTCTTAAACCAAAAGTTATTAATTTTTCAAGCTCTTTTCAAATATCATCATGCCAAGAATAGACTGTAAACTCAATTTTTCCAAAGTCCCAATTTTAAATACGAATTTTCAATCTGAAATCAATTAATCATAACTTTTGATCTAGAAATCGAAATCACATGATATCTTAATGAAAAGTTATTAATTTTTCAAGAGCAATACATTTATACATATATCATAAACTGAAAATATCATATTCATATCAGTAGCATACCATTCAAATTCGTGATCATTCATAAAAATGAGTTAAAACTTCAATTAAACATAACATGAGCATACGGTAACGAAAATTCGAAATTTCAAAGCCCAAACTTAGTAGTTTTTCAAGAGGATTCTGATTATCTCATAATATTATACATTCAACAGGTTCAAGTTTCTGACCTCACACAAAACAAATTCGTGATTCATCAAAAAGTCATCAAACGATCAAATTAATGAATAATATCATGCATACTTACAAGGACTTGAGCACTAGACACTATATCTACCCTAAAATGTAACAAAAACATGAAAAACCAAAAATTAGAGTTTTTGAAACTTACCCTAATCAAGAAATTGTTTGTATAGATGTGTAGAGCTCTTCGAGAAGAGTCCGAATATGTAAAAGATTTTATGATCAAGTAATTTTTGAAGGTGTTCTTGAGGAAAGAAGATCGATGATGATGATGATGAATAGTGGGTTTTCTTAAGGAAGAGAAAAAAAGTACGTATGTGTGTTTGATGAAATGAATTAGGTTTAGAGATAGATATGTCACGGGTATATATCTATCTCAATAATAGATATCACGGATGTAATAATTAATAACACGGGTATAGAATGTGTCGTCACGGGTAAATAGATATATCACGGGTCTAATAATTAAATAAACACGGGTTATAAATTTTAGTAGTCACGAGTTTAATAGTAAGAAATATAGATACAATATATAGTCAAAGGTGATTAACAGTGGTATTTACGGGTATCTCAAAAATATATATTAGATATTTATTAGATTTTTTTTTTCGCTATCTAAAACCCATGTAGTTTGCCTTAACATGTTTCACTAACTGATTAATTTTATATTAAAAAAATACATCTATATATTGTTCGAAACCTTTTATATTTAATTACAATCAATTATTAAGAATATATTTAAATATCATCTTTATATTTAAATTATGTAATAAAGTAATTATAATGTTCATAAATCATGTGTTACGTAATTTATGGGAGGAGTTGGCAAGTGAGTCACGAATTTTGTATCTATTATCTAATATATAATAATATAATAATAAACTGAATTATTAGTTTGAATTATTAAACCAAATTATTAATTTGAATTATTAACTCAATTATTAGTTTGAATTATTAGTGTATAAACTATATATCTAGAAACGATCGTATAATACACTTATATATACTTGTTGAATAAAAATATAAGTATTATCATCCTACTTAATTAAAATGATTTTTAAAACTCAATTGTTATATAACATAATTTATTTAAATTAATAATCATACATTTTGTTGTCTTAAAATATATTTTTCCTGTTTTACTAATCGTAGTGTTTAATTTATAACTAGTATATTCTAAAAAAAAAATTGGAGTGGAAAAATCATTGAATCTAACAAATGGTTGTTAAGTATTTAACGGAAAAAGTCGGGTTATTACAGCTAGCATCTTAAGGATTGACCAACCTAGATTGTTGTAAGATCTTGTTTATCCAAGTTATGTTAGACGCCGTCCAACAGGGTGGGACGCCATCCCAGTATGAAGGGCTGGACGCCGTCCAGATGACCTGACGAGCCAGTTTTGTGTTTTTGATATTTAAAAGGGGTAACTTGGTAATTTCACATGGTGGATGACTTTACGGCCCTAGATCAGTTTGTGGAACCTCATTTACTCCATTTACAGCCACCAAACCTCATCCACTTAAATTCTAGAGAGAGAGTTATTCAAGTGTGAGAAAGCTCAAATCGAAGTAGAAGAAGCTTGTTTCGGGTTAGAGCTCGAGCATTAAAGTTGTTCATCTCCCCACTAGCTATATTTTGATTGTAGTGGTAAGTCTTAACCTTGATTTCCTTACTATTAATTTTTTAAGGGTTAGGGTTTGGGTTAGTGATGTGTATAAAACCATTTATTAGTGATTTGGGGATTTTGGGTAAGTTTGGGTCATGAAGACTCAAAGGATGACTAACCTAGGGTTTTGAAATGCTAAATGTGTTTATGAGTCTTAAATTGGTTAGTTAACTACTAGCACACCTAAATGTTATGTAAGTGGGTGTTATTTGGGTATGTGGTGACCCGAATGGGTGTGGAAACCTCGAATGGGTAAAACGGGTCTTTGATGACCTAAGTTGTCTTGTTAGGGTGAAAATGCTATAACATTGTGATTATATGGGTATTAAGACTATAAATGGCTAGAGTTAGGGTTTTTGGCGAAATTGACCCAATATTAGGGTTAAGTGTGCAAATGGGTTGGAATTGCACCATGGGTCAAAATTACACTAGAATGGTGAGTGAGTTGGTTGACCAACTTGATCTTGTGATTTATTATGTGCATGATGTAATAGGTACGTTACATTGAAGTTTGCAAGCTCGGTTATCCTTCACAAAAGACTTTGAGGTGAGTGGAATAATTATATGCGTAGGTATATAATGTATTTATTTGTTGTAGTGTGAGATGTGAAGTATCGATGTGCTAAGACACCACATTTCATGTGACGAGTGAAGTTTCGATGTGCTAAGACACCACTTAAAGTAATATGAAGGGTGAAGTGTCGATGTGTTAAGACGCCACCCGGGGTGAAGTGTCGATGTGTTAAGACACCACCCGGAGTGAAGTATCGATGTGCTACGATGCCACTCCAAGTAAGTTGAAGGGTGAAGTGCCGATGTGTTAAGGCGCCACTCGAGGTGAAGTATCGACGTGTTAAGGTGCCACCTCAAGTAAAATGAAGAGTGAAGTGTCGAAGTGTTAAGACACCACTCCGGGTGAAGTGTCGACGTGTTAAGATGCCGCCCAGGGTGAAGTATCGACGTGTTAAGATGCCACCCGTGGGGTTAGTGTACGACGTGTTAAGTGCACTAATGGATGTTATGAACTCCGACGGTCTTTCAAATACCGTCCCCTCGTTCGATTGGTTAACCATGGTTATTGTGTTGTAGTGTAGCATACTATATTATTCGGGTGTATATATATATATATATATATATATATATATATATATATATATATATATATATATATATATATATATATATATATATATATATATATGCCTTTGTTGTTGCTAGCTTGCGGTATTGGAGGTTACTAGCTTTATACTTGAAATTATAAGCTAATTGTGTTGCTAGCATGTATGCGGTATGTGAGTAAGTGATTGCAAGTAGGTATATTATATATGTATGTGTATAATTATTGCATTCACTAAGCGTTTTGCTTACCCTCTCGTTGTTTACCTTTTTATAGGCTCAGGCGTTGACAAGGGTAAGGGCATTCGATTGGATTAGAGATCCCGCTTGTTGTTTAGGGGACGCTTTTGGGATTTGATAGCTTTTGGAGTTTGACCGAGACTTGGGTAGTTTAACCCCCAAACACCATGCTCATAGTGTCGTTTGGAAATTAAACTAATGTGGTCGAAACTCATGATTTGTACGAAACTCGTAAAACGGCCGATGTGGGCTCCGTTTTGTAAAACTCGTTTCGATGTTGGAAATCTTTTAGTTTTACTTATTTTGATATGTTGCGATAATTTGTTTCGTTGGAAAGTGTCGGGAAGCGGGTTTTTCGTACATGTGGAAAGAAAAGTGATCAGTCCCCGTTAGTTCAATTGGACGCCGTCCAAAAAGACTGGACGCCTGATAATGCTAAAAACGAACATATATTTCATAGCATTATCCCTCAAGAAAGACAAGCTTTTAGTTGCAATTGTTCTATTTACAAGTGATATTCGTTTAAATAATAAAAGGTGAAGACAAAAGACAGATTCGACGAATTGAAGACGCAAGCGACCAAAAAGCTCAAAAGTACAAAGTACAATCAAAGAGGTTCCAATTATTGATAAGAAACGTCTCAAATTTACAATAGTACAAGACGCGAAACGCAAAATACAAGATATTAAATTGTACGCAAGGACGTTCGAAAATTCGGAACCGGGACCAAAGTCAACTCTCAACGCTCGACGCAACGGACTAAAAATTACAAGTCAACTATCCACATGAATATAATATAATATATAATTAATTCTTAAAATTAATATATATATTATATTATATATTATAAACGTCGGAAAACAAGAAAACAAACTCATGTGAGCTGATACCTACCTCCATGCGATCGCATGGCCTGGAGGCGCAAAAGCCATGCGATCGCATGGCACACTTTTTCAGCCCAACCCATATAAATTTCGCAGTTTGGTGATCCAAATATCGATCTCTCTATCTCACTCACGTATATATATATATATATATATATATATATATATATATATATATATATATATATATATATATATATATATATATATATATTATATTAAAATTTTAATTTTAATTTTAAATTCTAATAATAAGGGTATGTTAGCGAATGTTGTAAGGGTGTAAGTCGAAATTCTGTCTGTGTAACGCTAAGCTATTTTTAATCACTGTAAGTTATGGTTAATGTTATTTTTAATTTAATGTCTCGTAGCTAAGTTATTATTATGCTTATTTAATGCCGAAGTAATCGTGATGTTGGGCTAAATATTAAAATTAGGTAATTAGGCTTTGTACCATAATTGGGGTTTGGATAAAAGAACGACACTTGTGGAAATTAGACTATGGGCTATTAATGGGTATTATATTAACTAAATGATACCTCGTTGATTTAATATATAGACTTATAATTTGACATATTTATATATAACCACATACGCTTGACTGGGTACGGTGGGCGGGATATCTATAAAGACCAATAATTGTTCATTTTACCGGACACGGAACTGGATTAATAGTTAATAGACTTGTTGAAACAGGGGTGGATTACATTCAAGGGTAATTGATGTAATTGTTAACAAAGTAGTAAAACCTTGGACTACACGCAGTCGATAACCTGGTGTATTCATTAAACAAAGTATTAAGACCTTGTTACAATTCGAATCCCCAATTAGTTGGAATATTTACTTCGGGAATAAGAATAATTTGACGAAGACTTTCGTACTTTATGAATATGACTGATGGACTATTATGGACATATCCGTATGGACATATCGAATAATCCAGGACAAAGGACAATTAACCTATGGGAATAAACTAAAAATCAACACGTCAAACATCATGATTATGAAAGTTTAAATAAGCATAATTCTTTTATTTCATATTTAATTGCACTTTTAATTATCGCACTTTTACTTATTGTCAATTTATTTAATTGCATTTTTAATTATCGTACTCTTTAATTATCGCAATTTTATTTTATCGCACTTTTATTTATCGCAATTTCATTATCGTTATTTACTTTACACTTTAAATTAAGTTATATTTATTTTTAATATTTTACATTAGGTTTTAACTGCGACTAAAGTTTTAAAATCGAAAAACCGGTCATTAAACGGTAAAAACCCCCTTTATAATAATATTACTACTTATATATATTTTTATATTTTTACAATTATCAGTTAAAACTAATATAGCATTAAGCTTGTTTAAAAGATCCCTGTGGAACGAACCGGACTTACTAAAAACTACACTATTGTACGATTAGGTACACTGCCTATAAGTGTTGTAGCAAGGTTTAGGTATATCCATTCTATAAATAAATAAATATCTTGTGTAAAATTGTATCGTATTTAATAGTATTTTGTTGTAAAAAAAATAATACTATTTCCTAGTACACCTCGCACACATCAAGTATTTTTGACGCCGCTGCCGGGGAACTACTTGCTTAAACACCGGAAGCGCAACGCTATATAAAAAAAATATACGTTTTAAATATTAAAAACCAAAAATATAAAAAGAAAATATAAAAAATCTATATATTTGTTTTTAAGAGTTGTTAAATATATATAAAGTTAAAAAGTATTTTTATTTTAGTTTTAAAATTAAATTTGTATTTAAGTTATATATATATTTTATATAAAATTAAAACAGAAAACTGAAAAAAAAAAATCCTTCGGTCTGGTACTGTAGCAGCCCAACTCTGGCCGAAACCGTAGCTCATGCGATCGCATGAGCTCGAAGGCAAAAATTCATGCGATCGCATTAATGTACCTGACACGCCACAGTTGACCTAATTCAGCATTAATTACGGAGTATATTTTAATTATTATTATTATAACCCCAATTAGGTTTAGATTATTTAATTATTTAGTATTAGTTTTAATTAATTTGTTTAATTTAGTTTAATTAGTTTTAATAAATTATAAAATTAATAGTTTTATAAAATAAATAATATAAAAATAATATTTTTATAAAAATTGTACTTTTTACAACTTTAAGTATATTTTTATATTTTGTACCCTTTTAATCGTTTATTCATAATATTTGTATTTTTCACTCGTAATTAGTTTTAAGATATAGTTTTTGCCATAGTTATTTTTATTTCTAGATTTCTAGGCTTTGCCGTAAAATCCCTTAAGTGCTTTTTCTTTAGACTAAGATTTATGTGCTTTAGAATTTTACGACGCCGTTTTTATATTTTTGTACCTTTCTAAGTTATTGCCATTTGGGATATAATTTTTCTTTTAAGCTTTAACATTTTTAGACGCAACTTTTAATTCTTAGTTTTTAGTTCCTTTTTAAGTTTCGACGCGCTACTTTCTTATTTTTATTTTTTGACCTTTTATTTTTCGACGTTTTCGACGTGCTCTTTTTCTTTCATATTTCTCGACATTCTAGTTTTAGGACTTAGAATTTTCTATTTCTTCTCTATAATTTCTTTAAATTTCAACGAAAAATTATTTTAGGTGGTTAAATTGATAGACATCCAAATTTTCTGCTTCGTAGTAATAGTTGGATTTGTTAGTGGCTGAGTTGTGAGCTTCCGATTTAAAGTGTTCTGGCTCCCTGCTGCATCTATTGGCTATTCGAAACATGGGCAAAAGAAGAAAAGTCTATTAATTTGATAACTTATATAATTTTTCTTATTTTTATAACTAATAGGATATTCAGTGAATGCACCGAGCAAAACGTTCACCACCTTTTGTACGTTCACCACCTGTAACTAGATCAAGACATCTAGCAAATATTGTTGCCGTTGATTTTTCTTTAGAATCGTCATCCAGTCGACCAAGTACTCCAATTCAGATTTCCGATAATCCATTTTTTGAACCCGACCTCACAATTAAGAATCCAGAGAATATTCAGGGACAATTCATAGATCCTGAACCACTAATCTTTCATCCGGAACCACCAATCATTCAAACAGAGATTGTCGAGGAACCAACCATTAAATCAGAATCCTATAGTGATTCAGATTCAAAAAATTCAATTATGGAGAATCTGGAACCTCTAAGTATGGAAGACCGAATGCGAGCTAAACGCACTGGCCAAGGTCACGCAATTACTCAACCTGATATTAATGCGCCAGATTATGAAATAAAAGGACAAATCCTACACATGGTGACAAATCAATGCCAATTTAGTGGTGCGTCGAAGGAAGATCCAAATGAACATCTTCGTACCTTTAATAGGATCTGTACACTATTTAAAATCCGAGAAGTGAAGGATGAACAGATATATCTCATGTTATTTCCCTGGACTTTAAAGGGAGAAGCCAAAGATTGGTTAGAATCGTTACCTGAAGGAGCGATTGATACATGGGACGTTTTAGTTGAAAAATTTCTTAAACAATTCTTTCCGGCATCTAAAGCCGTAAGACTTCAAGGAGAAATTGTTACGTTCACACAGAAGCCAAATGAAACTCTATATGAAGCATGAACAAGATTTGGAAAATTATTGAGAGGATGTCCGCAACATGGTTTAGACACCTGTCAAATAGTACAAATATTCTACCAAGGATGCGACATCACTACAAGAAAAGACATTGATATAGCAGCTGGTGGTTCCATTATGAAGAAAACCGCAACTGACGCTTACAAAATTATTGATAACACTGCTTCCCACTCACATGAGTGGCACCAAGAAAAAGATATCATTAGATCATCTAAAGCAGCTAGAGCCGATTCTAGCCATGACTTAGATTCCATTTCTGCAAAGATAGATGCTGTCGAGAGACGAATGAAAAAGATGACTAAAGATATTCACTCAATACGAATTAGTTGTGAGCAGTGTGGAGGACCACATTTGACAAAAGATTGTCTCAGTATTGAACTAACAATGGAACAAAGAGAGAATGTTTCATACATAAACCAAAGGCCTAGAAATAATTATCAGAATAATTATCAACCGCCAAGACCAATCTACAATCAAAATCAGAATTATAACCGAAATGTTCCATACAACAACCAACAAGGACCTAGCAATCAACAAGTATCCAATAATACTTACAATCAGCAAAGGCTATTTTTCAAAATAAACCACCACAAACCGATGATAAAAAGCCAAATTTAGAAGATATGATGTCAAAGCTAGTTGAATCTCAAACGCAATTTTTCACATCTCAGAAACAAACCAATGAACAAAATGCTCAAGCATTTAGAAAAATCAACAAGCTTCTATTCAAAATCTGGAACAAGAAGTAAGTAACCTAGCAAGGTTAATAGGTGAAAGAAAATCGGGAAGTCTACCTAGTGATACAAATGCTAACCCCCGGAATGAAACAGCTAAAGCCATTACCATAAGAAGTGGTATTACACTTAAACCACCTGAAATGCCTGTAATTTCTGATGAAGCTATTCCTACTCTACAAGAATCACAATCTGAGCAAGATAAGGAAACAGAACTGGTAGTTGAAAAGGTTAATGAAGATAACACAGTTAAGGCTAAACCTTATGTTAAACCATACCAACCACCACTTCCTTACCCGAGTAAAATGAGAAAAGATAGACTTGAAGCCGAGCAATCCATATTCTTGGATATGTTTAAATAAATAAATGTAAATCTTCCTAACATTGATGTAATTTCAGGAATGCCTAGATATGCTAAATTTCTGAAAGATCTAATCACAAATAGAAAGAAAATGGAAGAACTCTCGGCTGTTACTATGAATGCAAATTGTTCTGCAGTGCTGTTGAATAAGATACCAGAAAAATTATCAGATCCAGGAAGTTTCACAATTCCATGTTTTCTAGGTAGTCTTAGTTCAATAGAAGCATTGGCAGATTTAGGTGCTAGTATAAATTTAATGCCGTATTCACTATACGCTAAACTAGACCTTGGAGAATTGAAACCAACACGAATAAGCATACAACTAGCCGATCGATCAGTAAAATATCCTAGAGGGATAATGGAGAACATGCTAGTTAAAGTTGGTACTTTAGTATTTCCAGTAGATTTTGTTATTCTGGACATGGAAGAAGATTCTCGAGTTCCTCTCATATTAGGAAGACCATTCTTAAACATGGCTAAAGCAATAATAGACGTGTTCGGTAAGAAACTGACCCTAAGTATAGAGGACGAGAGTGTTACTTTTTCTGTTGATAGAGCAATACAACAACCGTAATCTGCAGATGATACATGTTATTATATTCAAACTATAGATTCACATGCAGAATTGTTAGAAGAATTTCCAGAATTACAAGGAACAGGAGAATGTTCTTTAGGAGAAGGAACTGAACCAATTGATGAAACTAAAATGTTAGCTACACTTATGGCTAATGGATATGAACCAACAACAGAAGAAATTCAAATGCTAAAAGAAGAAGACAGATATCGATATAAATCATCGATAGAAGAACCACCGACATTAGAGTTAAAGCCACTTCCAAACCATTTGGAATATGCTTATTTACATGGTGAATCTGAATTACCTGTAATAATATCGTCTTCTCTTACTGAAAATGAAAAATCTCAACTCATTTCTGTGTTAAAAGCTCATAAACCAGCTATTGCATGGAAGATTCATGATATTAAAGGAATAAGTCCTTCGTATTGCACACATAAAATTCTTATGGAAGAAGGTCATAAAACGTATGTGCAACGCCAACGAAGACTAAATCCTAATATGCAAGATGTTGTTAAGAAAGAAATTATTAAACTGCTAGATGCAGGTTTAATTTATCCAATCTCTGATAGTCCATGGGTAAGCCCAGTTCAATTCGTACCTAAGAAGGGTGGCATGACGCGTCATCACAAATGAAAAAAATGAGCTTATTCCTACTAGGACTGTAACAGGATGGCGTGTTTGTATTGATTATAGAAAATTAAATGACGCCACCAGAAAAGATCACTTTCCCTTACCTTTCATTCATCAAATGTTGGAAAGATTAGCCGAAAATAGTTACTATTGTTTTCTTGATGGTTTTTCCGGATATTTTCAAATTCCAATAGCACCCGAAGACCAAGAGAAAACCACGTTCACGTGCCCTTATGGTACTTTTACTTACAAACGCATGCCATTTGAACTTTGCAACGCCCCTGCAACCTTTCAAAGGTGCATGATGGCAATTTTTCACGACATGATAGAAGAATGCATGGAAGTTTTCATGGATGACTTTTCAGTCTTCGGTGATACTTTTGAAACATGTCTAGTTAATCTTGAACGAATGCTTATTAGATGCGAACAATCAAATCTAGTACTTAATTGGGAGAAATGCCATTTTATGGTTAAAGAAGGTATCGTTCTTGGACATAAAATTTCAAAAGAAGAAATTGAAGTGGATAGAGCTAAAGTAGATGTAATTGCTAAACTTCCACATCCCACCAATGTTAGAGGAGTTTGGAGTTTTCTAGGGCATGCCGGTTTTTACAGACGTTTCATAAAAGATTTTTCTAAAATTGCCACTCCTATGAATAAACTCCTAGAAAAGGATGCTCCATTCATCTTTTCAGATGAATGCATCAAATCTTTTAATATACTTAAAGAAAAACTCACTAATGCGCCGATCATGATAACTCCAAATTGGAATCTACCGTTTGAACTAATGTGCAATGCAAGTGATATTGCAATGGGAGCTGTTTTAGGACAAAGGATTGAAAAACGATTTCAACCTATTTATTATACTAGTAAGACGTTACAAGGAGCACAAACAAATTACATAACTACTAAAAAAGAACTCCTTGCTATTGTGATGTAGTGCGAGGTGTATATAAAATAGTTTATATTTTACTAGGAAAAACTATTAAATACGATACAATTTTACACAAGATATTTATTTATTTATAGAATGGATATACTTAAACCTTGCTACAACACTTATAGGCAGTGTACCTAATCGTACAGTAGTGTAGTTTTTAGTAAGTCCGGTTCGTTCCACATGGAAATCTTTAAACAAAGCTCAACGCTATATTAGTTTACTTTTATAAAAATACAAATATATATATAAGTAATATTATTATTATAAAGGGGGGTTTTTACCGTTTAATGACCGGTTTGTCGATTTTAAAACTTTAGTCGCAGTTAAAACCTAATGTAAAATATTAAATAAATAAAAGACTTAATTTAAAGCGTAAAGTAAATAACGATAATGAAATTGAGAATAATAAAAATGCGATAAAATGAACTTGCGATAATTAAAAAGTACGATAATTAAAAGTGCGATTAAATAACAATAAATAAAAGTGCGATAATTAGAAGTGCAATTAAATATAAAATAAAGGAAATTAAATATGAAATAAAAGAATTATGCTTATTTAAACTTCCGTAATCATGATGTTTGACGTGTTGATTTTAGTTTTATGCCCATGGGTTAATTGTCCTTTGTCCTGGATTATTTAATCTGTCCGTCTGGTTTTTGTCCATAACAGTCCATCAGTCATAAATATAAAGTGCGAGTGTCCTCGTCAAATTATTATTATACCCGAAGTTAAATATTCCAACTAATTGGGGATTCGAATTGTAACAAGGTTTTAATACTTTGTTTAATGAATACACCAGGTTATCGACTGCGTGTAAACCAAGGTTTTACTACTTTGTTAACAATTACACCAATTACCCTTGAATGTAATTTCACCCCTGTTTTAATTATTCTAGTGGCTATTAATCCATTCCCGTGTCCGGTTAAATGAACGATTATTCGTACATATAAATACCCCGCCCATCGTGTCCGATCGAGTGTATATGGTAATTTATAGGGACGCCCAATTGTAAATCTTTATATTAACATTAACAAACTTTCATTTAGTTAAACAAATATAAAGCCCATTAATAGCCCATAGTCTAATTTCCACAAGTGTCGTTCTTTTGTCCAAACCCCAATTATGGTACAAAGCCCAATTACCCAATTTTAGTAGTTAGCCCAACATCATGATTAATTCGTTTTAAATAAGCATAATAATAACTTAGCTACGAGACATTAATATAAAAAGGTTGAACATAACTTACAATGATTAAAAATAGCGTAGCGTTACACGGACAGAATTTCGACTTACACCCTTACAACATTCGCTAACATACCCTTATTATTAGAATTAAAATTAAAATTAAAATATAAATTATATATATAAATATAAATTTTACGTATGAATGAGGAAGAAAAAGATGATGGTTTTTGATCAGAATTCGGTTGGCTTTATAGGCAGTTTTCAAATTTAGGGCTCCGCGACTCGCGGCAAAAGCCTCTTCAAACTCCGCGAGTCGCGGAGAATGAAATTACAGCTCAGTCCTTGGAGTCTTTCTCTGCCGACGGTTTTTTTATTTATAAATATAATATATATATAATTAATATAATTAATTATATATTATATTATATTTATATACATAGTTAACTTGTAATTTTTAGTCCGTTACGTCGAGCGTTAAGAGTTGACTCTGGTCCCGGTTCCGGATTTTCGAACGTCCTTGCGTACAATTTTATATTTTGTACTTTGCGTTTTGAATCTTGTACTCTTGTGATTTCGAGACATTTCTTATCAATAATTGGAACCTCTTTGATTGTCTTTTGTACTTTTGAGCTTTTTGGTCGTTTGCGTCTTCAATTCGTCGAATCTGTCTTTTGTCTTCACCTTTTATTATTTAAACGTATATCACTTGTAAATAGAACAGTTGCAATTAAAAGCTTGTCTTTCTTGAGGAATAATGCTATGAAATATATGTTCGTTTTTAGCATTATCAAATATTCCCACTCTTGAGCGTTGCTTGTCCTCAAGCAATATCGTCTTGAAATACTAGAATCACTTCTTTATTCTTCACACTTTGTACATCCGTGATTTCTATACGGTGGTATAAACAATAGTAGTAACGATATGGTTTACAGTCCCACATGACTATAAAAATTTAGATCCATTAAGGAAATTGGATCTTTATGAAAACATTTGATCTTTTGAAAATTAAATCTAGTTTTTACCCTAGATAAGTTTTCCGGGATAACCCTTTACCGGTGTTTGCAAAATATTTTTGTGGGTTTGGTGGGTTTTAGATTTGAAAATTTTAGCTCAAAACTTGCGGTTTTGTGTCACCCACTTGCTAACCTTGTATTAGGAAAGCAACACGTCCAGTTTACTTGTTCCGTATATTACCTTTCGGCAAACTACCGTCCGGTTGTAAAGGAAAGCGTTGAACAAGCAACTGTTAAGGCAATGTCCCGTGACATGCTTTTGATTATAGTCTATAACGTGTCGGACGCAATTACTATCCTTGGTAGGAGCAATAGTAAAGCTCACCCTTATAATTTTTCGGTATGGCACAAGGTCCTGTCTTTGACCACTATGCAACCACCGTTCTTACGGTTGACACCCGATTTAGTTCAGGTGACCTAATGAATTCCAGGTGAATTCCTAGGATTTTACGTTCAATGGTAATGAACGCATTGAAAATAGGGTTTTCAGAAAACAAATCGGTTTGTAATTTTGATCAAAATATTTTCTCGTTCAAGCTCGAGTTTAGATATCATTGAATTCCATGAGTTTGTAATTCTCAATCTTTAAGGTCAATCTCAAGGATTGAGTGATATCAGTCTTAAAAGCTGATTTTTAATCTTTAAGGAGATTATCCTTTCTGGGGATCTGATTCATTAGTCTTATCCAGCTAATTTGCATGGTGCCCCCCCATTGTACGAGATAAATCCTTCTCATGGTTAGGATAAATCTGACCACTTGGCGACCCTGTTTAATGCTGAGGTCCGTGGATTTCCTGCTGATTTTAGTGATGACTTTTCTAGATTTTTTGTCAACCTACAGCTGGTCTGGACGACAACTTCATGACCTAAATCAAGAAGCGCGTGTCTTTTTCGGAAGACTTTACTTCCTTTTAATGATGGAATTGATTCATCATGTAGATCCATCTCTTCTTTTCTTTCATCGGGTAAAAACAGTTTAGTTTAGTCCAAAGCAAAAGTATTTTCAGTTATTTGTTACAGATATATGTGACATATATTTAAAATAACTTGGTAAATTTTCCCACACTTGGCTTTTTATTTTTCTTTTTATCGTCCTCTATTCCATTTTAAATGAATTTTGACATTTTAGTTTGTTTCTTAATTTATGTCCTTTCCGAGGTAACAATAATTTCGGTGTTAAAACCTAGTTTTATCGTTCATAAATATGTATAAACATGATTTTGAATTCATTTAATTGAAAATTTTGAAAAATTTTACTAGAATTGGGTAGTCAGTATATAAGACTAGGGCTGTTCTTTTTTATCAGAGAGCACTAGATTCTAATACAACTACTGCTTTACTAGTATTTTTAATGGTAACCAAGTGTATAAAGTAAAAAATTTTAAAATCCGAAAGAATTTAATCCCTTCCCACACTTAAGATCTTGCAATACCCTCATTTGCAAGAAATCAGTAACAATTTAAATTATTGAGGGTGATTTGTGTGAAAATGATTAAATTTTACCAAAGTTTCCAAATATATTGGCGTTTGTTTGCTGAATGATAAATGGTGCACATCATTTGTTCATTCCGTCTTGTTGTTATTTCACATATATTTTGCATCTTGTCGTCAAAATTAGTTGCTTTTGCTGAACTTAATGCCAGTCTTTGAAAATGCGTTGTTTTACCCTGTTGTGTACATAAGATAAACTGCAAACATATATACATATTTTTGAAGTTTGGTATATTACCCCACATTCAAAAATTATTAAAATCTAAGAATAAAAGTTAGATAATTATAAAAATGATTACAATATTAACAAAAATATTAAATGTATCAATAATTACAAATTACAAAATAAAAAAAAATAATAAGTAAACTAAGGATGATATTGGTACCAATAGGGGTTCCAGGCATAACCATAAGTGCTATAGAACGCTTCGGCAGGGTCATACGTAGGATATGGTGGCTGCATCTCTATAGACCAAGGAGGGAAGATGGGTTTCAGTGTAGGAATATAGTTTCTACTTATATGTTGGCAATGAGCTATGATTTGGTTCTGATGAACTTGCCAATCTTCAAATGCTCTCTGTCTAGCATTTTCGTATTCCTGAGAAGCTATAAACCTATGCATTTCTTGCATCTCATTCCCCCCTCCTACATTACCTTGTTGCTGGTTTCTCTCCACCTGTGGATGTCTACCATGGTATCGTACTGCGGCGTTATTTCGCCTCTTCAAAACTTTCGCACCATGGTATACATTTAAACCTATAGTATCGCGGGGTTCCGGCTCTTCTAGTAATAATCCCCCCCGACTTACATCCACACCGAGATATTCACCAATCAAAGTAATAAAAATACCACCTCCTATTATGCTATGTGGTCGCATCCCCCGAACCATAGCTGATAAATAATAACCCACACAATATGGTATACTTACAGCACTTTGTGGGTCTCGAATACACATATGGTAAAACAAATCCTGTTCATTTACTTTTTCCTTGTTTTTACCCCTTTGTGTAATCGAATTAGCTAAAAACCTATGTATCACTCTTAATTCGGCTCTATCTATATCCAAATAAGAGTAATTTCCCCCTTTGAAACGGTGATGGCTTGTCATTTGACTCCACACACCGTGTGTATCAAAATTTTCATCTATCTTTCTACCGTTTAGTATCAATCCTCTACAATCGGCAGACGCTAACTCCTCAGGCGTATATATACGTAAAGCCTGAGCCATGTCCAGTAAAGACATGTGCCGCATCGAACCGCCTAACAAAAATCTAATAAAAGAACGATCGGTTAAACTAGCTACCCGATCATTCAACTCTATACTACATAACAATTCTTCACACCATACTTTATATACAGGTCTACGTATGGTGAATAAATGTACCCAGTCATTAAAAGAAGAATTACCATACCTCTGTACAAGTAATTCCCTAATTGGCCCGGCCAATTCTACAGCTTCTAAGGGTCCCCATTCTATGACCCTCGGTACCTCAACAACCTTAGAATGAAGAGTATGCAAACCCCGTTGATATTTTGGATAATCTATCCAAAGTCTGTCAAATCTCAGGTTCGGGTGCAACTCTTCCAAGTGCATATCGGAAAAGGTCATGACTGGATGAGGTATATCCTGCTTGTAGTAGTTATCCACCTCCTGTTGTTCCAAATTCTCAACAGGAGCGTTGCGGGCTTGGGATGAAGATTCACCCCTTTCATTCTGCAAAACACATCAAACACAATTTTTGTGCATCCAAATATGCATTAGTGTCAGCAAAATCATCAATCAAAATAATTACAATGACATTATCAATTTATATCAAACTTAAGCTTATTTTCACATTTTTATCAAATCTACACTTTTTCAAATAAGCATATACGAAAATTTTCACCAAGTTCATAAGCATTCAACTCAAATAACATGTCAAAATAATCATTACTAGCAATTAAACAAGTCTCAAATGGCATTATCTTTCAAAAATCAAGTTCATGAATTTTAGACTTGAAAAAGTCCACTTTAATTCTCAAAATCATGTTTAGGCTCAAAGTTTGGATCATTTAACTACCTAGACATGTTACACTACTCAATTTAGCAACAATTCATGACAAAAATCGGCCATAACCTGTTTATATCAAAAAGCCCCAAATTTGCTCAAGAACACAAACCCTAGATTATTCAAAATTTGAAGTTTAAGGCTTCTAATCATGTTAAACAGCATCAATCTAGGTTATACAAGCATAATACATAAACAATTTAAGCTTAATTACACTAAAAAGCATCAAAATCAAATTGGGAAAAAATAGCTCAAGAACATCAAATTTTGGATTAAATGGTGTTTAGGTGTAGAAATTTACCATTTTTCTTGAGTAATTCTTAGATAGTATCCTTCTCAACATGATTTTAGCAAAAAATTTGGTGATTAACGGTTAAAAATTGGGATTTTTGGGGTGTTTTTGGGTGGTTTTTCGTGGGTTTTTCGCAGCTATTTTTCTGTTTTGGGGTTGTGTGGTGCACTGATCGTTCAGCTCTTTTTATTTTTTTTTCTGATTTTCGGTCCCTCCGCGAGTCGCGGCAAAATACACTTCAAACTCCGCGACTCGCAGAGTTTGTTTTTTTTTTTTTTTTTTTTTTTTTAATAATCATTAACTTTTGAAAACAATTAAGAAATTAATTTTAAAATTTTGTTTCCCTTGTTATTTAGGACGAGGTCGTTTCGGATCGATGTCCTAGTCCGTCCTTCGACAAAATTTTAAAATTTCTCTTTTTGTAGCGATTGTTTTAAAAGCTAAGATTTTTGGGTTTTTTTAATGTTTTTGGCATACTTTAAATTAATAAGATTAAAAATAATGATAATAAAAGTTTTCGTCCCTCCCTTGGGTAAAGCAATTTCGGTTCAAAGACCTAGTCTTCAACTTACGACGAATTTTAAAAATCATATTCTTAACTTAATGAGATAAAGTAAATTTTTGTTTTTAAATTCACACAACTTAAATATAAAATTCAAAATTAATATTAAAAATTCACACCAAACTCAAAATTTAAAATGCATAAAATTAAAAATTTATATTTTAAAAATTAAAAATTCACACCAAACTTAATTTAAAAATTTATAAATTCATACCAAACTTATATTAATTTTTCAAATATTTATAATTATATTGTTTTTACAAAGTTTACAATATTAATTTAAGATTTAAATATTAATTTTAAAAACATGGTAAAAATAAATTTAAAAATCTTTTTGTCTTTTTATCCCACTTTAATCAATCAAATATTATCAAAAATATGCGCCCCTCTTTTCGGTAAAGTAATTTCGGTTCCAAGACCTAATTTAACTCATGACGAATTTTTGAAATATTTTGGGTTGATTGTTTAAAGATATTTATACCTTATAATAAACGTTAAATTTCGCAGTGATGTAATAAATTTTTGAATGATATCAATAATTTCGGTCGCCAAACCTAATTTTATTCAATATCAATTTAATACTTTTTAGCGAACAAATTAGCGTTTATTATCAAAAGGTTAAAAATAAAAATAAAAATAAAAACTGTACAGACATACCTGTGGAATAGATTTCTTAGTTATATGATCTATCCCATTCATAAGATAGTCGGTTTAATTGATTTTCCATGGCTACATAGGCGTAACCTCGAGCATTCAGTGTCTTTTCTTCTAAACATATGAACGGTCCGTCTCTGCATAAAGTAACAAATTCGGTATTTTAATAGGTTTGATTATTTGAACATTTACCTCCATGTGACCATTTTCCGCATTTGTGACATCGTTCTAGGTGTCGTGCTCTTCTTTTCGCTGCGGATTTTGATTTTCCTTTACCAAATTGTAACTTATTATCTTCGCATCTGGATTCTTTTCTAACTCCGTCCATTCTTTCTCTGATTACTGATACTATTTCACTCGGTAGTATGTCATTATTACGTTTAGTGATCAAAGCGTGTAGCATGAGACCATGGTTTAGTTCACAGGCAGTCTTCATTTCGTAAAAACCTAAAAAAAAATAAAAATTCAGAATGGGGGGAGAAGACTAGTTCTTTAGGGTCTGCTAGGGAAAGACCATTCGGGTTCCATTTTCGAGAACTACACGAAAACAGACAATCTAACTCTAACAGAAATACATATTATCCTTTAAAGACTTGATTCTCCCCACACTTAGTTAGCTGTGGTGTCGAAATTGTGATTAACTTCGTTGTCAACTTCCATCGGACCATGTATGTAATGTTTAACTCTGTGACCATTAACTTTAAATTCAATCCCATTTGAATTTATCAATTCTATCGTTCCGTATGGGAAAACTCTTTTGACTATGAATGGTCCAGACCATCTTGATTTCAATTTTCCAGGAAATAGCTTGAATCGTGAATTGAAAAGAAGAACTCTGTCTCCTTCTTTAAATTCTTTTGAACTTCTGATTCTTTTATCATGCCATTTCTTCGTTCTTTCTTTATAGATTAACGAATTTTCGTATGCTTCATGTCTTAATTCTTCTAATTCATTTAGTTGACTTAATCGTAGACGTCCGGCTTCATGTAAATCAAGATTACATGTTTTCAAAGCCCAAAATGCTTTGTGTTCAATTTCTACTGGAAGATGACATGCTTTTCCATAAACAAGTCTAAAAGGTGTGGTTCCAATTGGAGTTTTGTAGGCTGTTCTAAAAGCCCAGAGTGCATCCTCCAATTTAATCGACCATTCCTTCGGATTTGATCCTACGGTTTTCTCTAGAATACGTTTTAAAGCTCGGTTGGTATTTTCAACTTGTCCGCTTGTTTGTGGATGATATGCGGTGGAGATTTTATGAGTTACACCATATCTTTTAAGAACTTTCTCAAGTTGATTATTACAGAAATGAGTACCCCGATCACTTATTAAAGCTTTCGGTGTTCCAAACCTTGCAAAAAGACGTTATAAAAAGTTGACTACAACTCGTGCATCGTTAGTTGGGAGAGCTTGTACTTCCGCCCATTTAGATACATAATCAATGGCTACGAGTATATATAGATTATTATGAGATTTTGGAAATGGACCCATAAAGTCAATACCCCAAATGTCAAATACTTCACATACTTGGATGACATTTTGTGGCATTTCATCACGTTGACTTATTTTTCCGGCCCTTTGACATGCATCACAGGATTTGCAAAGAAGGTGTGTGTCTTTGTAAATTGTAGGCCAATAGAATCCAGCTTCATAAACTTTTCTTGCTGTTAGTTGAGGCCCATAATGCCCTCCTGTTGGTCCTGTGTGACAATGGTTTAATATTTTACTAGCTTCATCTCCAAATACACATCGGCGTATTATTCCATCGGGACAACTGTTAAACAGATGTGGATCTTCCCAGAAATAGTGTTTTATATCACTGAAGAATTTCTTTCGTCTTTGGTACGATAATCCTTTTTCAAGGAATCCACAAACTAAGTAGTTTGCATAGTCTGCAAACCATGGGATTTCTTTATAATCTATCTTCAATAGATATTCATCAGGAAAGTTGTCTTGTATGGATGATTCATTTAGAACTTCTAATTCGGGATTTTCAAGACGAGAAAGATGATCAGCGGCGAGATTTTCTGCTCCTCTTTTATCTCGGATTTCAATATCAAACTCTTGTAAGAGTAAGATCCAACGGATTAATCTTGGTTTAGCATCTTGTTTTGAAAATAGGTATCTAAGAGCAGAATGGTCGGTATAGACCACCGTTTTTGCTAGAACGAGATATGATCGAAATTTATCAAAAGCAAAGACAATAGCAAGGAGTTCTTTTTCAGTAGTTGTATAGTTCGTTTGTGCTCCTTGTAATGTCTTACTAGCATAATATATAGGTTGAAATCGTTTTTCAATCCTTTGTCCTAAAACGGCTCCCATTGCAAAATCACTTGCATCGCACATTAGTTCAAATGGTAGATTCCAATTTGGTGTTATCATGATCGGTGCATTAGTGAGTTTCTCTTTAAGAATATTAAAAGATTTGATACACTCATCTGAAAAGATGAATGACGCATCCTTTTCTAGGAGTTTATTCATAGGAGTGGCAATTTTAGAAAAATCTTTTATGAAACTTCGGTAAAAACCGGCATGCCCTAGAAAACTCCTAACTCCTCTAACATTGGTGGGATGTGGAAGTTTAGCAATTACATCTACTTTAGCTCTATCCACTTCAATTCCTTCTTTTGAAATTTTATGTCCAAGAACGATGCCTTCTTTAACCATGAAATGGCATTTCTCCCAATTAAGTACTAGATTTGATTTTTCGCATCTAATTAGCATTCGTTCCAGATTATCTAGACATGATTTAAATGTATCACCGAAGACTGAAAAGTCATCCATGAATACTTCCATGCATTCTTCTATCATGTCGTGAAAAATTGCCATCATACACCTTTGAAAGGTTGCAGGGGCGTTGCAAAGTCCAAATGGCATGCGTTTGTAAGCAAAAGTACCATAAGGGCACGTGAATGTGGTTTTCTCTTGGTCCTCGGGTGCTATTGGAATTTGAAAATATCCGGAAAATCCATCTAGAAAACAATAGTAACTATTTCCGGCTAATCTTTCCAACATTTGATCTATGAAAGGTAAGGGAAAGTGATCTTTTCTGGTGGCGTCATTTAATTTTCTATAATCAATACATACACGCCATCCTGTTACAGTCCTAGTAGGAATAAGCTCATTTTTCTCATTTGTAATGACAGTCATGCCACCCTTCTTAGGTACGCATTGAACTGGGCTTACCCATGGACTATCAGAAATTGGATATATCAAACCTGCATCTAGCAGTTTAATAATCTCTTTCTTGACTACATCTTGCATATTAGGATTTAGTCTTCGTTGGCGTTGCACATACGTTTTATGACCTTCTTCCATAAGGATTTTATGTGTGCAATACGAAGGACTTATTCCTTTAATATCATGAATCTTCCATGCAATGGCTGGTTTATGAGCTTTCAACACAGAAATGAGTTGTGATTTCTCATTTTCAGTAAGAGAAGACGATATTATTACAGGTAATTCAGATTCACCATGTAAATAAGCGTATTCCAAATGGTTTGGAAGTGGTTTTAACTCTAATTTCGGAGGTTCTTCTATCGATGATTTATATCGATATCTGTCTTCTTCTTTTAGCATTTGAATTTCTTCTGTTGTTGGTTCATATCCATTAGCTATAAGTGTAGCTAACATTTCAGCTTCATCAATTGGTTCATTACCTTCTCCTAAAGAACATTCTCCTGTTCCTTGTAATTCTGGAAATTCTTCTAATAATTCTGCATGTGCATCTATAGTTTGAATATAATAACATGTATCATCTGCAGATTGTGGTTGTTGCATTGCTCTATCAACTGAAAAGGTAACACTCTCATCCTCTATACTTAGGGTCAATTTCTTACCGAACACGTCTATCATTGCTTTAGCCGTGTTTAAGAATGGTCTTCCTAATATGAGAGGAACTTGAGAATCTTCTTCCATGTCCAAAACAACAAAATCTACTGGAAATACTAAAGTACCAACTTTAACTAGCATGTTCTCCATTATCCCTCTAGGATATTTTATTGATCTATCGGCTAGTTGTATGCTTATTCTGGTTGGTTTTAATTCTCCAAGGTCTAGTTTAGTGTATAGTGAATACGGCATTAGATTTATACTAGCACCTAAGTCTGCCAATGCTTCTATTGAACTAAGACTACCCAGAAAACATGGAATTGTGAAACTTCCTGGATCAGATAGTTTTTCTGGTATCTTATTCAACAGCACTGCTGAACAATTAGCATTCATAGTAACAGCCGAGAGTTCTTCCATTTTCTTTCTATTTGAGATTAGATCTTTCAAGAATTTAGCATATCTTGGCATTCCTGAAATCACATCAATGAAAGGAAGATTTACATTTATCTGTTTAAACATATCCAAAAATTTGGATTGCTCGGCTTCAAGTTTCTCTTTCTTCATTTTACTCGGGTAAGGAAGTGGTGGTTGGTATGGTTTAACATAAGGTTTATCCTTAACTGTGTTATTTTCATTAACTTTTTCAACTACCGGTTCTTTTTCCTTATCTTGATCAGGTTGTGGTTCTTGTGGAGTAGGAATAGTTTCATCAGAAGTTATAGGTATTTCAGGTGGTTTAAGTGTTGTACCACTTCTTGTGGTAATAGCTTTAGCTGTTTCATTCCGGGGGTTAGCATTTGTATCACTAGGTAGACTTCCCGGTTTTCTTTCACCTATTAACCTTGCTAGGTTACTCACTTCTTGTTCCAGATTTTGAATAGAAGCTTGTTGATTTCTAAATGCTTGAGCATTTTGTTCATTGGTTTGTTTCTGAGAGGTGAAAAACTGCGTTTGAGTTTCAACTAGCTTTGTCATCATATCTTCTAAATTCGGCTTTTTATCATCGGTTTGTTGTGGTGGTTTGTTTTGAAAATTCGGTCTTTGCTGGTTGTAAGTATTATTGGATACTTGTTGATTGCTAGGACCTTGTTGGTTGTTGTATGGAATATTTCGGTTATAATTCTGGTTTTGATTGTAAATCGGTCTTGTCGGTTGATAATTATTCTGATAATTATTTCCAGGCCTTTGGTTTATGTATGAAATATTCTCTCTTTGTTCCATTGTTAATTCAATACTGAGACAATCTTTTGTCAAATGTGGTCCTCCACACTGCTCACAACTAATTCGTATTGAGTGAATATCCTTAGTCATCTTTTCCATTTGTCTCTCCACAGCATCTATCTTTCCGGAAATGGAATCTAAGTCATGGCTAGAATCGGCTCTAGCTGCTTTAGATGATCTAATGATATCTTTTTCTTGGTGCCACTCATGTGAGTGGGAAGTAGTATTATCAATAATTTTGTAAGCATCAGTTTCGGTTTTCTTCATAATAGAACCACCAGCTGCTATATCTATGTCTTTTCTTGTAGTGATGTCGCATCCTTGGTAGAATATTTGTACTATTTGACAGGTGTCTAAACCATGTTGCGGACATCCTCTTAATAACTTTCCATATCTAGTCCACGCCTCATATAGAGTTTCATTTGGTTTCTGTGTAAACGTAACAATTTCTGCTTGAAGTCTTACGGCTTTAGATGCAGGAAAGAATTGTTTAAGAAATTTGTCAACTAAAACGTCCCATGTATCGATCGCCCCTTCAGGTAACGATTCCAACCAATCTTTGGCTTCTCCCTTTAAAGTCCAGGGAAATAACATGAGATATATCTGTTCATCCTCCACTTCTCGGATTTTAATTAGTGTGCAGATCCTATTAAAGGTACGTAGATGTTCATTTGGATCTTCCTTCGGCGCACCACTAAATTGGCATTGATTAGTCACCATGTGTAGAATTTGTCCTTTGATTTCATAATCTGGCGCATTAATGTCTGGATGAGTAATTGCGTGACCTTGGCCAGTGCGTTTAGCTCTCATTCGGTCTTCCATACTTAAAGGTTCCAGATTCTCCATAATTGAATTTGTTGAATCTGTATCACTAGATGATTCTGATTTAATGGTTCGTTCCTCAACAATCTCTGTTTGAATGATTGGTGGCTCCGGAGGAAAGTTTAATGGTTCAGGATCTACGAACCGTTCCTGAATATTCTCCGGATTCTCAATTGTGAGGTCGGGTTCAAAAAATGGATTATCGGAAATTTGAACTGAAGTACTTGGTCGACTGGATGACGATTCTAAAGAAAAATCAACGGCGGTTATATTTGCTAAATGTCTTGATCTAGTTACAGGTGGTGAACGTACAAAAGGTGATGAACGTCTTGCTCGGTGCATTCACTGAATATCCTATTAGTTTTTAAAAAGGAAAGAAAAATTATAATAAGTTATTCAATCAATAGACTTTTCTGATTTTGCCCACGTTTCGAATAGCCAAAAGATGCAGCAGAGGGGCAGGATTCGTTTGGTCTCAATATAATTGAGGACTGTTTGGCTCCAATAACCCGGTCCACGTACAAATCCAACTATTACTACGAACCAGAAAATTTTGATGTCTATCAATTTAACCACTCAAAATAAATTTTCGTAATTTTAAGAAATTTAGATAAGAAGTAGAAAAAATTCTAAGTCCTAAAAACTAGAATGGCGAGAAATAAGAGAGAAAAAGAGTTCGTCGAAAAAGGTCGAAAAAGAAAAATGGTTGAAAAATAAAAGGCGACGGAAAAATAAAAGAAACTTATAAAAACTTAAAAATACTTAACTAACCTAATCTTATTACTACAACTAACTTAAAATTATAATCGCAAATTGAAATTACTAATTGGAATGATAATTGATACATAGTAAAAGGTCTAAAAATATTAAAGCTTACAGGAAAAACTAAATCCCAAATGGAAATAACTTAAAAAGAAACTAAAACTTAAAAAGGCGTCGCAAAATTCTAAAGCACCTAAATCTTAGTCTAAAGAAAAAGCACTTAAGGAATTCTACGGCAAAGCCTAAAAATCTATGAGTAAAAATAACTATAGCAAAAACTAAGTTTAAAATTAAATATGAGCTAAAAATACAAATATTACACTACAATGATTAAAAAGGGACAAATTATAAAAATATACAAAAAGTTGTAAAAAGTACAATTTTTATAAAAATATTATTTTATATTATTTATTTAATAAAACTACTAATTTTACAATTTAATTAAAACTAATTAATACTAAATACATAAATTAAATAAAAAGTAAATCTTAAAATAAAACTAATAATAATAATAATAATAATAATTAGGGTTTAATAATAATTATAATTAATTAAAACCCGTAATTAATGCTGAATTAGGGCTTCTGTCCGTGTGTCAGGTACCCTCCGCGAGTCGCGGTATTTATTGCATCAAACCCCGCGAGTCGCGGGGTTCAAAAATTCAGATGACAGCTTTAAATTCGACGCGTTTTTTCTTTATTTATTTTTTTTTATTTTCTGTTTTTAATTTTTTTTCTATAAATAAAAGATAGTTAATAAAACTTATATTTTTATAAACTAAAATAGAAATAAAGAAACTTATAAAACTTAAATATTTAACAAAATCTTAAAAATACTTATATTTTTGTTTTTCTTTTTATATTTTTGAATAATTAAAACGTATTTTTACAAAAACGAATTTTTAATAAAAGTAAGCTAAAAAATCTTTTTTTTTTTATATTATTAGCGTTGCGCTTCCGGCTTTTAAGATAATTCCCCGGCAGCGGCGCCAAAAATACTTGATGTAGTGCGAGGTGTATATAAAATAGTTTATATTTTACTAGGAAAAACTATTAAATACGATACAATTTTACACAAGATATTTATTTATTTATATAATGGATATACTTAAACCTTGCTACAACACTTATAGGCAGTGTACCTAATCGTACAGTAGTGTAGTTTTTAGTAAGTCCGGTTCGTTCCACAGGGAAATCTTTAAACAAAGCTCAACGCTATATTAGTTTACTTTTATAAAAATACAAATATATATATATAAGTAATATTATTATTATAAAGGGGGGGTTTTTACCGTTTAATGACCGGTTTGTCAATTTTAAAACTTTAGTCGCAGTTAAAACCTAATGTAAAATATTAAATAAATAAAAGACTTAATTTAAAGCGTAAAGTAAATAACGATAATGAAATTGCGAATAATAAAAATGCGATAAAATGAACTTGCGATAATTAAAAAGTACGATAATTAAAAGTGCGATTAAATAACAATAAATAAAAGTGCGATAATTAGAAGTGCAATTAAATATAAAATAAAGGAAATTAAATATGAAATAAAAGAATTATGCTTATTTAAACTTCCGTAATCATGATGTTTGACGTGTTGATTTTAGTTTTATGCCCATGGATTAATTGTCCTTTGTCCTGGATTATTTAATCTGTCCGTCTGGTTTTTGTCCATAACAGTCCATCAGTCATAAATATAAAGTGCGAGTGTCCTCGTCAAATTATTATTATACCCGAAGTTAAATATTCCAACTAATTGGGGATTCGAATTGTAACAAGGTTTTAATACTTTGTTTAATGAATACACCAGGTTATCGACTGCGTGTAAACCAAGGTTTTACTACTTTGTTAACAATTACACCAATTACCCTTGAATGTAATTTCACCCCTGTTTTAATTATTCTAGTGGCTATTAATCCATTCCCGTGTCCGGTTAAATGAACGATTATTCGTACATATAAATACCCCGCCCATCGTGTCCGATCGAGTGTATATGGTAATTTATAGGGACGCCCAATTGTAAATCTTTATATTAACATTAACAAACTTTCATTTAGTTAAACAAATATAAAGCCCATTAATAGCCCATAGTCTAATTTCCACAAGTGTCGTTCTTTTGTCCAAACCCCAATTATGGTACAAAGCCCAATTACCCAATTTTAGTAGTTAGCCCAACATCATGATTAATTCGTTTTAAATAAGCATAATAATAACTTAGCTACGAGACATTAATATAAAAAGGTTGAACATAACTTACAATGATTAAAAATAGCGTAGCGTTACACGGACAGAATTTCGACTTACACCCTTACAACATTCGCTAACATACCCTTATTATTAGAATTAAAATTAAAATTAAAATATAAATTATATATATAAATATAAATTTTACGTATGAATGAGGAAGAAAAAGATGATGGTTTTTGATCAGAATTCGGTTGGCTTTATAGGCAGTTTTCAAATTTAGGGCTCCGCGACTCGCGGCAAAAGCCTCTTCAAACTCCGCGAGTCGCGGAGAATGAAATTACAGCTCAGTCCTTGGAGTCTTTCTCTGCCGACGGTTTTTTTATTTATAAATATAATATATATATAATTAATATAATTAATTATATATTATATTATATTTATATACATAGTTAACTTGTAATTTTTAGTCCGTTACGTCGAGCGTTAAGAGTTGACTCTGGTCCCGGTTCCGGATTTTCGAACGTCCTTGCGTACAATTTTATATTTTGTACTTTGCGTTTTGAATCTTGTACTCTTGTGATTTCGAGACGTTTCTTATCAATAATTGGAACCTCTTTGATTGTCTTTTGTACTTTTGAGCTTTTTGGTCGTTTGCGTCTTCAATTCGTCGAATCTGTCTTTTGTCTTCACCTTTTATTATTTAAACGTATATCACTTGTAAATAGAACAGTTGCAATTAAAAGTTTGTCTTTCTTGAGGAATAATGCTATGAAATATATGTTCGTTTTTAGCATTATCATATTGTCTTTGTTTTTGACAAATTTCGATCATATCTCGTTCTAGCTAAAACGGTGGTCTATATCGACCATTCTGCTCTTAGATACCTATTTTCGAAACAAGATGCTAAACCACGATTAATCCGTTGGATCTTACTCTTACAAGAGTTTGATATAGAAATCCGAGACAAAAAGGGAGCAGAAAATCTAGCAGCTGATCATCTTTCTCGTCTTGAAAATCTCGAATTAGAAGTTCTAAATGAATCGGCCATACAAGACAACTTTCCTGATGAATATCTATTGAAGATAGATTATAATGAAATTCCATGGTTTGCAGACTATGAAAACTACTTAGTATGTGGATTCCTTGAAAAAGGATTATCGAAAAACGAAAGAAATTCTTTAGTGATATAAAACACTATTTTTGGGAAGATCCACATTTGTTTAAAAGTTATCCCGATGAAATAATACGCCGATGTGTATTCGGAGATGAAGCTAGTCAAATCTTAAACCATTGTCACACAGGACCAACAGGAGGGCATTATGGGCCTCAACTCACAGCAAGAAAAGTTTACGATGCTGGATTCTATTGGCCTACAATTTTCAAAGACACACACCTTCTTTGCAAATCCTGTGATGCTTGTCAAAGGGCCGGAAAAATAAGTCAACGTGATGAAATGCCACAAAATGTCATTCAAGTATGTGAAGTATTTGACATTTGGGGTATTGACTTTATGGGTCCATTTCCAAAATCTCATAATAATCTCAACATTCTCGTTGCCATTGATTATGTATCTAAATGGGCGGAAGCACAAGCTCTCCCAACTAACGATGCACGAGTTTTAGTCAACTTTTTAAAACGTCTTTTTTCAAGATTTGGAACACCGAAAGCTTTAATAAGTGATCGGGGTACTCATTTCTGTAATAATCAACTTGAGAAAGTTCTCAAAAGATATGGAGTAACTCATAAAATCTCCACTGCATATCATCCACAAACAAGTGGACAAGTTGAAAATACCAATCGAGCTTTAAAATGTATTCTAGAGAAAACCGTAGGATCAAATCGGAAGGAATGGTCCATTAAATTGGAGGACGCACTCTGGGCTTTTAGAACAGCCTACAAAACTCCAATTGGTACCACACCTTTTAAACTCATTTACGGAAAAGCATGTCATCTTCCAGTAGAAATTGAACACAAAGCATTTTGGGCTTTGAAGACATGTAATCTTGATTTACATGAAGCCGGACGTCTACGGTTAAGTCAATTAAACGAATTAGAAGAATTAAGACATGAAACATATGAAAATTCCTTAATCTATAAGGAAAGAACGAAGAAATGGCATGATAAAAGAATCAGAAGTTCAAAAGAATTTAAAGAAGGAGACAGAGTTCTTCTTTTCAATTCACGATTCAAGCTATTTCCTAAAAAATTGAAATCAAGATGGTCTGGACCATTTATAGTCAAAAGAGTTTTCCCATACGGAACAATAGAGTTAATAAATTCAAATGGGATTGAATTTAAAGTTAATGGTCACATAGTTAAACATTACATACATGGTCCGATGGAAGTTGACAATGAAGTCAATCATAATTTCACCACCCAAGAAAACCTTCAAAATGAAAACATAAATATGTTATCAACAACATATGAAAAATCAAAATTGGAAAATAGGGAGGATTTAAATTGGAGTGATGAAGAAGAATTCTTATACAAACCTCCCATTCCAAGAAACGAAGAAAAATGTGAACAAGAAGTTCAAATAGAAGTGAAAGAACCAAGAAAAGAACACCCGAAAAAGGTTTACAAACCAACTCGACTTACTAAAGCAGGAGACCCGGGTGAATTTATCATTTCTTGCTTGCTCAATGATGGTGCTGTATATAATGGACTCGCAGATTTAGGAGCAAGTGCAAATATTATGCCTCTTTCGTTATACAAAAGATTAGATATGGGTAAATTAAAACCAACCAAAATAGGTGTTCAATCATTTGACCTAACCATTAAACACCCGGTTGGAATAGCAAGTAATTTACTTGTTAACGTGGGAAGTTTGACCTTTGTTGCAAACTTCATAGTGATTAATATGGAGGAAAACCTTGATATTCCTCTAATTTTAGGTCGCCCATTTTTAGCAACCACTGAGGCATTCATCGATGTAAGAGAAGGTAGAATGACACTTAGGGATGGTGATAAATCGATCACCTTTGTGAATCGAAAGTTTAGATCTCCACCAACCAAAACTGTTAAACCAATAAAAATACATAAATGTGGGGAAGATGAAGAAACACTTAATGATGATCTGATCACAAAGAACCCCGTTGATGATAAGAAATTAGATGAACCCTTTTTTAACAGTTCAACGAAGAAACTTTATAAACGGATTCACGATGCTAAGATTAAGGGAAACTTTAAGTTATGTAACCGATTAATATACAATTTATCACCAAAAGAAAAGGCGATGTTAGTTGAATTTGTGAAAGTTACGGAGGAAATCAACAAGTGGATTGAAGTAAAAGTCAAAGATAATCAAGTTGTTGATGATCCAATTGAAAATAACGTTAATCACAATTTCAACTAAGTGTGGGGAGGTTCGAATCTTTTTAGGGTAATATGTATTTCTGTTAGAGTTAGATTTTCTGTTTTCGTGTAGTTCTCGAGAATGGAATCCGAATGGTCTTTCCCTAGCAGACCCTAAAGAACTAGTCTTCTTCCTCCATTCTGAATTTTTATTTTTTTGTAGGTTTTACGAGATGAAGACTTCCTGTGAACTAAACCATGGTCTAATGCTACATGCTTTAATAACTAAAAGGAATAATGACACCCTTCCAAGTGAATTGGTATCATTAATCAGAGGCAAATTGGACGGAGTAAGAAAAGAATCCAGGAACGACAATAATAAGTTACATTTTGGTAAAGGAAAATCAAAATCCGCAGCGAAAAGAAGAGCACGACACCTTGAAAGATGTCACAAATGCGGAAAATGGTCACACGAAGGAAAATGCTCGACAAATCAGACATATTCCAATACCGAATTCATTACTTTATGCAGAGATGGACCGTTCATATGTTTCGAAGAAAAAACGTTGAATGCTCGAGGTTACGCCTATGTAGCTATGGAAAACCAATTAGTCCGACTATCTTATGAGTGGGCTAAAGCAGGTCACTAAGAATTCTATTTCACAGGTAAGTATGTACAGTTTTTATTTTTATTTTATTGCTTTTAACCTTTTGATATTAAACGCTAAATTGTTCGCTATAAAGTATTGAATTGGTATTCAATAAAATTAGATTTTGCGACCGAAATTATTGATATCATACAAAAATTTATTACATCACTGCGAAATTTACCGTTTATTCTTAAGGTATAAATATCTTTAATCATTCAACCCAAAATATTTCAAAAATTCGTCATGAGTTAAACTAGGTTATGGAACCGAAATTACTTTACCGAAAAGAGGGGCGTATATTTTTGATAATATTTGATTGATTAAAGTGGGATAAAAGAAAAAAAAAGATTTTTAATTTTATTTTTACTTTGTTTTTAAAATTAATATTAAATTAATATTGTAAACCTTTTAAAATCAATATATTTAAATTTATAAATATTTGAAAAAATTAATATTTTTAATATAAGTTTGTTGTATAAAAACAAAAATATAATATAAATTTGGTGTGAATTTTTAATTTTAATAATATGAATTTTTAATTTTATGCATTTTAAATTTAAGTTTGGTGTGAATTTAAAAACAAAAATTTACTTTATTTCGCTAATTTAAAAATTGATTTCTAAAAATTCGTCGTGAGTTGAAGATTAGGTCGTTGAACCGAAATTGCTCTACCCAAGGGAGGGACGAGAACTTTTATTATCATTATTTTTAATCTTATTGAATTAAAGTATGACAAAAACATTTAAAAAAACCCAAAAATCTTTACTTTTAAAACCACGCTTTGAATTGACAAATTTTAAAATTTTGTCGAGGGACGGACTAGGACAACGATCCGAAACGCCCTCATCCTAAAAAGAAACAAAATTTTAATTTTTATTTAATTATATGTTTTAATAAGTATAAGGTTTTTATATAAAAAAAAAAAAAAAGGGGGAAAAGTACTGTACCCGGACCCCATGCGATCGCATGGGGTTTACACTGCAACTCCATGCGATCGCATGGGGTTTACACTGTAACTCCATGCGATCGCATGGAGCTGGAATCCAGGCCAGATACAAGAGCTCACGAGTTCTGCTTCTGTCTCCATAACACACACACACACAAAAAACACGAACATACACACACAAACACCTCTAAATTCATCATTTTAACACCAAAATTCACCAAATTTCTCACTACAATCCGCTCTAAACATGAAATTGTTCAGAAGTTTATCAAGAAAGGTAACAATTACACCCCTAAACCTCTTTAAATTTGATTTTTAGTGTTCTTGAGCTATATTTTTCCTAATTTGATTTTGTTAGTTTCTAGTGTAATTAGAGTTAAATTGTTAGTATTTTATGCATGCATAACCTAAATTGATGCTATTTAACATGATTTGAAGCCAAAAACTTCAAAATTTTAATAAATCTAGGGTTTGTGTTCTTGAGCAATTTGGGGCTTTTTGATATAAACATGTTATGGCCGATTTTTGTCATGAATTATTGCTATATTAAGTAGTGTAACATGTTTAGGTAGCTAAATGATCCAAACTTTGATCCTAAACATGATTTTTGAGAATTAAAGTAGACTTTTTAGGTATAAAATTCATGAACTTAATTAATTTGATATAATTGCCATTTGAGACTTGTTTAATTGTTAGTAATGACTATTTTGACATGTTATTTGAGTTAAATGCTTATGAACTTTGTCTACATTTTCATAAAGGCTTATTTGAAAAAGTGTAGAATTGTAAAAATTGTGAAAATGTGTATAAGTTTAATTTTGATTTAACATGTTATTGTAATTGTTTCAATTTGTTATTTTGCTAACACTAATGCATATTTGGATGCACAAATTTTGTGTTTAATGTATTTTGCAGAGATTTACAAATACTGATGGTGTGACATCATCATCTAGACAACCACTACCAGTACACCTATCACCAAGCATGGAACCCGGATGACGACATGAACTGGAACCCCTATCCAGATTGATATAGTTCCTGTTGGTGATTTCTATGATTTTTATCTTTTTATTATTTTTATTTATTTATGTTTAAACATATGATATTGTGATACATTAATGTATTGTTTAATATTTTTATTATTTGGTACTAACATTTCAAATTACCATGCATGTTTATATTTGTATGTATGTATATTGTCAATTGTATACAACAGGGTAAAACAGCGTATTTTCAAAGACTGGCATTAAGTTCAGCAAAAGCTACTAATTTTGACGACAAAACGAAAAACAAATGTGATGTAACAACAAGACGGAATGAACAAATTATGTGCACCATTTATCATTCAACAAACAAACGCCAATATGTTTGGAAACTTTGGTAAAATTTAATCATTTTTCTACGCTAATCACCCTCAATAATTTAATTGTTATTGATTTCTTGCAAATGAGGGCATTGCAAGATCTTAAGTGTGGGAAGGGGTTAAATTCTTTCGGAATTTTAAAAATTTTTAACTTATACACTTGGTTACCATTAGAAATACTAGTAACGCAGTAGTTGTATTAGAATCTAGTGCTCTCTGATAATAAAGAATAGCCCTGGTCTTATATACTGACTACCCAATTCTAGTAAAAATTTTCAAAATTTTCAATTAAATGAATTCAAAATCATGTTTATACATATTTATGAACGATAAAACTAGGTGTTAACACCGAAATTATTGTTACCTCGGAAAGAACATAAATTGAGAAACAACCCAAAATGTTAGAATTCATTTAAAATGGAATAGAGGACAATAAAAAGGAAAATAAAAGCCAAGTGTGGGAAAAATTTACCAAGTTATTTTGAACATATATCACATATTTTTGTAAAAATAACTGAAGATACTTTTGTTTTGGACAATTTTATCAGTTTTACCCGATTTACTGTAATATATTTGAAAGAAAGATGGAGCTACACGATGAATCAATTCCATCATTAAAAGGAAGTAAAGTCTTTCGAAAAAGAAACGCGCTTCTTGATTTAGGTCAGGAAGTTGTCGTCCAGACCAGCTGTAGGTTGACGAAAAATCTAGAAAAGTCATCACTAAAATCAGCAGGAAATCCACGGACCTCAGCATCAAACAGGGTCGCCAAGTGGTCAGACTTTTCCTAACCATGAGAGGATCTGTCTCGTAAAATGGGGAGGACGCCGTGCAAATTAGCTTGATAAGACTAATGAATCAGACCCCCAGTAAGGATAATCTCCTTAAAAGATTAAAAATTAGCTTTTAAGCCTGATATTACTCAATCCTTGAGATTGACCTTAAAGATTGAGAATTACAAACTCATGGAATTCGATGATATCTAAACTCGATCTTGAGCGAGAAAATATTTTGATCAAATTACAAACCAATTTGTTTTCTGAAAACCCATTTTCAATGCGTTCATTACCATTGAACGTAAAATCCTAGGAATTCACCTGGAATTCATTAGGTCACCTGAACCAAATCGGGTGTCAACCGTAAGAACGGTGGTTGCATAGCATGGTTAAAGACAGGACCTTGTGCCAGATCAAAAAATTATAAGGGTGAGCTTTACTATTACTCCTACAAAGGATAGTAATTGTATCCGACACGTTATAGACCATAATTAAAAGCATGTCAGGGGACATTGCCTTAACAGTTGCTTGTTTAACGCTTTCCTTTACAACTGGACGGTAGTTTACCAAAAGGTAATATACGGATCAAGTATACTGGACGTGTTGCTTTCCCAATACAAGGTTAGCAAGTGGGTGACACAAAACCGTAAGTTTTGAGCTAAAATTTTCAAATCTGAAACCCACCAAACCCACAAAAACAATTTGCAAACACCGGTGAATGGTTATTCCAGAAAACTTATCTAGGGTAAAAGCTAGATTGAATTTTCAAAAAGATCAAATGTTTTCATAAAGATCCAATTTCCTTAATGGATCTAAATTTTCATAGTCATGTGGGACTGTAAACCACATCGTTACTACCATGGTTCATACCGTCGTATAAAAATCACTGATGTACAAAGTGTGAAGAATAAAGAAGTGATTCTAGTATTTTTATTTCAAGACTATATTGCTTGAGGACAAGCAACGCTCAAGTATGGGAATATTTGATAATGCTAAAAACGAACATATATTTCATAGCATTATCCCTCAAGAAAGACAAGCTTTTAGTTGCAATTGTTCTATTTACAAGTGATATTCGTTTAAGTAATAAAAGGTGAAGACAAAACACAGATTCGACGAATTGAAGACGCAAACGACCAAAAAGCTCAAAAGTACAAAGTACAATCAAAGAGGTTCCAATTATTGATAAGAAACGTCTCAAATTTACAAGAGTACAAGACGCGAAACGCAAAATACAAGATATTAAATTGTACGCAAGGACGTTCGAAAATCCGGAACCGAGACCAAAGTCAACTCTCAACGCTCGACGCAACGGACTAAAAATTACACGTCAACTATGCACATGAATATAATATAATATATAATTAATTCTTAAAATTAATATATATATTATATTATATATTATAAACGTCGGCAAACAAGAAAACAAACTCATGTGAGCTGATACCTACCTCCATGCGATCGCATGGCCTGGAGGCACAAAAGCCATGCGATCGCATGGCACAATTTTTCAGCCCAGCCCATATAAATTTCGTAGTTTGGTGATCCAAATATCGATCTCTCTATCTCACTCACGTATGTATATATATATATATATATATATATATATATATATATATATATATATATATATATATATATATATATATATATATATATATATTATAATTTTAACTTTAATTTTAAATTCTAATAATAAGGGTATGTTAGCGAATGTTGTAAGGGTGTAAGTCGAAATTCTGTCCGTGTAACGCTACGCTATTTTTAATCACTGTAAGTTATGGTTAATGTTATTTTTAATTTAATGTCTTGTAGCTATGTTATTATTATGCTTATTTAATGCCGAAGTAATCGTGATGTTGGGCTAAATATTAAAATTAGGTAATTGGGCTTTGTACCATAATTGGGGTTTGGATAAAAGAACGACACTTGTGAAAATTAGACTATGGGCTATTAATGGGTTTTATATTAACTAAATGATGCCTCGTTGATTTAATATATAGACTTATAATTTGACGTATTTATATATAACCACATACGCTTGACTGGGTACGGTGGGCGGGATATCTATAAATACCAATAATTGTACATTTTACCGGACACCGAACTGGATTAATAGTTAATAGACTTGTTGAAACAGGTGTGGATTACATTCAAGGGTAATTGGTGTAATTGTTAACAAAGTAGTAAAACCTTGGACTACACGCAGTCGATAACCTGGTGTATTCATTAAACAAAGTATTAAGACCTTGTTACAATTCAAATCCCCAATTAGTTAGAATATTTAACTTCGGGAATAAGAATAATTTGACGAAGACTTTCGCACTTTATGAATATGACTGATGGACTATTATGGACAAATCCATATGGACATATCGAATAATCCAGGATATAGGACAATTAACCCATGGGAATAAACTAAAAATCAACACGTCAAACATCATGATTATGGAAGTTTAAATAAGCATAATTATTTTATTTCATATTTAATTGCACTTTTAATTATCGCACTTTTATTTATTGTCATTTTATTTAATTGCATTTTTAATTATCGTAATCTTTAATTATCGCAATTTTATTTTATCGCACTTTTATTTATCGCAATTTCATTATCGTTATTTACTTTACGCTTTAAATTAAGTTATATTTATTTTTAATATTTTACATTAGGTTTTAACTGCGACTAAAGTTTTAAAATCGAAAAACTGGTCATTAAACGGTAAAAACCCCCTTTATAATAATAATACTACTTATATATATTTTTGTATTTTTACAATTATAAGTTAAAACTAATATAGCGTTAAGCTTGTTTAAAAGATCCCTGTGGAACGAACCGGACTTACTAAAAACTATACTAATGTACGATTAGGTACACTGCCTATAAGTGTTGTAGCAAAGTTTAGTTATATCCATTCTATAAATAAATAAATATCTTGTGTAAAATTGTATCGTATTTAATAGTATTTCGTTGTAAAAAAAATAATACTATTTCCTAGTACACCTCGCACACATCAATGCCGTCCAGGCCTTCAGTACTGGACGCCGTCCAAGAATCTAGACGCCGTCCAGATGTACAGGTCCAGAAATTTTTTTTTATGACGTATTTTTTTTGGTATAACGAAGTCAGGTCGTTACAAGTGATATTAGAGCATGGTCTAAGGGATTTAGGCGACTTGTGATAGGTGCCTAAACTTAGATTTATTGTGTATACGTTTTATGCGGGACTTGTAGGAGACGTGTCGGACCGAGAGTTAATTAGTGCTTAGGTTTATGTAAACTAACCTTGCACTAATTGTTTTGTATTGTGATTAGCAACCATCAAGCGAGATAGACATTGTACTAGCAAGTTAATGCGACGTGCTCGCATAACAATGATTAGCTACCATTGTTACGGGTTCAAATCGTGTCAAACAAGTGATGTATGACGATTGTTGAGCAAGATGTTGTAGTGTGGTGTATATGTATATACATATGTGTTAAGTCCTTTCGTTTCGTTGTTTAATCTTTTCCGTTTTATAGAATGAAGATGAGAAATGGACACGACACCAATGACGGAAGTACGAATGAGGACGTTGAGTTCACAGCCAAAGTTGAGGCCATCTTTAAATGTCAAAAGGCGGAGTTCTTCGAGGATGTTAAGAAAATGTTTCTAGATACGATTGATGAGCAACTAGTCAATGTAGTAAAGGAGCAAGTTAAGGTCGTGCTTCACGAAGATAATGTGGGAAGACTGGATTTTCTCTATAAGAACTTCCAGGATTCTCAACCTCCCACCTTTGAAGGTGAACGAGACCCTCTAAAGAGTGTCCGTTGGATCTCTGATATGGAGGGGGCCTTCTGTACTTGTGAATGTCCTCCTGATAAGAAGACAAGGTATGGGTGTGGTATGTTGAGGGGCGATGCTAAGTTGTGGTGGGACGCAAAGCTCCAAGTTTATGGTGAAGAGAAATGCATGGAATTCACTTGGGATGAATTCAAGTACGAATTTCTTCAAGAATACCGAACTTCGGCTGATCTTACTAGGCTTAAGGACGAGTTACGTTCCTTGAGGCAAGGGTCGATGGATTTGAACACTCTCAAATGCGTGTTTTTATCCAAGACCCAATTTTGCCCGGAGTACGTCGACAATGATAAAATGTTGAAGGAAGACTTCTATCGAATTTTAAATGACAACTATCAAGAGAAGATTAGCGTAACGGTGGTAAAGACTTTTGATGAGTTGTTTGATATGGCCAAAGACTTTGAGGCGCTCGTGTTAAGGAAGAGTGGTTTTACTTTTGGCAAGAGAAAGAATGAAGGTTCGAGCCATTCGAACTTTTCTAACATAAAGAACAAGAAGGGTTCCGGTAATGTTAGTAGTGGGAAGAAGGGTGCTTCTGGGGATTCTTCTTATTCGTGCTACAATTGTGGACAAAAGGGGCACATGGCTCGTGAATGTCCGAGTCTATCATCCGCAAGCAAAATCACTTGTTTTAATTGTGGTAAAGAAGGGTACAAGAGGCTGGAATGTCCCGATTTGCGCAACGATAATGTTAAGCGGCTAGAGAAGGCGGCGGGTGCGGCTAGGGGTCGCAATTATTTGATGACCAATGAGGAAGCCAAGCAATCTAACGAAGTTGTCTCAGGTAATTTCATGGTTAATTCTAATCCGGCAAGGATACTCTTAAATAGTGGTGCAAACTTGTCGTTTGTGTAACCAAAATTTATGCCTAAACTTAATACACCGTTAGCTAAGTTAAGTTATCCGGTAGAAGTTGAAATAGCAGATGGCAAGACGGTGCTAGTGGTGGATGTGTGTAAAAATTGCAATGTTGTATTTGGTGCCGAAAACTTTAAAATTGATCTCATTCCGATGACATTGGGGGATTTTGATATCGTTATTGGTATGAATTGGCTCTATCATAATAGAGCCAATATTTCTTGCCATGAAAAATCTATTCGTGTGAAGACCCCAAGTGGGGGAGAGTTAATTATACATGGCGATAAGCGAAGAAGACTTGTGCCGATATGCACTTTTGCACGGGCACGTCGTTTCCTTGTTAGTGGTGGCATGGCTTTTCTTGCCCATGTTGTTGATACTCATGATGAGTCACCACCCATTCGTGAAATTTCGGTGGTTAATGAATTTGAAGACGTTTTTCCGGATGAGTTACCGGGTGTTCCGGCGGAAAGACAGGTTGAATTCCGCATTGAGTTGGTTCCGGGGGCTACCCCCATTGCTAAGACTCCTTATCGCTTAGCGCAGATGGAAATGCAAGAGTTGTTAAATCAAACCCAAGAGTTACTTGAAAAGTGTTTTATTCGACCGAGTGCTTCGCCATGGGGCGCTCCGGTTTCATTCGTGAAGAAGAAGTATGGTAGTATGAGGATGTGCATCGATTATCGGGAGTTGAACAAAGTAGCAATCAAGAATCATTATCCTTTGCCTAGGATTGACGATTTGTTTGACCAACTCCAAGGTGCAACGTATTTCTCTAAAATTGACCTACAGTTCGGTTATCACCAAATGCGGGTCCGTGGGGAAGATATTGAGAAAACGGCTTTCCGAACGCGTTATGGGCATTTTGAGTTTATGGTAATGCCTTTTGGTCTTACGAATGCACCGGCGGCATTCATGGATCTTATGAACCGAGTGTGCCAACCTATGTTGGACAAGTCGGTAATTGTGTTCATTGACGACATACTTGTCTATTCGAAGAGTATGAAGGAATATGAACTTCATTTGCGGTGTGTGTTAAAGACGTTGCGGAAGGAGAAGCTGTATGCTAAATTCTCCAAATGTGCATTTTGGCTAAGGGAAGTGCAATTCCTTGGCCATATTGTGAATGAAAATGGTATTCAAGTAGATCCGGGGAAGATTGAGACGGTAAAGAGTTGGGGACGACCGACTACGCCTACGGAAATCCGAAGTTTTCTCGAATTGGCCAGTTATTATCGTCGGTTTATCTAAGACTTTTCTAAAATTGCTTCTCCATTGACGAAGTTAACAAGAAAGAACGCGAGATTTAATTGGGAGAACGAACAAGAAATTGCCTTTCAATTGTTAAAAGAGAAGTTATGTCAAGCTCCGGTGTTAGTGTTGCCGAAAGGGGTAGAAGACATGATGGTTTATTGTGACGCGTCTTTAAATGGGCTCAGGTGTGTTCTATTGAAAAGAGGTAAAGTCATCGCGTATGACTCCCGACAATTAAAGGAACATGAAATGAGATATCCGACTCATGATCTTGAGTTGGTGGCGGTTGTTCATGCATTGAAAATTTAGCGCCATTACTTGTATGGTGTCAAGTGTACGATTTATTCGGATCACAAGAGTTTGAAACACCTTTTTGATCAAAGAGATTTTAATTATCGTCAACGTAGATGGATGGATGGATGTGGTGAAAGACTATGATTGTGAAATACTTTATCATCCGGGTAAGGCGAATGTGGTCGCGGATGCGTTAAGTCGAAAGAGTCAACATCCGGCAATACGAGTAGGATCGTTACGCATGATTATTACTAACTATTTTCTTGTAAAGCTTGGCGAGACTCAAATCGAAGCTTTTGTTAACAATAAGCATGAGGAACGAATCGTGGGACAAACGAAGTGTATTACCTTAGGTCCGTATGGTTTGTTATCTTTTCAAAGAAGAGTATGGGTGCCTAAAATGGGTGATCATCGACGAGTGCTACTTGACGAAGCACATAAGTCCAAGTATTCCATTCACCCGGGCGCGACGAAAATGTATCTTGATTTGAAGAAAGAGTATTGGTGGCCGGGCATGAAACATGATGTTGTAAAGTATGTTGAACTATGTGTCACGTGTTTGCAAGTTAAAGCCGAACACCAAAAGCCGTATGGTATGTTACAACCGTTGGAAATTCCGAAATGGAAATGGAAGCACATTACCATGGTTTCATTACAAAGTTACCAAGACGACGAGAACCCAATTTGATTCAATTTGGGTGATAGTTGATCGATTGACGAAAAGTGCCTTGTTTCTTCTCATTCGGGAAGCGATATCGTCGAAAACTTTGGCTAAGTTGTTTATCAAAGAGGTGATAGCAAGACACGGGGTTCCTATATCTATTATTTCGGATCGAGATACCCATTTCACATCTCGATTTTGGGAAAAGTTTCATGAAGATATGGGTACACAATTAAAATTGAGCACGGCGTACCATCCTCAAATGGACGGTCAAACCGAACGTACTAATCAAACTTTGCAGGATATGTTACGGGCGTACATTATTGATTTCGATGGTAGTTGGGATGAGCACTTACCTTTGGTGGAATTCTCGTACAATAATAATTATCATACTAGTATCGGGATGCTACCTTACGAGATGCTTTATGGGCGGAGGTGCCGAACTCCGATTTGTTGGGGTGAAGTTGGTCAAAGAGAAATTGGGAGTACCGATTTGGTTTTAGAGACAAATAGCAAGATTGATATGATTCAGGCTCATTTGAAAAAGGCTCAA
The DNA here is from genome assembly GCF_046630445.1 of Rutidosis leptorrhynchoides. Lineage (NCBI taxonomy): Eukaryota > Viridiplantae > Streptophyta > Magnoliopsida > Asterales > Asteraceae > Rutidosis > Rutidosis leptorrhynchoides. The sequence continues at coordinate 458,930,063 of NC_092334.1, forward strand.
GATAGACAAAATTCGTATGCCGACAAACGTAGGCGAATAATCGAATTCCAAGAAGGTGACATGGTGATGCTTAAGGTTTCGCCATGGAAAGGTATTATTCGGTTTCAAAAACGGGGAAGTTAGCTCCTCGGTTGGCGAAGTTTCATATCGTTTGGAATTACCTGAAGAACTTGCGGGGATCCATAATACATTTCATGTTTCCCATCTCCGTAAGTGTCTTGCGGATGATTCTTCGTGGGTGTCATTAGACGAAATTGAGCTAAACAACAAGTTAGAGTATATTGAGGATCCGGTTGCTATACTTGACGAAAAAGTGAAAAGATTGAGAAATAAAGAGGTAAGAACTTTTAAAGTTCAATGGCTTCGTAGTATAGGTTTCGAGTTTACTTGGGAGCCCGAAGAGTTTTTTCTTGTGTACCTTCCTGCTTGTCATGCGGCTTGGATTGCGAGGTCGCAATCCGGTTCAAGTGGGGGAGAGTTGTAAGATCCTGTTTTTCCAAGTTATGTTGGACGCCGTCCAACAGGGTGGGACGCCGTCCCAGTATGAAGGGCTAGACGCAGTCCAGAATTCTGGACGCCGTCCAGATGACCTTACGAGCCAGTTTTGTGTTTTTGATATTTAAAAGGGGTAACAAGGTAATTTCACATGGTGGACGACTTTAAGGCCCTAGATCAGTTTGTGGAGCCTCATTTACTCCATTTACAACCACCAAACCTCATCCACTTAAATTCTAGAGAGAGAGAGTGATTCAAGTGTGAGAAAGCTCAAATCGAAGTAGAATAAGCTTGTTTCGGGTTAGAGCTCGAGCATTAAAGTTGTTCATCTCCCCACTAGCTACATTTTGATTGTAGTGGTAAGTCTTAACCTTGATTTCCTTACTATTAATTGTTTAAGGGTTAGGGTTTGGGTTAGTGATGTGTATAAAACCCATTTGTTAGTGATTTGGGGATTTTGGGTAAGTTTGGGTCATGAAGACTTAAAGGATGATTAACCTAGGGTTTTGAAATGCTAAATGTGTTTATGAGTCTTAAATTGGTTAGTTAACTACTAGCAAACCTAAATGTTATGTAAGTGGGTGTTATTTGGGTATGTGGTGACCCGAATGGGTGTGGAAACCTCGAATGGGTAAAACGGGTCTTTGATGACCTAAGTTGTCTTGTTAGGGTGAAAATGCGATAACATTGTGAGTATATGGGTATTAAGACCATAAATGGCTAGAGTTAGGGTTTTAGGTGAAGTTGACCCAATATTAGGGTTAAGTGTGCAAATGGGTCGGAATTGCACCATGGGTCAAAATTACACTAGAATGGTGAGTGAGTTGGTTGACCAACTTGATCTTGTGATTGATTACGTGCATGATGTAATAGGTACGTTACATTGAAGTTTGCAAGCTCGGTTATCCTTCACAAAAGACTTTGAGGTGAGTGGAATAATTATATGCGTAGGTATATAATGTATTTATTTGTTGTAGCGTGAGATGTGAAGTGTCGATGTGCTAAGACACCACATTTCACGTGACGAGTGAAGTGTCAATGTGCTAAGACACCACTTAAAGTAATATGACGGGTGAAGTGTCGATGTGTTAAGAAGCCACCCGGGGTGAAGTGTCGATGTGTTAAGACACCACCCGGAGTGAAGTATCAATGTGCTAAGATGCCACTCCAAGTAAGTTGAAGGGTGAAGTGCCGATGTGTTAAGGCGCCACTCGAGGTGAATTATCGACCTGTTAAGATGCCACCTCAAGTAAAATGAAGAGTGAAGTGTCGAAGTGTTAAGACACCACTCGGGGTGAAGTGTCGACGTGTTAAGACGCCTCCCAGGGTGAAGTATCGACGTGTTAAGATGCCACCCGTGGGGTTAGTGTACGACGTGTTAAGTGCACTAATGGATGTTATGAACTCCGACAGTCTTTCAAATACCGTCCCCTCGTTCGATTGGTTAATCATGGTTATTGTGTTGTAGTGTAGCATACTATATTATTCGGGTTATATATATATATATATATATATATATATATATATATATATATATATATATATATATATATATATATATATATATATATATATATATATATATATGCCTTTGTTGTTGCTAGCTTGCGGTATTGGAGGTTACTAGCTTTATACTTGAAATTATAAGCTAATTGTGTTGCTAGCATGTTTGCGGTATGTGAGTAAGTGATTGCAAGTAGGTATATTATATATGTATGTGTATAATTATTGAATTCTCTAAGCGTTTTACTTACCCTCTCGTTGTTTACCTTTTTATAGGCTCAGGCGTTGACAAGGGTAAGGGCATTCGATTGGATTAGAGATCCCGCTTGTTGTTTAGGGGACGCTTTTGGGATTAGATAGCTTTTGGAGTTTGATCGAGACTTGGGTAGTTTAAACCCCAAACACCATGCTCATAGTGTTGTTTGGAAATTAAATTAATGTGGTCGAAACTCATGATTTGTACGAAACTCGTAAAACGGCCGATGTGGGCTCCATTTTGTAAAACTCGTTTCGATGTTGGAAATCTATTAGTTTTACTTATTTTGATATGTTGCGATATTTTGTTTAGTTGGAAAGTGTCGGGAACCGGTTTTTTCGTACATGTGTAAAGAAAACTGATCAGTCCCCGTTAGTTCAATTGGACGCCGTCCAAAAAGGCTGGACGCCGTCCAGGCCTTCAGTATTGGACGCCGTCCAAGAATCTGGACGCCTTCCAGATATACAGGTCCAGAAATATTTTTTTTATGACGTATTTTTTTTGGTATAACGAAGTCGGGTCGTTACAGTTGTGATCAAGACTTGTCCACCTATATGAACTTAGCTACTTCATAGGATTAAGACCCCCGGTTATACTGTATCTGAAGATTCTATGAACTCGGTATGGCCGGAGTTCTCGAGAGGCATCTAATGCGCTTTTAGGACACGGAACATTGGAATTGAGACATGAATGACCTAGTATGCCTATCAACTATTCCAAAGAAACCTCTTAGGAGCTGTTAAGATCTAGTTAGTGCATTTACTGTATGACCCAAGCCTATTGCATGTTCTTGTTTGATTGTTGCCCTAGGACTAAGTCATATCAACTGTTTAGGTATCTATTAGGTTTCTATCCGCTTTACTTTTAGTATATCAACTGTAATGCTGTATAATGTTTGGATTGATATGATCTCATTAGTATAATGAAATGGTTGTTAATTTTCATTTAAGGTTTTGCCAACTTAAACCGACAGACTCCTTCCATTTGTGATCAGTGTTCAATCAACACGGCACGTTGTTATTCAGTTAACTAAACTGATAACGAGGGTTAGGATTAGAGCTTAACTCACTAATAAACCTAGTACTTTACTGAGGATAACCTCCGAGGTATAGCTACCTTTCAATTATACGACCAAGTGACATGCTTTTCACTACTCAACGAGAACTCTGAGAGTATAGAGACAAGTAGGTTTGTGTAATTGGCTCATCCAACCAGATCTACACTATTCCAAACATAGTCTTAGCATAAACATAATTACCTTTCCCTAGCCCAAAACTAATATCTTGGTCAACATTTCCCTGATCTACTTACTCCGGATATCCTTCCACTTTATTTACTTTTCCGCAATTAAGACCATTAGCTTAAACCAACTACTATCCTTTATCCAGATAATTTAAATAAAAGACGATTACCCACTTGATCTTCAATTCGTTAATCCATTCAAAAACACAACCCTAGTTTGACTTACACCTTCTACATCTTAGAAAGTTAAAAGTAAATTTAGGCCCCGCACAATATAAATAAACAAACCAATATCTGCTACCTTGATCAACTGAATCTGACGACTTACGGCCTAACGACACCGCATAAATAAAACCGTCCATTTCGGCCATATCACCCGCCCTGTCCGGATTAAAAAAAAGTATTTACACTAAAAAAATTACTAAAAAATAAGATTTTTTTAGCGTTTACCCCCTGTCACTGATTTCGCTTTATCTGTGGTTGCCTCCAAGTTCCGCCACTGGGGTGGGTTGTTCTTTGAGATGTCCCCTCCATTGTATCTATATAGTTTGTTTAATAAAATTTGCTTTTCGAACAAAAATATTAACTGCAAACCACTGTCCATGACCTTACTTTTGTATATACCTTTGTTCTAATACATATAACCCAAAACTTTACGAGGGCCAAGGCTCACTCTTGACCTCCCAATAATCCGCCTATGATTGTCATTGTTCAAAACTTCAATATAACACTTAAACTGTGGACGAACATATTTTTTCTAGTTAACACAAGCAACGTTAACCGAATTATTCATGTAGCGGTTAAAACGGATACAAATTGAAAATCGAAAACACCACAAACCGTCCGAATCATTTTATTTTTGATAAAGAGTGTCAATCGTCATTGTCTAGCCGCTAACATATCAGACTTATAATTAAACTAGGCGTTTAGGGATCTTAAAAATGATAAATCTTTTTTGTTTAATCTTGAATCAAACAAAAAACGAGGCAAAGAAGAAGTTGGCTCTGCATAATAATGTTTTCGAACTCGTTATTCCCACGGACGCCTTGTGAACAATGCCCTCAAACAACGCCCTTTTATGGAATAATCTAATAGATTGGTACGAGCATTGGGATGCTAATGGAACTTCTAAAATCAAATTGTATTCGATTATTGCTTCAATATTGTGGGTCATTTGGCATTTTCGGAATGGAGTTATATTTTCGGTTGATCATATGAAGAAAGAGGAGCTTTTTGATTCGAAAAGGAGTTTTTCTTTTAGATGGCTAACTAGTAGATGTAAAGTTTTTAATATTTCTTGGAACGATTGGCTAATAATGACATTGTAATTGTTGTTTGCTTCTCTTGCTTTTAGTTTCTTGCTAGAAGCCTAATAAAATATGTTTGCCGTTCAAAAAAAAAAAAAAAAAACAACGCCCTTTCAACGCTCAAAGTCGTGAAGAACCATTCTCAACCCATCTTCTTCAACATGTCTTTTGGCCTTCTTTCATCGACTTCTGATAGCAAGACTCCATCTTTTCGTAAGTGTTTTGACGTTTGTTTCCTGGTAAAGTGGATATGAAAATTTTGTATTGACACGATAATTAAATATGCTTGTTTTATTTTGTATATTTTAGATTCATTAACCTGTCAATGTTACACTCAACCTATATGTGACTTCAAGAGATTTTCTCCATCATATGCATGAGTTGTAATCACGTACATCCATTAATTTGCTTGAAATCCAAGGGACTAATGAGAGCGCGACATCGAAAATCACATGTGATTGAAAAAAAAAATTAGAAATTTTTTTTTTCGAAATTTTCTTTTTTTCGAAATTTCTTTTATAATCACATGTGATTCTGCAAATCAATTACATGTGATTGTAAACTCAATCATATGTGATTATGCATGTCAAATCCAATCACATGTGATTGTACAATTCAATCACATATGATTGTGCAGGTAAATTACATGTTATTATAAAAAAAATTTCAAATAAATAAAAATATTAGAAAAAAAATTTCAAAAAAAAAAAGAAATTTTGAAATTTTTTTCAATCACATATGATTTTCGCGCCACATGTCGCGATCTCATTGGTCCCTTAGATCTCAACTTAATTTATGGATTCAAATGAATATTCCTCACACATTTAAACATATGTAATTACAAAATTAGATTTACGACATAGTTGACATAGGCAAAAGGTTTGTGATGCGTCATTACTAACACTATCCAAAACCACCTTTAAAATTTGTCAACATAACGGATCCTTAAACTCAAAAGAACTTTTGAAATTTATCAACACTACGGGCTCTTAAACTCAAAAGAATAATTGTTTGAAAAAATCAATTAATTTTGCACGATTATTTTACCCACCCGTGCAATGCACGAGCTATATCGTTTTATTTACTTTCGCTATTTATATACTTGAATGATATATAATGTGTTACGATTTTTACACACTCGTGCAACGCACTCGCTCTAAAACCTAGTGTGTGTGTGTGTGTGTATATATATATATATATATATATATATATATATATATATATATATATATATATATATATATATATATATAGGGGCAGGATCAATTGGGAAGTAACCAATCGGGGGGAAGCAAATTTTTTTTTTTTTGGTTTTTTTGGAATTTTTTTTCCGGCATCAAGATCACACGAAAATATGAACATTTAGAAAAGACACTCCGTGATGAATGTTATTATTTAGGCGGAAAAACGATCGACAAAAATAACATTCAAGATAATATTGTTCGTGAAGAATGTGAACGTTTTTTTCATGTTTTGTGAAGTAAAATTTAGCCCGATTTAGAGTTTAGAGTTTAGGGTTTGGGGTTTAGGGTTTAGGGTTTGGTGTTTTGGGTTTATTCCATAAACCCAAAACACCAAACCCTAAACCCTAAACTCTAAACCGTTCGTGTTAAAAACTCAATCTAAATTTTAAATCTAAACCCTAAACCCTAAATTTCTAAACCCTAATATCTAAACCCTATAAACCCTAATATCTAACCCTAATAGCTAAAACCTCAACATATGCTCAAAAAAGACAATAATTGTTATATATTACTTCTTCGAGCGTTTTCCGGCCAAAATAAAAAACATTTATCACAAAGTGTCTTTATTAACTGTTCATATTTTCATCACATCTATAATGTTTGTGAACAAAGTTTTTTTAGAAAACGAAAAAAAAAAGTTTTTGCTTCCTCCCGCTTCCCCCCGATTGGTTACTTCCCTCTTGGTCCTACCACTATATAGGGGCGCGATCCGTGGCTAAGCTTAAAACAAGTACAAACGGGATAAGCAAATTTGGACCACAAACTATCATTTAACAAACAAAAACGCAGAGGGGCAAAATTGTAAATTTACAAATTAAGAAATATGAATGAATTTGTAAAACGCGGAGTTTCATTGGAGTTTCCTTCATTACCTGCTTCACCTTCAATCTTCATCTTCAATCTCACCTTCAGTCTCACCTTTTATCCTCACCTTCTATCTCATCTTCAATCACACCTTTTATCTTCATCTTTAGTCTCGCATTAAAATCCGAAATCATCTGTATCTGCTTCACCGATTGCATCTCCATTTGCATCTCCGATTTCATTTTCAGAATAGAACGATACACGCCATTGTACTTGTTGGAGACACTTGCAATACATGATCTTCATTAGAAGCGACGCTGAAACATCCGATGATTCTAGGTTAGTTTTGTATGAACTTTATGCTTTATAATTTTATTCGCGAGTTTGTTATTACATCTAATTTCGTTATTTGTATTTGTTGTTTATGATGGCCACATGTATAGAATTTGTAATATGATAAAGTTATGCATAAACTGAGAATTTGTATTAGTTTTCTTTTAGTTTTTATATTCGTACACCAACTGTTTGCTGAAAGTCCTGAATGAGTAATATCACAATATATTTTATATGTTTTTTTGTTAAAAAGCCTAGGATGAATTTGAAGCCTAAAAGATAAAAAAAAGTTATTACAGATGTTATCATTCATCAAAAAAATAATGACATCTTGATGATGAATAAACTATTTTTTCATTAATTAGATGTTTAAAACAGGCTGATAAGTGTTAAGTTTGTGTTTGTAGTAGCTTTTGTAGATCAACTTTGATTGGTTACCATCTATTTGACATAGCATTGGTGTCTGCTGCTAAAAATTTAGTGGACTTGTTACTATCTTACCTTGTTAGGTCAACTTTATCACTTCAACTTTTTGACTAATATTGTTGGTCAGTGGAAACAGGTGCGTGACATGATTAAGAATGTAATGTTAGGTAAAGATGAAAGTGTTGAGTTAAGAAGAGTGAGCTGGTCAAGAGGAACAAATGTTGCAAAACCTTCAACCTCAAGTCTTTTTGCATTTTGAACAAGAAATCTATAGGCATTATACCAATGCAAAAATACATCTTTGACCTGCATAGTTGTCCAGGTATCCAATTACCAAAAAATAAAAATGAAGGGTATAATTTCACAAAAGATATCATGTAAATGGTCCAATGAGTGTCTATAATCAGCCATATGAAGGTAAAGATGCTCACAACACTATAGACTCCATCCTTTTTAAATCGTAAGGGTTCTGCGCGCACAACTTGAGAATTTATGATGTACAATCGTAGTGCATCCTGTAAACATATCCAGAGAAATGGTCATATCAAAGAACATAAAAGAACGAGGTTGATGCAAGTCTATTTCATATCTTTTGCCATAAGAGAATAATGATTATTATATGTTATGCAACATAGAGCACTTACAGCACCATAATCATTGATAACTTCCATGGGAGAAGGATAGTTCTTCAAATAACAAGATACATGTTTTATGTTGTGTGGTTTACATGAGATTAAGAAAAAGGGATAATGTACATATTTATATTAAAGCCTACTTGTCCTATATACGGTATATGCCAGTCTGCTTGTTTAATGACACTTGATATGAAAGGATATGTGAATGTAACGAGGATAAAATGCTTATAAAATTGTTTAATTTTATAAGCATATAAAAATCTTAATTAACTGTTTAAAATTTTCACTTGTTTAATGACACTTGATATCGAAAAATATTTATCATTCATCAAACGTTTGTCTTTCATCGAAAAACGTTTATCATTCATCAAAAAACATTTATCATTCATCGAAAAATAATTATCATTCATCGAAAAATATTAATCATTCATCAAAAAAATTTATAATTCATCGAAAATTATTTATCATTCATCGAAAAACAAATATCATTCATGAAATGGTTATCATTCCATTATAGAATTATCATTCATCAAAAAAGGTTTATCATTCTTCAAAAAAGGTTTATCATTCATCAAACATTTATCATTCATTGAAAAACATTTATCATTCATCAAAAAAAAATTATCATTCATCGAAAATATTTATCATTCATCGAAAAATATTTATCATTCATAAAAATACCAAATGAATGATAAAAGTAGCTGATTAATGATAAAAAAAATACTCGATGAATGATAAAAATACCCGATGAATGATAAAAATATCAAATGAATGATAAAAATATCAAATGAATGATAAAAGTAACTGATGAATGATAAATGATGAATGACAAAAAAACGTGATGAATGATAAAAAATATCCGATGAATGATGAAAATACGCAGTGAATGACAGAGATAACTGATAAATGATAAGCGAATAATGATAAAAGAACGTGATGAACGATAAAAAATATCCGATGAATGATAAAAATTCCCAATAAATGATAAAAATACCAAATGAATAATAAACTAGCTGATGAATGATGATAAAATACACGATGAATGATAAAAATACCAAATGAATGATAAAAGTAGCTAATGAATGATAAAAATATACCCGATGAATGATAAAAATACCCGATGAATGATAAAAACATCAAATGAATGATAAAAATATCAAATAAAAGATAAAAGTAACTGATGAATGAAAACAATGAATGATAAAAGAACGTGATGAATGATAAAAAAAAATATTCGATGAATGATAAAAAATACTCAGTGAATGATAAAGATAGCTAAACTGAAAACGCAACCTGCATATAGATATATAAAGATATACCAAATTAGAAGAAAACTGGAATAGGTTGATTCAACACTGTCTTAGTCCATTGTTCCGAATTCTCGTTTTTTCTATTTACTGTTTATACTATAGTTATCGATCCTCAAAGTAGTAAATTAGTTCGAAGGTCAAGTGAGTTGGATAAGTATTGCTTTGTTGCTTCTGTATGGAGTACTGCGATTCATATCTCTCTTGGCTTGTTATTCAAGTGTATCTTCACACTTAATTTACTCTTTGAATGTTAGGTATGATGCATGTGATCTGTATAGTTTATAAGTTTAGGTTCTGTGGCGGTCCTTTTACCGTGATGTACTCTTGTTTATGTATATTAATAAAATTGATATTTTGCTTTTTATTAAAAAAAGATATACCAAACAAAAATAACAAAAAAGTAATAATGGGTAACGTGCTTGAACTTGCATCCATTTATTAATTATAAATAAATTATCATAAAATAAAATGGTAAGAAGTGGCAACGCGTGTGGGTCTAGCGGATTGGATAGCTGATCAAAACATATTAGTGACCCAAACTTGAATAAATAAACCTGGTCAATTGATACTAATCTAATATAATGAGCAAACGAACTTGGGATATTTTCTAAACTATTTATCACTTCAGGTGAATTTTATCTCACAGGGCCATAAACAAAAAAGTAATAATCAGTAATCTATCAAATTGAGTCTATAAATCGATTGTGAAACCTTCCATATGCAGCGTTTAACATGTTTGGAGAATAAATTCGATCCAAAACATCACTCAATTTGCAGAATCGTTGATGAACAAGAGGTTTGAGATGAAGAACATTTGAAAATCAAACTCAAAATCTGTAGTGTTTTAAGTGATAAATCCTTCACGAAACTTGCTTAGAATCATCATTAGAACACTCAAAAATAATAATCAGAACCTGAATCATAACATGAATCTCGAATTCGATAATAAACACTTATGTTGACTTTTCATCATGAACTTTGACCACAGAATTCATGATGAGTTCTTCGAATTCAGATCTGAGAGTTTTCAGAGAGCATCACGAAGTGATTCTAAACAACTCTGCATTTTTACTTTCCTCGTTTTCATCCTATATCGTTCCAGAATGATCGAGTTATAATGAAGAACTCGATCTCAAAATCAATCAATCTGTTGTTGTTGTTGTTGTTGTTGTTGTTGTTGTTGTTGTTGTGTTATGATGATCAAGGAAGATTAGGAATCTGATCTATATCACGATTCTGAATTCAATTTGTTGTTATCATCATCATTTTTAGAAGCTTGATTTTGAGTTCATGATGAATGATGGACAAACATACTGTAGCAGTTTCATATGAATCTGAATATTTTGATTTTTGATCTGAAATCTGAATCTGATATGAATCAGTAGATGAAATTGTGTTGTGTTTATGATTCGTGTATGTGAATTGTGAATTTGTGTTATGTAACAATATAGTATATACCGTAGTATATGTATTTCTGAAGTTTCATTTAATCGCTGGATACATAAACTGATTTACAAAATTACGGAATTACCCCTCCGCGTTTTTTAATATACATTAGAGTTAATATGAAATGTGAGGCCCATATTCACTTATTCAGTTTGTACCCCATTTAGTGCTTATCCATGGATTGGTCCACTATATATATATATATATATATATATATATATATATATATATATATATATATATATATATATATATATATATATATATATATATATATATATATATATATAAGTTTTTAAACCATCTATATACCTATAAATATCTTACTCTTTTTCCATTTTCCATATCGTTTTATTTACTTTCGCTATTTATATACTTGAATGATATATAATGTGTTACGATTTTTACGACTTTTTACACACCCGTGCAACGCACTCGCTCTAAAACGTATATATATATATATATATATATATATATATATATATATATATATATATATATATATATATATATATATGTATATATATATATATATATATATATATATATATATATATATATATATATATATATATATATATGTATGTATGTATGTATAAGTTTTTAAACCATCTATATACCTGATAAATATCTTACTCTTTTTCCATTTTCCATAAATATAATAAATTGATTAATTGACCATATTGAATTGAGTTCGATTCCTTTGATGGACAGTGAGTGCTTACCTTTTGTTTCCATTATTGTACCGAGATCAATATTCGGCCTTTTTAGATTTTTTTCTCTTATATTCACCCAACTTTTCTTGCCAAAATTAACAACGTCGTTATATGGAAGTCCTTTTCTGCCTCTAAAACTACCACAACAACCACAACAATTTGGAATCGAATTTAATTTCAAGTATATTATTTATCCTCGTCACTTGTTTTTTGTTATCGAATCAAGTAAGACTCGATGCAATTCATTTGAATGACGTATTCAAATTATAGTGGTGAGTTGTTTAAGCTTATCTTCTCATCTCATGTCTTTTGGTGTGACAAAATATTCTTGTTGTTGGTAAATTATAAAATTTGAGAAATAAACACAATTATTTTTTCTCCCAAGCTAACACTCAGTCTCGAGTTTTTCAGTGAAAATGCGAATTAGATGGCAAGGAAAACGAGAAAAAAATGTTAAGATTAAAGCAATAGCGCCGTATAGTATTCAGTTTTTTCGAGTTTGAAGAAAAAGCAATACGGAGGGAAAATAACTAACACTGATGAATGTTGAAGAAATAGTATTGAAAAGTGTGTTTTGACTAAAATATTGACACATTTTAATATATGATAGATATGGCTTTTTTAATTGAGCCAATAACAATCGTCGATTGATTGACGATTTGACCTTGACTGTCGCTTAGAGTCTAAAATGAACTTTCTGTCACTTTTTAAACCAATAAAAATTCGATTTCTACCATTTTCATTTTTTTAACAGCGATTGGGATCACCCGAGGAGGACTAAACCACCCGTTGCGATCATCTCTCATTTCGACTATGCCGATGCAGCGATATTAACCCCCCCACATCGCTGCCCTGGAGGAAACCTTGAAACCGATCCAAGGGCACTGCCAAGTAAAACCCCCTCCCCTTTACCCCCCCCCCCCCCCCCCCCCCCCCCAAACCAAACGATATGGGAAATGTGTCATGGGTGGATACTTCATGACAGGGATGAAATTGTGTTTTTAATATGTAGCCAACGGGAGTCGAACTCCTGACCTCCCCTAAAGGAGACAGGCCACCAACCGCTGATGTAGGTTCTTTTAAGAAGCAATATCACTATCCATAGAACATTGAGAGGCAGAATTTACTCTACTTTTCTGGGTGGAGAAATGACTTATCTTTATTCTAGGTTAGATGAATGATTGTCTACATATTACCTTCCTCATACCCTACTTACGTGAGATTTGTGTTTTGTTGTTGTTTAATATATGATATACGTTATATATTAATGACTAGTTAGTGGGTTTTGTAGCCTATAACGAGGTCTTTACAACGAGCCAATGTGTGTCTAAAACGGAGTACATGTAAATGAGATATTGAATCTCAGAGTTACTAGTTTTGTGCAAAATCTAGAGAGTTTTGACATTTGTTCTACATCGAAAGTGGAAGCAAACGCAAGGTTATAATTTCCACCACAAATAAAGGCCTTTAGGCATTATAGAAAGATTCACCAAAAAGGTGCACCAAAAACTGTGTGGCAACACACACCACAAGTTGTGTAGCTATACACACACAAAGTTTTTGTTTTTCGCTCAGCCGCAATATGGTCTTCCCGTTCCGCTTACTTTTTGGGCAAGTCATCAAGTCGGACAGTACGATGCTTCGAGCCAGTGTACCCTGGAACAGACGAAGAAGCTGTTTAAGAGAATTGTGTCAAACACAAGTCCTGTTCAACCTTCAATTCGGTTAGATCGTTTTTATTCAAATTATTTATTATATATGTGTATGATCTTTTTTTTGAACAGCCATATATATATATATATATATATATATATATATATATATATATATATATATATATATATATATATATATATATATATATATATATATATATATATATATATATATATATATATATATATATATATATATATATATAATCACACTCTCTAGTAAGTCACTAGAGGGCAAAAAAACCAATGTTTACAACGGCTTTACAGGCCAATTATACCAACTTTCATTAATTTTTCCTCTACTACAAATCCAAGAAAACGAAAAACTACAAATAGAATCAAATAACAAATCCTTCTTCATAGTATCACCCGGAAATAAAACGCTATTTCTGTACCTCCATATATGCAAAGCTAGAGCTGCAACAATCACGTAAAGTTTAGCCTTTGTCTCTTCTTTATCTCGCCAATTGTCATACCACATTACAAACTCGTTCTAACCTGTAAATAATGGCATAGCTACATTGGTCCACCTTTGTAAGACACGATTATTTATTGTACAGAGATGTAAATAGGGTACATAAAATGTGGATAACAGTGTGTAATTAAACCGGGTCAGAACTTGTTCAGATCACTCTTGCGCGCCATGCACTATTAAGGGTGCGCGTGGCGCACTGCTCCTGTGCACAGATTCCTGCTTTTTAAATTTAAGTTAAATGAGGGGCATTCTTATCTTTTCACATGGGGACGAGTAGGGCATTAGAAGCCAGTTGTGTGGTGGTTGAAAACACATTCAACACTACACCAACCTCATCATCTCTCTCATTCAATTCTAGAGTGAGAAACCCATTGAGAGAGAGAAAGCTCAAATCAAGAAGGAAGAAGTTGATTTCAGGCCAAAATGCGAGTATTAAAGTTGTTCATCTAATCACTAGCTACGTTGTGATTGTGGTGGTAAGCTCTAATCTTGATTTCCTTATTTAATTGGTTAAGGGTTAGGGTTTTGGGTTAGGGATGAACATAAAACCCATTATTGGTGATTTTGAGGGTTCTTGGGTGAGATTGAGTCATGAGGACTCAATAATAACTAACCTAAGGTTTTAAAGTGTTAATTGGTGTTTATGAGTTTTAATTGGTTAGTTAATTACTAGCACACCTAGATATTAAGTAAATGGGTATTATTTGGGCATGTTGATGACCCAATATGGGTGTGTTAACCTTGAGATGGGTCAAAGGAGTCTTTGGTGACCTAAGTGGTCTAATGAGTGTGAAAATGTGATAACCTTGTGTTAAAAAGTGTATTAAGACCATAATCTAATTAATGTTAGGGGTTTGGCAAAATCCCGACCTAGTGCTAGAGTTAATGGTGCAAATGGGTCACATTTACACTATGGGTCAAAATGACACTTGAGTGGTGTGTGAGTTGGTTCACCAACTTGAATGTATGATTAATATTGTGCATAATGTAATAGGTGCGTTACGTTGAAGGTTGCGAGCTCGATTTATCATTCACCAAAAGGCGATAAGGTGAGTGGAATAATTATACATGTGTGTATGTAATGTATTTACTTGTGCGAAATGCGATGTGGGTTTTAAGTTTGGGTATACGATGCCACATCATGTTGGCATGGGATGAGGGTTTAAAGTTCGGGCGTTCGATACCTCATCATCGTGCGTGGCATATGATATGGGTTAAAGTTCGGGCATTCGATACCATATCATATATGTGTGTGGGTGTGAAGTGTAGGTTTAAAGTACGGGCGTTCGATACCACATTTCACGTGACGGGTGGGTTTAAAGTTCGAGCGTCGATACCACCTAAGGGACTAGTGATGCATACTAGTGGCGTCTGCGTGGCTAACGGTTCATTCGCGAGAATCGTTCCCTTTATATTTTTGTTAACCATGGTTGTGTAGTGGTAGTGTAGCATATGATATTGTTCATGTTATATGCTATTGTTGTGCTAGCTTGTGTTATCAGATTTAGCCTTATACTTTGTGATGGTATGTTAATTTAAAAGCCAGCGTGTATGAGGTAATTGTGTAAGTGATTGCAAGTAAGTAGATTATATATGTACGTGTATAGTTATTGCATTCACTAAGCGTTTTGCTTACCCTCTCGTTGTTTACCTTTTTATAGGCTCCGGCTTGGACAAGGGAAAGGGTATTCGTTTGGACTAGTAATCCCGCTTCGTTATGTTAGGAGAAGCTTTTGGACGTTTAGCTTTTGAAGTTTGACCAAGATTTGGGTAGTTTAACCCCCAAACACCAGGCTCAAAGTGTCGTTTGGAATTTAAACTAATGTGGTCGAAACTTATATTTTGTACGAAACTCGTAATTCGGCATATGTGGGCTCGGTTTCGTAAAAATTGTTTTATTATTGAAACGTGTTAGTTTTACTTATTATAATGTGTTGTGAAAAGCGTTTCATCTAAAAGTGTCGGGAAGTGGGAGATCTTTAAACGAAAATTGGACATTTTGGACAGCGGGCTGCCAGATTTTGTGCGCGCCACGCACACAAGGGGCTGCGCGCCGCGCACCCTGCTGATATAAAAAAAATTTCGCGTATTCAGTTGGATAACGGGTTGAGTTGTTACAAGTGGTATCAGAGCATGGTCTAAGGGATTTAGGCGACGTGAGATAGGTGCCTAGACTTAGACTTTATTGTGTATGCGTTTTATACGGGACTTGTAGGAGACGGGTCGGATCGTGAATTGGTTAGTGCTTAGGTTTATGTAAACTAACCTTGCGCTAATTGTTTTATATTGTGTTTGCAATCATCAAGCGAGATAGACGTTGTACTAGCAAGTTAATGCGACGTGCTCGCGTAACAATGATTAGCTACCATTGTTACGGGTCCAAGTCGTGTCAAGCAAGCGATGTACGATGATTGTTGAGCAAGATGGGGCGGTGTGGTATATTTATGTCTTGTCCTTCGTTTCGTTGTTTAACTTAGTTCGTTTTATAGAATGAAGATGAGAAACGGACACGACTCCAATGACGGAGGCCCGAGCGAGTACTCCGAATTCACGGCCAAAGTTGAGGCCATCTTTAAAAATCAAAAAGCGGAATCTCTCGACGATGTCCGAACGGTTTTTCAAGAATCGATTGATGGGCAAGTAACCGAGTTAATCAATGAGCGAATGAATGCCACAATTGAAGAGGCATTAGAAGCTAGAAACATTTATCCTCGGGGCGAAGGGGGTGATGGTAATGGTGGATATGGAAGGCGAGACTTTCATTACAAAAATTTCAAGGATGCTCAACCTCCTATGTTTAATGGGGTAAGGGATCAGTTGAAGAGTACATGTTGGATCTTTGACATCGAGGGGGCTTTCCGTACCGCGGAATGTCCTCTCGAGAAGAAGATGAGGTACGGTTCTAGCATGTTACGTGAAGAGGCTAAGTTGTGGTGGGATGATAAAACACCGTACTTTTTACATACTTTTTTTTTAAAGATACTCACAGCGGAAGGCTTATTAATTATATATCATATATAAGTACATACTTATACGATTACATAAAATCACAGGTATTACGTTATTAATACAAGCCAGTTAACCATATTGTTTATTGCAAAACACATCAGAGTGACACTGTGTCAAACATCTGCAGCTGCCCGTCAGAACCTACCAAAAGCTGCTAATCTATATCTGCAGGGCAAAACACTGTGGGGGAATTAGCATAATGGTAAGTGAATGGCAATATCTAGGTGGACATCACTACAAGCATCAAGCACAGCTTAAAGGCACTGGTCACTAGATCACTAAAGGCCATAAATAAGAGGACCGGCAACCCATCGCTAATCAAGCTAGAATATACCGATAGCCCACACTACTGAATCACTGGTATAGTCTTCCAGACGTGACGCACTCGTCATTCATACTATACCACTAATTAGTAACGCTTGGACCCAATTCTATTACCCCAAATAAGGCAAACACAATCGACCTCTTACGTCGGAATTACACCCATCGACGTCACGTCAGAATTACACCCATCGACGTTGGCACTGGGTGCGCACATAATCACATATAGTCACATCACTGGTCGAAGACTCCTACACAGTCTAGTCATAAGCATGGCACGGATCACTATACTTGTCACTGTATAATCACATCCATAAAGATAATCCCACTCACCTGGAAGCACAAGTACTCAGTTGTCTTATATCACTGAGCCTTCACCTTTCCGCTTATCACCTGAGAATATCAGTTCTCTAGTTAGTAAACTTTTAAATCAAATTACTCATTAACATAAATATCACAGCAATACATTAAATGGGTCAGAATTCCACTTGACCCAAACATACAAACATTATCACTCGCACGGATGAGGTCTCACTCGCACGGGTGAGTATCCTTACTCGTACGAGTGAGACACTTAACCGTGTGAGTAGGTTTTATAATCACTATTATTAAGTGATAAAATTCAATTGTATGGGGAAGAACAATGCATGAGCTTGTCGTGGGAAGAGTTTAAAAAGGAGTTCTTTGTTGAATATCGAACTTAATCCGATCTAAACACAATCCAGGACGAGTTGCGCGACTTGCGACAAGGTTCGATGGACTTGGTTACTCTCAAGTCTACTTTCTTGTCAAAAACTCGTTTTTGTCCGGAGTATGTTGGTGATGATCGAATTTTGATGCTATATTTCTATCGCACTTTAAACGATGAGTTGAAACGTAAGATTAGTCCGGGAATGGCTAAGTCTTTTGAAGAGTTATTTGAGTTGGCCCGGGGTTTCGAACTTGAGGTTCCAAAAAGAAGCGATTTCTCGTTCTCTAAGAGAAAATTTGAAGGTTCGAGTCATTCGAACTTTTCCAACAAGAAAAACAAGAAAGGGTCCGAAAGTGTTAATAGTGTGAAGAATGGAGGTTCCAGAAGTTTTCTCCCTACTTGCTATAATTGTGGGCAAAAGGGTCACATATCTCGTGAATGCCCAAAGCCGCCTACAAACAAAATCACGTGTTTCAATTATCAAAAAGAAGGGCACCGAAAGACGAAGTGTCCCGATTTGTATGGTGATCAAGTGAAGAGGTTAGAGAAAGCGACGGGTACGGCTAGGGGACGAAACTACTTGATGACCAATGATGAAGCCAAACAATCCAATGAAGTTGTCTCGGGTACTTTCATGGTTAACTCTAATCCGGTGAGGATACTTTTTGATAGTGGTGCTAATTTGTCGTTTGTGTCTCCGCGATTTGTGTCTAAGATTAATAAGCCGCTAGCTAAGTTAAGTCATCCGGTAGAAGTCGAAATAGCGGATGGTAAGACAGTGCTAGGGGTTGATGTTTGTAATGATTGTGATGTTGTGTTTGGTACCGAAACGTTTAAGATCGATCTTATCCCGATGAGTTCGGGTGAATTTGATATTGTAGTTGGTATGGATTGGCTCGATCATTATAGAGCCGATATTTCATGTCATGAAAAGTCGATTCGTGTGAAGACCCCAAGTGCGGGAGAGTTAATTATTCATGGTGAAAAACGAAGAAGACTTGTGCCATTATGCACTTATGCACGGGCACGTCGTTTCCTTAGTGGTGGTGGCATGGCTTTTCTTGCCCATGTAGTTGATACTCGTGAAGAGCCACCATCCATTCGTGAAATTCTGGTGGTTAATGAATTCGAAGACATTTTTCCGGATGAATTACCGGGTGTTCCGGCGGAAAGACAAGTTGAATTTCGCATTGAGTTAGTTCTGGTGGCTACTCCCATTGCTAAAACTCCTTATCATTTAGCACCAACGGAAATGCAAGAGTTGTTAAATCAAACCCAAGAGTTGCTTGAAAAGTGTTTCATCCGACCGAGTGCTTCGCCATGGGGCGCTCCAGTTTTATTCGTGAAGAAGAAGGATGGTAGTATACGGATGTGTATCGATTATTGGGAATTGAATAAAGTGACGATCAAGAATCGTTATCCACTGCCTCGGATTGATGATTTGTTTGATCAACTCCAAGGCGCGACTTATTTTCTAAAATTGACTTACGGTTCGATGTAATATATTTCGACGTAATATATTTTTATTGTAAACCATTATTTAATGGTCGTGTGTAAACGGTATATTTTAGATTATCATTATTTGATAATCTACGTAATGTTTTTTTTAAAACCTTTATCGATAAAATAAAGGTTATGGTTGTTTTAAAAAATGAATGCAGTCTTTGAAAAATGTCTCATATAGAGGTCAAAACCTCGCGACGAAATCAATTAATATGGAACGTTTATAATCAATATGAACGGGACATTTCAGTTGGTATCCGACCGTTGGTCTTAGAGAACCAGAAAATTTGAATTAGTGTGTCTTATCCAGTTTTTTAGGATGCATTAGTGAATCTGGACTTCGACCGTGTTTTCTTTAAAAATGATTGCTTAATATTTTTTTTTGTTGGAAACTACAAATTATAACATGTAAATATTATGTGATATATTAATCTCTTAACATGTTTGATATTTTGTGATAGATGTCTACCTCTAGTACAATCCCATCGACTCACCTAATAATAATGAAGAGTCGAATATATATTGGAAAGATTCACAAATTCCTGAAGAGGAACCGGAAGAAGAGCCGAAGTTATCTGTGGTGAGAAGATTCTCTTAATAATGAATTGATACCCATCAAGTTGGGAAGCTTTGATGTAATTGTCAGTATGGACTGGTTGTCCAAGGTAAGAGCCGAAGTTATCTGTGGTGAGAAGATTCTCCGTATACCACGCGAAAATGGTGAGCCTCTGATTGTTTACGGAGATAGATGTAGTCCGAAGTTGGAACTTATTAGTTGCTTGAAGGCACAAAAGGTTATGAAGAAGGGACGTTTTGCTGTATTGGCACATGTGAAGAAGCTAGAAGTTGAAGAGAAGAGCGTGGATGACGTGCGAATTGTGAACGAATTTCCCGACATCTTTCCAGAAGATTTGCCTGGATTACCACCGCCGAGATCAGTTGAGTTTCAGATCGATCTAGTACCAGGAGCTGCACCTGTAGCTCGCGCACCTTATTGACTAGCACCTTCCGAACTACAATAGTTGCAGAGTCAACTGCAGGAATTGCTAGACCGTGGGTTTATCCGGCCGAGTTCATTGCCTTGGGGCGCACCTGTTTTGCTCGTGAAAAAGAAGGACGGATCTTTCTGCATGTGTATCGATTATCGTGAGCTGAACAACTTGACGATCAAGAATCGGTATCCCCTTCCTAGAATTGACGATCTTTTCGATCAGCTACATGGATCCAGCATTTACTCCAAGATTGATTTACGATCAGGTTACCACCAGTTGAGGGTGAAGGAGAGTGATGTGATGAAGACTGCGTTCAGAACCCGTTATAGTCACTATGAATTTCTTGTGATGCCATTCGGTTTAACCAACGCACCTGCCGTGTTTATGGATATCATGAATCGTGTATGCAAGCCATACCTGGACAAGTTCGTTATCGTCTTCATAGATGATATCTTCATCTATTCCAAAAGCCAAGAAGAACATGAGCAACATCTTCGACTCATGCTAGAACTCTTGAGACAAGAGCAACTTTATGCCAAATTCTCTAAGTGCGAATTTTGGTTGAAGGAAGTTCAATTTTTTGGTCATATCGTGAGCGATCTGGGTATCAAAGTCGATCCCGCGAAGATCGAAGCTCTAAGCAAGCGGGAAAACCCCACTACTCCTACTCATATCCGCCAATTTTTAGGCCTCGCCGGTTACTATCGTAGATTCATTGAAGGTTTCTCTTTGATTGCGCGTCTTTTGACTGCGTTAATTCATAAGGGGAAAAAGTTTGTTTGGGAAACCGAGCAAGAGTCGGCATTCCAAACCCTGAAGCAGAAGTTGAGCTCCGCACCTATCTTATCACTTCCCGAAGGCAGTGACGACTTCGTTGTGTAATGCGACACCTAGAAACATGGATTTGGTTATGTATTGATTCAACGGAAGAAGGTTATTGCTTACCCCTCCCGACAACTGAAGATTCACTAGCGAAACTACACTACTCACGATCTTGAACTTGGAGCTGTTGTCTTCGCACTCAAACTGTGGAGACACTATCTTTATGGAACTAAGAGTACTATCTTCACCGATCACAAAAGCCTCCAACACATATTCGACCAGAAGCAGCTGAATATGAGACAGCGTCGATGGATTGAGACGTTGAACGACTATGATTGTGAACTTCGTTACCACCCAGGCAAGGCAAATGTTGTAGCTGATGCCTTGAGCCAAAAGGAGAGAATGGTACAACTTCGTATCCGTGCCTTGAACATCACCATTCAGATGAATCTCAAAAACCAGATCCGCGTAGCTTAAGATGAGGCTCTCAAGGAGGAGAATATTTCTCAAGAGCACTTGAACATTCTCCTTTCTCGATTCGAGGTTAAGGAGACTGGACTCCGATACTTTGCCGGAAGAATCTAGGTGCCTAGTTATGGGGATTTACGAAGCCTTATTCTAGACAAAACCCACAAGTCAAGGTATTTGATTCATCCAGGAGCTGGTAAGATGTACCACTACCTCAAGGTTCAATATTGGTGGCCGAACCTCAAAAGGGATGTTGCAGCTTATGTTGGAAAGTGTTTGACTTGTTCCAAGATCAAAGCCGAACATCATAAGCCATCTGGATTACTCCAACAACCTAAAATCCCACAATGGAAGTGGGAAGGAATAGCAATGGACTTCATCACGAAGCTACCGAAGACGGTAGGCGGTTATGATACCATCTGGGTTATCGTTGACCATCTTACCAAATTTGCTCACTTCCTAGCCATGAAGGAAACTGATACGATGGAGAAACTGGCGCAATTATACATAAAGGATGTTGTATCTTGACACGGTGTACCCTTATCGATTTTCTCATATCGCGATACCCGTTTTGCTTCTAGATTTTGACGTTCTTTACAAGAAACCTTGGGAACACGTCTCGACATGAGTACCTCATATCATTCGCAGACCGACGGACAGAGCGAGCGCATGATTCAGACTTTAGAGGACATGCTGCGTGTTTGTGTTATAGATTTCGGAAAAGCTTGGGAGAAGCATTTACCTCTAGCCGAATTTTCTTACAACAACAGCTATCATTCGAGTATTAATGCCGCACCTTTTGAAGCATTGTATGGCCGTAAGTGTCGTTCTCCTATTTGTTAGGCCGAAGTAGGTGAAAAACAACTCACTGGTCCCGAACTCGCCCATGAAACCACCGGGAAGATTGTCCAAATTTAAGCGAGGCTCAAGAAGGCTCGTGGTCGTCAGAAGAGCTATGCCGACCTTAAACGTGGAGATCGTGAATTTCAAATCGGCGACCGCGTTATGTTGAAAGTTGCACCTTGGAAAGGTGTAATCCATTTCGGAAAGCGTGGGAAGTTGAATCCGCGATACATTGGTCCTTTTGAAGTTTTGGAGCGTGTTGGACTCGTTGCTTACCGTTTGGACCTTCCGACTCAATTGAGCGCAGTTCATCCCACTTTTCACGTGTCGAATCTGAAGAAATATCTTGCTGAACTAGAACTTGTCATACCACTTGAAGAGCTTACGATTGATGACAAACTTCACTTCGTGGAAGGACCTGTCAAAATTATGGACCGTGAGGTCAAGACCTTAAAACGCAACAAGATTCTGATCATCCGAGTCCGATGGAATGCAAAACGAGGACCTGAGTTTACTTGGGAGCGAGAGGATTAGATGAAAAGGAAGTATTCTTACCTCTTCACAACTCTACCATCTACCTCAGCTTATATGGGTAATGTAACGACCCGACTTTTTCGACTTGCTTTTGTGCTTTGTGCTTTCTTCGAAACTGCGTATTTGTGTGTACTGAGCTATATTATACTCTGGGAACTTCCTACATGTTGATTACTTTCGTTTATATATTAAAATGTTCCTTTAAGTACAGGTTACTTAACTTGAACCCCCGGAAGCCTTTATGACCGTTGGTGTCACTTGACGATTAGAACGAACTGCGTACTGTGTACACATTTAACTTTTGTCGTAACCGGAATATTACGACTACGAAATACTAATTGTTATTTTATACTAACAATTACTTAGGTTTTTGGATGCTTAATTACGCTTAGTAATTTACTAGAGCACACTAGTTAGTCTTGTTGGACTTTCTACCTTGTTGGACTTTAGCCCACCCTACACTAGCTAGTGAACTATTTAATTAGCCCAATTTAAATAAGTTAGTAACCCATATTAATGAAAGACAAATGCCCATTTATTAGAGGGAACATACTAGCATTTTTGTTAAGCATTATCCTTAATGTTTAACGGGATCCTAACATAAGCACCAACTTTAGACAACCATTAACCAAAAAGCAAAAGTTTGTCCCCCTTGTCCCCCCTCCAAAATCACGGCCTAAACCACCCAACCCTCACCTCACCACCTATAAATACAAGCCTTATTTCACTCATTTCACACTTGATCTCATTTGCAATTTACACACACATACTCTCTAATTCTCTCTCTAGTCTTTCTCACTCTAAAAAGTGTAAGTTTTTGATTTATTTCTTCTTCTTCTCCCCTTCATCCACACGACATCATCATCATCATTTTATGGATCTAGCTTTTTGCTTTTGATCTTGTTATATCTTAAAGATTCAAACTTGGGTTTGAATCCTTCAAGAACATGGAAGATTCAAGCTTTCTAGCTTTGAATCTTCACTTATTTTATATATCTAAATCTTTTTAGCTTTAATCTTGTTATTTTGTTATAAAGATTCAAACTTGTGTTTGTAATCTTTATGTATCTTAAAGATCCAAGCTTTATGCTTCAAGATCTTCAAGAACACTAAAGATCCAAGCTTTTTAGCTTAGGGTTTTATTATTATGTTAAAGATCTTAGCTTTTTAGTTTATGGTCTCATTACATTCATTATTTTGTTAAAGATCTTAGCTTTCTAGCTTATGGTCTCATTAATCTTGTAAAGATCCAAGCCTTCTAGCTTAGGGTTTTCTTAATACTTGAGATCTAAGTTATTATTGTAGATCTCACTTACTTGGAACCTTTTTGTATTTGTTGTGATGATAAAGATCAAGTCTTTATCATCACATATGATATAGATGCAGGAACTTGTGTAAAATGGACAAAGGTTGAAGCTTTATTCGATTCATGCAATAAAGAGGCAATCTTGATGTTCAAAACTTATATAATGATAGATTTTACTTTTAGATGTGTGTTGATGGTTGAACCTTGGTTAAAGTGATGCTAAAACATCAAAGAGTTGTATACTTTAAGCTTACAAACATCAAGGATGAGAATCGTGATGAGCATCAAGCACCAAGAACCTCACCGGAGCACTTGTTTGCTGTTTTTCAGGGTCTGATTCGACTCTTGCGCTTCTGGAAAATTAATTTTCAGATAGTTCGTTTCGAGTAGATGACTTTTCATTTAGGCCTCGACTTTATCCGATATGCGGTTTAGGATTTATAACCTTCCGAAAGTCACTGCGGCCTTGTAACGTTGTGCTGAAATTTCTGACCTACTTGCACTTAAACCGTCGCCACGGTCAAACAAAGACGAGTTAGGTTCTGAAAATTGGTCAGCGGTTAGAGGACTCACATACGGAGCCATAGCCACTGACTACGCGTTCTTTTGATTTGTAGAGATGTCGTAATAGCTTTCCGAATTCAGCCTTTTGTTCCATCTCTATTCTTGTTAAACTTACCTTAGTGTTGATGAATGATGATGATAATGATGATGTCGATGATGACACTTAAACTTAATTTATTCACTTTTAACCTTTTGAGACAACATACTGAACTAGTGACCTTTGACTTAGGTTGACGACCTTTCGGACCGACTTACTACCTGCATACGTTTCGTATCGACTTTTACTGCTTATTCACTGTGAGTTATAGCTTCCATTTTTACTTTAACTATTTTTGGGACTGGGAATACATGCGCTTTTTATGTTTTACTTACTTGACACGAGTACTTAAACTTTACATATGTGTGGGTTATATAACGGCATAAACATTCCCCTTAGCACGGTAACGTTTAATCATTAGTTTTGAATCGGTGAACGCGAATATTAGATATGAATCCATAGGGTTTGACATCCCCACTCGGGCTAGTCGCGCTAGCATTTAACAAGTGTTTGATACTTCGAGAACATACGCACTCGCCAAGTGTACTTTTAGGGGGTGATATTTACTTTACGTTAAGTTAGTTACCGGGTGCCCACGAATAAGCATATACTTTTTATACTGTTTTGAATACGATAACTCATGGTCTACATTACTTTACTGATTATAAACTATAGCTCACCAACATTCGTGTTGACTTTTAAGCGTGTATTTCTCAGGTGCTTAGACGATGTTGCTTCCGCTGTTAGACTTGCTGTCTTGGTGTTATAGACTTGCTGTTATGGACTTGCTGTTTTAGATTTCCGCTGCATTACTTAGAGATGTCTCAATCATGGAACTTTTATCTTGCATTCGTAACTTATGTTATTTTCAAATAATGACTTTGTAACGACCTTTGTGTCACGTTATCTTTTGTAAACGCTATCTTTTTATGAATGCAAAACTAATTTTCAAACAGCATGTAGTATTTGACCATGTAAAGATCCTGTTGTTGACGAATCGTACACGATGGTTTTGTACGGGACATAACACTAGTGCTCGAGTATATATAATTATGCATGCTTGTATGCTTAATTTCGTCGTTAAATAGTTTATGATAAATCATGAATTTAATACATATGCAACTGAGATAAGGTATATGATATGCATGTCATTGGAAAGCTGGCAAAAAATTAATAACTTTTCATTTAGAAAGCGTATGGTTTCGATGAACGGATTAAAAGATATAGTCAACTAAATTATCATTATTTTTAGTATTATTATTAAAATGATTATTATTATTACTATCGTCGTTATTATCGTCGTTATTATCATTATCTAATTATTATTATTATTATTATTATTATTATTATTATTATTATTATTATTATTATAATTATTATTATTATTATTATCGTTATCAATATAAGTATTGTCATTAAAATTGTTATTGTTATTATTATTACTATCGTTATTATCATTAAGGTTATTATTATTATTATTATTATTATTATTATTATTATTATTATTATTATTATTATTATTATTATTATTATTATTATTATAATATTTATTATTATTAGTATCATTATCAATATCATTTAAACTAATATTAGTATCATCTAATTATTATGATTACTATTATTATCAATATTATGAATGCGATATAAAAGAGGACTAAAAGCTATTAAAAAAAATTAGGAAATAATAAGTATAAATATCATGATGAAATTTAAATATTATAAGATATTGATTTAGATAAAAATATAGTTTTCATTATTTTTATCATTATTATTATTATTAAAAGTATCATTAATAATAAAACTATCATTTTATTAAAATTATCATTTTTGATAAAATATCATTGTTATTATAAAATATCATTATTATTATCATTTTAGTATTATTATTATTATTATTATTAAAAATGATCATTTTGAATAGAATTATTATATTTATATAAAATATTATTATTAGACAGATATTGACCAACATATAAATATATATACTTAATATAGGTTTGTGAATCTGAGGCCAACTCTGCACTTGTTCAGTGCCGTCATATGCATTATTGCTACGAAATACAGTATAGTGAGTTTCATTACTCCCTTTTTAAACGCTTTTGCAATATATATTTTTGGGACTGAGAATACATGCGCTGCTTTTATAAATATTTGACAAAATAGACACAAGTACACAAAACTACATTCTATGGTTGGATTATCGAAATCGAATATCGCCCCTTTTAGCTTGGTAGCCTAAGAATTAGGTAATAGTACCCCTAATTGATGCGAATCCTAAAGATAGATCTATGGGCCTAACAAAACCCATTCTGGAATTTGGAATGCTTTAGTACTTCGAGTTATTATCATATCCGATGAGAGTCCCGGAATGATGTGGATATTTTATATGCATCCTTGTTAGTCGGTTACCAGGTGTTCACCATATGAATAATTTTTATCTCTATGCAGTTTGCGAAATGCCTGATATGAGATGTATATTTATGGAAAAATGAAATCTTGTGGTCTATTAAAATTATGGAAATGAATGATTATGATAAACTAATGAACTCACCAATCTTTTGGTTGACACTTTTAAGCATGTTTATTCTCAGGTTTGAAAGAAATCTTCCGATGTGCATTTGCTCATTTTAAAGATATTACTTGGAGTCATTCATGGCATATTTCAAAAGACGTTGCATTCGATTCGTTGACGTCAACAAGATTATTATTAAGTCATTTATTGTTTGGATATACTATGAAATGGTATGCATGTCTGTCAACTTTTGATGAAATGAAAGTTGTTCTTTAAAAGCGAATGCAATGTTTGTAAAACTTATCATATAGAGGTCAAATACCTCGCAATGTAACCATATGTTTTTGTATTCGTCCTTATGGAATAGGAAGGGTCGTCTCATGTGGTATCAGAGCGGTGGTCTTAGCGAACTAGGTCTTGCATTAGTGTGTCTAACAGATAGTTATTAAGATGCATTAGTGAGTCTGGACTTTGATCGTATCCGCATGTTAAAAAGTTTTGCTTATCATTTCTTGTCAGAAATTATCTACTTAACATTCTTAAGTCTAGACACATTTTCCTACATTTATTGCATAAATAGTGTACATACGAATTCATATCTTAACATATCTGTTACTGTAAACTTTACCTGATATCTTCCAAAGATTCCTCCGTGATTTATGGAATTTTGGTATTATATATACATATGTAAATTATGTATTGAAAAATACCAATCTAAATTCTATAATCTATTTTATATCAAAAATTATTTCCCTGACGATACAAGATGGATGCCGCAAACCGTTCAAGTTGTAACACCCCGTCAAAAACCATTAACGACGATGTTAACTCTGGTCCCAGTGCTTGGCTTGACTTCTATGTAACAGCAATGTTATACAGCGGAAACAAAAAGTACCTGGGAATAAACGTGCTTAAAAAGTCAACATGAAGTTGAGTGAGTTCATAGGTTTGTCATAATTAATAATTTTGATAATAGTAATAGATCACAAGATTTCAGTTTTCATAAATATCTTACACCGCAGTGTAATAAAAAGATTCTACAACCATGGGCACTAGGTAACAGCCTTAACGATAATAATATAATAATGAATACCCCTGATGTCTATAGAGCACTGAATCAAGTGCGAAAAATACCCTCGAAGTACTAAACATCCGTTGACTGCTAGCGCGACTAGCCCGGATGGGGTTGTCAAACCCGATAGATCTATCAATAGGATTCGCGCCTACGGTACAGAGACCAGTAGATTAAGTTACCAAGCTAGGGGAATAATTTGTGATTCCAACCCACATAGAATTAAGTTTAGTGCTTGTATCTATTTTGTAAAATAGATATAAAACATTGCATGTATTCCCAGCCCAAAAATATATATAAAAAGGGAGCTATGAAAACTCATGATACTGTATTTCGTATTTCGTAGTAAATATGTGTATGATGACACTGAACAAGTGCAGAGTTGTCCTCGGATTCACGAACCTATATCAAGTATATATATATTAACGCATATACTCGTTATCGAATAAGTTTATGTATATATTATTTCAATTGTTATATATTTCTGTATATATATATATATATATATATATATATATATATATATATATATATTATATATATATATATAAGTACTTATTTGATAAAGTATTGTTGATAATAATAACAATGATACTAATAAAAATCAAATGATAATTTTACTAAAAATGATGTTTTAAATAAAATGGTAGTTTTGATAATTATGATTTACTAATAATAATACTCACTTAATAATAATAATAATGATAACAGTTTTTAATAGAAATGAAAATTTTAATAATCATAAAAATTATAATTTTTGGTAACAATACTTAACATAACTATAATCTTAATCATAATAATAAAAAATATCAATAATAATACAATAAATATAATACTGCAAATAATAATAATAATGTTAATACTAATGATATTAATAATAATGATAATATAAACTATATTAGTGATACAAATTTTTAATGTCCATGTTATTAACAATTAACAATAATGATAATAATTAGTAATACAATGGTACTAGTAAGTAATAATAATAACATAATAATAATAATAATAATAATAATAATAATAATAATAATAATAATAATAATAATAATAATAATAATAATAATAATAGTAATAATTGTAATAATAATAATAATAATAATAATAATAATAATAATTAATAATAATAAAAATAGAGTTAGAAACTACCTTAGAAGCCTTTCTAAAAAAAATATACCCAAGGCGGGGCTCGAACCCGCGACCTCTCGAAACCCAAAACACCCTTTAACCACTCTACCATTTCTGTTTCATCTGATATATACCCAGAATATACATATATATATATATATATATATATATATATATATATATATATATATATATATATATATATATATATATATATATATATATATATATATATATATCACGAATTTCTGTTATCCTATTTCCTTCTTCTTCTTAAATTCAAACGACCATGGTAATTTACTATAATCAATCAATACTTCGAAATTGTTTTATGAATTATAAACGAACATAATAATAACTAATTAATATCAAATAGGATTGAAAATATATAAAAAAATTAAAAAAAAACGCTGCTACTGCAGTCGCTCTTTTAAAGAAAAATAAAAATTGATTTTTGAATTAAAGATCGTTTTAGTTAAAAATTTCTACATGAATTATGTAGTAAAACCTTCCTAGAACGTGTTTGAATCATCAATTATTCCAGAAACCTTAAAACCAATTCGAATTTCATGATGAACAAGCTGTTGACTTTTTACTTTCAAAACTTTGACTCGAAAATTCGGATTTGATAATAGAAATTGGAACTCAAGATTTTGCAGATAATTTGAAGACACGATTCCTAACATGACTGCATATAAATATTTTAAAATGGGATTCGAAATCAAGTTTTTCAAAAAATGAAGCAATACAGAGGTCGACAACCTTTTTATTTATTTATTTATATTTTTCTATTTTTAACAGACATAAATCGACACTGATGTTATAATTGGTATTGATGGAGAAGGATTGAATAGCTCTTGTTAATCCAATGATTTTATCGTTCGTTGTATAGTGAAGAGATCGACAGATTAGTCAATTAGGAACTGAAATTATATGTAAAAATAATATAAAGCAGAAAAAATAAAAGATTAAAAGCTGAATACCTAATCTAATTTTTATAAAATATATGTAAAGAAAAAATCAGATAAATAAAAAAATTATCACGATGGCTTATTAAATTAAAAAGCAGATCATGGGTTTAAAAAAAAATAAAAGGCTGATCAATGATATATATATAAAAAATAAACGGATTCGTACATGTATCTTAACTTTTAATTTATTTTTAATTAATATTAATAATTAGTATTAATAATAATAATACTAATAATAATAATTATTGAAACAACCCGTCCTAATCCTCCTGGACGAAGTCATCAACATTTGGTCCCAT
Source organism: Rutidosis leptorrhynchoides (assembly GCF_046630445.1). NCBI lineage: Eukaryota > Viridiplantae > Streptophyta > Magnoliopsida > Asterales > Asteraceae > Rutidosis > Rutidosis leptorrhynchoides. The sequence continues at coordinate 458,961,042 of NC_092334.1, forward strand.
TGCGATGATCGACTCCAAGTAATGTCCTTAAAATGAGCAAATGCATAGCGGAAGACTTAATTCGTACCTGAGAATAAACATGCTTTAAAGTGTCAACCAAAAGGTTGGTGAGTTCATAGGTTTATCATGATTATCATTTCAATATATTAATAGACCACAAGATTTCTGTTATCATAAACATAATACACTCGCAAGTGTATGTAAAGCATTCTAAGTGGTTGAGCACTTGGTAACCATACTTAACATTTAATCAACGTCGCATATTCCCTTTATTATGAAATCTCGCTACACCGTACCAAGTGTAGTAATCGTTACGAAGTACTGTGCAACCGTTGAATACTGGTCGTCCAGCCCGGTTGGGGTTGTCAGGCCCGATAAATCTATCAACAGGATTCGCGTTTACAATACCCATGTAAATAGTAGTTACCAAGCTACAGGGAAATATGTCAGTGGTACAACTCAACGTAGAATGTATTTTTAAGTACTTGTGTCTATTTCGTAAACATTTAAAAAAAACAGCGCATGTATTCTCAGCCCAAAAATATATATTGCAAAAGCAATTAAAAAGGGAGCAAATGAAACTCACATATTGTATTTTGTAGTAAAAATACATATGACGACAATGTACAAGTGTAGGGTTGGCCTCGGATTCACGAACCTATATCAGTTATATATAATATATTAACACAGATCATATTTAATCAACTACATTTATTTATATTTTATAATGTGTTAAGATTACTATCTTTTTATTTATATTTACTTACATTATTGCTTATAATTTGTCATAATATATGATATATAATTTATGTTATATTAATATGAATACTAATATATTAATTAGTATATTAAAACATATTATTTTATGTTATTAGTTTACTTGTATATATTATTATATAAATATCATTCACTTACTAAAATAATAATAAAGTAATAATAGTTTTGATAAAAACAATAATAATAATTAAAGATAATAATAATGTTAATAAAAAAATGTTTAAAAGTAATAATAATGATAAAAATTGATAGTAATGATAATCCTAATAATATTATTAATAATGATAATGATAATAATAATATTAATGATAATAATACTTATATCTTTGTTACAATACAAATTATAATACTTATGATAATTATAATTCTAGTTGTATTAACAATAACTAATAATAACAATAATAATATTAACAACAACAACAATAATAATAATAATAATGAAAATGATAATAATAATAATAATAATAATAATAATAATAATAATAATAATAATAATAATAATAATAATAATAATAATAATAATAATAATAATAATAATAATAATAATGAAATTGAAAATTTAAAAGTGTATACCCTCTTTTAAAGCTTTTCCAAAAATATTTGCTCATGACGGGACTCTAACCCGCGACCTCCCGCTACCCAACACAACCTCCCAAACATCACACTGCTGCTACTTTTCTGATTAAACTCTACACTCGATTTTATTTATACCAATATTATTTCTGTCTATGATCTTCTTCTTCACTCAACACGATTACATTGATCAGAGTTCCATTCCAAATCTCATAACAAAATTAAAACCTTTTATATCTTTTAATTGTAATAACATCACCATCTGTTGCTAGTTACTTTGTTTTTAAAAGGATTTAAAATAGATATGCTGTAACTGACGATAAAAACAATTCGTATAAACTGAAAATCATAATTCAAATTTAAAAGCGTTTTGGCTCAAAATTCCTAAATGAACTATGTTTTAAAATCTTCCTAAAATCTTTCCGGGTCTTTAATTTTAACAGAATCCTTAAAACGATTACTAATTTGGAGATGAACACATATTTTGACTTTTGAGTTTGAAGGTTTGACTCGAAAAATTAGAGATTGTTATGAGGAATTGGATTCTGAGATTTTACAGAAAGTTTAGATAGGAGTTTCCTAACATCTCTACATTTTTACATTTTGATGAATCATTCAAAATCGAGTTTTGGTAATTCATGGTAAAACAAAATAACAGAGATATCGATAGAAAAAAATATGCTAACATTATCCGAATTTAAAAATCATTGGGAGTGAAAATTGATATAGAGGGTCGTATGTATTTTGTAATCACTGGAATCGATAGTTATATATATTAAAGAAGCAAATGGATATTCGACTTTAAATACAGAGACAAGAAGAAGAAGTTAAAAGAAATAGAGTCTGATACAGATGGCTAACTGAACTTATCCTCAAATATCTGATTGGTACGACTAGTTAAATAAAAAGGACAATCACATAATAGTTCTGAAAACGATTGAAAACAGCATACAATTTTCCTGTATTTATTTACATATAATGAACCGTGTTTTCGTGTATATGTATATATATACAGCAGTATAAGTATTTGTATATATCTGAGTTTATACAAATAAATCTGATTTTTATGTATCTTAATCAGTATTTATATTTTATATTTGATTCCTATTAATAAACAGTAATAATAATAATATTGTTAATATTATACAACAAATACTAATAACAATAATAAATAGAAATACTGTATTTTTCAATGATAAAGATAATTAATAATTTTAATAATAATATTGGTTCTTAATATTATAATTCATGATAGTAATATTTATTTTAAGGATGAAAGTAGTAATATCAAAACATATATATTTTTAACTTACATTATATATATATATATATATATATATATATATATATATATATATATATATATATATATATATATATATATATATATATATACATATACATATTATCTATGTAATATTGAATAATCATATGATCCATTATATAATAACTTCTTTTGAATATTTATTATTTATAATTTTTATTACAATTTACATATATTAATAATTATACATGGAAATCATTTATAATTATATATAAATTCATTTTAAATTGCACTCAATTATTTTATATCTTATTTTTACATAGTTAATTCTCGTGTTTAAAATTATATTTTAGTATTTTCATTTATTATATATATATATATATATATATATATATATATATATATATATATATATATATATTACATTTCAACATATATTAACTATCTTAACATTTACTATAAATATACCTCATTATGTAATATGTGGTTGAATATTAATTGTATTATATAGGTATATATGAAAATGTAAATGTTTATATATATAAATATATATATCAAGTATTATGTTATTTCATCTTACATTTAAATATCATAAGTGTCAACATATAATATCTATACCATTTATATATATAAATTTCAATTCCAATGATTAAATTGTATTTTATTATCTCAGATTATAATATATATACAATTATTTATATTTACCTATATTTATATATACATACTTATTTACAACAATTGTTCGTGAATCGTCGGGAATAGTCAAAGGGTAATTGCATAAATGAAAACACTTCAAGAATTTTGAGGCTCAACATTACAGACTTTGCTTATCGTGTCGAATTCATATAAAGATTAGGTTTAAATTTGGTCGGAAATTCCCGGGTCATCACAGTACCTACCCGTTAAAAAAAATTTCGACCCCGAAATTTGATAGAGGTCGTCATGGCTATCAATAAAAATATTTTAATGACGAATATAAGTTGACAAAAATAGAGTTTTATCAACATGGAGTAATATTGATAAAATGATTGAGTTACTCGAAGCGTATGAGTGAAGCTATCACAAAAGAGTGAAATGAGGTAAATAGAGGTTCGTCTTAACTTTTGGCATAGTCCCTGTTGAATTCCGGATTTCAAGGGATTTAAGGAAATCATCTAATCAGAAAGAAAATATATTAGCATGAATTATTAGCAACTGTTGGAATTACGGAAGAACAGAAATATCAAAGAAATACATCCTTGATATGCTTAGAGCTTAAGTAGAATGAAAGAGTCCTGTAACATGGCACATGATGACATTATAATCGGTGAATTATCACGTTTCATTAGAAACTCAGCATGACTTACTGTAATATAATCACATTGGCCAGGCGCATTATATTATACTAACTCATGCATCAGTTCCCAACACTTCTCCACAATTCATTCATAATTCAAATTCGAATTTTAAAGAAATTTAGAAACTAAAATAGTTTCCTTTATGACGTAACACGGATAGCACGGAGAGATAGATAATTTCAGATAAGATTAGTTATGAAAATATATTCAGAAATATCGAGGATATTTATAATGAAAGATACTATAATATCTTTGAATATCTAAGATCAGAGGATGATGGGGACTATCGTCCGCAAATGTTTAGAGTAAGGAGTAAGATATTCGCTAAAGACTTCAGCAGGCATTGAATCATTTGGATTCTTTGAAGTCAAACTTATTCTTTGTGATTTGTCCACGGCTTCCTTCATAATTTCGCATAATCCGCTTTTCGGTACTAAATTTTCTATCGAGCGTTCCCAATATTCCATTCTTTATTATCACACTTTTGGCCGTTTAGACCATCTACTACATGCTGCTTCATCAGTATTTTCAAAGTTAACGGATTTAGATCATTAGTTATCAAACCGAGGTGGTTTCAGGAGAATTGTGTTTTTAGATGATTAAACGCTGATGGTAATATGGTGGAATATAAAAGATTTCTGGTAATGAAGGCGAAAAGACAACGTATATATCAAGGTTATAATAAGGTTAGTCCGACTGAAAAGTCGAAGTTGACTTGCTGGAGCTGTGACAAAATTTGCTACTTTGAAGAAGAACTGCAAAGTTATTTTGGGTAATAATAATACTAAAGAAATTAGCACAACTATGTGTCAAACGTTTACTCAGTTTCCGAGGATTTTTCAAGTGCATAACTATATGCATCAATCTTTTCTTCCGTAGATGAAGTGCGGCTGATTCAATCTCTCAATTGAGGTATTTTCAAGAATCATGAAAGGTTTGAACGCAGATTGGAATTGTCAAGATACAAATGAGTTTTAAGATGAAATCAAGTGGCAAACTTGAAGAATTGTTAAGTTTCATATGTTATAATCAATATTTTAATTCATTTTTAATTGTCCAATGTTGATAGTCCCATAATCGATTTATATATATAAAATGTTAGAATTATCCCACGACGTATTGTATACGTATTGTCTTTGCATCAACCCAGAGACGTATTGTAGATGTATTGTCTTAGAATTAACTAAGACGTATTGTGTACGTATTGTCTTAGGATTTATCAAAATGTATTGTATACTTATTGTGTTAGGACGTACCAAATATTCGAATTAATAAATACGTATCATGACCCGTGTACAACGTATTGTCTCAGAATTAATCCGACGTATTATGTACATGTGTCTCGATTTAAAGTGCATAAAAGTAAATAACAGAAATTAAATGTCGATAAATAAAATTGCGAGAATATAAATTGCGATAATTAAATTGCGATAAATAAAATGTAATCAGTTAGCTAGGAACAGTTAGCGTGGATTCTTAACAATATTTCAATTAGTTAATTCGTTTGTTTCTAACAAATTTTATTTTGTCCAATGTTTTCTTCATTATGCCACTTGTTATATTCTGATAGGTCAAAATCCAAATATGAAATTGAATGAAAATGGTTATTATGTAGTGAACGGATACGTATATCGGTGGATATAAGTAGGATAGTAAATGACTGCTGAATCAGATTGGAAGAATATACAGTGTAACTTATTAATGTGAAATCTAAATATTTCTCGGGTATTACCTACCCGTTAAAATATTTTCACCATTAACAGTTTGTACGAAAGAATTTTTAATTACCATCTTTGTGAAAATATACATACATATATATTTTTTCTTCAGATGTAATCATGGATTTAATGAGTCAATAAGATATTAAACTCATTTGATTTATCGTTAATACTAGATTACATAATCTCTAAAACATTAGAGATTACATAATCGTCATGAAGAACGAAGATAATTGATGTAGAACGATATGTAGAACGAAGATAAAGTAGATAGAACGATACGTAGAACGATGATTATGTTCAAGGTACAGAATGAGATGTTAAGGTGTGGGATATGGATGTTGATGTTAGTGATACTGCTGGTGCCAGTGATGTTGCTGAAGCTGGTACGTTTTGCACCATATTTTTCAAGGCTACAACTCGGGTGCGAAACTCGTTGACTTATTACTCCGAGATGATTGTCGATAGGAACGGGCGAGTGAATAAGGTTTTGAATTTGAGATAGAAGATAATCGTGACGAGATATTCGGGCAGCGACAGTGAAAATGGTGTTTCGAACAGGTTCACCGGTAAGTGATTCAGATTCTTCGCCAAAAGTGAATTCGGTTGGTGGAAGGGATCGCCTTCTTCGTGTCTCCATTGGTTAAGTCAACTACAAACCCATCAGATGAATTGGGGATGGCTGATTGATTGATTCATTCTGGTGACGCTGCTTTCGGAGCTGGAGTGAAATTCCATATCGGAATCCGAGGGACTTGAACTAGTGGTGAGTTCCATTGCGTACGAGTGAATAAAGGATTTTTCGATATAAAAAGATTTTCAGATATCGAATGATATTCTAATTGCATAGAATACCTAGATATAGTACAGGAGATCCCATATATTACGAAGGGATTTAAGGAAACGTGTCAGATAAAGTCTACAGTAACAGATACACTAAGATATGAATTAGCAGATACGTTAAGATATGAATTTATCTGTACACTATCTATCAAATAAGTGCAGGAAGTCGTGTCTAGACTTAGGAATGATTAGCAGGTAATTTTCTACTAGGAATGATATACAATACTTATAATATGCAGCTAAGGTCGAAGTCCAGACTTGCTAATGCATCCTAACAACTATCAGTTAGACTCATTAATGCAAGACCCGGTTCGCTAAGACCACCGCTCTGATACCAACTGAAACAACCCGTCCTAATCCTCCTGGACGAAGTCATCAACATTTGGTCCCATTGAGATGATCGACTCCAAGTAATGTCCTTAAAATGAGCAAATGCATAGCGGAAGACTTAATTCGTACCTGAGAATAAACATGCTTTAAAGTGTCAACCAAAAGGTTGGTGAGTTCATAGGTTTATCATGATTATCATTTCAATATATTAATAGACCACAAGATTTCTGTTATCATAAACATAATACACTCGCAAGTGTATGTAAAGCATTCTAAGTGGTTGAGCACTTGGTAACCATACTTAACATTTAATCAACGTCGCATATTCCCTTTATTATGAAATCTCGCTACACCGTACCAAGTGTAGTAATCATTACGAAGTACTGTGCAACCGTTGAATACTGGTCGTCCAGCACGGTTGGGGTTGTCAGGCCCTATAGATCTATCAACAGGATTCGCGTTTACAATACCCATGTAAATAGTAGTTACCAAGCTACAGGGAAATATGTCAGTGGTACAACTCAACGTAGAATGTATTTTTAAGTACTTGTGTCTATTTCGTAAACATTTAAAAAAAAACAGCGCATGTATTCTCAGCCCAAAAAATATATATTGCAAAAGCAATTAAAAAGGGAGCAAATGAAACTCACATATTGTATTTTGTAGTAAAAATACATATGACGACAATGTACAAGTGTAGGGTTGGCCTCGGATTCACGAACCTATATCAGTTATATATAATATATTAACACATATCATATTTAATCAACTACATTTATTTATATTTTATAATGTGTTAAGATTACTATCTTTTTATTTATATTTACTTACATTATTGCTTATAATTTGTCATAATATATGATATATAATTTATGTTATATTAATATGAATACTAATATATTAATTAGTATATTAAAACATATTATTTTGTGTTATTAGTTTACTTGTATATATTTTTATATAAATATCATTCACTTACTAAAATAATAATAAAGTAATAATAGTTTTGATAAAACAATAATAATAATTAAAGATAATAATAATGTTAATAAAAAATGTTTAAAAGTAATAATAATGATAAAAATTGATAGTAATGATAATCCTAATAATAATATTAATAATGATAATGATAATAATAATATTAATGATAATAATACTTATATCTTTGTTACAATACTAATTATAATACTTATGATAATTATAATTCTAGTTGTATTAACAATAACTAATAATAACAATAATAATATTAACAACAACAACAACAATAATAATAATAATAATAATAATAATAATAATAATAATAATGATAATAATAATAATAATAATAATAATAATAATAATAATAATAATAATAATAATAATAATAATAATAATAATAATAATAATGAAATTGAAATTGAAAATTTAAAAGTGTATACCCTCTTTTAAAGCTTTTCCAAAAATATTTGCTCATGACGGGACTCGAACCCGCGACCTCCCGCTACCCGACACAACCTCCCAAACATCACACTGCTGCTACTTTTCTGATTAAACTCTACACTCGATTTTATTTATACCAATATTATTTCTGTCTATGATCTTCTTCTTCACTCAACACGATTACATTGATCAGAGTTCCATTCCAAATCTCATAACAAAATTATAACCTTTTATATCTTTTAATTGTAATAACGTTACCCTCTGTTGCTAGTTACTTTGTTTTTAAAAGGATTTAAAATAGATATGCTGGAACTGACGATAAAAACAATTCGTATAAACTGAAAATCATAATTCAAATTTAAAAGCGTTTTGGCTCAAAATTCCTAAATGAACTATGTTTTAAAATCTTCCTAAAATCTTTCCGGGTCTTTAATTTTAACAGAATCCTTAAAACGATTACTAATTTGGAGATGAACACATATTTTGACTTTTGAGTTTGAAGGTTTGACTCGAAAAATTAGAGATTGTTATGAGGAATTGGATTCTGAGATTTTACAGAAAGTTTAGATAGGAGTTTCCTAACATCTCTACATTTTTACATTTTGATGAATCATTCAAAATCGAGTTTTGGTAATTCATGGTAAAACAAAATAACAGAGATATCGATAGAAAAAAATATGCTAACATTATCCGAATTTAAAAATCATTGGGAGTGAAAATTGATATAGAGGGTCGTATGTATTTTGTAATCACTGGAATCGATAGTTATATATATTAAAGAAGCAAATGGATATTCGACTTCAAATACAGAGACAAGAAGAAGAAGTTAAAAGAAATAGAGTCTGATACAGATGGCTAACTGAACTTATCCTCAAATATCTGATTGGTACGACTAGTTAAATAAAAAGGACAATCACCTAATAGTTCTGAAAACGATTGAAAACAGCATACAATTTTCCTGTATTTATTTACATATCATGAACCGTGTTTTCGTGTATATGTATATATATACAGCAGTATAAGTATTTGTATATATCTGAGTTTATACAAATAAATCTGATTTTTATGTATCTTAATCAGTATTTATATTTTATATTTGATTCCTATTAATAAACATTAATAATAATAATATTGTTAATATTATACAACAAATACTAATAACAATAATAAATAGAAATACTGTATTTTTCAATGATAAAGATAATTAATAATTTTAATAATAATATTGGTTCTTAATATTATAATTCATGATAGTAATATTTATTTTAAGGATGAAAGTAGTAATATCATAACATATATATTTTTAACTTACATTATATATATATATATATATATATATATATATATATATATATATATATATATATATATATATATACATATTATCTATGTAATATTGAATAATCATATGATCCATTATATAATAACTTCTCTTGAATATTTATTATTTATAATTTTTATTACAATTTACATATATTAATAATTATACATGGAAATCATTTATAATTATATATAAATTCATTTTAAATTGCACTCAATTATTTTATATCTTATTTTTACATAGTTAATTCTAGTGTTTGAAATTATATTTTAGTATTTTCATTTATCATATATATATATATATATATATATATATATATATATATATATATATATATATATATATATATATATATATATATATATATATATATATATATATATATATATATATATATTACATTTCAACATATATTAACTATCTTAACATTTACTATAAATATACCTCATTATGTAATATGTGGTTGAATATTAATTGTATTATATAGGTATATATGAAAATGTAAATGTTTATATATATAAATATATATATCAAGTATTATGTTATTTCATCTTACATTTAAATATCATAAGTGTCAACATATAATATCTATACCATTTATATATATAAATTTCAATTCCAATGATTAAATTGTATTTTATTATCTCAAATTATAATATATATACAATTATTTATATTTACCTATATTTATATATACATACTTATTTACAACAATTGTTCGTGAATCGTCGGGAATAGTCAAAGGGTAATTGCATAAATGAAAACACTTCAAGAATTTTGAGGCTCAACATTACAGACTTTGCTTATCGTGTCGAATTCATATAAAGATTAGGTTTAAATTTGGTCAGAAATTCCCGGGTCATCACAATTATATTAATAATAATAATACTTTTAATATTATTAAGAGTAATACTACTAATAATAATATAAATAATAATAATAATATAAATGACAAAATTATTAATAATATCAATAACAATAATACTAGTTATTATAAAATGATACAAATTCTAATATTAATGATAATAATAATAAATTTTTATTACTTTCATAATAATGATAATAATAATCATAATCATAATCATAATGATGATAATAATACTAAAATGATAAGATACTAATGATAATAATATTATTAATACTTATAATAATAATGATAATGATTATAATACTTTTACATACTGTAATGATAATAATAATTATAACACTAATAAAAATAACAATAATAATAAATAATAGATAATAATGATAATAATATTGATAATAATAATATTTTTTATATCATTAATAATAATATTATTAATGATAATACTCTTAATAATAATAATAATAATAATAATAATAATAATAATAATAATAATAATAATAATATTGTTTTTAATCATAATAATAATACTGATAATAAAGATATTAATTATTGATATATTATTTAAAAAGATATTATTAATAATAATAATATTATTATAACAAATAAATGTTAATACACAATTATTTACAAATAATGGTTCGTGAATCGTCGGAATTAGTCGAAGTTAGGTTTAAATTTAGTCAGAAATTTCCGGGTTGTCATAGTACTACCCGTTAAAAGAAATTTCGTCCTGAAATTTGATCGAGGTCGTCATGGCTAACAATAAAAATATTTTCATGACTAATATGAGTTGATAAATAGAGTTTTATCATTGTAGAGTAATATGGATAAAACGATTCGATTATAGGAAGAGTATAAATGAAGCTATCGTAAAAGAGTGAATGAGAAAATTAAATGTTCGCCTTAACTTTTAATGTAGTCATGATTGATTTCCGGAATTCAAGGAATTAAAGAAAATCTTCGTAGTCTATAAGATTCGATTCTCCGGTATTTAAGGAATTTTGAGATTTCTTTGATTAAATGCGGTGAATTGCCTCGATTGCTTTGTTTGGAAATTTTGCTATAAATTAGCTTCTTCCGTTTCATTATCTTCAACACTTCTATACTTTCTTCCTAAATTCATACTTCCAAAAGATTTGTTAATATGCTCAATCCCGTATTGACACTTGTTATTATATTGACCATATATACAGTCATTCTTCTTTTTCATTTACCACCAAAGGAATCTGTTTACTCCTACTATGCCCTTGGGGTTATAATGTTTTTAATTCTCCCGTGTCTTTATGTTGCTATACGTATTGATATACACGGTTTGTAATTTCTGTGTTGTTATCGGGCTTTATATTTTCTTTTATATTTAGGAGCTCCATGCTTTTGTTTCTCCTTCCCGACTTCAAGTCAAGCGAATAATGGTCTAGAATTCGTAGGTATGGAGTTTCGAATGATCATAATATACAAAGCAGAAGGAAAGGTAATAACACGATTTGATTTGTCAAATTACCAGAATATCCGAAAAAGACCGAATCATCAAGAAAAATATTTTCTTGATATGTTTAGTGGTTAAATAGAATGAAAGAGTTATGTAACATGGTTCATGATGAGGGTATGATCTGTGAACCCTTATCACGTTCCATTAGAACTCAGCATGACTTACTGTAATATAATCACGTTGACCTGACGTCATTATATTATACTAACTCATGCTTCAATTCCCAACACTTCTCCAGAATTCATTCTTAATTTATACTTAGGTTACACAGAAGTTTTCAATATAATGTAATACAGATAGCACGAAAAGGTATATAATTTCAGACGAGAATATTTATGAAAATATCTTCAGAAATGTCAAAGATATTTATGATGATATTTTAGAATTTCTAAGTTCGAAAGTTGATGAAGAAAAATTTTCCGCAAGCTTTTAACATGACTTCGGAGCAAGATATTCTCTAAAGATTTCATCGGATCTAGAATTACCTGGATTCTTTGAATATAGGGTTTGGTCCTTGTATTTGTCCTTGGTCTCCTTCATGATTAGCTCAATCCGTTTTTCAGTTCCAAATCTGAGCTTTTTCAATACGTCATTCTTTATCGTCATTCTTTATCATCAAACTTTTGGCCATTAAGACCATTTATAGCTTTTGCTGCTTCGTCAGCATTCTCAAGGTTAACGAATCTGAATCATTGATTATCAATCCGAGATGGTTTCAAGAAATTTTATATCTAGATGATTAAACGCTGATTGTAATCGTCAACGGATCTAATGGTTTACGAATAGGCGTTGTTGACTTCAAAAGTAATGAATGATAATTTTGGTGGTTTGATGTGATAATTCATCATAGAATACGAATGAATATAATTTATGAATGTAGTGATCTTTAGGAAGATAACATCTGCTAAAGCTTTACTTGAATTCTGATATGTTAAAATCAGAATATGTAATTGAATTTGTATGAAAAATGGTTGTTTTTTTTAGTGAACGGATACATATGTGGATGTAAGTAGTATAGTTACTGATTATTGAATCAAAATTTGAAGAATGTACAATGTAACATAGTAATGTGAGATATAAGTATTTCTCGGGTATTACCTACCCGTTAAAATATTTTCAAAATTAACAGTTTGTATAAAAGAGAAGATATACGTTCATATATGTATTCTTCAGATATAATAAAGATTTAATGAGTTAATATAATATTAAACTCATTTGATTTGCGGTTGAAACGAGAATAAATAATCTCCAAAACCTTAGAGATTTCATAATTGTCGCGAAATATTTCGCTAATGAAGTTATGAATCAATGCTTCACTGTTCATTATTTTTGGTATGCCTCGGTATATAAGGTTGATGCTCGTGGAATCCTTGTGAACTTCGCAAGGCACGAATAATGTTCTTCTAAAAAGTTTCGAGTACATCGAAAATGAAAGTATACAATCAAACATGTATTTGAATAATACAGTTAGTTTATTATGAAATGAAGTTTATTGTGTTGAAGCAGTGATTAACGATTGTCAAGTCATTAACAAAGGATGTACATCATAGCATATTGTGATATGAATTAACCAAGTAGTACATACTAGTTAAGATTCACACGTAATAGCTTAGTACGAAAAGATTTATTATTGTTCCATACCATATATATATACATATAAAGTATACATATATAATTCTTCAGGAAGAATGAGTCATTACATCTTAACTCATTATTACTAATATTCTTTGGTGTCTGTGGTGTTGCTGTCTTCAGTGATTTCGGAGTTTGCAGAGCTTGTGATGCTGTTGGTGCTTTCAGTGTTTGTGGTGCTGGTGATGTTGGTGGTACTGATAGTATTGGTGGTGCTGGTTATGCTGTTGATGTTGCTGATGCTCTTAGATTTTGCACCATATTCTCTAGAGCCACTACTCGAGCGCGAAGCTCGTTGACTTCTTCTATTATTCTGGGATGATTAGCGGTTCGGATGAGTGGATGAATAAGATCTATAATTCTAGATATTATATATTTGTGACGGGATATCCTGGAAATGAGGGTGAAAATAGTGTTCCGAACGGGTTTGCCGGTAAGTGCTTCAGGTTCTTCGCCAATAGGGCAATGTGGTGGTTGAAAAGGATCACCTTCTTCACTTCTCCATTGATTAAGTCGACTATGAACCCATCCCCAATTCATCCAGAATAGATGATGGCTGATTGGTTAGTTTGTTCCAGTTACGCTGCCATTGGAGCTCGAAGAGTTCGAGGAATCCATATTATGTGTTTGGAATAGGGTTTGATATGAAATGAGTATTGAATACTGAATGATATATTTGTCTCCTTGAATACGTATATATAGCAAAAATATTTCCATAATTTACGGAGGGAATTTAGGAAAAGTGTTAGACAAAGTCTATTGGGATAGATATGATAAGATATGATTTGTCTATACTCCATTTATGCAATAATTGTAGTATGACGTGTCTAGATTAATAATGATAAGTATGTAATCAGATAAACTTTCGATTAAAGACTTTCAATTCGTAATGGCATATTCAGGTCTAGGGGCTTAAGCTATAGGATCCTTTAAATCGGTAATCCAAACCCTTACATTCTAGAGTTTCGTAGACGCCACCCGTCAAGAAAGTTCAATGATCAAAATATCGAGAAAGCAAAGATTTTGAAAGTAATGAATATGATTAGTGATGACATTATAATGTCTTTGAGATTATCGATAACTCAATGACATTTTCCAGTTCGCAGATCGATGCATAAAGGCATAAGGCATATAGGTACGTAGTATAATAGGGAGGTTATATACGTTTGAGTATGAATAGTAACAAATATAAGAGTTTAAAAAATTATGGATAATATTTCATGTAATACGTACGTAATACATAAAATCATGATAGATGACATAGGAATGTCGAAAATTTCAATAATCATGAGTGACAGCCCTCGGTTTAACCAATCGAGGTGGTTTTATAAAGATAATGCGTGTGAGTTATTGAATATTGTGAATCACAATGGGAGTTCCTCCCGGAGTGACAGAATACGAGATATGTATATGTATGATGCAAGTAATAATATTTTAAAGCTATAGGTCAGGCTGTAGACTAGACTTTAATGCACCCTATAAATCTGGGTTGTCCATGAGAATTTCAGCCAACATGGCCTAGATGGCCCACTCATCAAAATTTGATTTTATAAATTAGCCCGACCAATTAAACGAGCGCGATCTGAGAAAAATACCGCTACGCAAATTAAATACGCGAGAAGAATAATAATTCAAGAAATAAAACATAGAAATATTTTATTAACTCATACGACATCAGAATATCGTATTAAAATAATTCAGATTTGGAAATCTCGAAAGTCTAATCATTGGTTAGGAAACCGAGACGATTCATCGAATAAAAACGTTATACGTAGGAACGTACAAACACATAGTCACACCTTTTTATTTAATAACTAATATAGGAATATTAGAATATAATTTAGTCACATAGAATGACTTAAAAATAAGTTGAAATTTTCTGACAAGAAATGATAAGTAAAATTTAAAATAAACACGTACGGTCAAAGTCAAGACTCACTAATGTATCCTAACAACTACCGGTTAGACACACTAATGCAAATTCTGGTTCCTCAAGACCAAAGCTCTGACACCAACTGTAACACCCCGTCAAAAACCGTTAACGACGATGTTAACTCTGGTCCTAGTGCTTGGCTTGACTTCTATGTAACAGCAAAGTTATACAGCGGAATCAAAAAGTACCTGAGAATAAACATGCTTAAAAAGTCAACAAGAGGTTGAGTGAGTTCATAGGTTTGTCATAATTAATGATTTTGATAATAGTAATAGATCACAAGATTTTAGTTTCCATAAATATCTTACACCGTAGTGTAATAAAAAGATTCTACAACCATGGGCACCTGGTAACAGCCTTAACGATAATAATATAATAATGAATAACCCTGATGTCTATAGAGCACCGAATCAAGTGCGAAAAATACCCTCAAAGTACTAAACATCCGTTGACTGCAAGCGCGACTAGCCCGGATGGGGTTGTCAAACCCGATAGATCTATCAATAAGATTCGCGCCTACGGTACAGAGACCAGTAGATTAAGTTACCAAGCTAGGGGAATAATTTGTGATTCTAACCCACGTAGAATTAAGTTTAGTACTTGTATCTATTTTGTAAAATAGATATAAAACATTGCATGTATTCTCAGCCCAAAAATATATATGAAAAAGGAGCTATGAAAACTCATGATACTGTATTTTGTATTTCGTAGTAAATATGTGTATGATGGCACTGAACAAGTGCAGAGTTGTCCTAGGATTCACGAACCTATATCAAGTATATATATATTAACACATATACTCGTAATCGAATAAGTTTATGTATATATTATTTCAATTGTTATATATTTCGGTATATATATATATATATATATATATATATATATATATATATATATATATATATATATATATATAAGTACTTATTTGATAAAGTATTGTTGATAATAATAACAATGATACTAATAAAAATGAAATGATAATTTTACTAAAAATGATGTTTTAAATAAAATGGTAGTTTTGATAATTATGATTTACTAATAATAATACTTACTTAATAATAATAATAATAATGATAACAGTTTTTAATAGAAATGAAAAGTTTAATAATCATAAAAATTATAATTTTTGGTAACAATACTTAACATAACTATAATCTTAATCATAATAATTAAAAATATCAATAATAATACAATAAATATAATAGTAATAATAGTAATAATGTTAATACTAATGATATTAATAATAATGATAATATAAACTATATTAGTGATACAAATTTTTAATGTCCATGTTATTAACAATTAACAATAATAATAATAATTAGTGATACAATAGTACTAGTAAGTAATAATAATAATAATAATAATAATAATAATAATAATAATAATAATAATAATAATAATAATAATTAATAATAATAATAGAGTTAGAAACTACCTTAGAAGCCTTTCTAAAAAAAAATATGCCCAAGACGGGCTCGAACCCGCGACCTCTCGAAACCCAAAACACCCTTTAACCAATTTACCATTTCTGTTTCATCTGATATATACCCAGAATATATATATATATATATATATATATATATATATATATATATATATATATATATATATATATATATATATATATATATATATATCACGAATTTCTGTTATCATATTTCCTTCTTCTTCTTAAATTCAAACGACCATGGTAATTTACTATAATCAATCAAGACTTCGAAATTGTTTTATGAATTATAAACGAACATAATAATAACTTATTAATATCAAATAGGATTGAAAATATATAAAAAAAAATAAAAAAAATCGCTGCTACTGCAGTCGCTGTTTTAAAGAAAAATAAAAATAGATTTTTGAATTAAAGATCATTTTAGTTAAAAATTTCTACATGAATTATGTAGTTAAACCTTCCTAGAACGTGTTTGAATCATCAATTATTCCAGAAACCTTAAAACCAATTCGAATTTCATGATGAACAAGCTGTTGACTTTTTACTTTCAAAACTTTGACTCGAAAATTCGGATTTGATAATAGAAATTGGAACTCAAGATTTTGCAGATAATTTGAAGACACGATTCCTAACATGACTGCATTTAAATATTTTAAAATGGGATTCGAAATCAAGTTTTTCAAAAAATGAAGCAATACAGAGGTCGACAACCTTTTTTTATTTATTTATATTTTTCTATTTTTAACAGACATAAATCGACACTGATGTTATAATTGGTATTGATGGAGAAGGATTGAATAGCTCTTGTTAATCCAATGATTTTATCGTTCTTTGTATAGTGAAGAGATCGACAGATTAGTCAATTAGGAACTGAAATTATATGTAAAAATAATATAAAGCAGAAAAAATAAAAGATTAAAAGCTGAATACCTAATCTAATTTTTATAAAATATATGTAAAGAAAAAATCAGATAAATAAAAAAATCATCACGATGGCTTATTAAATTAAAAAGCAGATCATGGGTTTAAAAAAAAATAAAAGGCTGATCAATGATATATATATATAAAAAATAAACGGATTCGTATATGTATCTTGACTTTTAATTTATTTTTAATTAATATTAATAATTAGTATTAATAATAATAATACTAATAATAATAATTATATTAATAATAATAATACTTTTAATATTATTAAGAGTAATACTACTAATAATAATATAAATAATAATAATATAAATGAAAAAATTATTAATAATATCAATAACAACAATACTAATTATTATAAAATGATACAAATTCTAATATTAATGATAATAATAATAATAAATTTTTATTACTTTCATAATAATGATAATAATAATCATAATCATAATCATAATGATGATAATAATACTAAAATGATAAGATACTAATGATAATAATATTATTAATACTTATAATAATAATAATGATAATGATAATGATTATAATACTTTTACATACTTTAATGATAATAATAATTATAACACTAATAATAAATAACAATAATAATAAATAATAAATAATAATGATAATAATAATAATATTGATATTAATAATATATTTTTATATCATTAATAATAATATTAGTAATGATAATACTCTTAATAATAATAATAATAATAATAATAATAATAATAATAATAATAATAATAATAATAATAATAATAATAATAATAATAATAATAATAATATTGTTTTTAATCATAATAACAATACTGATAATAAAGATATTAATTATTGATATATTATTTAAAAAGATATTAATAATAATAATAATAATAAAAATAATATTATAACAAATAAATGTTAATACACAATTATTTACAAATAATGGTTCGTGAATCGTCGGAATTAATCGAAGTTAGGTTTAAATTTAGTCGGAAATTTCCGGGTTGTCATACAAGTTCCTCGGATTCTGATATGGATTTCCACTCGAGCTCCGAAGGCAGTGTGATCGGAATGGATCAACCAATTAGCCATAATCTATTTTGAATGAATTGGGGATGGGTTCGCAGTCTACTTAATCATTGGAGACAAGAAGAAGGTTATCCTTTCCATCCAACCCATTTTCCTCTTGGCGAAGAACCTGAAGCACTTACCGGCGAACCTGTCTGAAACACCATTTTCTCACTCTTTTCCAGAGTATCTCGTCACGATTACATATTATCTCAAATCCTAGATCTTATTCACCCGCTCGTCCGAACCGCCAATCATCCTGGTGTAATAGAAGAAGTCAACGAGCTTCGCGCTCGAGTAGTGGCTTTCGAGAATACGATGCACAACTTGCAGGCATCACAAGCACCACCAGCATCATCAGTACCACCGACAAAAACACCAACAGTGCCATTACCACCAACAACAACTGCATCGCGAACCTCAACTTCACAATCTGTTCCACGAGCCTCAACATCATACTCCCTGTAGATACCAAGGAATACCAACAAACAACAAACGATGAAGTATTGATTCATAACTTCATCGAAGAAATATTCTGCAGAGTATATGTGGTTTCTAAAAGTTTTAGAATTTATATATTCTAGTTCAAATTGTAAATCAAATGAGTGGGCGAATAGAAACAATGAAGTAAAACCCTGACAGGAATTGTGCGCGATTTACAAGCTAGACTTGTTATACAAGCAGCACCAACAGTACCATCAGCATCACCAGCACCGTCAGTACCGTCAGCATCGTCAGCACCAGCAGCACCTATAACATCACAAGCTCCGTCCGTTCCATAATCACCGCGGACATCATCACGAATCAACAACAAGTATGTCATATCAACGAGTTATGAAGTATTAACTCATTTCCACTGAAGAATTTATATATATATATATATCTTATATATATAAATTTTGAAACCATAATAAATCTTTTCGTACTAAGCTATTACGTGTGAATCTTAACTGGTAGGTACTACTCGGTTAGTTCATGTTACTGATATGCTACATTGTACAACCTTCGTTAACGACTTAACAATCGTTAACTATAATATCTACTTCAACTCAATGAATTCCATTTCATAATAAACCAAGTGTACTATTCAAATACATGTTTGATATTACACTTTCATTTTCGATATACTCAAAAATTTCTAGAAATCATCATTCGTGTCTTGCGAAGTTCACAAGAATTCAACGAACACCAACATTATTCATCAAAGAGATATCAATAGATGAATAACGAAGTGGTAATTCATAATTTCATTCAAGTGGAAGACATACTCAGCGAAGATTACGTAAATTCTAAAGTTTTAGGGATTTCTCAATAATAATTTCAACGGTAAATTAAATGAGTTTAATTTAATATTAACTCATTAAATCTATGTTACATCTGCAGAAAATATACCTATTTTCATAAAGACTGTAATAAAATTCTCTTATACAAAATATTACTTGTGAAACTTTTAACGGGTAGGTAATACCCGAGAGATATATAAATTCGCAATCAATATATTACGCTGTACATTCTTCAATTTTGATTCAGTAAATCATCAACTATACTCACTACTTTCACAGTGATATACATTCTTTTATAGAAATCAAAACAACCATTCGCATCCAAATTTGATTACATATTCTGATTTTGACAAATCAGAATTCAAGTCAAGATTTAACAGAAAACATCATTCTTAGATTTCCTACCTCTTTCAAAGCTATACTTTGACTTCAAAACTGTGCTAGAACATCACTTCCATTCATAAACCCATAAAAATATTCGTATCATTCAAAATTTTAGAACATCATATGTATATTGACAATTGCAATCTGCATTCAAACCATCCTTTGGCATTTATTATCAAAAATAACTTTACGATCCCTTTTCAAAGTAGCAAATTTTGTCACACCTCCAGCAAATCAATTTTGATTTTTCAGTTGGAGTAGCCTTATTATAATCTTGATATATAAATTGCCTTTTTCATCATTGTTACTGGGGAACCTTTTATATCCCGCCACATTAGCAGTAAACTTACCAACAACTTCATTACTCTTTGACTTAAATCTCTCAGAAAAATCACTATATTTATTCATTGAAACCCCATCATGTACTCATTTACGTCCTGTAATAATAATTGCCATACCAACTACCGGGAATCATCAATTATCAATCTCGGATCTCGCAGCGTTTTCACTTCAAAAGCTATATATACACATATAACGTGTAACTTCTGGAAATTTTGATCTTCAATTCTGAACTTCTGAAAAGCACCCAGTCTACGAATCAATACACTGAATTTTGAAAAAGCTGAATGAAGCAGCAGAAACTATAGACAACCTTAACTGTCAAAAGTTTAATGATAAAGAATAAGGTGTTGGCAAAGCTAAAAAAAGAGAAGGTTTGGAACTGGAAAACGGATTGAGCAAACCATGAAGGAGGCTGTGGATAAATCACAAAGACTAAATTTGCCTTCAAAGAATCCAAATGATTCAATTTTGCTGAAGTATTTAGCGAATACCTTACTCCTTACGCTAAACCCTTGAGGAAAAAATTCTTCATCATCCTCTGATCTTAGATATTCTAAGATATCATCATATCTTTCATTATAAATATCTTTGATATTTCTGAATATATCTTCATAACTATTATGATCCGAAATTATTTACCTCTTCGCGCTATCTGTGTTACATCATAAAAGAAACTGTTTTAGTTTCTAAATTCTGAAACCTTCGAGTTTAAAGTATGAATGCTTTTAAAGTAGTGTTGGGAATTGAAGCATGAGTTAGTATAATATAATGACACTTGATCAACGTGATTATATTACAGTAAGTCATGCTGAGTTTCTAATGGAACATGATGATTCACAGACCATAACGTCATCATGTGTCATGTTACACGACTCTTACATTATACATAATCTCTAAACATATCAGGAATATATTTCTTGATAGTTCTATCTTTTCCTGTGAATTTTCGTAATTTGACTACTCAAGATCGTGTTTTTTCAAATTCTTTCTTAGAACATTAACTATGTTCATACCAAAAATTCATATCTATGAATTCTGGACCATTACGTGCTACTTAAAGCTGAGAAGAGAAAACAAAAGCATGAAGTTTTGAAATAGAGATAGGAGTATAAATCACAGCAAATAAGAGAAATCGTTAACTCTGAATATTGATAATTATGGAAAGACAGATGCAAGGAAGGATTATGAAAATTACCACCCCAAGAGCGAAATAGAAGTAAACAGATTCCTCCAGTGGGAGTTGGAAAAGAAGGATGATTGTTGCGATAGTTAAGAACATATCAAGGATCAGAACTGGATCAAGCATATTGACGAAAATATGAATTGGGGGAGAAAGAATAGAAGGTGTGAGCTGTGGAAATAAGGAAACGAAGGGAGTGGATTTATAGAAAAATATCCGACAGAGCAATCGAAATAGATTATTGCATTTAACCAAAGAATATCCTAATTTCCTTAATTAGCGAAGAACCAAATCTTATTACGAAGATTTCCTCTAAATTCCTTGAATTCCGAAAATCAACCCTGACTACGTCATCAGTTAAGACGAACCTGCATTTACTCATTTCACTCTTTTGTGATAGCTTCACTCGTACTCTTTACATAAATAAATTGTTTTATCCATATTACTCAATGATGATAAAACTCTAATTTTCAGCTTGTATGCGTCATGAAAACATACTTATTGTCAGCCATGATGATTCCAATCATATTTCTGGACGAAATTTCTTTAACGGGTAGGTACTGTGACGACCCAGAAATTTCTGACCAAATTTAAACTTAATCTTTATAATGTTTCTGACACGATAAACAAAGTCTGTAATGTTGAAGTCTCAAAAACTTTGAAGTGTGTTCATGTATTCATTTACCCTTCGACTGTTCTCGACGATTCACGAACAATGATGTGTAAATAGATATGTATATATATATATATATATATATATATATGTATATATATATATATATATGTATATGTATATATATATATATATGTATATGTATATGTATATATATGTATATATATATATATGTATATATTTATATATATATATATATATATATGTGTGTGTGTGTGTGTGTGTATTAAATTGAGAAATATTAATAAAACATTAAACGGTTTGGTTGATATGAAAATAAGTTATGAAGTTTATTATATGACTTGAAAACGTTAACAAAGTATTAAACGTATGACGTTATACTTATTTGTGTTAGATAAACATCTACGTACTAAAACGTGTTATGTGAAACGTGTATATATATATATATATATATATATATATATATATATATATATATATATATATATATATATATATATATATATATATATAGAAAAAGTATATTGAACATATATATAAGCGGTTTCGAATACAATTAATAGATATAGTAACACTTGATTGTTGTTAAACAAGTTAATACAAACCTATAAGGATTTAAAATAAACATAAGTTCTAGTAATAGATTATGTGATCTGAATATAATTAGTTTCAAAAGAATAAACTTTATAATAGTTATTTGATTTAATTTCAAACGTATGAAAACGTTTTCAGTGTAAAAGAATTCTATTACTAAAACGTTTCATAATGTAATTTGAATATGTATATAAAACCTAATTAAAGTTTTATGCTATATATATTAAATCACAAGTACATAAATTATTGTTTAAAAAATATAAAACATTTTGAATATATATAAAATTAGAAAATTCAATTAAAGCTTTATATTATAAATTTACATATATATATTATTTTAAAGATATAAAATGTACTATGATATATTTCGAAAGATTAGTACATGTCAAGAAGTAGATTATTGAAGTTATTATCATTATCTTTTATTGTTATAAATTTTAGAAATAATATAAAATGATTTGAGTGTCACGTCTTCTTTAAAAAGAATATAACTTTATAAATATCTGGAACCACTTTTGATAAATTGTTACCGAGCCATTTTAATAAGGATAAAGGTTTTAACGTTATCTTAAAATTTAGAATCTTTCTAGAAACCTTTTGACAAGTTATAAATGATAACGGTTCGTGATTCAATTAATTTAAATAACTTACAACGTGTAATTAAAAACATATTTATATATATTTTGAATAATTTAATAAACAATATTAGTATTCGATTAATGAATCAATTGATATTTAGATAAGTTAAATTATGAGAATTTGATGCATGAATAAATTATATCAATTATATGTTTTAAAATATAAAAGTTATATGATATAATAATTTCTATTATTTAAACGATTCTAAAATGAACTTTGAAATATAATTAGTTTCGAAAAACTAAATATTAAATTTAATTTATATATATATATATACACACAAACTATATTTTTAAATATATATATTTTACAATGTAATAAAATATAATAGTAACTAGATACAAAATGTTTTGATTTTATATATATATGTATATATAACGAGACGAGGATTTAAAGAAGGAAATGACCAAGACACTCAAACGTTCAAAGTATACTATGAGTGGTATAATTGATTGATGATTTAAGTCTAAATGTTAACAAAGGTACACGTCGCGAAACGTTAACTACAAGATATTAAAGCGTGTGAAGTAACGATTGAAAAACCGGAACCGAGACATAAGTCGAGCGTAAACGTACAAGTTATCGGAACAAAAAGTACAAGTTAACTATGCACGTGAATTTAATATAATATATAATTAATTATATAAATTAAATAAATAAATATATATTATATAATAAAAGTGTCGGTAGCCTGAAATAATGCGATGTGAGCTGGAATAAGGGACCATGCGATCGCATGGCCAAAGGCCTTCGAAACCATGCGATCGCATGGGATGGATGGCCAGGAAGGATCTATAAATGCTCGACGATTTCAGTTCAATCACACACACATTATTATCTATCTAATACTCCGTAATATATTTATTATTTTTATTGTTATTATAATTATTAAGATTAATATTATTATTAATCTTATTTTATTATTAGTAGTATTAGTATTATTATTATTTATACATAAAATACTACGACGAGGTTCTGCTCGTATGTTTTTAAAATGGGTTCTTCGAGGGGGATAGAGCTAAGGAAATTATGGGTTATAGCTATGGAGGTTATGGGTATGGTTAGGGGGTATAGCTCGTGAGGCCAATCTAACGTTTATCATCTCCGTTGCGTCTACGTACTTTCCTGCAATATTGAATCACAATATTGATACGTGAGCATTCATATCTTATCTTTTATATAATAATAGTGTATCCCTGACTAGTGCTCGAGTATATTTAATTATGGAGGCTTGTATGCTTAATTTCGTCGTTAAATAGTTTATGATAAATCATGAATTTAATACATATGCTACTGAGATATGGTATATGATATGCATGTCGTTGAAAAGCTGGCGAAAAATTAATAACTTTTCATTTAGAAAGTGTATGGTTTCGATGAACGGATTAAAAGATATAGTCAACTGAATTATCATTAATTGTAGTATTATTATTAAAATGATTATTATTATTACTATCTTCGTTATTATCGTCGTTATTATTATTATCTAATTATTATTATTATTATTATTATTATTATTATTATTATTATTATTATTATTATTATTATTATTATTATTATTATTATTATTATTATAATTATCGTTATCAATATAAGTATTATCATTAAAATTGTTATTGTTATTATTATTACTATCGTTATTATCATTAAGGTTATTATTAATATTATTATTATTATTATTATTATTATTATTATTATTATTATTATTATTATTATTATTATTATTATAATATTTATTATTATAAGTATCATTATCATTAAAACTAATATTAGTATCATCTAATTATTATGATTACTATTATTATCATTATTATGAATGTGATA
This sequence comes from Rutidosis leptorrhynchoides, assembly GCF_046630445.1. Classification (NCBI taxonomy): domain Eukaryota; kingdom Viridiplantae; phylum Streptophyta; class Magnoliopsida; order Asterales; family Asteraceae; genus Rutidosis; species Rutidosis leptorrhynchoides. The sequence goes on from NC_092334.1 coordinate 458,986,859, forward strand.
TAAAAGAGGACTAAAAGCTATTAAACAAATCGATTAGGAAAAAATAAGTATAAATATCATGATGAAATTTAAATATTATAAGATATTGATTTAGATAAAAATATAGTTTTCATTATTTTATCATCATTATTATTATTAAAAGTATCATTAATAATAAAACTATCATTTTATTAAAATTATCATTTTTGATAGAAATATCATTATTATTATAAAATATCATTATTATTATCATTTTAGTATTATTATTATTAAAAATTATCATTTTGATTAGAATTTTTATTTTTATATAAAATATTATTATTACAGTTAATATTAAAAAGTATCGTTATTATTAAAATTATCATGATTAGAATTATCAATTTATTATAATTAATATCATCATTAGTAAATGAAAATATGGTTATTATTATTATTATTAGAATAATAATAATAATTATTATTATTACAAAATAATACAATTTTCACTTATTATTATTATTATCAATATTATTTTATCAAATATATATGTGATACAAAGATATTTATATCACACGTAACATAATTACATTAATAATACATACCACTATATTTTTATGAAATTGAGTGAACTGTATAAATTTTATTACTTGAAATATATAAAAGTATATTTTTATCATATATAAATTTTAATATAAAATTTTTATTTATTAAAAATGAATTGTATTATTTACTCTAATAAAATCTAATAAATATATTTAAATATATAAAATGACTATATTTAAGTTATATAATAAATATGTATAGATTTTGGAAGTCATTTTGGGTCAAGTTGACTTTTGTTGGCTTTTTCATATCGATCTCGAGCATTAGGATTTTGATACACTACGACTTGACCTAAATTATTAGATAGATATTGACCAACATATAAATATATATACTTAATATAGGTTCGTGAATCTGAGGCCAACCCTGCACTTGTTCAGTGCCGTCACATGCATTATTGTTATGAAATACAGTATAGTGAGTTTCATTACTCCCTTTTTCAACGCTTTTGCAATATATATTTTTGGGACTGAGAATACATGCGCTGCTTTTATAAATATTTGACGAAATAGACACAAGTACTCAAAATTACATTCTATGGTTGGATTATCGAAATCGAATATCGCCCATTTTAGCTTGGTAGCCTAAGAATTAGGGAACAGTACCCCTAATTGACGTGAATCCTCAAGATAGATCTATGGGCCTAACAAACTCCATTCTGGAATTTGGAATGCTTTTGTACTTCGAGTTATTATCATATCCGATGAGAGTCCCGGAATGATGGGTGAAATGTCCCGTTCTTATTGATTAAAAACGTTCCATATTAATTGATTTCGTTGCGAGGTTTTGACCTCTATATGAGACGTTTTTCAAAGACTGCATTCATTTTTAAAACAAACCATAACCTTTATTTCATAAATAAAGGTTTAAAAAGCTTTACGTAGATTATCAAATAATGGTAATCTAAAATATCCTGTTTACACACGACCATTACATAATAGTTTACAATACAAATATATTACATCGAAATCAGTTTCTTGAATGCAGTTTTTACACAATATCATACAAACATGGACTCTAAATCTTGTCCTTATTTTAGTATGCAACAGCGGAAGCTTTTAGTATTCACCTGAGAATAAACATGCTTTAAACGTCAACAAAAATGTTGGTGAGTTATAGGTTTAACCTATATATATCAAATCGTAACAATAGACCACAAGATTTCATATTTCAATACACATCCCATACATAGAGATAAAAATCATTCATATGGTGAACACCTGGTAACCGACATTAACAAGATGCATATATAAGAATATCCCCATCATTCCGGGACACCCTTCGGATATGATATAAATTTCGAAGTACTAAAGCATCCGGTACTTTGGATGGGGTTTGTTAGGCCCAATAGATCTATCTTTAGGATTCGCGTCAATTAGGGTGTCTGTTCCCTAATTCTTAGATTACCAGACTTAATAAAAAGGGGCATATTCGATTCGATAATTCAACCATAGAATGTAGTTTCACGTACTTGTGTCTATTTTGTAAATCATTTATAAAACCTGCATGTATTCTCATCCCAAAAATATTAGATTTTAAAAGTGGGACTATAACTCACTTTCACAGATTTTTACTTCGTCGGAAAGTAAGACTTGGCCACTGGTTGATTCACGAACCTATAACAATATATACATATATATCAAAGTATGTTCAAAATATATTTACAACACTTTTAATATATTTTGATGTTTTAAGTTTATTATGTCAGCTGTCCTCGTTAGTAACCTACAACTAGTTGTCCACAGTTAGATGTACAGAAATAAATCGATAAATATTATCTTGAATCAATCCACGACCCAGTGTATACGTATCTCAGTATTGATCACAACTCAAACTATATATATTTTGGAATCAACCTCAACCCTGTATAGCTAACTCCAACATTCACATATAGAGTGTCTATGGTTGTTCCGAAATATATATAGATGTGTCGACATGATAGGTCGAAACATTGTATACGTGTCTATGGTATCTCAAGATTACATAATATACAATACAAGTTGATTAAGTTTTGGTTGGAATAGATTTGTTACCAATTTTCACGTAGCTAAAATGAGAAAAATTATCCAATCTTGTTTTACCCATAACTTCTTCATTTTAAATCCGTTTTGAGTGAATCAAATTGCTATGGTTTCATATTGAACTCTATTTTATGAATCTAAACAGAAAAAGTATAGGTTTATAGTCGGAAAAATAAGTTACAAGTCGTTTCTGTAAAGGTAGTCATTTCAGTCGAAAGAACGACGTCTAGATGACCATTTTAGAAAACATACTTCCACTTTGAGTTTAACCATAATTTTTGGATATAGTTTCATGTTCATAATAAAAATCATTTTCTCAGAATAACAACTTTTAAATCAAAGTTTATCATAGTTTTTAATTAACTAACCCAAAACAGCCCGCGGTGTTACTACGACGGCGTAAATCCGGTTTTACGGTGTTTTTCGTGTTTCCAGGTTTTAAATCATTAAGTTAGCATATCATATAGATATATAACATGTTTTTAGTTGATTTTAAAAGTCAAGTTAGAAGGATTAACTTTTGTTTGCGAACAAGTTTAGAATTAACTAAACTATGTTCTAGTGATTACAAGTTTAAACCTTCGAATAAGATAGCTTTATATGTATGAATCGAATGATGTTATGAACATCATTACTACCTTAAGTTCCTTGGATAAACCTACTGGAAAAGAGAAAAATGGATCTAGCTTCAACGGATCCTTGGATGGCTCGAAGTTCTTGAAGCAGAATCATGACACGAAAACAAGTTCAAGTAAGATCATCACTTGAAATAAGATTGTTATAGTTATAGAAATTGAACCAAAGTTTGAATATGATTATTACCTTGTATTAGAATTATAACCTACTGTAAGAAACAAAGATTTCTTGAGGTTGGATGATCACCTTACAAGATTGGAAGTGAGCTAGCAAACTTGAAAGTATTCTTGATTTTATGAAACTAGAACTTTTGAAATTTATGAAGAACACTTAGAACTTGAAGATAGAACTTGAGAGAGATCAATTAGATTGAGAAAATTGAAGAATGAAAGTGTTTGTAGGTATTTTTGGTCGTTGGTGTATGGATTAGATATAAAGGATATGTAATTTTGTTTTCATGTAAATAAGTCATGAATGATTACTCATATTTTTGTAATTTTATGAGATATTTCATGCTAGTTGCCAAATGATGGTTACCACATGTGTTAGGTGACTCACATGGGCTGCTAAGAGCTGATCATTGGAGTGTATATACCAATAGTACATACATCTAAAAGCTGTGTATTGTACAAGTACGAATACGGGTGCATACGAGTAGAATTGTTGATGAAACTGAACGAGGATGTAATTGTAAGCATTTTTGTTAAGTAGAAGTATTTTGATAAGTGTCTTGAAGTCTTTCAAAAGTGTATGAATACATATTAAAACACTACATGTATATACATTTTAACTGAGTCGTTAAGTCATCGTTAGTTGTTACATGTAAATGTTGTTTTGAAACCTTTAGGTTAACTATCTTGTTGAATGTTGTTAACCCATTGTTTATTATAACAAATGAGATGTTAAATTATTATATTATCATGATATTATGATATATAATATATCTTAGTATGATGTATATACAGTTAAATGTCGTTACAACGATAATCGTTACATATATGTCTCGTTTCGAAATCATTAAGTTAGTAGCCTTATTTTTACATATGTATTTCATTGTTAATACACTTAATAATATATTTACTTATCATTTAACATAATTAACCAAGTGTATCAATATCTTAATATGATTCATATGTACCTAGTAAGACGTTGTTATAACGATAATCGTTATATATATCGTTTTCGAGTTTCTTAAATTAATAGTCTCATTTTTATGTATATAACTCATTGTTAAAATACCTAATGAGATACATACTTATAATAAAAACATGTTAACTATATATATAACCATATATATGTCATCGTATAGTTTTTATAAGTTTTAACGTTCGTGAATCACCGGTCAACTTGGGTGGTCAATTGTCTATATGAAACATATTTCAATTAATCAAGTCTTAACAAGTTTGATTGCTTAACATGTTGGAAACATTTAATCATGTAAATATCAATCTTAATTAATTTATATAAACATGGAAAAGTTCGGGTCACTACAGTACCTACCCGTTAAATAAATTTCGTCCCGAAATTTTAAGCTGTTGAAGGTGTTGACGAATCTTCTGGAAATAGATGCGGGTATTTCTTCTTCATCTGATCTTCACGCTCCCAGGTGAACTCGGGTCCTCTACGAGCATTCCACCGAACCTTAACAATTGGTATCTTGTTTTGCTTAAGTCTTTTAACCTCACGATCCATTATTTCGACGGGTTCTTCGATGAATTGAAGTTTTTCGTTGATTTGGATTTCATCTAATGGAAAAGTGAGATCTTCTTTAGCAAAACATTTCTTCAAATTCGAGACGTGGAAAGTGTTATGTACAGCCGCGAGTTGTTGAGGTAACTCAAGTCGGTAAGCTACTGGTCCGACACGATCAATAATCTTGAATGGTCCAATATACCTTGGATTTAATTTCCCTCGTTTACCAAATCGAACAACGCCTTTCCAAGGTGCAACTTTAAGCATGACCATCTCTCCAATTTCAAATTCTATATCTTTTCTTTTAATGTCAGCGTAGCTCTTTTGTCGACTTTGGGCGGTTTTCAACCGTTGTTGAATTTGGATGATCTTCTCGGTAGTTTCTTGTATAATCTCCGGACCCGTAATCTGTCTATCCCCCACTTCACTCCAACAAATCGGAGACCTGCACTTTCTACCATAAAGTGCTTCAAACGGTGCCATCTCAATGCTTGAATGGTAGCTGTTGTTGTAGGAAAATTCTGCTAACGGTAGATGTCGATCCCAACTGTTTCTGAAATCAATAACACATGCTCGTAGCAAGTCTTCAAGCATTTGTATCGTCCTTTCGCTCTGCCCATCAGTTTGTGGATGATAGGCAGTACTCATGTCTAGACGAGTTCCTAATGCTTGCTGTAATGTCTGCCAGAATCTTGAAATAAATCTGCCATCCCTATCAGAGATAATAGAGATTGGTATTCCATGTCTGGAGACGACTTCCTTCAAATACAGTCGTGCTAACTTCTCCATCTTGTCATCTTCTCTTATTGGTAGGAAGTGTGCTGATTTGGTGAGACAATCAACTATTACCCAAATAGTATCAAAACCACTTGCAGTCCTTGGCAATTTAGTGATGAAATCCATTGTAATGTTTTCCCATTTCCATTCCGGGATTTCGGGTTGTTGAAGTAGACCTGATGGTTTCTGATGCTCAGCTTTGACCTTAGAACACGTCAAACATTCTCCTACGTATTTAGCAACATCGGCTTTCATACCCGGCCACCAAAAATGTTTCTTGAGATCCTTGTACATCTTCCCCGTTCCAGGATGTATTGAGTATCTGGTTTTATGAGCTTCTCTAAGTACCATTTCTCTCATATCTCCAAATTTTGGTACCCAAATCCTTTCAGCCCTATACCTGGTTCCGTCTTCCCGAATATTAAGATGCTGCTCCGATCCTTTGGGTATTTCATCCTTTAAATTTCCCTCTTTTAAAACTCCTTGTTGCGCCTCCTTTATTTGAGTAGTAAGGTTATTATGAATCATTATATTCATAGATTTTACTCGAATGGGTTCTCTGTCCTTCCTGCTTAAGGCATCGGCTACCACATTTGCCTTCCCCGGGTGGTAACGAATCTCAAAGTCGTAATCATTCAACAATTCAATCCACCTACGCTGCCTCATATTCAGTTGTTTCTGATTAAATATGTGTTGAAGACTTTTGTGGTCAGTATATATAATACTTTTGACCCCATATAAGTAGTGCCTCCAAGTCTTTAATGCAAAAACAACCGCGCCTAATTCCAAATCATGCGTCGTATAATTTTGCTCGTGAATCTTCAATTGTCTAGATGCATAAGCAATCACCTTCATTCGTTGCATTAATACACAACCGAGACCTTGCTTTGATGCGTCACAATAAATCACAAAATCATCATTCCCTTCAGGCAATGACAATATAGGTGCCGTAGTTAGCTTTTTCTTCAATAACTGAAACGCTTTCTCTTGTTCATCCTTCCATTCAAATTTCTTCCCTTTATGCGTTAATGCAGTCAAGGGTTTTGCTATTCTGGAAAAGTCTTGGATGAACCTTCTGTAGTAACCAGCTAGTCCTAAAAACTGGCGTATGTGTTTCGGAGTTTTCGGGGTTTCCCACTTTTCAACAGTTTCTATCTTTGCCGGATCCACCTTAATACCTTCTTTGTTCACTATGTGACCGAGGAATTGAACTTCTTCCAACCAAAATGCACACTTTGAAAACTTAGCGTACAATTCTTCCTTCCTCAATACTTCTAACACCTTTCTCAAATGTTCACCGTGTTCTTGGTCATTCTTTGAGTAAATAAGTATGTCATCAATGAAAACAATGACAAACTTGTCAAGGTATGGTCCACACACTCGGTTCATAAGGTCCATGAACACAGCTGGTGCATTAGTTAAACCAAACGGCATGACCATAAACTCGTAATCACCGTAACATGTTCTGAAAGCAGTCTTTGGAATATCATCTTCTTTCACCCGCATTTGATGATACCCGGAACGTAAGTCAATCTTTGAATAAACAGACGAGCCTTGTAGTTGATCAAATAAGTCGTCGATTCTCGGTAGTGGGTAGCGGTTCTTGATGGTAAGTTTGTTCAACTCTCGGTAGTCGATACACAACCTGAATGTACCATCTTTCTTCTTGACAAACAAAACAGGAGCTCCCCACGATGATGTGCTTGGTCGAATGAAACCACGCTCTGAAAGTTCTTGTAATTGGCTTTGCAGTTGTTTCATCTCGCTGGGTGCGAGTCTGTAAGGAGCACGAGCTATTGGTGCAGCTCCTGGTACAAGATCTATTTGAAATTTAACGGATCGATGTGGGGGTAATCCCAGTAATTCTTTCGGAAATACATCGGGAAATTCTTTTGCGACGGGAACATCATTGATGCTCTTTTCTTCAGTTTGTACTTTCTCGACGTGTGCTAGAACAGCATAGCAACCTTTTCTTATTAGTTTTTGTGCCTTCAAATTACTAATAAGATGTAGCTTCGTGTTACCCTTTTCTCCGTACACCATTAAGGGTTTTCCTTTTTCTCGTATAATGCGAATTGCATTTTTGTAACAAACGATCTCTGCTTTCACTTCTTTCAACCAGTCCATACCGATTATCACATCAAAACTCCCTAACTCTACTGGTATCAAATCAATCTTAAATGTTTCGCTAACCAGTTTAATTTCTCGATTCCGACATATATTATCTGCTGAAATTAATTTACCATTTGCTAATTCGAGTAAAAATTTACTATCCAAAGGCGTCAATGGACAACTTAATTTAGCACAAAAATCTCTACTCATATAGCTTCTATCCGCACCCGAATCAAATAAAACGTAAGCAGATTTATTGTCAATAAGAAACGTACCCGTAACAAGCTCCGGGTCTTCCTGTGCCTCTGCCGCATTAATATTGAAAACTCTTCCGCGGCCTTGTCCATTCGTGTTCTCCTGGTTCGGGCAATTTCTAATAATGTGGCCCGGTTTTCCACATTTATAACAAACTACATTGGCATAACTTGCTCCGACACTACTTGCTCCGCCATTACTCGTTCCGACACCATTTGTTCCTTTCGTTCTATTAACCCCTGGTCCGTAGACCTCACACTTCGCCACGCTATGACCATTTCTTTTACACTTGTTGCAAAATTTGGTGCAGAACCCCGAGTGATACTTTTCACACCTTTGGCATAGCTGCTTCTGATTGTTGTTGTTGTTGCGGTTATTATTATTGTTGGGATGATTGTTGTAGTTGCTATTGTTGTTGTTGTTATTGTTGTTGTTGTTGTTGTTGGGCCGTTTGTTGTAGTTGCGATTGATGTTGCGATTGTTGGGATAATTGTTGTAATTACTGTTGTTGTTGTATTGGTGATTCTTATCACCGTTTTCCTCCCACTTTCTTTTGACTTGCTTCACATTGGCCTCTTCAGCAGTCTGTTCTTTAATTCTTTCTTCAATCTGGTTCACTAGTTTGTGAGCCATTCTACATGCCTGTTGTATGGAGGCGGGCTCGTGTGAACTTATATCTTCTTGGATTCTTTCCAGTAATCCTTTCACAAACGCGTCGATCTTCTCTTCCTCATCTTCGAATGCTCCCGGACACAATAGGCACAATTCTGTGAATCGTCTTTCGTACGTGGTAATATCAAATCCTTGGGTTCGTAACCCTCTAAGTTCTGTCTTGAGCTTATTGACCTCGGTTCTGGGACGGTACTTCTCGTTCATCAAGTGCTTGAATGCTGACCACGGTAGTGCATACGCATCGTCCTGTCCCACTTTCTCTAGATAGGTATTCCACCATGTTAACGCAGAACCTGTGAAGGTATGCGTAGCGTACTTCACTTTGTCCTCTTCAGTACACTTACTTATGGCAAACACCGATTCAACCTTCTCGGTCCACCGTTTCAATCCGATCGGTCCTTTGGTTCCATCAAATTCCAAAGGTTTGCAGGCAGTGAATTCTTTGTAGGTGCATCCTACACGATTTCCTGTACTGCTAGATCCAAGGTTATTGTTGGTATGTAGCGCAGCCTGTACTGCGGCTATGTTTGAAGCTAGAAAAGTACGGAATTCCTCTTCATTCATATTCACGGTGTGTCGAGTAGTCGGTGCCATTTCCTTCAAAATAGTTAAATGGAACAAGTTAATCATACAGAATATTAAGAGTAGTTAATAGTATTTCATAGCATAATATGAACTCATTTATAAAAGCTTTTTCTTCATATTAGCGTTTTATAAGTTTAAATTCGGGTAGTACCTACCCGTTAAGTTCATACTTAGTAGCTAATATACAATTCAACTACTACAATTCTATATGAAAAACTGATTATAATAATATTTCGCGTTCAAACTTTTATACAATATTTTACAAACTTACAATACCACTTATTTTACATAAAGCATGAAATATAGCACACAATAACTTTGATACAAGATAGTTGTGAAGATAATTCTAGCTAGTACACAAGTCGTTCAGCAAAGGCAATAAAGACACGTAATTCATACGTCCAGAAACAAGTCATGCATTCTGGTTTTACTAGGACTACTTCCCATCCTTGGTCTTGTGGAACATAACCGTTATGGCCGTTGATAAGACAGCGTGTTGTAACATCGTCAAAGGGACGAGGGTTACGTAATGTCCAACAGTCCCGTAACAATCTAAAAACCTCATTTCTTACCCCAATTACCGACTCCGTCACTTGTGGGAACGTTTTGTTTAATAGTTGTAGCCCGATGTTCTTGTTCTCACTTTGGTGAGAAGCGAACATTACTAATCCGTAATCATAACATGCTTCTTTATGTTGCATGTTAGCCACTTTTTCTAAATCACGAAGTCCAATATTTGGATATATTGAGTCAAAATAATTTCTTAACCCATTGCGTAAAATAGCATTTGGGTTCCCCGCAATATATGCGTCAAAGTAAACACATCGTAACTTATGGATTTCCCAATGTGATATCCCCCATCTTTCGAACGAAAGCCTTTTATAAACCAAGGCATTCTTGGAACGTTCTTCGAATGTCTTACAAACTGATCTCGCCTTAAATAGTTGTGCCGAAGAATTCTGACCGACTTTAGACAAGATTTCATCAATCATGTCTCCGGGTAGGTCTCTTAAAATATTGGGTTGTCTATCCATTTTGTGTTTTTATACTGTAAAATAGACAAGAGTTAGATTCATAAAAAAAAAAAAATACTTATTAATACAAGCAATTTTTACATATATCATAAAGCATAAGCACACTATATTACATATATTACACCACACGAATACAACTATCTTATTCCGACTCGCTTGTTTCTTCTTCTTCGGTTTTGGTTCGTTTTGCCAAGTTTCTAGGGATATATGATGTTCCCCTAATACGAGCCGTCGTTATCCACATTGGTTTAGAAAAACCTGGTGGTTTAGAGGTTCCCGGGTCATTGTTACAACTTAAGGACTTCGGGGGTTGACGATACATATAAAGTTCATCGGGGTTGGAATTAGATTTCTCTATTTTTATGCCCTTTCCCTTATTATTTTCTTTTGCCTTTTTAAATTCAGTTGGGGTAATTTCTATAACATCATCGGAATTCTCGTCAGAATCCGATTCATCGGAGAATTGGTAATCCTCCCAATATTTTGCTTCCTTGGCGGAAACACCATTGACCATAATTAACCTTGGTCGGTTGGTTGAGGATTTTCTTTTACTTAACCGTTTTATTATTTCCCCCACCGGTTCTACTTCTTCATCCGGTTCCGATTCTTCTTCCGGTTCCGATTCTTCTTCCGGTTCCGATTCTTCTTCCGGTTCCGACTCTTCTTCCGGTTCCTCTTCGGGAACTTGTGAATCAGTCCACGAATCATTCCAATTTACATTTGACTCTTCATTATTATTAGGTGAGTCAATGGGACTTGTTCTAGAGGTAGACATCTATTACATAATATCAAACGCACTAAGAGATTAATATATCACATAATATTCACATGTTAAAAATATATAGTTTCCAACAAAATTTGTTAAGCAATCATTTTTCAAGTAAACACGGTCGAAGTCCAGACTTACTAATGCATCCTAACAAACTCGATAAGACACACTAATGCAAAATTCTGGTTCTCTAAGACCAACGCTCTGATACCAACTGAAATGTCCCGTTCTTATTGATTAAAAACGTTCCATATTAATTGATTTCGTTGCGAGGTTTTGACCTCTATATGAGACGTTTTTCAAAGACTGCATTCATTTTTAAAACAAACCATAACCTTTATTTCATAAATAAAGGTTTAAAAAGCTTTACGTAGATTATCAAATAATGATAATCTAAAATATCCTGTTTACACACAACCATTACATAATAGTTTACAATACAAATATATTACATCGAAATCAGTTTCTTGAATGCAGTTTTTACACAATATCATACAAACATGGACTCCAAATCTTGTCCTTATTTTAGTATGCAACAGCGGAAGCTTTTAGTATTCACCTGAGAATAAACATGCTTTAAACGTCAACAAAAATGTTGGTGAGTTATAGGTTTAACCTATATATATCAAATCGTAACAATAGACCACAAGATTTCATATTTCAATACACATCCCATACATAGAGATAAAAATCATTCATATGGTGAACACCTGGTAACCGACATTAACAAGATGCATATATAAGAATATCCCCATCATTCCGGGACACCCTTCGGATATGATATAAATTTCGAAGTACTAAAGCATCCGGTACTTTGGATGGGGTTTGTTAGGCCCAATAGATCTATCTTTAGGATTCGCGTCAATTAGGGTGTCTGTTCCCTAATTCTTAGATTACCAGACTTAATAAAAAGGGGCATATTCGATTCGATAATTCAACCATAGAATGTAGTTTCACGTACTTGTGTCTATTTTGTAAATCATTTATAAAACCTGCATGTATTCTCATCCCAAAAATATTAGATTTTAAAAGTGGGACTATAACTCACTTTCACAGATTTTTACTTCGTCGGGAAGTAAGACTTGGCCACTGGTTGATTCACGAACCTATAACAATATATACATATATATCAAAGTATGTTCAAAATATATTTACAACACTTTTAATATATTTTGATGTTTTAAGTTTAATATGTCAGCTGTCCTCGTTAGTAACCTACAACTAGTTGTCCACAGTTAGATGTACAGAAATAAATCGATAAATATTATCTTGAATCAATCCACGACCCAGTGTATACGTATCTCAGTATTGATCACAACTCAAACTATATATATTTTGGAATCAACCTCAACCCTGTATAGCTAACTCCAACATTCACATATAGAGTGTCTATGGTTGTTCCGAAATATATATAGATGTGTCGACATGATAGGTCGAAACATTGTATACGTGTCTATGGTATCTCAAGATTACATAATATACAATACAAGTTGATTAAGTTTTGGTTGGAATAGATTTGTTACCAATTTTCACGTAGCTAAAATGAGAAAAATTATCCAATCTTGTTTTACCCATAACTTCTTCATTTTAAATCCGTTTTGAGTGAATCAAATTGCTATGGTTTCATATTGAACTCTATTTTATGAATATAAACAGAAAAAGTATAGGTTTATAGTCGGAAAAATAAGTTACAAGTCGTTTCTGTAAAGGTAGTCATTTCAGTCGAAAGAACGACGTCTAGATGACCATTTTAGAAAACATACTTCCACTTTGAGTTTAACCATAATTTTTGGATATAGTTTCATGTTCATAATAAAAATCATTTTCTCAGAATAACAACTTTTAAATCAAAGTTTATCATAGTTTTTAATTAACTAACCCAAAACAGCCCGCGGTGTTACTACGACGGCGTAAATCCGGTTTTACGGTGTTTTTCGTGTTTCCAGGTTTTAAATCATTAAGTTAGCATATCATATAGATATAGAACATGTGTTTAGTTGATTTTAAAAGTCAAGTTAGAAGGATTAAGTTTTGTGTGCGAACAAGTTTAGAATTAACTAAACTATGTTCTAGTGATTACAAGTTTAAACCTTCGAATAAGATAGCTTTATATGTATGAATCGAATGATGTTATGAACATCATTACTACCTTAAGTTCCTTGGATAAACCTACTGGAAAAGAGAAAAATGGATCTAGCTTCAACGGATCCTTGGATGGCTCGAAGTTCTTGAAGCAGAATCATGACACGAAAACAAGTTTAAGTAAGATCATCACTTGAAATAAGATTGTTATAGTTATAGAAATTGAACCAAAGTTTGAATATGATTATTACCTTGTATTAGAATGATAACCTACTGTAAGAAACAAAGATTTCTTGAGGTTGGATGATCACCTTACAAGATTGGAAGTGAGCTAGCAAACTTGAAAGTATTCTTGATTTTATGAAACTAGAACTTTTGAAATTTATGAAGAACACTTAGAACTTGAAGATAGAACTTGAGAGAGATCAATTAGATGAAGAAAATTGAAGAATCAAAGTGTTTGTAGGTGTTTTTGGTCGTTGGTGTATGGATTAGATATAAAGGATATGTAATTTTGTTTTCATGTAAATAAGTCATGAATGATTACTCATATTTTTGTAATTTTATGAGATATTTCATGCTAGTTGCCAAATGATGGTTCCCACATGTGTTAGGTGACTCACATGGCCTGCTAAGAGCTGATCATTGGAGTGTATATACCAATAGTACATACATCTAAAAGCTGTGTATTGTACAAGTACGAATACGGGTGCATACGAGTAGAATTGTTGATGAAACTGAACGAGGATGTAATTGTAAGCATTTTTGTTAAGTAGAAGTATTTTGATAAGTGTCTTGAAGTCTTTCAAAAGTGTATGAATACATATTAAAACACTACATGTATATACATTTTAACTGAGTCGTTAAGTCATCGTTAGTTGTTACATGTAAATGTTGTTTTGAAACCTTTAGGTTAACGATCTTGTTGAATGTTGTTAATCCATTGTTTATTATAACAAATGAGATGTTAAATTATTATATTATCATGATATTATGATATAAAATATATCTTAGTATGATGTATATACAGTTAAATGTCGTTACAACGATAATCGTTACATATATGTCTCGTTTTGAAATCATTAAGTTAATAGCCTTATTTTTACATATGTATTTCATTGTTAATACACTTAATAATATATTTACTTATAATTTAACATAATTAACCAACTGTATCAATATCTTAATATGATTCATATGTACCTAGTAAGACGTTGTTATAACGATAATCGTTATATATATCGTTTTCGAGTTTCTTAAATTAATAGTCTCATTTTTATGTATATAACTCATTGTTAAAATACCTAATGAGATACATACTTATAATAAAAACATTTTAACTATATATATAACCATATATATGTCATCGTATAGTTTTTATAAGTTTTAACGTTCGTGAATCACCGGTCAACTTGGGTGGTCAATTGTCTATATGAAACATATTTCAATTAATCAAGTCTTAACAAGTTTGATTGCTTAACATGTTGGAAACATTTAATCATGTAAATATCAATCTTAATTAATTTATATAAACATGGAAAAGTTCGGGTCACTACAATGGGGATATTCTATATGCATCCTTGTTAGTCGGTTACCAGGTGTTCACATGCAGTTTGCGAAATGCCTGATATGAGATGTATATTTATGGAAAAATGAAATCTTGTGGTCTATTAAAATAATAGAAATGAATGATTATGATAAACTAATGAACTCACCAACCTTTTGGTTGACACTTTTAAGCATGTTTATTCTCAGGTTTGAAAGAAATCTTCCGCTGTGCATTTGCTCATTTTAAAGATATTACTTGGAGTCATTCATGGCATATTTCAAAAGATGTTGCATTCGAGTCGTTGAAGTCAACAAGATTATTATTAAGTCATTTACAGTTTGGATATCTTATGAAATGGTATTCATGCCTGTCAACTTTCGATGAAATGAAAGTTGTCTTTTAAAAGCGAATGCAATATTTGTAAAACTTATCATATAGAGGTCAAATACCTCGCAATGTAACCATATGTTTTTGTATTCGTCCTTATGGATTAGGACGGGTCGTCTCATGCGGCCATACGAAGCTTCGAAAGGTGGGGCCTTAATGCTCGAATGGTAACTATTGTTGTAGGAGAATTCGGCCAGAGGCAAATGCTTCTCCCAAGCTCTCCCGAAATCAATAACACAAGCTCGTAACATGTCCTCCAAGGTTTGAATCGTGCGTTCGCTTTGTCCGTCAGTTTGCAGGTGATACGCGGTACTCATATCTAAACGTGTTTCCAAAGCTTCTTGCGAAGAACGCCAAAATCTAGAAGCGAAACGGGCATCTAGGTCTGAAATAATTCATAAGGGTACACCGTGACGAGATACAATTTCTTTATGTATAGCTGCACGAGTTTCTCCATTGTATCAGTTTCCTTCATGGTTAGGAAGTGTGCAGATTTGGTAAGACGGTCAACGATAACCCAGATGGTATCATAACCGCCTACCTTCTTCTGTAGCTTCGTGATGAAGTCCATCGTTATTCCTTCCCACTTCCATTGCGGGATTTCGGGTTGCTGAAGTAACCCGGATGGCCTCTGATGTTCGGCTTTGATCTTAGAACAAGTTAAACACTTTCTGACGTAAGTCGCAACATCCTTCTTGAGGTTTGGCCACCAATATTGCTCCTTGAGGTCGTGGTACATCTTACCAGCTCCTGGATGAATCGAATATCTTAACTTGTGGGCTTCGTCTAGAATTAGGCTTTTTAAATCCCCATAACTAGGCACCCAAATTCTTCCAGCAAAATATCGGAGTCCAGTCTCCTTAACCTCGAATCGCGAGACGAGAATGTTCAAATGTTCCTGAAAAATATTCTCCTCTTTGAGAGCTTCCTCTTGGGCTACACGGATCTGACTATTGAGATTCGTATGGATGGTGATGTTCAAGGCGCGGACACGAAGAGGTACCATTCTTTCCTTTCAGCTCCAAGCGTCGGCTACAACATTTGCCTTGCCAGGGTGGTAGCGAAGTTCACAATCGTAATCGTTCAACATCTCGATCCACCGTCGCTATCTCATGTTTAGTTGCTTCTGATCGAATATGTGTTGGAGGCTTTTGTAGTCGGTGATTATAGTGCTCTTGGTTCCATAATGATAGTGTCTCCACAGTTTGAGTGCAAAGACAACGGATCCAAGTTCAAGATCGTGAGTAGTGTAGTTTCGCTCGTGAATCTTCAATTATCGGGAGGCGTAAGCAATAACCTTCTTCCATTGCATCAATACACACCCAAAACCTTGTCGGGAGGCATGTCAATACACAACGAAGTCATCAATGCCTTCGGAAAGGGATAAGATAGGTGCGGTGGTTAACTTCTGCTTCAAGGTTTGGAATGCCGACTCTTGCTCGGTTTCCCAAACAAACTTCTTCCCCTTGTGAGTTAACGCGGTTAAAGGACGCGCAATCAAAGAGATACCTTCGATGAATCTACGATAATAACCGGCGAGGCCTAAAAATTGGCAGATATGAGTAGGAGTAGTGGGGTTTCCCACTTGCTGATGGCTTCGATTTTCGCGGGATCGACTTTGATACCTTGGCTACTAACAATGTGGCTAAGAAATTGAACTTCTTTCAACTAAAATTCACACTTGGAGAATTTGGCATAGAGTTGCTCTTTCCTCAAAAGTTCTAGCATGAGTCGAAGATGTTTCTCATGTTCTTCTTCGCTTTTGCAATAGATCAAGATATCATCTATGAAGACGATAACGAATTTGTCTAGGTACGGCTTGCATACGCGATTCATAAGATCCATAAACACGGCAGGTGCGTTAGTTAAACCGAATGGCATCACCAGAAACTCATAATGACCATAACAAGTTTGGAACGCAGTCTTCAACACATCGCTCTCCTTCACCCTCAATTGGTGATAACTCGATCGCAAATTGATATTCGAGTAAACGCTGGATCCTTGCAGCTAATTGAAAAGATCGTCAATCCTTGGAAGGGGATACCGATTCTTGATCGTCAACTTATTTAGTTCACGATAATCGATACACATGCGGAAAGATCCGTCCTTCTTCTTCACGAACAAAACTGGTGCGCCCCAAGGCGATGAACTCGGTCGGATAAATCCACGGTCTAGAAATTCCTGTAGTTGACTCTGCAACTCTTGCAATTCGGAATGTGCAAGTCAATAAGGTGCTCGAGCTACAGGTGCAGCTACTGGCATTAGGTCGATCTGGAACTCCACTGATCGCGGCGGGGGTAATCCTGGAAACTCTTCTAGAAAGACGTCAGTAAATTCGTTCACAATTTGTACATCATCTACGCTCTTCTCCTCAGTTTCCAACTTCTTTACGTGCGCCAAAATAGCAAAACTCCCTTTTCTCATGACCTTTTGTGCCTTCATGCAACTAATAAGGTTCAACTTTGGGCTACATCTATCCACGTAAACAATTAATGGCTCACCATCTTCGTGAGGTATACGAAGAATCTTCTCACCACAAATAACTTCTGCTTTCACCTTGGACAACTAGTCCATTCCGACTATCACATTAAAGCTCCCCAACTTAATGGGTATCAAATCAATCTCAAAATCCACACCAGCTAAGTTTATTATACCTTCTCGGCCAATTTGGTCAACTTTCTCAAATTTTTCATTGGCTACCCCAACAAGATGACTCTCCTCCAAAGGAACTATTGAGCAATCTATCTTAGAGCAAAAGTGTCTACATACATAACTCCTATCGGCACCAGTATCAAACAAGACAGAAGCTAATAGCTTATTGATAGTGAATGTACCTGTAATCAAGTCAGGATCTTCACGGGCATCTCTGGCGTTCATGTTGAAGACTCGTCCAGGTGCTAGCCCGCCATCCTTCTTCTTGTTAGGACATTCATTCTTGAAGTGGCCCTGCTGACCGCACTCAAAACACTTCCTTGGTCCATTCGGATTTGTCCTCACAGCTGGGGCGTTGATCTTACAATCTCTGCCGATGTGTCCAGTCCTTTTACACTTCTCACACACTACGTTGCAGTATCCAGTGTGATGCTTGTAGCATCTCTTGCACTGAGGAAGGCTACCTTTGTAGTTAGGGTTGGGGCTTGGGGTCCTCCAGTCGTTGTTTCCCTTAAAGTTCTCATACCTCTTAGCTGGGTTCTGGTTAAAACCTTTTCCCTTACTTCCGTCCCACTTACATTTCCCATTTACTAGCTCTAGATTCTGATTTCACCTTCTCTGGCTCTTGGCGGGTAATTTGATTCATCAGGGTGTACGCCATGCGCATAGCTTCCGGGACATTTGCTGGTTTCGAAGAGGTGACATTTCCCTGGATGTCCTTGGGGAGTCCCCACAGATATCGTTCCATTCGTTTGATCTTAGGAGTAACCATTGTGGGGCACATCAAGGCTAACTCCAAGTACATTAGGTTATAGCCATCAAGGTCATTTCCTACGACCTTCAGTTCTATTTTCTGAATTTTGGTTCTGGGGCAGTACTCCTCGATCATAGCCCTCTTAAACTCCTCCCATGGTGTAGCATAAGCTTCATCAATTCCCTGAGCCTGGGCGAATGTATTCTACCAACTCAAAGCGCAATCCGATAGCGTGCACGATGCGAACTTAGTCTTATTCACTTCGGAGCAGTTACTCACACGGAACACAGATTCCAACTTCTCAAACCATCTCGTCAGCCCAACTGGCCCTTCTGTTCCACTGAAATTGTGGGGCTTGCAACTCTGAAATTCCTTATAAGTGCACCTATTCTGAATGTTCTGGTTGGCAAGTGGAGCTTGTGGGTTGGCATTCGCCATAGCTACGGCTACTCGAGCAGCTATCATATCCTCAATTTGTGCTGCGGTGGGCATTTCTCTTGGACCTCTTCCGTTTGCCATCGATCTTCCAAACAAAAATTTTGACTTACGTCAAAATCCATTAACCAACAACGTCACAGCATAAGGCAAACAATATGGAAGCAACACAATACACGTTAACTAAGCATGGCAAACAAGCAGCAGATAGCACAAAAGTCAACATGTAATAGCTTAAACAAAACACCGTACAATAATTCAGACAACAGTAATTCCATTCATAGTAAGAAAATTGCATACAACTTCCTAAAGTTTGTACAATACATGAATGAAAACATAAAACTACTAACGGAGTACCTAATGAAATCTAATACAACAGTCCTAGGGTGAGGGTGGGTAAATGATGTCCATCATATGGGACACCTGGTCCTCGAGCACAGTCACCCGGGTACGTAAGGCATGCACTTCCCTCGTCAGTTCCTCGATGGTGGATGGTGTCGGTGGTGCAGATGGTCCAGACGATGCGGATGTAGCACTAAAAGTAGACGGCACTAAGCGGGCGACCTTACGCATAAACGGATCGACAGGATACGGTACAACCCGCTTACGGGCTGTGACCCTAACCAACTGTCCGTGTGCGTTAATGAACGGCTTACCTCCATTAACCCCTGGAATAACAGTACCATCGTAGCGGTATCGCTTCTTCGGCGGGGTAGAGGGTGGCGGTACAGGCTCCTCCTCGGAATCCTCGTCAGAATCCTCCTCGGGATCCTCCTCACTGGTGTCATCGGATGATGATCTGTCTGAATCGTCTGTAGGTAGTGCAGGTACTTCACGGGCGGGAGAAAGTGTCTGGCCGGTGGTCATGGCCCGGTATCTTCCAAGTGTAATCGGCACGACTAGTCCGTCAGCGGTGCGTCTAACCTAATGTCCACGCTCGTTATGGAAGGGACCGTCCCCGTTTCTGTAATGACCCAACCTGTTATCCAACCAAATATGCAACAAATTTTTTTATATATACAGAAGGGGTGCGCGGCGCGCAACCCCATATGTGCGCGGCGCGCACGTAGCCTGGCAGCTTGCTGTCCAAAATTTCCATTTTTCGATTAATGATCGGCCATTTCCCGACACTTTTAGACGAAACGGTTTTCACAACATTTAATAATATTTAAAACTAACATGTTTCAATAATAAGATGAGTTTTACGACATCGGACCCACATCAGCCGTTTTACGACTTTCGTACAAAATACAAGTTCCGGCCACATGATTTTAACACAAAATAAAGAACGAGCATGGCGATTGGGGATACGCTACCTATAACAACCCTCATATTTCCATACTTGAATTGACTAATTTTCCTATAGGGTTGTTATCCATACGTAATATATAATTAAATTCGACGTTGATTAAATATTTATTTTTAGTCGACACTTTTTGTTAACTAAAGTTTACACTAATTATATAAAATAACTTTAGTTAATATTAATATTAATGCGTATTATATTTAAAACTATATGAAACATAATTATTAATTAAATGATAAGTTATTTTAATCATTATATATATATTTTTAGCTTATAAAAAAAAGAGATTTTTTTATAAATTAAATAATGAGCCCATGAATTTTGACTAAATATTTTCAAAAACAAAAACTTATTAAAAACATTTTTAACATGTTTTTATTTTTTGTCAAAATTGGCACCTTTATTTTATTTATATTTTTTCTTTTCACCAACCATTTTTTTCCTATAAATACCCACTTCCATTTCATAAAAACTTGTATCAAATCTTTGAAAAAACTCTCTCACAAACTTGGGAAAGTACTTGAGGTATTTTCTATATTTTTTATCGAATTTCTTTTATTTTTTATATATTCTTTAAAAATTTGAATTTAATATATATAAATTATTTTTACATGTTATAATTAGTATTATAAGTATTATGATGTATAAAAATAATTTTGATAATTTATGGAATATTATTTATAATTAAATACGAATTATGTAGTATTTAAACATAAAAACAATATAAAATTCGTAATAAAATATTAAACCGTAATAAAAAAAATTATAATTTTTTTTTGAGATTATTATACTTTTATAAACAAGAAAAAATTATAAAAATTAAATAAATGGGAAAATTAGTATTTAAAAATAATTTACTTTTGCATTATTCTAAACCGAGAGAAATAATAAAGAAAATATAAAATAAATACAAACTTGTATTAAATATTTTTATATGATTAGTAGCATCACTAGATACTTTAAAAAATATATAAAAATTAATTTTAAATTATTTTTCCTATTTATTTAATTATAGGCCGATTACAATGGTTAAATAATTAGAAAACATTAAATAAATAATATTTTGATATAAAATTTGATTTAATAATTTTTATAACATTTTTACATAATGTAGAACCTGTAAAAAATATAAAATTATTTATTTAGGTCGATTTAATATTTATTACCTAATTAAATTTGATTAATATAAACCGAGTATATATATATAAAGAAAAGTGGGAAATAAATACAAAAACTTGATAAAATTATTTTTATAAAATATCCTACTGAATTGTATAATTAACTAAGTTTATAAAAATTATAAATATAATAGTTAATGAATTAATATTCGAATTAACATATATTAGTATGATTTTCGATTAACATAAGTATATTACATATACTAAATTAATATTATTATTATAACTTAGGGTTAATAACTAAGTATACTATATAATAAAGTATAATGCTTATAATGTAAGTTAATAACAATACATTATTAATAAACACTTATTTTATAACTATACTAATTTAATAATAATAACTTATAGTATATAATATAAGATAATCAAATTGTTAATACATTAATAAATATAATATAACATATATAATAACATATAAACCTAAAGTGAAGGTTAATCAAAGATAATGTACAATTCATGTGAACTTCATCGCTAGTCACGGTCGTAAGTGAATGATGTCTAGGTTGCCATTTATGGGTAAGCTTGTGGATCTTGAATGCCATGACTTAGATTCTGGTCAAGAGTCCTGGGCCCCCGGTTACATCTGGCCATTACTGACTTATTTGATAGCAACGAAGTTTGAGTAAAGTTATACAATGTCTTGCTAAAGATTAACCCGAACTTTCTAAAATTGGAAAATTACTATAATTGTAAACTTTCCATAAATAGTAACCTTCCGAAAATGGAAATTCTTTAGTGAACCATTACTATCAATATAGTACTATATACTATTGTCTGTTAGGCAATGTCTGATCATACGTTCTATCTCTAGGTTGAGATCTCGGTCACGTCCTTCCGTTCAATTCTTTCGTGGAATACTCTTTTGTGCTACTAAGGTGATTTTCATAGCCCCACTTTTACTGTTTACTTAACAATTTATAACTTTTGGGGTGAGACACATGCTTGCTTTATAACTGTTTTACACTTAGACACAAGTACTAAATTGTTAACTATGCTGTCATACTTTGATTCATGCTAAATCCCTACCGTAATATTGTCAATTGCTACGTTTAAATGCAAACTTAATTATTGTGAGTAGGCCTATTGAGAGTAACGTCTCTAACCATTCGACCGTTGGTCTTTGGTTACATAATAATGATTCCACGACACTGACAGTACAAGGTGTCATAGGGTAAACTTGTTTAGTAGCGATATTACAAAATGCAGCAACACTTTTAGATTGATATTTCTATATCAATCAACTTTAAACTAAATCTTGTGGTCTAAAAATTTGGATATTATTTATAAACCTGTGAATTTCACTCAACCTTTTTGGTTGACACTTTAAGCATGTTTTGTCTAAGGTGACGATTGAGCTAGCTGTTTGCAACTTTGTGATGATTGATTTGATGCTTGCATGGAGTCCACATCGCATATTATATTTTAGTTCATAAACATTTATTTTACGTTTTAATAATAATGTAAACATGTATTACTGCTTCCGCTGTTTTATTAACAAAGGTTTTATTTAAAAAGTCTCATATAGAGTCATTCTCATTTATACAACTGTGTTATGATATGATTGGTCACAATTACCCCTGGTCCATTTTGGGGGGTGTGACAGATTGGTATCAGAGCAGGTTGTTGTAGAGAACCAGGATTGCATTTTATGTGTGCCTTATACAATTAGGTACCTTAGCAATGTAGGACTACAACTTCCTTTGACTATAGTGCCTTTAATTGTTTCCTTTAACTGTTAAATGCTACACTATACTTTAGAAACTTTACTTATCTTAGAATGCCGAGCCAATCTAAGAACTCTGCTCATTCTCCTAAGTACTATTCAATTCCGCCACCACATTTAAATGCGACACCGTTCTCGACATTCCTATGTCATTTATCATGGTTTTGTGTATTACATATGTATTACATGAAATATTATCCATGAATTTTTGAAACTCCTATATTTGTTACTATTCATACTCAAACGTATATAACTCCCTGTTATATCACGTACCTATATGCTTTATGCCTTTATGCATCAGTTTTTGAACCGAAAAATGTCATTGAGTTATCGAGAATCTCAAACACATTATAATGTCATCACTACTCATATTCATTACTTTTATACCTTTTATTTCTCGTTATTGAATTTTCTTGACGGATGGCGTCTACGAAACTCTAGAATGGAAGGGTTTGGATTACCGATTTAAAGGATCCTATAGCTCAAGCCCCTAGACCTGAATAGGCCATTACGAATTGAAAGTCTTTAATCGAAAGATTATCAGATTACATACTTATCATTTTATGATCTCGACACGTCATACTGCTATTATTGGATTATAGACACATCATATCTTATTATATCTTATCATATCTATCTTAATAAACTTTGTCTAACACTTTTCCTAAATTTCCTCCGTAAATTACGGAAATCTTTTTGCTATATATACGTATATCAAGAAGACAAATATATCATTCAATATTCAACACTCATCTCATAACAAAAACCCTTATTCCGATCAGATAATATGGATTTCTCACTTGATTCCTCGAACTCCTCGAGCTCCAATGGCAGCGTAACCGGAATGAACCAACCAATTAGTCATCATCTATTTTGGATGAATTGGGGATGGGTTCGTAGTAAACTTAATCAATGGAGACAAGAAGAAGGTGATCCCTTTCACCAACCGAATTCACCTCTTGGTGAAGAACCTAAAGCACTTACCGGCGAACCCGTTCGGAACACTATTTTCACCCTCATTTCCAGGGTATCCAGTCACGAATATATAATATCTAAAATTTTAGATCTTATTCATCCACTTGTCCGAACCGCCAATCACCCCGGAATAATAGAAGAAGTCAATGAGCTTCGCGCTCGAGTGGTGGCTCTGGAGAATATGGTGCGAAACCTACGAGCACCAGCAGCAGCACCAGCAGCATAACCAGCATCACCACCAGTAACAACAGCATCACCACCAATAGCATCAGCTTCACCAACAACAAACACCATAATCTGTACCTCGGATATCAACATCATACGCCCCATAGATACCAAGAAATATTAGTAATAATGAGTTAAGATGTATTGACTCATTCTTCCTGAAAATTATATATGTATACTTTATATATATATATGGTTTGGAACAATAATAAATCTTTTCGTATTAAGCTATTACGTGTGAATCTTAACTAGTATGTACTACTTGGTTAATTCATATCACTAATATGCTATGATGTACATCCCTCGTTAATGACTTAACAATCGTTAATCACTGCTTCATCACAATAAACTCCATTTCATAATAAACTAAGTGTATTATTCAAATACATGTTTGGTTTTACACTTTCATTTTCGATGTACTCAAAACTCTTTAGAAAACATCATTCGTGCCTTGTGAATTTCACAAGAATTCCACGAGCATCAACATCATATACCGAGGTATATCAATAACAATGAACGATGGAGTATTGATTCATAACTTCATTAAAGAAAGATTCTGCGATGATTATGTAATCTCTCAAGTTTTGAAGATTATTTATTCTCGCTTCAACCGCAAATCAAATGAGTTTAATAGTATATTAACTCATTAAATCTATATTATACGTGAAGAATACATATATGAACGTATATCTTCATAAAGATTGTAATTAAAAATCCTTTTGTACAAACTGTTAATTGTGAAAATATTTTAACGGGTAGGTAAAACCCGAGAAATATTTATATCTCACATTAATATCTTACATTGTATATTCTTCAAATTCTGATTCAATAATTAGTAACTATACTACTTACATCCAAATATGTATCCGTTCACTAAAGAACAACTATTTTCATGCAAATTTAATTACCTATTCTGATTTGGACATATCGGAATCCAAGTAAAGCTTTAGCAAGTGTAATCTTCCTAAAGATCACTACATTCATGAATTATATTCATTCGTATTATATGATGAATTATCACATCAAACCACCGAAATTATCGTTCATTACTTTTGAAATCAACAACGCCTATTCATCAACCATTAGATCCGTTGATGATTACAATCAGCGTTTAATCATCTAAAAATTAAATTTCTTGAAACCATCTCAGATTGATAACCGATTAATCAAATATGGCTGCATTAAATGCAGAGGAAACAGCAAAATTTTAGATGGTCTCAATGGCCAAAAGTTTGATAATAAAGAATGGTACGTTGGAAAAGCTCAAAAGAAAATTTAGAACTGAAAAACGGATTGAGCTAACCATGGAGGAGACCAAGGACAAATACAAGGACCAAACCCTATATTCAAAGAATCCAGGTAATTCTAGATCCGATGAAATCTTTAGAGAATATCTTGCTCCGAAGTTATGTTAAAAGCTTGCGGAAAATTTTTCTTCATCAACCTTCGAACTTAGAAATTCCAAAATGTCGTTATAAATATCCTCTATATTTCTGAAGATATTTTCATAACGATTCTTGTCCACAATTAATTATCTCTTTGCGATATCTTTATAAAGGAAACTATTTTAGTTTCTATATTCAGTAAAATTCAAGTTTAAATTATAAATGTTTTGAAGAAATGTTGGAAATTGAAGCATGAGTTAGTATAATATAATGACGTCAGGCCAACGTGATTATATTACAGTAAGTCATGCTAAATTTTTAATGGAAGATGATGATTCATAGACTTTATAATCATCATTTGCCATGTTACACAACTCTTACATTCTACTTAATCTCTGAACATATCAAGAACATATATTCTTGATAGTTCTATCCTCAGTAATTCTGGTAATTTACCAAATCAAATCGTGATATTACGCTTAGAACATTAGGTTCATTCGAAACTTCATACCTACAAATTCTGGACCATTACTCGCTTAACTTAGAGTCGAGAGCAGAATAAAAAGGTAAAGAGCTCCGACATATAAGGGAAAATACAAAGCCCGATAACAACACGGAAATTACAAATCGTGTATATCAATGCGTATAGCAACATAAAGACACGGGAGAATTAAAAACACTATAACCCCAAGAGCATAGTAGAAGTAAACAGATTCCTCTGGTGGTAAAAGAAAAAGAAGCATGACTGCATATATGGTCAATATAATAACAAGTATCAATACGGGATTGAGCATATTAACAAATCTTTTGGAAGTATGAATCTAAGAAGAAAGTATAGAAGTGGTGAAGATAATGAAACGGAAGAAGCTAATTTATAGCAAAATTTCCAAACACAGCAATCGAGGCAATTCACCGCATTTAATCAAAGAAATCCCAAAATTCCATAAATATCGGAGAATCAAATCTTATAGATTACGAAGATTTCCTTTAATCCCTTGAATTCCGGAAACGTCAAAAGTTAAGGCGAACATTTAATTTACTCAATCACTCTTTTACGATAGCTTCATTTATACTCTTCCTATAATCGAATCGTTTTATCCATATTATTCAATAGTGATAAAACTTTATTCTTCAACTTATATTCATCATTACAATATTCTTGCTGTAAACAATGATGATCTCTATCAAACTTCATGACTATAATTTTCATGAACTACTCTCTGTTTTGTCTACCCTAATATTGTGGCATAACCACTGAAGGTTTTAAATGAGCTCGATATTATTCATAACACATTTTATATATCCAATTTACTGAAATGACTTGTATAACATCATCATTTTGAATGATCTCCGCATTAATAATAAAATGCACTTCGTAGAAGAACTTGTAGAAATTATGGTTTGTATGATTTTAATTCTTGAAACAGAACAATATTCTATCCGTTGGAATTCAAGCAAGGCCCCGAGCATACCTGGGAACGTGAAAACTAAATAAAACGTAGATATCCTCGTCTATGTATGAACAACGCCGATTGATGGCAATAACTAAATTTTGGGACGAAATTTCTTTTAACGGGTAGGTACTATAACAACCCTCATATTTCCATACTTGAATTGAGTAATTTGCCTATAGGGTTGTTATCCATACGTAATATATAATTAAATTCGACGTTGATCAAATATTTATTTTTAGTCGACACTTTTTGTTAACTAAAGTTTACACTAATTATATAAAATAACTTTAGTTAATATTAATATTAATGCGTATTATATTAAAAACTATATGAGACATAATTATTAATTAAATGATAAGTTATTTTAATCATTATATATATATTTTTAGCTTATAAAAAAAGATATTTTTTTTTATAAATTAAATAATGAGCCCATGAATTTTGAATAAATATTTTCAAAAACAAAAACTTATTAAAAACATTTTTAACATGTTTTTATTTTTTGTCAAAATTGGCACCTTTATTTTATTTATATTTTTTCTTTTCACCAACTATTTTTTTCCTATAAATATCCACTTCCATTTCATAAAAACTTGTATCAAATCTTTGGAAAAACTCTCTCACAAACTTGGAAAAGTACTTGAGGTATTTTCTATTTTTTTTATCGAATTTCTTTTATTTTTTATATATTCTTTAAAAATTTGAATTTAATATATATAAATTATTTTTACATGTTATAATTAGTATTATAAGTATTATGATGTATAAAAATAATTTTGATAATTTATGGAATATTATTTATAATTAAATACGAATTACGTAGTATTTAAACATAAAAACAATATAAAATTCGTAATAAAATATTAAAGAGTAATAAAAATAATTATAAATTTTTTTTGAGATTATTATACTTTTATAAACAAGAAAAAATTATAAAAATTAAATAAATGGGAAAATTAGTATTTAAAAAGAATTTACTTTTGCATTATTCTAAACCGAGAGAAATAATAAAGAAAATATAAAATAAATACAAACTTGTATTAAATATTTTTATAAAATTTTTATATGATTAGTAGCATCACTAGATACTTTAAAAATATATAAAAATTAATTTTAAATTATTTTTCCTATTTATTTAATTATAGGCCGATTACAATGGTTAAATAATTAGAAAATATTAAATAAATAATATTTTGATATAAAATTTGATTTAATAATTTTTATAACATTTTTACATAATGTAGAACCTGTAAAAAATATAAAATTATATATTTAGGTCGATTTAATATTTATTACCTAATTAAATTTGATTAATATAAACCGAGTATATATATATATAAAGAAAAGTGGGAAATAAATACAAAAACTTGATAAAATTATTTTTATAAAATATCCTACTGAATTGTATAATTATCTAAGTTTATAAAAATTATAAATATAATATTTAATGAATTAATATTCGAATTAACATATATTAGTATGATTTTCGATTAACATAAGTATATTACATATACTAAATTAATATTATTATTATAACTTACGGTTAATAACTAAGTATACTATATAATAAAGTATAATGCTTATAATGTAAGTTAATAACAATACATTATTAATAAACACTTATTTTATAACTATACTAATTTAATAATAATAACTTATAGTATATAATATAAGATAATCAAATTGTTAATACATTAATAAATATAATATAACATATATAATAACATATAAACCTAAAGTGAAGGTTAATCAAAGATAATGTACAATTCATGTGAACTTCATCGCTACTCACGGTCGTAAGTGAATGATGTCTAGGTTGCCATTTATGGGTAAGCTTGTGGATCTCGAATGCCATGATTTAGATTCTGGTCATTCCTGACTTATTTGATAGCAACGAAGTTTGAGTACAGTTATACAATGTCTTGCTAAAGATTAACCCGAACTTTCTAAAATTGGAAAATTACTATAAGTGGAAACTTTCCATAAATAGTAACCTTCCGAAAATGGAAATTCTTTAGTGAACCATTACTATCAATATAGTACTATATACTATTGTCTGTTAGGCAATGTCTGATCATACGTTCTATCTCTAGGTTGAGATCTCGGTCACGTCCTTCCGTTCAATTCTTTCGTGGAACACTCTTTTGTGCTACTAAGGTGATTTTCATAGCCCAACTTTTACTGTCTACTTAACTATTTATAACTTTTGGGGTGAGACACATGTTTGCTTTATAACTGTTTTACACTTAGACACAAGTACTAAATTGTTAACTATGCTGTCATGCTTTGATTCATGTTAAATCCCTACCGTAATATCGTCAATTGCTACGTTTAAATGCAAACTTAATTATTGTGAGTAGGCCTATTGAGAGTAACGTCTCTAACCATTCGACCGTTGGTCTTTGGTTACATAATAATGATTCCACGACACTGATAGTACAAGGTGTCATAGGGTAAACTTGTTTAGTAGCGATATTACAAAATGCAGCAACACTTTTAGATTGATATTTCTATATCAATCAACTTTAAACTAAATCTTGTGGTCTAAAACTTTGGATATTATTTATAAACCTGTGAATTTCACTCAACCTTTTTGGTTGACACTTTAAACATGTTTTGTCTCAGGTGATGATTGAGCTAGTTGTTTGCAACTTTGTGATGATAGATTTGATGCTTGCATGGAGTCCACATCGCATATTATATTTTAGTTCATAAACATTTATTTTACGTTTTAATAATAATGTAAACATGTATTACTGCTTCCGCTGTTTTATTAACAAAGGTTTTATTTAAAAAGTCTCATATAGAGTCGTTCTCGTTTATACAACTGTGTTATGATATGATTGGTCACAATTACCCCTGGTCCATTTTGGGGGGTGTGACACTACCCAATCCTAATTAATCCAAAAGCACGTCTTCTAAAGCAACCTACGCGAGTCCACTAGTTCCCACGCTTACCCGGGCCATTGCATCCATGCAAATCTTTAAAAATGTAAACAACGAGAGGGTAAGCTAACGCTTAGTGAGTGAGAATATACTAAAAAAATATATATTCATAAAATGGACACGCCACATAAATAATCAAATAACACATACCTGAGCATCCACGTATAAGGCAAACTAAGCATACCGTTCAACCGCTATATAACAAGCTAATAATCAACAAGTAAGTTCACCAATGACGATATGAACCACTCCAACAAGCTACACCCGGAGGGTTAGCAACATCACAACGATACAACGATATATATTACAAAAAAGCGTACAACGCCCAAGGTTAAACCCTTAACCCAATACCAAAAGTCAATTACCAAAATGAAGATTGGCCGAACTACACGAGCTATAGTAAATCCGTATCCACACGAGACTACTATCTTCATTACTACAACAACATCGAGGTTAGTCGAACTACATGAGCCTTGGTGAATCCGCAACCACACGAGATCACTACATCAATAAGATGACCGAAACTACACGCGTCGTCGTGAATCCGCATCCACACGTGATCCACCTCTCCAATCACAACTCAATACAAACCCTTCGCCATTGGGGTTATATAATCCACATCACAAGCACATGTGATAACGTACATACGAATTGTGTACCTCGCCAAAGGTGGTCAACCAAAATGCACAACCGTGCCAATTGAACCTATACACAAGTCCATCAAATCCACCTATATGTGAAGTGAGCTCTATAGCCGAGAATCACTTCACTCGACCTGCACCCATCCTACACATACATATGCACATAGCATACTAACACCCACCTTGTCGTCTTGATGAATGCTACCGAAATCCGCAACTCGCCGATGGAATGTACCTATTCCAAAATCACAATACAAGTAACACACTTAGAGTCGATTTACAAACCAACTCAAAATGACACTTAGTGCAATTTCGACCAATTGCACTTCCAAGCACAAAACACGCCCAAACTAACCAATAATCACTAACACAAGTGAAAATGGTCCTAATATGCCAACTAAACCCAAACACAAATGTTAAACACTTATCATTCTCAAAATCACCCATAAACCTTAATTTTGACTCAATTCAAAATTAGTCTTTCGAATACACTAAAATGGGTTCCAACACTTCCATAATCACCAAACCTAGTGATTAAACCCAACTCCAAGTCCTAAATCATGGCCAAGTCGGTTTCCAACCCAAAACCCACCAACAATAACTATAAACCCGATTACTAGCAACACTAAACTCACTTCATGAGTTTAAATGGGTTTCTCAACAATTTAAGTTCAAACCCTAAGTTTGAATATCAAATCAAACATTGAAATTCGGAGTTAGAACTTACCACAATAACTAAAACGTAGCTAGGAACGAGGTGAACAACTTTAACACTCGAGCTTTTGATCAATTCAAGCTTCTTCTTCTCCAAAACCCCACTTCTCTCTCTAGAACTCTCCCTCTCTCTCTAAGATAGTTGAGAGTGTTTGTGGATGTGAAATGTGATCCAAAATTGGATCCAAACCAGCTGATAAGCTCTCAGATCCGTCCTCAAGTGAAAAGACCAAAAAGCCCCTCATTAAACTCTAATTAAAACAAAACAGAAAAACTTTCCCAAGTGAGGTGCGCGGCGCGCACCCTTGACCTTGCGCGGCGCGCACAGAGGTCAGAACAGCCTGCCAGTTTAATAATTTGTTCCACGCTTCACCCACTTAAGTACACCATAAATACTCTATGTACAATCAATATTAGGGTCTTACAACTCTCCCCCACTTAGAATCGATCACGTCTTCGTGATCCTCGTCACGTAACCAATCGGACCCACACTCGATGGTCCTCAAACACACTTTTCAAACCGACTTCTACCACAATTATCATAAACTCGAAGGTTATTCCATTTACCAATTACACACTTGCGCGCATTCTGGAACTAGCAATGCGTACAATATTCGAAAACTACCACAATCGCTTAACATACGCGGAAACATCATGTTTCCTTCCAACTTCTCTAGGCAATCCTTCCTAATGAATTCCTTTAACACTAAATCGTCATCCGCGATTTATCAAATCCGCAAAACCAATCTCTTACCGAGATATCAACCCTTAGCGTACCCTTGCCAAGTACAATGCTAAAAGCAACCAAGTCCCAACATACGGTCAATAACCAAAACGACGAAGACCGAATAAAACGAATCCTTACGGATAAGCTTACCACTAAACATCCCTCGTAGTGCGCAATACGACCAATATGCGGCTATCGTAACATCATAAGCAAACGGCTAAAATCGATAACGCCCAAAATGACTATGGCAACGCAAATCCCAAGGTGTACAAAATCGACTATTGTCACACCCGTAACAACATGTGAGCGAAACACGGTTATCGCATCACTAATCACATAACATGGCCCTCGCAACCCCACCATTGGTGTATAAAACAGCCAATAGTTCTCAACACAAACCACATGAAGGCTGGCTGAAACTACACGCGCCTTAGTGAATCCGCACCACACGCGACTCACCACCTCCACCGCAACAACAATCAGGATTGGCCGAACTACACGTGCCCTAGTGAATCCGAACTACACGAGAGTCATTCTCCCAACAGAATGACCACATCCACACGTGCCATTGTGAATCCGAACTACACGAGACTCACTTCCTCAATATAATAACCGCATCCACACGATTCATTGTGAATCCGAACTACACGCTACTCACTTCCACAATAAGATGACCGAACTACACGCGTCATCGTAAATCCGCAACCACACGTGATTCACCTCCCAAATCTCAACACAGGAATGGTACTCCCATTCCCCATCGGTACTCGCATTTCCCGATAATGTTATTCCATACCGATATAACACTACTCCCATGGTGAAGTTAGCGGACCACGTCAACGGCCATAACCCACCAATCACACACGCTCTTTTGGCCTCAATCACAACGAGTAGTGTAACATCGCGCACTGCTACACTATAGTGAATCCTAACGGATTACACTAACTATCCATCCCAAACAAATATCCATTAGTGTACTTAACACCACGTAACACTAACCACCAGGTGGTGTCTTAACACCGCGACTAACCTACCCAAGTATACCATCATACTCATACGCGCATCATACAAACGTGTACACAACGCCAACACAATCGAGCAAGTACCATCTATATCGCACATAGGCACAAAACAATAATTCTCTAGAAGAGAATCTGACATGCACATCCCTTAGCTGAGGAATCTCACTTGCTCGTCAAACACGTCCATTATCTCTAAATGAGATTCACCACATTACCACCTCGGTGATAATTTAAATCCAAATCCATAAGTACAATTTATTCCAAATCGTACTTTTACCACAATCGACCAACGTAGGTCTCAACGCTAGCTCCGAATCCATACGAGCATCGTCCAATATCAATACACTAGAACATCTTCGTGCGAGAGTTCAACTCCCCCACTTAGAACTCCGTTCCATAACCACATCACAATACCTTGCTCCAACCTTGAGCACACGAAAGATTTTAACCTATCCTTAAACACTTCGAACAAAGAGTTTGCCACAATTACACAAACTTAAATCTTGCAATCTTCCGATTGCTCTAGCTTATCAAATTTCCACCTAGTCACTCATGTACCTAAGGGTTTTTCTCTGGTACCCTAAGTACAATGTAATCGCAACACCATCGGAGTCGAATACCACGCTAGTAGGTTTGAAAGAGGCACCTAACATCGTGTCACGTAAACTCCATTACCAACATACATCAAGATCAAACACTCGACCTGTAGGGTTTTATCCGCCCGATGAACCTCATGGTTCACCACCCCAAACACAAAAACGAACGCGCGCTTAATGACCGAACACCAAAACCCATACCCATGGCTTGGTAGAAACATTTCTCGAACACCAAGGAATGCTTGGTTGCACCAAGTCTTACGCCCTTCGCCCATCAATCAAAACGTCACCGTAGGGTAATTCCATTAGGAACGTCACCCATAACAATATTATGCACAATACAAGGCATTTAACAAACCCGAACTCATCGGCACATAATAAATAATCAAAGGACATATTTATTAAAATGAAAAGTACCTTAACGTCTTCTCGTCACACCCATCCCTGCTAACTCGGGACACTCTGACTTACGATGTCCTTCTTCTTGGCAATTGAAGCACACCGTGCCATCGTCCTTTGGCACCGAACATTCCCAAAACTTGTGACCCCTCACACCACAATTGTAACACCTAGACGCACTAGAATCCGATATACTCGTCCGTATACCACCCGTGCTCACACTTGTCCCCTTAGTTCTCTTACTTGGAGCACCATACAAAACAACCTTCCTCTTGCTTGAAGGTTCACCGATCTTTAATCGCGAATATGATTCGAAACCCCTAGCCATGGTGAATAATTCTGCAAACGATTTCGCGTGACCTCGGCTAATTTTGTTCTTCAAGTCATCATTCAAAGTTTGATAGAAATCTTCCATCAACATACGATCATTCCCCATATACTCCGGGCAAAAACAAGCCTTCGCTATAAAGGTCGTCTTGAGAGTATTCAAGTCCATAGATCCTTGTCGCAAATTTCGCAACTCATCACGCAATTCCACCAAATCGGCTTGCGTCCGAAACTCCTCAAAGAATTCCTTCTTAAACTCGTCCCACGATAACGCCATAAACGGTTCACCGCCGACAAGATCAATCTTACCATCCAACCAATCATTCGCCCTACCCCGCAACAAGCTAGTAGCGAGTCTTGTCCTCTTCTCGAGAGGGCAATCAATAGTACGAAAACACCCTTTGACATCCGAAATCTAAGTTGTGCTTACCAAAGGATCCGGTTTCCCATCATACATCGGGGGTTTAGTCCTCATGAAGCTCTTAAGACAACGCTCCATTTTACTACTACTCCGAAATTCGAAATACTTCCTATCCATTTCTTCTCGAAACACGCCCATTTGCTCCGCCACGGCGGCCGCAACTCTAGTGTTAAACTCCACGTCATCCATCTCGATCTCGTTTCGCGTCGTCATTCTAAGGAATGCAAGACAATTAGTCCACGAACATATAAAATCACACGCACAACACCGCCCCATCTTACTAAACACTCGTCGTACATCACTTGTTAGACACGATTTGCACCCGTAATAAGGTTTGAAAGTCCTTATTACGCACACATGCCGTATCAACTTGTTAGTACAAAGACCGCCTCGCTCGATGATATAAATAACACAACCAAATATTCTACGCGACATAAACACACGCAAGAATAATGTCACAACACAAGCCAATACCCTAGTTAGTTCACCTACACGCTAAGGCACTAACCAAGTTCCCATTCCGACCCGTTCACCTACAAGTCCCGCAACAAATAAGCACACACAAAAGTCTAAGTCTAGGCACATATCTCAAGTCGCCTAAATCCCTTAGACCATGCTCTGATACCACTTGTAACGACCCAACCCGTTATCCAACCGAATATGCAACAAATTTTTTTTTTATACAGAAGGGGTGCGCGGCGCGCAACCCCATATGTGCGCGGCGCGCACGTAGCCTGGCAGCTTGCAGTCCAAAATTTCCATTTTTCGATTAATGATCACCCACTTCCCGACACTTTTAGACGAAACGGTTTACACAACATTTAATAATACTTAAAATTAACACGTTTCAATAATAAAATGAGTTTTACGACACCGGGCCCACATCGGACGTTTTACGACTTTCGTACAAAATACAAGTTCCGACCACATGATTTTAACACAAAATAAAGACCGAACATGGCGATTGGGGATACGCTACCCAATCCTAATCAATCCAAAAGCACGTCTTCTAAAGCAACCTACGCGAGTCCACTAGTTCCCACGCTCACCCGAGCCACCGCATCCATGCAAATCTATAAAAATGTAAACAATGAGAGGGTAAGCTAACGCTTAGTGAGTGAGAATATACTATAAACATATATATGCATAAAATGGACACGCCACACAAATAATCAAATAACACATACCGAAGCATCCACGTATAAGGCAAACTAAGCATACCGTTCAACCACTATATAACAAGCTAATAATCAACAAGTAAGTTCACCAACGACGATATGAACCACTCCAACACGCTACACCCGGAGGGTTAGCTACATCACAATGATACAACGATATATAGAACAATAAAGCGTACAACGCCCAAGGTTAACCCCTTAACCCAATACCAAAAGTCAATTACCACAATGAAGATTGGCCGAACTACGCGAGCCATAGTAAATCCGCATCCACACGAGACTACTATCTTCATTACCACAACAACATCAAGGTTGGCCGAACTCCACGAGCCTTAGTGAATCCGCAACCAAACGAGATCACTACCTCAATAAGATGACTGAAACTACACGCGTCATCGTGAATCTGCATCCACACGTGATCCACCTCTCCAATCACAACTCAATACCAACCCTTCGTGTAGTGACCCGAACTTTTCCATGATTATATATTAAATGAAAATTATATTTACATGATTAAATGTTTCCAAAATGTTAAGCAATCAAACTTTTTAAGACTTGATTATTTGAAATGAGTTCCATGTAGACAATTGACCACCCAAGTTGACCGGCGATTCACGGACGTTAAAACTTGTAAAAACTATATGATATATATATATATATATATATATATATATATATATATATATATATATATATATATATATATATATATATATATATATATATATATATATATATATATATATATATATAGTTAACATGATATTATGATAAGTAAGTATCTCACTAGGTATATTAACAATGAGTTATATACATAAAAAAAATGAGATTACTAAGTTAAGAAACTCGAAACGATATATATAACGATTAGCGTTGTAATAGTATTATATATATATATATATATATATATATATATATATATATATATATATATATATATATATATATATATATATATATATATATATATATATATATATATATATATATATATATATATGATATTAAGATATATTAATATACCATGTTAACATGTTAACATAAAAATTTAACATCTCATTTAAGTGTAATAACAATGGATCAATTACATTTAACAAGATCGTTAACTTAAAGGTTCAGAAACAACACTTACATATAACGACTAACGATGACTTAACGACTCAGTTAAATGTATATACATGTAGTGTATTAAGATATATTAATACACTTTTGGAAGACTTCATGACATATATCAAAGTACTTCTACTTAACAAAAATGCTTACATTTACATTCCCATTCATTTTCATCAACAATTCTACAAGTATACAATCGTATTCGTACTCGTATAATACACAGCTTCTAGACGTATATACTATTGGTATATACATTCAATGATCAGCTCTTAGCAGCCCTTAATGAGTCATCAAACATGTGGGAACCATCCTTTGGCAACTAGCATGAAATATCTCACAAAATTACAAAAGTATTATAAATTATTCATGAATTATTTACAAGAAAACAAACTTACACATCCTTTATATCTAATCCATATACCAATGACCAAAAACATATACAAACACTTTCATTCTTCAATTTTCTTCATCTAATTAATCTCTCT
Organism: Rutidosis leptorrhynchoides; assembly: GCF_046630445.1. NCBI lineage: Eukaryota > Viridiplantae > Streptophyta > Magnoliopsida > Asterales > Asteraceae > Rutidosis > Rutidosis leptorrhynchoides. Next base: position 459,024,650 of record NC_092334.1, read on the forward strand.
CAAGTTCTATCTTCAATTTCTAAGTGTTCTTCATAAATTATATAAGTTCTAGTTTCATAAAATCAAGAATACTTTCAAGTTTGCAAGTCTACTACCAAGCTTTCTAATCCATTCCAAGTAATCATATAAGATCAAGAAACCTTTGTTACGTACAGTAGGTTATCTTTCTAATTCAAGGTAATACTCATATTCAAACTTTGATTCAATTTCTATAACTATAAACTATCTTAATTCGAGTAAAAATCTTACTTGAACTTGTTTTCGTGTCATGATTCTACTTCAAGAACTTTCAAGCCATCCAAGAATCCTTTGAAGCTAGATCAATTTTTGTCACTTCCAGTAGGTTTACCTACTAAACTTGAGATAGTAATGATGTTCATAACATCATCCGATTCATATATATAAAACTATCTTATTCGAAGATTTGAACATGTAATCACTAGAACATAGTTTAGTTAATTCTAAACTTGTTCGCAAACAAAGTTAATCCTTCTAACTTGACTTTTAAAATCAACTTAACACATGTTCTATATCTATATGATATGCTAACTTAATGATTTAAAACCCGGAAACACGAAGAACACCGTAAAATCGGACATACGCAGTCGTAGTGAAACCAGAGGCTGTTTTGGGTTAGAAAAATAAAAAATATCTTAATCTTTGAATTGGAAGTTTGTTTTCTGGAAAAATGATATTACATATGAACATGATACTATATCCAAAAATCATGGTTAAATACAAAGTGGAAGTATGTTTTTCAAAATGGTCATCAAGATGTCGTTCTTTCGACGGAAATGAATACCTCTTTAGTAAATGACTTGTAACCTGTATTTCCGACTATAAACTTATACTTTTTCTGTTTAGTTTCATAAATTATAGTTCATTATGAAACCATAGCAACTTGAATCACTCAAAACGGATTTAAAACGAAGAAATTATGGGTAAAACAAAATTGGAAAATTTTACATGTTGTAGCTACGAAAATTTTATAACAAATCTACACTAATCATATCCTAGCTAACTTATATTGTATTATACATATATTCTAACATATATTATGTAATCTTGGGATACCATAGACACGTATACAATATTTTGACATATCATATCGACCCATATATATATATATATATATATATATATATATATATATATATATATATATATATATATATATATATATATATATATATATATATTATTTGGAACAACCATAGACACTCTATATGCTGTAATGTTCGACTTCGCTCTACAGGGTTGAGGTTGATTCCAAAAATATATATACTTTGAGTTGTGATCTAGCCTGAGACGTGTATACACTGGGTCGTGGATTGATTCAAGATAATATATATTGATTTATTTCTGTACATCTAACTGTGGACAACTAGTTATAGGTTACTAACGAGGACTGCTTACTTAACAAACCTAAATCATAAAAACGTAATAAAAAATGTTGTGAATATATTTCAATCATACTTTGATATATATGTACACATTTGTTATAGGTTCGTGAATCAACCCGTGGCCAAGTCTTACTTCCCGACGAAGTAAAAATCTGTGAAAGTGAGTTATAGTCCCACTTTTTAAATCTAATATTTTTGGGATGAGAATACATGCAGTTTTATAAATGTTTTACAAAATAGACACAAGTACGTGAAACTACATTCTATGGTTGAATTATTAAACCGAATATATCCCTTTTTAGTCTGGTAATCTAAGAATTAGGGAACAGACACCCTAATTGACGTGAATCCTAAATATAGATCTATTGGGCTCAACAAACCCCATCCAAAGTACCGGATGCTTTAGTATTTCGAATTTATCATGTCCGAAGTGAGTCCCGAAATGATAGGGGATATTCTATATGCATCTTGTTAAGGTCGGTTACCAGGTGTTCACCATATGAATGATTTTAATCTCTATGCAGTTTACGAAATGCCTGATACGAGATGTGTATTTATGAGAAATGAAATCTTGTGGTCTATTATTACGATTTGATAAATATATAGGTTAAACCTATAACTCACCAATATTTTTGTTGACGTTTAAAGCATGTTTATTCTCAGGTAATTATTAAGAGCTTCCGCTATTGCATGCTAATTTATGGACAAGAGTTGGAGTCAGCATGCTTGTATAATATTGTTTAAAAACTGCATTCGAAGACTTAAATTGATGTATAATATTATTGTAAACCATTATGTAATAATCGTGTGAAAATGCTATATTTTAGATTATCATTATTTGATAATCGTCGTAATATTTTTAAACCTTTATCGATAAAATAAAGGTTATGGTTTGTTTTAAAATCGAATGCAGTCTTTGAAAAACGTCTCATATAGAGGTCAAAACCTTGCAACGAAATCAACTAATATGGAATGTTTATAATCGATATGAATGGGACATTTCAGTACCTACCCGTTAAATAAATTTCGTCCCGAAATTTTAAGCTGTTGAAGGTGTTGACGCATCTTCTGGAAATAGGTGAGGGTATCTCTTTTTCATCTGATCTTCACATTCTCAGGTGAACTCGGGTCCTCTACGAGCATTCCCTCGAACCTTAACGATTGGTATTTTATTTTGCTTAAGTCTTTTAACCTCACGATCCATTCTTTCAACGGGTTCTTCGATGAATTGAAGTTTTTCGTTGATTTGGATTTCGTCTAATGGAATAGTGAGATCTTCTTTAGCAAAACATTTCTTTAGATTCGAGACATGAAAAGTATTATGTACCCCGGCGAGTTGTTGAGGTAAGTCAAGTCGGTAAGCTACTGGCCCGACACGATCTATTATCTTGAATGGTCCAACGTACCTTGGATTTAGTTTCCCCCGTTTACCAAATCGAACAACACCTTTCCAAGGTGAAACCCTAAGCATGACCATCTCTCCAATTTCAAATTCTATATCTTTACTTTTAATGTCCGCGTAGCTCTTTCGTCGACTTTGGGCAGTTTTCAACCGTTGTTGAATTTGGATGATTTTCTCTGTGGTTTCATGGATGATTTCTGGACCCGTAATCTGTCTATCCCCCACTTCACTCCAACAAATCAGATACCTGCACTTTCTACCATAAAGTGCCTCAAACGGTGTCATCTCAATACTCGAGTGGTAACTATTGTTGTAGGAAAACTCTGCTAACGGTAGGTGTCGATCCCAACTGTTTCCAAAATCAATAACAGATGCTCGTAGCATGTCTTCAAGAGTTTGTATCGTCCTTTCGCTCTGCCCATCAGTTTGTGGATGATAGGCACTACTCATTTCTAGACGAGTTCCCAATGCTTGTTGTAATGTCTGCCAAAACCTTAAAACAAATCTGTCATCTCTATCAGAGATAATAGAGACTGGTATTCCATGTCTGGAGACGACTTCTTTCAAGTATAGTCGCGCCAACTTCTCCATTTTATCATCTTCTCTCATTGGCAGAAAGTGTGCTGACTTGGTGAGACGGTCAACTACTACCTAAATAGTATCATAACCACTTACAGTCCTTGGCAATTTAGTAAAGAAAACCATGGTAATGTTTTCCCATTTCCATTCTGGGATTTCGGGTTGTTGAAGTAGACCTGATGGTTTCTGATGTTCAGCTTTGACCTTAGAACACGTCAAACATTCTCCTACATATCTCGCAATATCGGCTTTCATACCCGGCCACCAAAACTGTTTCTTGAGGTCCTTGAACATCTTTCCCGCTCTGGGATGTATTGAGTATCTGGTTTTATGTACTTCCCCAAGTACCATTTCTCTCACATCTCCAAACTTTGGTACCCAAACTCTTTCGGCTCTATACCGGGTTCCGTCTTCTCGAATATTAAGGTGTTTCTCCGATCCTTTGGGTATTTCATTCTTCAAATTCCCTTCTTTTACAACACCCTGTTGCGCCTCCTTTATTTGAGTAGTAAGGTTAGTGCGAATAATTATATTCATAGCTTTTACCCGTATAGGTTCTCTGTCCTTTTCACTCAAAGCGTCGGCTACCACATTCGCCTTCCCCGAATGGTAATGAATTTCGAAATCGTAATCATTCAATAACTCAATCCACCTACGCTGCCTCATGTTCAGTTGTTTCTGATTAAATATGTGTTGGAGACTTTTGTGATCGGTATATATAATACTTTTGACCCCATATAAGTAGTGCCTCCAAGTCTTTAATGAAAAAAACAACCGCGCCTAATTCCAAATCATGCGTCGTACAATTCTGCTCGTGAATCTTCAATTGTGTAGACGCATAAGCAATTACCTTCGTTCGTTGCATTAATACACAACCGAGACCTTGCTTTGAGGCGTCACAATATATCACAAAATCATCATTCCCTTCAGGCAATGACAATATAGGTATCGTAGTTAATTTTTTCTTCAACAATTGAAACGCTTTTCCTTGTGCATCCTTCCATTCAAATTTCTTCCCTTTATGCGTTAATGCAGTCATGGGTTTTGCTATTTTAGAAAAATAGTGGATGAATCTTCTGTAGTAACCAGCTAATCTTAAAAATTGACGTATGTGTTTCGGAGTTTTCTGGGTTTCCCATTTTTTAACGGTTTCAATCTTTGCCGGATCCACCTGAATACCTTCTTTGTTCACTATGTGACCGAGGAATTGAACTTCTTCCAACCAAAATGTACACTTTGAAAAATTAGCGTACAGTTTTTCTTTCCACAACAACTCTAGCACTTTTCTCAAATGTTCTTCGTGCTCTTGATCATTCTTTGAGTAGATAAGTATGTCATCGATGAAAACAATGACAAACTTTTCAAGATATGGTCCACACACTCGGTTCATAAGGTCCATGAACACAGCTGGTGCATTAGTCAAACCAAATGGCATAACCATAAACTCGTAATGACCGTAACGCGTCCTAAAAGCTGTTTTCGGAATATCATCCTCCTTCACCCGCATTTGATGATATCCAGAACGTAAATCGATCTTCGAATAAACCGACGAGCCTTGTAGTTGATCAAATAAGTCGTCGATTCTCGGTAGTGGATAACGGTTCTTGATGGAAAGTTTGTTCAACTCTCGGTAGTCGATACACAACCTGAATGTACCATCCTTCTTTTTGACAAACAAAACAGGAGCTCCCCATGGTGATGTGCTTGGTCGAATGAAACCACGCTCTAAAAGTTCTTGTAATTGGCTTTGGAGTTCTTTCATTTCGATGGGTGTGAGTCTATATGGAGCACAAGCTATTGGTGCGGCTCCTGGTACAAGATCTATTTGAAATTCAACGGATCAGTGTGGAGGTAGTCCCGATAATTCTTTCGAAAATACATCGGGAAATTCTTTTGCGACGGGAGCATCATTGATGTTCTTTTCTTCGGTTTGTACTTTCTCGACATGTGCTAAAACAGCATAGCAACCTTTTCTTATTAGCTTTTGCGCCTTCAAATTACTAATAAGATTTAGCTTCGCGTTGCTCTTTTCTCCGTACACCATTAAGGGTTTTCCTTTTTCCCGTACAATGCGAATTGCATTTTTGTAACATACGATCTCTGCTCTCTCCTTTTTCAACCAGTCGATGTCAATTATCACATCAAAATTTCCTAACTCTACTGGTATCAAATCAATCTTAAATGTTTCGCTAACCAGTTTAATTTCTCGATTTCGACATATATTATCTGCTGTAATTAATTTACCGTTTGCTAATTCGAGTAAAAATTTATTATCCAAAGGCGTTAGTGGAAAACTTAATTTAGCACAAAAATCTCTACTCATATAGCTTCTATCCGCACTCGAATCAAATAAAACATAAGCAGATGTATTATCAATAAGAAACGTACCCGTAACAAGCTCCGGGTCTTCCTGCACTTCTACCGCATTAACATTGAAAACTCTTCCGCGACCTTGCCCATTAGTATTCCCTTGGTTTGGTCAATTTCTAATAATGTGGCCCGGTTTTTTACATTTATAACAAACTACGTCGGCATTATTTGTTCCGACATTATTTGTTTCTTTATTTTTGTTGTTCTTTGGTCCGTAAACTTCACATTTTACCGCGCCATGACCACTTCTCTTACACTTGGTGCAAAATGTTGTGCAGAACACATTCGGATGGTACTCTACACACCTAAAGCATGGTTGTTTCTGTTGTTTGTTGTTATTGAAATGGTTGTTGTTACGATTGTTATTATTTTTGGGATGGTTGTTGTTGTGTTTGTTGTTGCGAAATTTGGTGCGATTGAAGTTGTGATTGCTGTGTTGATTGTTAAAATTGTGACCTTTGTCACTGGTTTCTTCCCACTTTCTCTTGATTTGTTTCGTGTTGGCTTCTTTGGCCACCTGCTCTTTAATTCTTTCCTCAATCTGATTTATGAGTTTATGAGCCATTCGACTCGCCTTTGGTATGGAGGCGGGCTCGTGTGAACTTATATCTTCTTGGATCCTTTCCGGTAACCCTTTTACAAATGCGTCGATTTTCTCCTCTTCATCTTTGAACGCTCTTGGGTACAATAAACACAACTCCGTGAATCGTCGTTCGTATGTGGTAATATCAAATCCTTGTGTTCGTAATCCCTTAAGCTCTACTTTGAGCTTATTGACCTCGTTTCTGGGACGATACTGCTCAGTCATCAGATGTTTGAATGCTGACCACGGTAGTGCGTACGCAGCATCTTGTCCCACTTGCTCTAGATAGGTATTCCACCATGTTAACGCAGTACCTGTGAAGGTATTCGTAGCGTACTTTACTTTGTCTTTTTCAGTACACTTACTTATAGAAAACACCGATTCAACCTTTTCGGTCCACCATTTCAATCCGATTGGACCCTCGGTTTCATCGAATTCCAGAGGTTTACAGGCAATGAATTCTTTGTAGGAGCATCCTACACGATTTCTTGTGGCGTTATTTTCATTTCTAGATTCAGAGTTATTGTTGTTGTTTTGCATTGCATCCTGTACTGTGGCTATGTTTGCTGCAAGGAAAACACGGAAGTATTCCTCGCTCATGTTCAAATTCTGACGAGTCGTCGGTGCCATTTCCTTCAAAAATAGCCCAAAAGAATTAAGTTAACCATATTGAATATTAAGAGTAGTCAATAGTATTTCGTAGCATAATATGAACTTATTTATAAAAGCTTTTTCTTCATATTAGCATTTTATAGTTTTAATTCGGGTAGTACCTACCCGTTAAGTTCATAGTTAGTAGCTAATATACAATTCAACTACTACAATTCTATATGAAAAACTGATTATAATAATATTTCGCGTTCAAACTTTTATACAATATTTTACAAACTTACAATACCGCTATTATACATATAGCATGAAATATAGCACACAATAACTTTAATACAAGGCAGTTGTGACAACAATCCTAGTTAATACGCAAGTCGTTCAGCAAAGACAATAAAAACACGTAATTCATAAGTCCAGAAACAAGTCATACATTCTGGTTTTACTAAGACTACTTCCCATCCTTGGTCTTGTGGAACATAACCGTTGTGGCCGTTGACAAGACAACATGTTGTAACATCGTCAAAGGGACGAGGGTTTCATAATGCCCAACAGCCCCGTAATAATTTAAAAACATTGTTTCTCACCCCAACTACTGAATCCGTCACTTGTGGGAAAGTTTTATTTAAAAGTTGTAATCCGATGTTCTTTTTCTCACTTTGGTGAGAAGCGAACATCACTAACCCGTATGCATAACATGCTTCTTTGTGTTGCATGTTAGAAGTTCTTTCTAACTCACGAAGTCCTACGTTGGGATATGTTGAGTCAAAATAGGTTCTTAACCCGTAGCGTAAAATTGCATTTGGGTTCCCCGCATTTAGTGCTTTAAAGAAAACACGACGTAACTTACGGTGTCCCCAATGTGATATACCCCATCTTTCAAATGAAAGCCTTTTATAAACTAAGGCATGCCTGGAACGTTCTTCAAATGTTCTACAAACTAACTTTGCCGTAAATAATTGTGCCGACGAATTCTGACCGAATTTAGACAAGATTTCATCAATCATGTCCCCGGGTAGGTCATCTAAAATTTTTGGTTGTCTATCCTTAATGTCCATTGTGTTTTTGTACTATAAAACAGACGAAAATTAGATTCGTAAAAGATAATTATCAAATAATACAAGCAATTTTTACATACAACATGAAAGTACAAGCACACTTTTATTACATATATTACACCGCATGATTACAACTCTTTATTCCGACTCAGTCATTTCTTCCTCTTCGGACTTGGTTCGTTTCGCTAATTTCCTAGAGATATATGGTGCTCCCCTAATACGAGCCGTTCTTTTCTCAAATGGTCTAGAAAAACCTAGTGGCTTAGATATTCCCGGGTTATAGTGAAAGTTTAAGAAATACGGGTGTTGACGGTATTTTCCATCGGGACATTTCATGTTAACATAGAGGTCATCGGGGTTGGACTCAGGTTTTTCTATTTTTATGCCTTTTCCCTTATTGTTTTCTTTTGCTTTTTCAAATTGGGTCGAGGTAATTTCTATAACATCATCGGAATCCTCATCGGGATCCGATTCATCAGAAAACTGGTAATTTTCCCAATATTTTGCTTCCATGGTGGAAACACCATTAACCATTTTTAACTTTGGTCCATTGGTTGAGGATTTTCTTTTATTTAACCATTTTTCTGTAGTTATTAATATTTCTTCCTCCGGAACCTCTTCTTCTTCTTCTGGTTCCTCCTCTTCCGGTTCCTCTTCTTCCGGTTCCTCCTCTTCCGCTTCCTCCTCGGGAATTTGTGAATCTTCCCAAAATATATTTGACTCTTCATTATTATTAGGTGAGTCGATGGGATTTGTATTAGAGGTAGACATCTATCACACAATATCAAACACGTTAAGAGATTAATATATCACATAATATTTACATGTTAATAATATATAGTTTCCAACAAAAAGTGTTAAGCAATCGTTTTTGAAGAAAACACGGTCGAAGTCCAGACTCACTAATGCATCCTAACAAACTCGGTAAGACACACTAATGCAAATTTCTGGTTCTCTAAGACCAACGCTCGGATACCAACTGAAATGTCCCTTTCATATCGATTATAAACGTTCCATATTAATTGATTTCGTTGCGAGGTTTTGACCTCTATATGAGACGTTTTTCAAAGACTGCATTCGATTTTAAAACAAACCATAACCTTTATTTTATCGATAAAGGTTTAAAAATATTACGACGATGATCAAATAATGATAATCTAAAATATAGCGTTTTCACACGATTATTACATAATGGTTTACAATAATATTACACATCAATTTAAGTCTTCGAATGCAGTTTTTAAACAATATTATACAAGCATGCTGACTCCAACTCTTGTCCATAAATTAGCATACAATAGCGGAAGCTCTTAATAATCACCTAAGAATAAACATGCTTTAAACGTCAACAAAAATGTTGGTGAGTTATAGGTTTAACCTATATATTTATCAAATCGTAATAATAGACCACAAGATTTCATTTCTCATAAATACACATCTCGTATCAGGCATTTCGCAAACTGCATAGAGATAAAAATCATTCATATGGTGAAAACCTTGTAACCGACCTTAACAAGATGCATATAGAATATCCCCTATCATTCCGGGACTCCCTTCGGACATGATAAATTCGAAGTACTAAAGCATCCGGTACTTTGGTTGGGGTTTGTTGAGCCCAATAGATCTATCTTTAGGATTCGCGTCAATTAGGGTGTCTGTTCCCCAATTCTTAGATTACCAGATTAAAAAGGGGCATATTCGGTTTAATAATTCAACCATAGAATGTAGTTTCACGTACTTGTGTCTATTTTGTAAAACATTTATAAAACTGCATGTATTCTCATCCCAAAAATATTAGATTTAAAAAGTTGGACTATAACTCACTTTCACAGATTTTTACTTCGTCGAAAAGTAAGACTTGGCCACGGGTTGATTCACGAACCTATAACAAATGTGTACATATATATCAAAGTATGATTGAAATATATTCACAACATTTTTTATTACGTTTTTATGATTTAAGTTTGTTAAGTTAGCAGTCCTCTTTAGTAACCTACAACTAGTTGTCCACAGTTAGATGTACAGAAATAAATCAATATATATTATCTTGAATCAATCCACGACCCAGTGTATACACGTCTTAGGCTAGATCACAACTCAAAGTATATATATTTTTGGAATCAACCTCAACCCTGTATAGCGAACTCGAACATTACAGCATATAGAGTATCTATGGTTGTTCCAAATAATATATATATATATATGGGTCGATATGATATGTCAAAACATTGTATACGTGTCTATGGTATCCCAAGATTACATAATATATGTTAGAATATATGTATAATACAATATAAGTTAGCTAGGATATGATTAGTGTAGATTTGTTATAAAATTTTCGTAGCTACAACAAGTAAAATTTTCCAATTTTGTTTTACCCATAATTTCTTCGTTTTAAATCCGTTTTGAGTGATTCAAGTTGCTATGGTTTCATAATGAACTTTAATTTATGAAACTAAACAGAAAAAGTATAAGTTTATAGTCGGAAATACAAGTTACAAGTCATTTACTAAAGAGGTATTCATTTCTGTCGAAAGAACGACATCTTGATGACCATTTTGAAAAACATACTTCCACTTTGTGTTTAACCATGATTTTTGGATATAGTATCATGTTCATATGTAATATCATTTTTCCAGAAAATAAACTTCCAATTCAAATATTAAGATAGTTTTTATTTTTCTAACCCAAAACAGCCTCCGGTTTCACTACGACTGCGTATGTCCGGTTTTACGGTGTTCTTCGTGTTTCCGGGTTTTAAATCATTAAGTTAGCATATCATATAGATATAGAACATGTGTTTAGTTGATTTTAAAAGTCAAGTTAGAAGGATTAACTTTGTTTGCGAACAAGTTTAGAATTAACTAAACTATGTTCTAGTGATTACATGTTCAAATCTTCGAATAAGATAGTTTTATATATATGAATCGGATGATGTTATGAACATCATTACTATCTCAAGTTTAGTAGGTAAACCTACTGGAAGTGACAAAAATTGATCTAGCTTCAAAGAATTCTTGGATGGCATGAAAGTTCTTGAAGTAGAATCATGACACGAAAACAAGTTCAAGTAAGATTTTTACTCGAATTAAGATAGTTTATAGTTATAGAAATTGAATCAACGTTTGAATATGAGTATTAAATTGAATTAGAAAGATAACCTACTATAAGTAACAAAGGTTTCTTGATCTTAGATGATTACTTGGAATGGATTAGAAAGCTTGGTAGTAGACTTGCAAACTTGAAAGTATTCTTGATTTTATGAAACTAGAACTAATAGAATTTATGAAGAACACTTAGAACTTGAAGATAGAACTTGAGAGAGATTAATTAGATGAAGAAAATTGAAGAATTAAAGTGTTTATATGTGTTTTTGGTCGTTGGTATATGGATTAGATATAAAGGATGTGTAAGTTTGTTTTCTTGTAAATAATTCATGAATGATTTATAATACTTTTGTAATTTTGTGAGATATTTCATGCTAGTTGCCAAATGATGGTTTCCACATGTTTGATGACTCATTAAGGGCTGCTAAGAGCTGATCATTGAATGTATATACTAATAGTATATACGTCTAGGAGTTGGGTATTGTACGAGTACGAATACGGTTGTATACGAGTAGAATTGTTGATGAAAATGAATGGAAATGTAAATGTAAGCATTTTTGTTAAGTAGAAGTACTTTGATATATGTCATGAAGTCTTTCAAAAGTGTATTAATATATCTTAATACACTACATGTATATACATTTAACTGAGTCGTTAAGTCATCGTTAGTCGTTATATGTAAGTGTTGTTTCGGAACCTTTAAGTTAACGATCTTGTTAAATGTAATTGATCCATTGTTATTACACTTAAATGAGATGTTAAATTGTTATGTTAACATGTTAACATGGTGTATTAATATATCTTAATATCATATATATATGTGTAAAATACTATTACAACGATAATCGTTATATATATCGTTTCGAGTTTCTTAACTTAGTAATCTCTTTTTTTTTATGTATATAACTCATTGTTAATATACCTAGTGAGATACTTACTTATCATAATATCATGTTAACTATATATATATATATATATATATATATATATATATATATATATATATATATATATATATATATATAGTTTTTACAAGTTTTAACGTTCGTGAATCGCCGGTCAACTCGGGTGGTCAATTGTCTACATGGAACTCATTTCAAATAATCAAGTCTTAACAAGTTTGATTGCTTAACATATTGGAAACATTTAATCATGTAAGTATAATTTTCATTTAATATATAATCATGGAAAACTTCGGGTCACTACACTTCGCCATTGGGGTTATATAATCCACATCACAAGCACATGTGATAACATACACACGAAGTGTGCACCTCGCCAAAGGTGGTCAACCAAAACGCACAACCATGCCAATTGGACCTATACACAAGTCCATCAAATCCACCTATATGTGAAGTGAGCTCTATAGCCGAGAATCACTTCACTCGACCCGCACCCATCCTATACATACATATGCACATAGCATATTAACACTCACCTTGTCGTCTTGATGAATGCTACCGAAATCCGTAACTCACCGATGGAATGTACCTATTCCAAAATCACAATACAAGTAACACACTTAGAGTGGATTTACAAACCAACTCAAAACGACAGTGCAATTTCGACCAATTGCACTTCCAAGCACAAAACGCGCCCAAACTAACCAATAATCACTAACACAAGTAAAAATGGTCCTAATATGCCAATTAAACCCAAACACAAGTGTTAAACACTTATCATTCTCAAAATCACCCATAAACCCTAATTTTGACTCAATTCGAAATTAGTCTTTCAAATACACTAAAATGGGTTCCAACACTTCCATAATCACCAAACCTAGTGATTAAACCCAATTCCAAGTCCTAAATCATGGCCAAGTCAATTTCCAACCCAAAACCCACCAACAATAACAATAAACCCGATTACTAGCAACATTAAACTCACTTCATGAGTTTAAATGGGTTTCTCAACAATTTAAGTTCAAACCCTAACTTTGAATATCATATCAAACATTGAAATTCGGAGTTAGAACTTACCACAACAACCAAAACGTAGCTAGGAACGTGGTGAACAACTTTAACACTCGAGCTTTTGATCAATTCAAGCTTCTTCTTCTCCAAAACCACTTCTCTCTCTGGAACTCTCCCTCTCTCTCTAAGATAGTTGAGAGTGTTTGTGGATGTGAAAAGTCATCCAAAATTAGATCCTAACCAGCGGATAAGCTCTCAGATCCGTCCTTAAATGAAAAGACCAAAAAGCCCCTCATTAAACTCTAATTAAAACAAAACAGAAAAACTGTCCCAGGTGGGGTGCGCGGCGCGCACCCTTGACCTTGCGCGGCGCGCGCAGATGTCAGAACAGCCTGCCAGTTTAATAATTCGTTCCACGCTTTACCCACTTAAGTACACCATAAATACTCTATGTACAATCAATATTAGGGTCTTACAGTTTCCCCCAGGGATCACAGTACCATCGGAATGATGTTGTGGCCCAGGGAGTCTAGGGCTGGGTGGAGCTGGAATCTCCTCGGGATCCTCGTCTCTGTCTGAGATGTCCATTAGGTCAACCGTATTTCTACCATCTCCGGAAGACGAATCGCCAGAGTCGTCGGAGGGTAGCGGTGAGTCAGCAACAATAGTAGGCGAGGTAGCAGATGTATCTGAGTCACTCTCGAAGTCAAAGGTCATGGGCGGCATGTCCGACATCTAAACAAGGAAAAATAACCTTTTCCATGTCAGTAAGACATATAGCAAGCACGTAATCAGGCACTACAGCATCCTAGCAGTACATGGCAATAGTAACAGTATCAAACAGAAGTAACATGCAATCAAAAATAGATAGTAGCATGCAGTAACGAGAATAAGCAATAGCATACAGCAAGTTCACATAGCAGTAAAAGCAAGCAGTAGCATGCAACAGTTCCGCAGAAACAAGTAAACGAGCAAGTTGTAGATTAGTCCTATTAGTGAATCCTACTCGACTCGGTCAAGACACACTAATGCAACCTAATTCCCTACAACCAACACTCTGATACCAAATGTGACGCCCCGTACAAAACCATCGTGTACGGATCATCAACAACGGGATCATTACGAGGTCAAACACTATATGCTGTTAAAAATCCAGATTTTGCATTCATGAAAAGATAACGTTTTACAAAAGATACCGTGCTTCTACGAATAGAAAGCATAAACATAAGTACGTGACTCAAAGGTCATTACAAAGCCATTATTCAGAAATAACATAAGTTGTGAATGCAAGATAAAAGTTCCATGATTGAGACATCTCTAAACAATGCAGCGGAAATCTAACACAACAGTCTATTATAGCGGAAGCAATAAGCGTCTTAGTTACCTGAGAATAAAACATGCTAAAAAGTCAACACGAATGTTGGTGAGCTATAGTTTGTTTGTAATCAGTAATATAATGTAAACCACGAGATTTCGTATTCAAAACAGTATGAAAAGTATATGCTTATCCGTGGGCACCCGGTAACTAACTTAACGTAAAGTAAATATCACCCCCTAAAAGTACACTTGGCGAGTGCGTATGTTCTCGAAGTATTAAACACCCGTTAAATGCTAGCGCGACTAGCCCGAGTGGGGATGTCAAACCCTATGGATCCATATCTAAGATTCGCGTCTACCGATTCAAAAACTAATAGTTAAACGCTACCGTGCTAAGGGGAATGTTTATGCCGTTATATAACCCACACATATATAAAGTTTAAGTACTCGTGTCAAGTAAGTAAAACATAAAAAGTGCATGTATTCTCAGTACTAAAAATAGTAAAGTAAAAAGAGAAGCTATAACTCACAGTGATAAATGCGGTAAAAGCCGGTACGGAAAGTATGCAAGTAGTAAGTCGGTCTGAAAGGTCCTCAACCTAAGTCAAAGGTCACTAGGTCAATATATTGTCCCCAAAAGTTTAAAAGTGAATAAATTAAGTCTTAAGTATCATCATCATCATCATCATCATCATCATCATCATCATCATCATCATCATCATTCGTAAAAGCTAAAGTAAGTTTTCAACAAGAATAGAGATCGAAACAAAAGGCTGACTTCGGACAGCTTCTACGACCTCTATACAAAACGAAAAGAAGCGTGGTCAGTGGCCAAGGCTCCGTATGTGAGTCCTATAACTGCTATACAATTTTCAGATCCTAACTCGATGTCGTTTGACCGTGGCGACGGTTCAAACGCGAGTAGGTCAGAATTTTAAGCACGTCGTTACAAAGGCGTAGTGACTTTCGGAAGGCTATAAATCCTAAACCGTATACCGGATTTAGGCGAGTCTTGAACGAAAAGTCATCTAATCAAACCGAAATATCTGAAAATCAGTTTTCCAGAACTCCTAGAAGTCTGATCAAACCCCAAATAACAGCAAACAATTGCTCCGGTGGGTTTCTTGGTGCTTGATGCTCATCACGGTTCTCATCCTTGATGCGTGTAAGCTTCAAGTGTACAACTCTTTGATGTTTTAGCATCACTTTGATCAAGTTTCAACCATCAACACACAACTAAGAGTAAAAGCTAACATTCTACAAGTTTTGAACATCAAGGTTGTCTCTTTATTGCATAAACACAATAAAGCTTCAACATTTGTCATTTTGACACAAGTTTATGCATTTTCATCATATGAGATGATGAAGACTTGATTTTTATCACTATAAAAATCATAAAAAGATTCCAAGTAAATGAGATCTACAATAATAACTTAGATCTCAAATATTAAGAAACCCTAAGCTAGAAAGCTTGGATCTTTACAAGATTAATGAGACCATAAGCTAGAAAGCTAAGATCTAGTAAAAGTAATGAGACCATAAGCTACAAAGCTTAGATCTTAAACAAAATAATGAAATCCTAGGCTAAAAAGCTTGGATCTTTAATTTTCTTGAAGATCCTTAAAGCAAAAGGCTAGATCTACAAGTTACATGAAGATCATAAACACAAGTTTTGATCTTTTAACAAAAATAAAGTGATCTTAAGCTATAAAGCTTAGATCCATCAAAATAATGAAGATTCAAAGCTAGAAAGCTTGAATCTTTCATGTTCTTGAAGGATTCAAATCAAAGTTTGAAGCTTCAAGATATAACAAGATCAAGAAGCTAAAAAGCTTGATCCTTTAGTGATGATGATGATGATGTCGAAAATAAGAAGAAAAGAAGAAGAAGAAGAAGAAAATTTGAAACTTACACTTTTTAGAGTGAGAAATACTAGAGAGAAAATTAGAGAGTAAATGTGTGTAAAATGTGAATGATATCAAGTGTGAAATGAAAGGAAATAGCTTGGTATTTATAGTGGTGGTGAGGGGTGGTGGCAGTGGGTTTTGGGGGGGACAAGGGGGACACCCTTTTGCTTTTTGGTTAGTGGTGGTCTAAAGGTGGTGCTTATTGTTAGGATCCCATGCAATATTTGTGATAATGGTGAACAAAAATGCTAGTATGTTGGCTTAACTTAGTGGGTTTTTGTCTTACATTTATATGGGTCATAAACTTATTAAAGTTGAGCTAATTAAATAGTATATTAGCTAGAGTAGGGTGGGTTTGAGTCCAACAAGGTAGAAAGTCCAACAAGACTAACTAATGTGCATTAGTAAATTACTAAACGTAATTAAGCATCCAAAAACCAAGTAATTGTTATTAGAAAATAACAATTAGTATTACGTAGTGATAATATTCCAATTACGACAAAAGTTAAACGTGTACCAAGATATATAGCTCGTTCTAAACGTCGAGTGACACTAACGGTCATAAAAGCATTCGAGGGTCAAGTTAAGTAACCAAGTACTTAACAGCACGTTCTAAAATATAAACGAAAGTAATCAACATGAAATAAGATCCCAGAATGTAATCTAGCACGGTACGCACATATACGCAGTTTCGTGAAAGTAACAAGCACAAATATAAGTCGAAAAAGTCGGGTCGTTACAACATATCACAAAAGCTTAGTGGATAATCGGTAAGTACCTAGCAACTAACACGTATACCACCTACATTCACTTTTCCCTTTCCCCACTTATATGTTTGACACAACTCATGGTTTGGGAACATGACACTCGCGTGTACGTGTTGCCAAACCTAGGCTCGGATACCAAGTTGTAACACCGTTCTTTTTTTTTTTTTTTAAATCACAGCGGAAGTATTTAAAACATATAACATTTATATATTACAATACAACTGGTGTTACTTTTCAAAACAGTTATACATAGTTATATTAAACATCAGAGTTCTTCAGTGTGTCAAACATAACCCAAGCACGGCTAGTTTCTCCCGTCCCTAGCATGTAAAACAATATAACCTGCAGGGGAGAAAATGTGGGGGATTAGCACAACGCTAAGTGAATGAGATATCCCAACAGATACTACTTTCAAGTACCAAGCCTAGCTTTTAGGAATCATGCATCAGTCATGAGCATGTGGATATAGTGTTACACAGGTATCCTATAATATAACACTACACATCTGTAACATATAGAGCTAGGCAGACAATCAACTAATAGAGCAGCAATAGCATCAACAAGCTATTCACTAAAGGCATCAACGGCACTACCCTAACATAGCCTTACATAGCTATACAATAAGGGTATCAATAGCTCTACACAGCTATTCACTAAGTATCAATAGCTCTACACAGCTATTCACTCTCATAGCACTAACGGCTATACATAGCACTAACGGCTATAAATACAAGAGGATCATTGACCTTGCCAGGTCTACAACTGCTAGCTGATCAAGCTAGAGCTGTACCGATAGCCCTCGTTATTGTCACACAGTATACCTCTCCTGACGTTTACATACGTCAATTGCAATATACTGCCATTACAATAACCAATGAGCCCAACCCTTCTATACATGGTTGACCTCTTCTGTCCCTTCTATACACGGACAGTTCTCACATGTGCACATAAACCACCTACAACCTTATGTTAGGTAACATCACTAATAATCACAGGGTACCCTAATCATGCATGCTATAGATTCAATCTAATCGGGCAACCTGATAACAGCAGTATCACCTACTATTTATAGTTACAACAGTAATCAACATGCATATATAGATTATCATAATATTTAATAGCATAACAGCGGGTAGTAACTACACTTGTTACTAAATACCAATATCTAAAAGGATAGTCCCACTCACCGATTACCAGCAAGAACTCAGTGGTCTAATGTTACTGAGTCTTCTCCGTTCCTTTATCACCTGAGAACATCATATATTGAGTTAGTATACTTTTCCACTCAATGATAATCATCAATTCATACTATAAACCACATCATATAACTCTACATTCATTATTTGACAAGGCTACATAAGTGTCTATACGAAAATAACTCTTATACGCGTGTAAAACGAAGCATACAAGCTATCACAACCTTTTGACCCCAAATAAAATCTGAATTATTATTTTAAAACCTTACCATTTACGTTTCCAACGATATTTGATTCATCAAAAAAGGAGTTACGGTTTGCAAGTTACAGCCAAAACAAGTTTCCCAAAAAGCTGACAGACTGCAACTGCCCGGTTGCACCCTGCAACCGTCCGGTTGCACCCAAAATGGCCCGAATACACCCGTAACTGTACGGATGTATCCTGCAACCGTACGGGAGCTGTTCATCAGTACCAGGTCACTGTTTTCGTCATTTTGAGCCCCAATCTCGTTTTTGCACTATTTTGACACTACAAATCACTTAGAGACCATACATAACTCATATACAAACGTTTACTAACATCAATTTGACACAAACAACACTTTTAGATCAAGATTTGATCAAAAGCCCATTTGATATAAAACTTTGATAAAACCCAAATTAAACATAGATTAAAGCACGAATTTGACATGTAAAATACCTTGTAATGATCACGAAATCACTGTTAACAAATACCCCAAATCGATTTAACACAAAAACGAGATTCAAAGATTAGGGTTTATGAGGATTTGAGAGTGTTTGTGCAAGTGTTTTGAGTTTCCAAAAGGGAACAAGGAAAGAGCACGGGTTTTTAACCCGACAAGGGTTTCTTCATTTTGAAGAATCCTATTCCGTGATACACACGGGTATTTACCAGTTATCTGAAATACAAAACACCTCATTAAGTGGTCCAAACGAGGTCCAATTTAAATAAAAAAACATGTTCTGTTACCCTTGTCACGAACTGGTCTCAACTATATAAATAAATAATTATAAACACGTAATTATTAAAATAACATATAATTATTAAAATCAATAATATTAACACACACAGTGTAAAATGGTCATTTCCTGCTAGGCCCAGTCTGAGGGTGTTACAATTTATCACTACCACAATCCCACACCGCAACTCGAATCTCATCATCCGAAACAATTCTCTGAATTTGTTCTATATCTGTATTCGTTAACATAGATTCCGCTTGAAAGTTAGGCATTGGCCCAACCGAAGTATTGCTAGCAAATTTTATCCGATAAAATTCCTTGAAAGCGTTTTTAATAATTCTCGGATCCGTGACCCAAACACCATTTAAAGACAAGCCTTGGATCATTTATTTACTCCGCCGTTGTTTCAACATTCAATGAAAAAATTTTGTGTTTTCGTCTCCTTCAACATTCCACTTAATCTTTGATTTTTGTATAACATCATTTTCTTCCAAAGTATTGATATTGGTCAGTTCTTGTATCAAGCTTAGCCTTTCATTTCGGTCCTCTAGTGATGCAACATCAGCATCTATTTTTCTTTTCAATGACACCCACTTTCTCTTGGATTATACTAGCTCGAGATTTCATATCAGCTTTTTTCTTAGACACCCATTCTTTAATACACCTTTTTAAAATTTTTAGCTTATCATTAAACATCACAGTCTCCTTATAAGGTGATGAATCCTATAGCGAATTAATACACTCATCGAACCCATCCATCATAACCCACGAATGATAAAACTTAAAAGGGATAGGGCCAAAGTCCATTCAATTATCATGTAACATTATAGGGAAATGATGTTGCGAGCCGAAAAAATCGTCATTGACGGCGCCGTCTACTTAGGTCCCGTTATGTGGTCATAAGTCTTTAAAACAACGTTTGACCAAAAAAATGTCGCATTCATTTCAAATGTGAAGATTGTTTCAAAGTTTACAAGATTAGTTCAACCATAAGTTACGTTACAACATTATAAGTACAAGTGAAACCTATGCGACACAATTTAAAAGTAGCCAAAAGACGCTCCATGTATGCATATATACTCGACATCCAAAGCAAGTATCAAAATAATGAGCGGAAGCATGTATCACAAAATGTTCAAGGACCTGAGAAAAACATAGAAATCTGTCAACGAAAACGTTGGTGAAATCATAGGTTTAAGTAAGTAAGTAAGTAAGTACAAATGAACCACAAGATTTGTATCATTGAATAATAGTAAACCATTCTAAAATTTGGTATCACGAGCACCCAATTATCAAGGCTTAACTTTCCATCCATAGAACCCCATCACAATAGTGTTAGAACATACACTGTTTCTCGAAAATATATTTCACCCGAATAACGGTAGCGAACCGTCCGAATGAGGGTTTGTCAAACCCATATGGCCATACAACATAAGTTCTCGCTTACACCCGGCAAGTGTAACTAATGATAATCGAATTGAGGATTTTTGTTCTAACTCGTATGTAGAATGTTTGTTTTTGTACTTGTGTTCACTTTGTAAAATGAAAAGTTTATGTTTTCTCATCCTAAATGCAAGTTTAAAAGAGTAAAGGTGGGACTATGATCTCACCTTGAGTGCACGAGTGAATAAAGTACTTCACAAGATAACGTGTGCAAGAACGAATGCTAGTCTTGACCTAAACAAATAGGTTGTATCAATAACGGTAAACACGGTTGGTCAAAGATGTTCAATTAGTCCTATGGCTCGTTACGACTCGATTATATAGCATGTGAATCAAATTGTCAAGTTCCATGCAAGATACAAGTATAAAAGCATGTTAGAACGATTGCACAAACATTTGGTTAAGTTTGATTAAAAGTCAACTTTGGTCGGGTCAAAGTCAATGAAAAAGTCAACACGTTCGGGTCGGGTCTCGAACTATTTTTCTGAGGTTTTTAATCATATATAAGCATGTTAGAACAAGTTACATGTGAATCGGAGGTCCATAGCATAGCAAACATTTTTCGTAAAAGTGTCAAGGTGGACAGATTCTGAACACGCCTATTGTCGCGTCGCGACATAGGATGGCCGCGGCGTGGCAATCAACGTGAGCTGGTGCCTGGTCAGTTTCAATTGTCCAAGTCCCAAACCAAATTTCATTTAAACACAAAACACAAAACGTAAACTCTTACGGCACGTATCTTATATCGTTGGAAAGGTAATTTGACAAGGAACACAACTAAACACGTTTCATCAATCAAAAACATCATTTGCAATAATCGAATTTCCAAATTAAATGATCAATTAATGCTCATCATTAATGCTTCAATTTCATAAATGCACAATTATGATTCGGGAATTAAATGCACACATATGATACGCCGTTTCGTAGATAATTACGCATACAATGCAACTAAACACTTACAAACAACATTGCAAAGCATTCAGTGCATCCAAAAAAATTCATTTTACTTCTATCAAACCCTAACTCAATATCACAAAATCAATAATCATGTTAATGAAGCATTCTTGATCAACCTACACATCAAATTGAAGCTAGTGATGCTAGTAATACATTTAATACATACACTTCTAACATCTAACAACATTTAGTCATCCAAAACTCAAGATTAAACACACCCATGTGACAAGTTCATGCTAGTTACGCAAAACAACGAAATCGAACATACAAATCATATATTCATGTTAGACTTAAGCCATAGACACTAATTAACACTTTTGTAAGTTAAAAACATCAAGAACAAAGAATCTAGTGATTTTAGAAAGTTACCCAAACTTGATGAAATCGGTATGGAATCGAAGAGGAAGTTGCAAGGATTCCAAATATGTAATTTGTTTTGCAAAACACTTGCTAGATTGGATTTAGATGATGATTCTTTGTTTGAAAGTTGAGAGAAAAGTTGAAGTAGTAAAAGAGAGAAAGAGGAGAAATGAATGGAGGAGAAGGCTTGTTGACTAGTTGACCTAGTCAAG
Organism: Rutidosis leptorrhynchoides; assembly: GCF_046630445.1. NCBI lineage: Eukaryota > Viridiplantae > Streptophyta > Magnoliopsida > Asterales > Asteraceae > Rutidosis > Rutidosis leptorrhynchoides. The sequence continues at coordinate 459,046,814 of NC_092334.1, forward strand.
TCTTTTGCCTCTTGGCAAGTTTAGTCCCTCAAGTTCAACAGCGGGTGCGTGAATTACCTAAACGAGATATTTTAAAACGGGTATTAACGGAAGATGTTATAATATACAACGGACTTTAAAATAGTTAAACGGAAAGTAAACGGAAAAAGGCGGGATGTTACAAATGATCCGAGTGCTCTCTATTTAGAGCTACAAGTTTATGTTCCACCATATTGACCGCTGCATTTAACGAGACAAAGATTCTATCAATTCTACTCATCTTAGTCGCTGATTTGTTCATCCAAGTGAACCTTCGACCGTTTAACGAAATTTGCTCTAATCCGGCATTCCCAATAAAATTATTAAACACTCGAGCTTCTTCCCTATCAAAATTAGATCCAAAACTTTCATTTTCATTTCTAACCTCATTCATGTCCCCGAATATAATGTAATCCCCTACATTAATATTCATAAATTGAAGTAACCTTTCCCATAAATTAGCTTTAGCCGCCGAATTTTGAGGACCGTAAACATTAACCATGTAACATTCAACGTTAGTAGATACCCATGTACCTTTAACAATCACATAATTAGCATCGCATCATACTCTACTTTTAACAAAAAAAATTCGGATCCCAAATCGATATTATTCCACCGGACATACCTCTAGATAACGAGCATGCATAATCGAACGAATAATTTCCCCACATCATTTTTAAACGAAACAACTCCAACCATGCCATTTTCGCTTCTTGTACACCTAAGAAATGTATATTATTAGCATAACACATTTCTTTCACCCACACCCTTTTTTTCGTTTTTTACACCCTCGAATATTTACGGATAGTAATCTCATTGGAAAAACATTTCAATCCCCACTGAACCTACTAGCTGCGAGTACAATTCACGAGCCTTATCCGCTGCAATACCAATTTTTGCCCCTTTTTCAACAAATATCTCAGCTTCCTTATTTACCCAACTTTGATGAGTATATTTTGCCCCTGGAAATGAGTTTGCACATGTTCCTTTTTCTCTTCATTGTTACCCCCTTATGTTCATGATTAACATATCGTTATTATCGACCTTGTGCAACTCTTCTACCCCCTTTCCAAAAACGGTTTCGTCTATTGATGATTCATACACATCAGTAGGAGACGATGAAACTTCATCATCAAACCCCTCCTTTTCCTCTTCCAATTTTATCGTCCACGATCCAACTTCACGTCAAATACATCATATGTAACTCCATTGATCTCAACATTAACCATTTCGTTAATAAAACTCATCAGTCTCGTAGCTATACAAACACGCCCAAGACTCATCACATTACAACTTTCCTTGTCGAAGAATATGAATCTTCCAAACAATTCTGACACCCTTTTGAATGCACTCGACTTCCATGCACATAACGGCATACCGAAAATCTCCACCCACGTTAACCTTTCATCCATAACAAAGTTTATAACAATCGGTCTTGCGAATGAGTATAACGACCTTAACGTAGTATTTACTTTGAAAGCGGCACAAGCATCAACCGAATCAAATATACACCAAATCCATAAACCGCCTACATATTGAATCGTAACGTCATCAAACCCCTCTTCTTTAAGGACCGTACGAATACTTGTCACCGTATGCACATCCTTTAGCTTAACTAATATCGACTCCATTGGATTCGATATCTGAACTAAATCTTGTTCCGCAAGCACTACATTTTAGTGGGTACGTGAACCCTTCCAACAACCTTTGGTTTGACTGGATCCGATACACTTTTGCATAAGTACCGTAACTGTCATTCCTGTTTCTCCCTTTGTGATAATTGCTCGAACCGTCATTCGATGATTGATCCTTGTTACCTTGTTCCTTAGGATCATTATGGGTGTATTGATGTGCCTGTCTAAAAGGTTTCGACTTATTAGGGTGTTTCCCACTTTGAAACCTAGAAACAGTTGCGAATAATTTCACGTTGTCAACCTTAATCGTAGACAGGAGCCTAGCAAAAGTAATTGAATCCTTAACTTCTGCAAATCGTACGAAACCAAATCGTGTACCAAGCTTTGATTTCTTGTATGCCACATATGAATCAACGATGACGCCATATGATTGACATAATGACCATAATCCCTTACGGTCCATCCTCTCCGGCAAGTTAGTTATATAAAACGAGATCTGATCTTTCGGATCCCTAGACGATTCCGCATGAGGGTTAGGGATCGACTTCATGTTACCATTGCGTACCTTATAAGGGGCGGAACTTGAGAAAACCTTCTGGGAGGGCCAAAATAGTAAAAAGACACGATAAAATTCATTACAAGTGCGCTTGATTAGTTTTAAGCGTTTACCGTTATACTTAAGATTACCGCCTCAGCATAATAGCTGCTCTATTGATTACTTGTATTCATCTTTCAAGTTATTCACAACATCATAAATTACAATAACAAATTAACCAAACAATTTATAAAAGTGAATGCAATAAAGTGCATAATTTGATACGGTATCTACACAAATCATAACTTATGCTGCATATATTAATTTGGTGTCTATATTCTGAGCAAGAGTCAGAAGCTTTTTTATACGGATTATTAATAAAACAAGTAGAAAATACTCCGTAACTTTTTCAATTGACGAAAGTAAAGTAAATTTACATATTAACTAATAGACAAAAGTTATGAATAGTATCAGGGTCATTTTCGCCTTTTCACCTTTTTTTTTAACTAAAATTTACATATTAACTACTAGACAAAAGTTATGAATAGTACCAGCGTCATTTTCGCCTTTTCACCTTTTTTTTATTATTTTAACTAAATTTCATTTTACCAACAAAGGCCCCCACATTTTTTTGAAAAATTCAAATCGACCCCCCAAACAGGAAGAGTAAAGTGTCAAATAACCATTTTCATAAAAAAATCTTAAATAAACTCCACCCAAATATTCAACGGGTCATATCTTCTCGTTCGCAATGAGTTAAATTTTTCCGACACCATCGTTAAACTCGAAATAATTTTAAGAACACAATGTCACTAGCTATACGCAAAACGGACGCTTTTTTAAAAAACGCTAAATATTTGGGGTACTTTTCATACACGTTGATTTTGCGTTAAATTTTTAAAAGTCGACAATTTCATAGCGAAACGCGGAGATGCACATATATTGTTAATTTAAAATAACATTTAAATCTCTCACGGGTTATACCTTTTAGTTCGACTCGAGTTGCGCTTCAACGACATGATCGTTAGTCACAAAATAATTTTACTAAACACAATAAAATACATTAAAAATCGAATCATCGGCGCGAAGCGAGGGTTCAATAACTAGTTAAAACTAAAAATAAGAAAAAATAAACAGTTGACTGATTGAAACGGTTGACTCAAAGACAAAATGTATAGCTATAAATTTAGGAGGGCTAAAGGTATGTCTATTTAACTTTTACCTTCAATTAGTATAGATATTACACTAGTGACCCTAACTACTAGGGTGGCCAAGGCCCTGCTTGGTCCCTTAGTAGTTCCGCCTTTATAATGTCATCCATCTTCATCCTTGCGAAAAACTGATCTTCTTCCCATCTTCTGACGATGATCAACGCTTGAATTTGATCGGAACGACGAGAGATTAGGAGGACCCTAATCGCCCGAATATTTTAGAGCGTGAGGCTTTTTTATATATGTGTATGATCTAATTATCTTATTTGAGTAATATGTTATGATTTTATTTACTCGTTTCAGTTTCGTATATATTTATATTTATCTACACTAAATAAATATAAATATAACTATCAAAAGAGAATAATATAAAGTATAGACAGGTGTGGTTACATCTATCTATATCCATATAATCATATAAAACTCTAAAATGATGATGTTATTATAAAGCTAATTACTTTTTAAATTTCATAATAATGATGTCATAATTATAAATTAATTTAATCAAAAAAATAATACGAAATCTTTTATAAAAGGAAATATACTAATCTCTCCTAAATTGTAATTTAATTTTCTAAAAAAATTTAAAAGGCATTTATTACTAATAATTATTTATTATTATTTTTTACTTTTAATATAATAATTATAATAATTATATTATTAATATTCAAATATGGATTCTTTTTACAAAATTAATTACGTTACATATGTATGCTAAAATACATGTCTCTATATATTTGTAAAAACAGCTACAAGTTTCTTAGTCAAACGGGTCATTAAAATAAATGACTTTAGCATTTAAATTCACTTAATACCTAAAACATGTAATTAAATTGTTTCGTTTAAACAAACCCGTAATTTCACGGGCCATTTCACTAGTTAAGGTTATTTAGTCATTTCAAATAGATTAATTCTGGTGGCGAATTCAGATGAAAACTCGATGAAGTTTATATATTAAATTTAGTTGTTGTTTACCTTTAAAAACCCCTAACTTTTTAAAAAAATATGAGATTTTATAATTAAATTTAGTGTTATCTTATCTTATACAATTTTAAAAATACAGTCTAAATGTTTATCACAAAAAGTCTACGGACTCGTCTAGAACCCCACATCATAAGCTCCAAACTCGTCACTGATTATTTCTCTCCTTCATAATATTCCATTGTGGACGGAAAAGTCTTAAAAGCCAAAAAAAATATAATAATAAAAAATAGAAAATAAAAAAAAAAAAAAAAAAAACTTTGATCTATCACTCATTATTTCATCTCTTTTCATTCAGAGAAAAAAAAAAGAGTTTTTGCATTGCTTTTTTTTCCACTTTAAAAACACGAGAATGTATTGTACGTTTTATTCTCTTCATATATGGTTTCAATTGAATTACAAAACTTTGAAATATAATTTATGTTCTCTTTTCGTGATCATTAAGTCTTCAAGTTCGAAGCATATTCACGATACAGTTTATGTGGACTTGGCTTCTTTGCATACAGAGTGTTTCAATTATAGGGTATGTTTGGCAAAATTAGCTGGTAGCTGATAACTTTTAGCTTGTAGTTAGTAGCTTTTAGCTGGCAGTCTATAACTTTTAGCTAAACGCAACTTCTAGTAGCTTTCAGCTTTTAGCTTTTTCCATATATCTAAAAGTTTTAACTCGTTTAACCAAACAGAGCTTTTTATTAAATATGAGTTTTTTCATAAAAGCTAAAAGTTAAAAGCTCCGCCCCAAACATAGCCATAACGTGTGGGTGTTCGAAATCTCTGATTTAAGTTGTTTAAATCGGGTGTTATACAAGGCTTTTAATCAACGGTTAATGGAGTCTATCAATCGGTTTGTCCTTTTAGGTTGTCGGGTTGAAGTGGGGCTCGTCGGTAGTCATTCAAAGGCGAATTCGCGCAGAAGATCGACGGTTTCCGACAATCCAAGTTCATGCTCACAGTTTGGTTTTGTTGGTGGTTTTTCGGATGTTTTAGCTCATGGTGCGACACCTGCTGTTTTGGATCGTAATTTGGTCACGAATGGAGCGGATTTGGAGTCTAGGAATCCGGGTTCGAATGTTTTGGGTTCCAGGTCACATAATGTGGATTCAGCTATTTCCGGTGGTGGTTTGGTTGAAGATACTTCCGATGATCTTCCTCGGGATCAGAAAACATTGTTCCGGTCAATGTTGTTGATCTTTCTGATCACGGGTTCAAGCTCAGGGATGAAGACGAGTCGGAAAATTCGTTTGATTTTGGTAACAAGCCTGAGCCTTTGGTAGAAGAACGTAGAGCGTCCGACTTTAATGGTATCAGGTTAATTGAAAAGGATCGAAATCTTAGTTTTTTATAGTCTTGCGGTGGAGGGTTCGCTTCCTACTCCGGTGTCGGGTGTTAGGATTGGTATCAGAGCATCAAAGGTATCATCTTATGCTATTGAGAATCGGGGTGGCAAAAAGCTCAAGCGTTTAAAGGTTGACGGTGTGGTTGTTTAACCGATTTTAAAGACTCGGAAAAGTAGAGGTAAAGGTAAAGAGGTAGTCAGGTAGTAATTAACGTGGTTTGTTTCATTTTTTTATGATCATTGTATTTGGTGTCTCTTAGATTTTGGTCTGGTTGTGGTTTGTTGTTTAGGTCTCGTGTCTGTTTTTGTGTTCAGTTTTCCAAGGCTCGTATTTGGTTAGTTTAAGCTCCGCGTTTAGATTTAGGGTTGGTTTACTGTTCCCGTGCCTTGATCAGCGTTTGGAGTTGTAATTTGTTCGTTTCTTCATCGATTGATGAAAAGACTTCTTTTTATGTTAGCTTTATTTTAGCTAAAAAAAAGTTAAAACTTTTCAAAAACTAAAATAAATCTATACCTACCAGAATATTAAGCCTGTACATTACCATTGACATGTCCTTGTGTGATGACCCGTCCAAATCCACTTGGACGAATACATCATTCATTGATTTCATAGTGAGGTTTTGACCTCTATATGATACGTATTGTAAACATTGCATTCTTTTGAAAAGGCACACCATAAATGAATATATAAATCCAAGGTTTTCGACGTCTGATGATTTCTACGTATAGACAATTACCGTATAAAATAGTTTTTAACAATACATCCGTTGACAATACCGTCAAATAAGATACATGGTGATGATTTTGTGAATGCAAAGTTTTCTTGAATAAAGCATGTATGACTCCAGGCGCATAGCTTGTATAACGTATAAGCAAACAGCGGAAGACTTCTAGGAACCTGAGAATAAACATGTTTAAAAGTGTCAACACAAAGGTTGGTGAGTTCATAGTTTTAGTGTTGCGCATAATCTGTATATAAAGGTAGATCACAAGATTTCAGTTGTTTCATCCAGAAACGTTTATCAAATTATTCTACGAAATTGAGCACCCTGATAATTAAGCTTTAACGTTATAATAAATACCCTTGTTTTAACATACATGCAACCAACATGTACAATACACGCAATCCAAAGTGTACTAAACTCAAATAGCATACGTCTGTTTTATAGTTCAGGCTAGGGTTTCTATACCTGCAACAGACGGGGATGTTAAGCCATATGGATCCATATACCACTATTTGCGTCCACCAGTTCTTATAATCGGCAGTTACTAGTTACCAAAGCTAAGGGATTTTCGGTTCAAACTCGGTGTAGAATTTAGTATGTACTTGTATCCATTGCGTTTAAAATAAAGTGCATGTATTCTCAGCCCAAAATATATATTGCAAAAGAAATTAAAAAGGGAGCAAATGAAACTCACCTTAGCAGCACATAAGGTCATTCATCGAAATGTGACCGAAACTCGGAATGCAAAATAACCATAGATCTCAACCTAGAGAACATATGTTGGTCAATAAATGTCTAACAAGCTAGGTTGGGTCATAGTGTATCACAATCCTAATGCTCGAGACCGACATGCAAAAGTTAACAAAAGTCATCTCAAAAGTCAACCTGACCCAATATGATCTTTAAATCTATACATGTTTATTAACATAGTATAAGTCTTGATAATTGAACGAATTTATAGTTTATCAAACTTAAAATATTATTTATTTCAGGAGCTATATTATATTTGAATTATCATGGAAATCAAAAATATTTTATTATTTTCACATAGTTTTCCAATACTTGTAGAATCAGATCATAGTGTTTATAAAACTTTAAAACATGATACGACAGTCAACTTTGACAATTGTTCAACAAAAAGAGCCGTGCCTTATATAGAAATTCATTTACTCGATTAGTAATATCTAAAAATCCAATTTATCGATCTCATAGGCAAGTTGTTTAAATATTAATTTACAGTTTCAAACACAATTTAAATTAACGTTAACCATAATTTAGTTGACCATATCTTTTAATCCGTTCATCGAAATCACGCGATTTCTAAATGTAAAGTTAATAATTTTTCGCCAGCTTTCCAAAAACATGCATATCATATACTTTATATCAGTAGCATATGTATCAAATTCGTGATTCATCATAAACTATCTAACGACAAAATTAAAGCATACAAGCATGCATAAACATATATACTCGAGCACTAGACATGGATACACTATTAATATATAAAGGATAATGTATAAATGCTTGCGTATCAATATTGTGATTCAATATTGCAAGAAAGTACGTAGACGCAACGGAGATGATAAACACTAGATTGGCCTCACGAGCATACCCCCGAACAATACCCATAACCTCCATGGCTATAACCCATAATTTTCTTAGCTCTATCCCGTTTGAAAACCCGTTTTGAAATCGCTCGCGCATACCCTCGTCGTAGTATTTTATGTATAATACTAATAATATCGCTTCTAACAATACTAATAATAATAAGATTATTAATAATCTTAATAATAATAATAATAATAATAATAATAATAATAATAATAATAATAATAATAATAATAATAATAATAATAATAATAATAATAATAATAAGAAAATTTTAATACATTGAGAGATAGAGAAGTTTGTGTGTGTGTTAAAATGATAAACTATATTACCCGAAGTATAACTTAATCATTTGAGCGTTTTGGTCATTTGCGTTTATAAATTAACGTCTTAATATATAATAATATTATTTTAAATCAAAAAGTTTTATATCTAAGTTAATATTATATTTTATAACATTTATAAAATATACATACATTTTCATTTTGAAATAGTGTTTTACTGTAGCAAAATGATTTTTTACTGTAGCAAATAGTGGTTTTCGAAAACACTGTAGCTTTTTGGGTACTGTAGCAATTCGAAAATACTGTAGCAAATTAGTGTTTTACTTGTTCATCTTAAACGTTTTAGTTAACTTATCTAAATATCAATCGAATCAATAATCGAATGTTACTATCGTTTACTAAATAACTTCGAACCTTAATATATATATATATATATATATATATATATATATATATATATATATATATATATATATACATATATATATACATATATATACATATATATATATACATATATATACATATATATATAAATATATATACATATATATATACATATATATACATATATATATACATATATATATACATATATATACATATATATATACATATATATATATATATATATATATATATACAAATAGATGTTCGTGAATCGTCGGTCAATAGTCAAAGGTTAACTGAATATATAACATTAGTTCAAAAATTTTGAGAATCAATATTACAGACTTTGCTTATCTTGTTGAAATCATATAAAGATTAAGTTTAAATTTGGTCGGAATTTTCCGGGTTGTCACACCTTGTCTCCAACATATATAAATCAAGGGATGGATCGCCTAGGTGGCGTCATCTCCTTGATTCCTACTTTTTCGGCCTACATGGCATTCATTAAAAAATCGGATTTTTTTAACCTAAGGTTTTTATATCGTGCTCAGTGATTGTCACGTGTCCATGTTTGGTTTCGAACAGTTTCAAAAAAAAAATCGAATTAGATGGCTTCATTCAATATTCCCTAGTGTATGAACACATCTTCATTGCATCTGTTTCGATTTTTTCATCTGCAGAATTTTTCATTCAATATAAAAATCGGTTTCGTTAATCCAAAGCCAAATACATCAAGTATTTACATGATTTAGAATCACAACTCTATTCCATATATCCATCATCTATGTCCACAATCATTAGTGTAAAGAACAAGTGTATTGTTCTTCATGAACAAAATTATAACGATATGTTGTGATTGATTGATGTTACAATGTTTTCTTAATGCCTAAAATTACCATCCATTGATAAGGAACAATGTTATTTAAAGACTGTTGAAGATTGCATTCATGTTTCATAAGATTCTTAATGATTATGATCGTAATCTTATAACCAAAATAGATATCATATTTCTAAATCAAACAAACTTTTATGTAATATCTGATATTAAGAAGAATCATATGCAGTATGTTTATGTGTTAATTAGTATAACGAATCCGTTTCACTTCAGGCATTTAAACACATACAAATTGATAGATGTTATAATGACCAACACGATGACACAAATAGTTCGTGTATGTCCACATTCATTACTGCAAGTTAAACAAAATTTTAGTGTTGTTCATCAACATCTACTAATCTAACATAATTTGAAGTATGTTGTGATAATGTTTTCATCAAACTAAAGTTTTACCCGATTCAGAAGTTACTGAACAATTAAAAGATATTTTGTCATGTTTTAGAACATATTGTGCAGCCTGATGGTTGTAACCGTTGATCATTGAAGGCAACAAGTTTGAAGGCAACATGAACAATTTTAAGATATGTTGTCATGTTTTATGATGGTTGTTTATAATTTGATGTATGTCATGTTTCATAGGATAGTCCATCATGATGGTTTTGATCATTGATCATTATAGCCTATATGTTTATCCTTTATTCATTTCAGTTTTAATCGTGTTCTTATGAAAATTTTATGATCATGATTAAAAATCCATTGTTTATGGTTAATCTACAACTGTTTGATCTGTTTGTTACTCATAAACATCTTGATTTTTTGTTATTGACAGACACGTTTTACTTCCAGTTAATTTGCCTAAAAATTGGGAAACGATCTTATCACTATTCAATCGCATTTAATGATACTTTGAACGTGGGTCATACGGTTTTTGAATAAATTTGAACGTGATTTTCAGTTACCAAACTTATAGGTGATGTGGCAATCTTATCCTAAAATAACTGATCTCCTAATTCAATTCCTGTATGCGTAGTTAGACGTGTATATATAGACTATCAAAAGCACTTCTATTTCAAATGAAGCCTCATTAAGTATGACTATTTGTTGTCTGCAGAGGCTTCCACCAAAATGGATCCAAAACCAATCTACGAAATATCCACCACAGAATGTTATGTGGATAACTACTGATCTTGGATTTCATCGTAGGGTTAGCCTTACACATCAAGGAAACAAAGTTTCTTTGAGTTATGGTTGGGCGAACATTCTTCATCAACTTGAAGTTCATCCTTTGGACTTGATGATTTTCAAGAGACTAGATGTTCACACTTTCGATCTAACAGTCTACTACCCTAACTTTTGCGAAAGGAGCACGACGATATCAATCCACTAGCAGTGTCATAGCTACATTGGTAATCATCTCAGAGCCAATATTGAGAACTACGATCAGCAAATAAGTAGACCAGTTATCAATGCTGTTCAAGATCAAGGTCAGCCTTCATCACAAAATCTGCCAGTAGATCCAACTCATCCTTCCAATCAAAGTCAACAGTTTACAATTCCAATTAAGAAGGCTAAGTGTTTGTTAAGTTACAACTCAACCAAATTTGTTGTTCACATCATGCATTTCAATTGTATTATATGGCTTCCTGTTTTTAATTACTGTGCTTAATAACATTATACAGTCATCATCTACTTATTTTTATTAAATGTTTTATTTTATATATCACAGTGGATTCCTGAAGAATTGTATTCGCTACCGATTGTGTCAAATCGGTCTACTGTTATTGTTATCAACCTAGATGGATCTTCAAGCACGTGGACGTTTATAATTGAACGAAGAAAGAAAAATAGAAAGTATGATGTGCCGACTGGTTGGAGTCAATTCCAACAAAAAAAAACAACTTGAATGATGGCGATCAGTGTGTTGTGACATACAACGATGATCAAGGAAGTTTCACTTTGAATGAGATTAAAAGGGCTCCTAAGCCTTAAGTTGGATGATGTTTTAAGAATGAAGTTTGTCTTTGGTATATGTTATTAAGTTGCGTCATTGGATTTAAGTTTATTTAGGTTGGTTTGTGTTTAAACAATTTGTGTTTGGATTTAAGTTTCTTTTGGTTGGTTTGTGTTTAAACAATTTATCGTTTATGTGTAACGACCCAACCCGTTATCCAATCGAAAACACAACTTAAAAAAAAATTTGATTCAGTGTATCTAGACGGCGTCCAGTTATCTGGACGCTGTCCAGTTGTGAAGGGCTGGACGGCGTCCAAGCAAATGGGACGGCGTCCAAATGAACTGCCAGGGGCTGTCCCCGGAGTCCAACTTAAGCGAGCGAAAAACTCGATTCCCGACACTTTTAGACGAAACCGTTTTCTCAACACGTTACAATAATTAAAACTAAGAGATTTCCACGATAAATTCGAGTTTTACAACACCGGGTCCACATCGACCCTAATTACGAATTTCGTAAAAAATGCAAGTTTCGATCACGTGAGTTTAATTTTCAAATAAACTACGAGCATGATGTTTGGGGATAAACTACCCACTCCTAGGCCAAATCCAAAGTAATCCAAGCAAGCATCAAAAAGGGAAATCGTCTAATCCCGAGCAGACCCTTTCCAAATCCGCTTCCGAACCTAAAAATGTAAGCAACGAGAGGGTAAGCTAATACTTAGTGAATGCAATACTTATACATATACATATGTAATTTACCTGCGCGCATACCCCAACACACAACACGTATAAAATGTATAAGAAATCTAGCATTCCAGCATACAACAATCAACAACGTTAGTATATAACTCAACACAATAATATACTAAATCAATACAATACACAAACATACCAAACCGTTCCCCGCTATGGCACTACCGACTTGTAGACGACCAATAACGTCGAGTCTCACTCGTATGATATCACCGACTTGTGAATCATCATAAGGTGTCACCGACTTGTGAACTACCCCCTAATACTTATGGGTCACCGACTTGTGAATGCCATGTGGTGTCACCGACTTGTGAAGCACCACCTAGTGTCACCGAATTGTGAGCACTAAGAAGTGTCACCGACTTGTGAATCACTTCTCCCGACTTATGGTATCACCGACTTGTGATTTACCATCTAGTGCCACCGACTCGTGAACACTATGAAGTGTCACCGACTTGTGAAGCACTATAGGGTGCCACCGACTTGCGAAACACCCGTCAATACATACGAGGACACCGACTTGTGAACCTCTAAAAGCTGTCACCGACTTGTGAGTCACCTAACGAAATACTAAAGGGGTCACCGCCTCGTGAACCACCATGAGGTGTCACCGACTTGTGAGTCACCTAACAAGACACTACCGACTTGTAGTTCTCTTCACCCATAACCTCAATAAGTCACCATCTTGTGACATAACACCTAATACTCACGATGTGGCACCTAAGGCCCACATCGCGTACGAGTAAATAAACCACATACATACATGTATAAATATTCCACTCACCTCAATTACAAGAAAGGCAACTCCGGCTTGAGCTCCTAATCCTCTAACGTGAATCACCTAGATAATTCACAAACAAATAAGCTAAACACTCTAGTTTATATAAGTGCAATTTCGACCCATTTGCACATACCTTACATTGACTAAGTCAAAACTCGCCCAAAACACTTATAATCACGATTAACTAGCGATTATATTCTAACATCATAATTTACTCAAATCTTAAGTGATAAACACTTATTATGCCCAATTTGACACCCAACCCTAATTTTGACCCATTTCAAAATTAGTCAACTAAAATACACCCAAAATGGGTTTCAACACACGCATAATCAATAAACCTAGTGATTAACCCATTTTGCAAGTCTTGAACTTAACCAAAACAACAACCAACCTAAAATCCACCAACGACACCACCAAAACCCGATTACTAGCATCACTAAATTCACTTCATGAGTTTAAATGGGTTTATCAACAATTTAAGTCCAAACCCTAACTTTGAATATCAAATCAAACAATGAAATTCGGAGTAAGAACCTACCACAACAACCAAAACATAGCTAGGAGCGAGATGAACAACTTTAAAACCCGAGCTTTGGTGAGAATCCAACTCCTTCTTCTCCAAATCAATATCTTTCTCTCTCTCTAAACTCTTTCTCTCTCTCTAGAATTGGATGGGAGTGTTTGTGTGGATGAAATGTGATCCATAAATGGGATATAGATCAGTTTTAAGGGCACCAAACCGACACCCAAGTGATTTGACCAATGAAAGGACCCGTTCATATACATTATAAACGATTCACAATAGTTGATTACATCGCGAGGTATTTGACCTCTATATAATACATTTTACAAACATTGCATTCGTTTTTAAAAGACAAACTTTCTTTACAATGAAAGTTGACGGCATGCACACCATTTCATAATACATCCAACTATAATTTGGCTTAATAATAATCTCGATGAACTCAATGACTCGAATGCAACGTCTTTCAAAATATGCCATGAATGACTCCAAGTATTATCCTTAAAATGAGCTAATGCACAGCGGAAGATTTCTTTAATACCTGAGAATAAACATGCTTTAAAGTGTCAACCAAAAGGTTGGTGAGTTCATAGGTTTATCATAACAATCATTTCAATATATTAATAGACCACAAGATTTCCGTTTATAAATATATGTACACTCGCAAGTGTATAAAAGTATTCTATAAGTTGTAGGCACCCGGTAACAAGCCTTAACGTTCATGTTTTACCCTCTGAAGTACACCAGATCAGGTGTGTTTAAAATAACCTCGAAGTACTAAAGCATCCCATAGTCAGGATGTGGTTTGTCAGGCCCAATAGATCTATCTTTAGGATTCGCGCCTACCGTACATAGACAAGTAGTTTAATGTTACCAAGCTAAGGGTATATTTCTGGTTTAAACCCACGTAGAATTAGTTTTAGTACTTGTGCCTATTTCGTAAAACATTTATAAAACAGCGCATGTATTCTCAGCCCAAAAATATATATATAAAAAGGAGCAAATGAAACTCACAATACTGTATTTCGTAGCAATTATGTATATGACGGCACTGAACAAGTGCAGGGTTTGTCTCGGATTCATGAACCTATATTAAGTATATATATATTTATATGTTGGTCAATATCTGTCTAACAATTTAGGTCAGGTCGTAGTGTATCACAATCCTAATGCTCGAGACCGACATGCAAAAGTCAACAAAAGTCAACTTGACCCAAAATGACTTCCAAAATCTATACATGTTTATTATATAACTTATATATAGTCGTTTTATATATTTAAATATATTTATCAGATCTTATTATACTAAATAATACAAGTCATTTATTAATAAATAAAAATTTATATTTAAATTAATATATGATAAAAATATACTTTTATATATCTCAAGTAATAAAATTTATAAAATTCACTTAATATCATAAAAATATAGTGATATGTATTATTAATGTAATTATATTACGTGTGGTAAAAATATCTTTGTACGCATATTTATTTGATTAAATAATATTGATAATAATAATAATGATAAAAATAAGAAAATGATAGTTTCAATAAAAATATTAATTTTTAGTAATAATAATAATTTTAGTAATAACATCAACTGATAACAATTATAATAATCGTTTTAATAATAATATTAAAATTAATAATAATTCAGTTGACCATATCTTTTAATCCGTTCATCGAACCCACACGATTTCTAAATGAAAAGTTATTAATTTTTATTTAGCTTTTCAACGACATGCATATCATATACCTTATCTCAGTAGCATATGTATCAAATTCGTAATTTATCATAAACTATTTAACGACGAAACTAAGCATACAAACATGCATAATCATATATACTCGAGCACTAGTCAGGGATACACTATTAATATATAAAAGATAAGATATGAATGCTCACGTATCAATATTGTGATTCAATATTGCAGGAAAGTACGTAGACGCAACGAAAATGATAAAAGTTAGGTTAACCTCACGAGCAATACCCTCGAACAATATCCATAACCTCCATAGCTATAACCCATAATTTCCTTAGCTCTATCCCGTTTGAAAACTTATTTTGAAATCGTCTGAATATAACTCCGTCGTAGTATTTTATGTATACTAATAATATCTTGAAATAATACTAAGTAAATATATATATGTAATTCGATTGAGAGAGTTTAGAGAAATATATTTTCAAGTTTCTATGAAATAATAAAACCTATTGAATTCTATTTATAATAGATTTTTAAATTATTAAAGTGAATTATTAAAGTATGAATTATTAAAGTGAATTATTAAAGTATGAATTATTAAAGTGAATTATTAAAGTATAAATTATTAAAGTGAATTATTAAAGTGAATTATTAAAGTTAAAGTAAAGTAAAAGTAAAGTAAAAGTAAAGTAAAGGTAAAGTTAAAGTATAGTAAAAGTATAAAACTATGTACGTATAATACGCGTATAAATATATTTAATATTAATTTAAATCGTTATATCATAAAACATTTTAGAAAAGTAGAATTATATATATTCATAATAGGTTTCAAGTTTTTAAATTACAGTCTGTTGGTGAAGCATGGGATAAAATCCAAAGGTTTAATAAATGTATGAAATCATCTTAATGAAAAATGTCGAGTTACTTAACTTGTCGATATCCAACATCTAAGTTATTTACACTCCGCGTTCTTACTTATAGATCACTTTACCATTTTCCGAATATTGTCAAAAAGAATAGATTTCTTAAATCACAGTGGACCTCATAACATTGGCCCGTAATCATATCATAATGTATCTGATAATTCAATCATTTGATATTATCTCTTAATTCTGTCGATAAATATATCGAAACAAATACGTTCATGTAAAGTATCATATATATCAAATACTTTGTTAATGTTTTCAGTTATTATATATTATATATACATATCTATATACACATAATTGTTCGTGAATCGTCAAACACAGTCAAAGGGTAATTGATTACATGAATGTAGTTCCAAACTTTTTGAGATTCAACATTACAAATTCTGCTTATCGTGTCGGAAACATATAAAGGTTAGGTTTAAATTTGGTCGGAAATTTCCGGGTCGTCACAGTACCTACCCGTTAAAGAAATTTCGTCCCGAAATTTGATCGAGGTCGTCATGGCTAACTTTAAAAATGTTTTCATGACGAATATGAGTTGATAAATAGAGTTTTATCATCATTGAGTAATATAGATAAAACAATTTGATTACGCGAAGAGTATAAGTGAAGCTATCGCAAGAGAGTGAAATGAGTAAACGTATATTCGTTTTAACCAATGACGTAGTTATGATTGATTTCCGGAATTCATGGAATTTAAAGAAAATCTTTGCAATAAGATTTGGTTCTTTGGCGATTAAGGAAATCAGGATCTTATTTGATTAAATGCGATAATCTGTCTCGATTTCTCTGTCTGATATTTTACTATAAATCCGCCCCTTCGTTTCTTTATTTCCACAGCTCACACCTTCTAGTCTTTCTCCCCAATTCATAATTTAAAGCATTCGTTAATATGCTTCATCCAGTATTGATTCTTGATATACTCTTAACTTTCATATCTGTCATTCTTCTTTTTCATCTACCACCGGAGAAAGTTATTTTCTTCTACCATTACCTTGGGGTTATTGTGTTTTTCATCCTCCCGTGTCTTTATATTGTTATACGCATTGATATACAAGGTTTGTAATTTTGGGGTTGTTATCGGGCTTTATATTCTCCATTATATTTCGGAGCTTCATGCTTTCGTTTTATCTTCCTGACCTTAAGTCAAGCGGATAATGGTCCAGAATTTGTAGATATGAATTTTTGGATGAACATAGTTAATGTTCCAAGAAGAAAATCGTAATGGCACGATCTTGATTTGGCAAATTACCAGAATATCCTAAAATATAGAGCTATCAAGATGATATGTTCTTAATATGTTTGGAAATTGGGTAGAATGTAAGAGTCGTGTAAATAGTACATGATGACGGTATGTTCTGTGAATCATCACGTTCCATTAGAAACTCAGTATGACTTACTGTAATATAATCACATTGATCAAGTGTCATTATATTATACTAACTCATGCTTCAGTTCCCAATACTACTTCAAAAACATTCCTATTTTAAATTCGAATTTTTTTTTCTTCAGAATTTAGAAACTAACACAGTTTCTTTTTATGTTGTAACGCAGATATTGCGAATAGATAGAAGATTTTGGATAAGAATAGTTGTGAAAATATCTTCAGGAATATCGAAGATATTTATAATAAAAGATACGATAATATCTTAGAATTCTTAACATAGATGGATGATGAAGAAGATTTGTCTGTGAAGGTTTAGAATAAGAAGTAAGGTGTTTGCTAACTATTTCAGTAGACTCTGAATCATTTGGATCCTTTGAAGGCAGGTTTAGTCTTTGTGATTTGTCCACAGCCTCCTTCATGGTCTGCTCAATCCGTTTTCCAGTTTCAAACCTTCTCTTTTTCTCAGCTTTACCATCATACTATTCTTTATCATCAAACTTTTGACTGTTAAAGTCATTTACAGTTTTTGCTGCTACATCAGCATTTTTCCAATTTCGGAGAACTAGTTCATAGTTTGGGATGTTTTTCAGAAAATTCACATTCGAAGTATGTAAGTCTAGGAGATAGACGTTATATGTATACATATAACTTTTGACGTAAAATTGTCGCGAAATTCAAAATACTGATTGCTAATTCCCAGTAGTTGGTGTGATAATTATTGTTACAGGATGTAGGTGAGTACATGATGGGGTTTTAATGAATAAGTATAGTGGCTTTTCGGAGAGGCTTAAGTCGAAGGTTAATGAAGTTTTTGATAAGTTTACTGCTAATGTGGCGAGATATGAAAGGTTCTTCGGTAACAATGATGAAGGGGTAATTGTTATAATAAGGTTTATTCGTATAAACAAATGAAGGTGATTTGTTGAAGCTATGACAAAACTGTCTATTTTGGAAAGAGATTGAAAAAATATATTTGGTAATAAATATCAAAGGATCTGACACGGATACGTGTTAAACTATAATTTTGGTTTCGAGAGCTTTTCAGGTGCATGGCAGTGGGTAATGTGTGGTTGGATCATCATCTCGCATGTCTTTAATAATTTCGAAGTGTTTGAACACATATTGTAATTGTTAATATACATATGATGTTCTAAGATTTTGAATGATACAAATATTTTTGTGAGTTCCATGAATAGAAATGAGGTTCTAGGACAGTTTTGAAGTCAAAGTATAGTTTTGAAAGATGTAGAAATATAAGAGTGATGATTTCGGTTATATCTTGAATCGAATTCTGAGATTTCAAAATCAGAATATGTATTTAGATTTTGAATGAGTATGGTTGTTTTGATTTCTATAAAAGAATGTATATTGTTGTGAAAGTAGGGAGTATAATGGATGATTTGCTGAATCAGATTCGAATAATGTAACATATTAATTGTGGAATTTATATATCTCTCGGGTATTACCTACCCGTTAAAAAAAAATTCACAATTAATATTTTGTACAAAAGAATTTTATTACAGTCTTTATGGAAATATATATGTGTATATTTCTTCAGATATAATATAGATTTAATGAGTTAATATTAAATTAAACTCATTTGATTTATGGTTAAGGCTAGCATAGATAATTTCTAAACTTTAGAAATTACATAATCGTCGTAGAATGTTTTCCCAATGAAGTTATGAATCAGTACTTCATCGTTGTGGTATTCCTTGGTATCTACATGGCGTATGACGTCGATGCTCGTGGGACAGATTGTGAAGTTGAGGTTTGCGATGCGGTTGTTGTTAGTGGTGGTAATGGTACTGTTGATGTTGTTGATGGTGGTACTGGTTATGCTGCTGGTGCTGCTGCTGGTGTTTGTAACCTTTGCACCATATTCTCCAAAGCCACTACCTGAGCGAGAAGCTCGTTGACTTCTTCTATTACACCGGGGTGATTGTCGGTTCGGACGAGCGGATAAATAAGATCTAGAATTTGGTGTAGTATATAATCATGACGAGATACTCTGGAAATGAGAGAGAAAATGGTGTTTCGGACAGGTTCGTCGGTAAGTGCTTCAGGTTAATTGCCAAGAGGGCAATGTGGTGGATGGAAAGGATCGCCTTCTTCTTGTCTCCAATGATTAAGGAGGCTACGAACCCATCCCCAATTCATCCAGAATAGATGATGGCTGATTGGTTGATCCATTCCAGTCACACTACTTTCAGAGCTTGAGTGGGATTCCATTTCGGAATCCGAGGAACTTGAACTGATGACGAATTCCATTTCGTACGATTTGATAAAGGATTTTTTTAATACGAAATGATTTTCCGGCTATCGGGTGGTATTCTAACTACATAGAATATCTATATATATATAGATCAAAAGATTTCATAGATTACGGAGGAATTTACGGAATATGTCAGGCAAAGTTTACGGTAATAGATACGATAAGATATGATTTAGCAGATATGCTAAGATATGAATTTTGTCTATACACTATTCATGCAATCAATGTAGCAAGACGTGTCTAGACTAAGAATGATAAGCAGGTAATTTCCTAAGGATGGTAAGTAGATGATTTCCGACTAAAAATGATAAACAAAACTTTTGACATGCAGACACGGTCGAAGTCCAGACTCACTAATGCATCTTAACAACTATCAGTTAGACACACTAATGCAAGACCTGGTTCGCTAAGACCACCGCTCTGATACCAACTGAAAGGACCCGTTCATATACATTATAAACGATTCACAATAGTTGATTACATCGCGAGGTATTTGACCTCTATATGATACATTTTACAAACATTGCATTCGTTTTTAAAAGACAAACTTTCTTTACAACGAAAGTTGATGGCATGCACACCATTTTATAATACATCCAACTATAATTTGGCTTAATAATAATCTTGATGAACTCAATGACTCGAATGCAACATCTTTCAAAATATGCCATGAATGACTCCAAGTATTATCCTTAAAATGAGCTAATGCACAGCGGAAGATTTCTTTAATACCTGAGAATAAACATGCTTTAAAGTGTCAACCAAAAGGTTGGTGAGTTCATAGGTTTATCATAACAATCATTTCAATATATTAATAGACCACAAGATTTCCGTTTATAAATATATGTACACTCGCAAGTGTATAAAAGTATTCTATAAGTTGTAGGCACCCGGTAACAAGCCTTAACGTTCATGTTTTACCCTCTGAAGTACACCAGATCAGGTGTGTTTAAAATAACCTCGAAGTACTAAAGCATCCCATAGTCAGGATGGGGTTTGTCAGGCCCAATAGATCTATCTTTAGGATTCGCGCCTACCGTACATAGACAAGTAGTTTAATGTTACCAAGCTAAGGGTATATTTCTGGTTTAAACCCACGTAGAATTAGTTTTAGTACTTGTGCCTATTTCGTAAAACATTTATAAAACAGCGCATGTATTCTCAGCCCAAAAATATATATATAAAAAGGAGCAAATGAAACTCACAATACTGTATTTTGTAGCAATTATGTATATGACGGCACTGAACAAGTGCAGGGTTTGTCTCGGATTCATGAACCTATATTAAGTATATATATATTTATATGTTGGTCAATATCTGTCTAACAATTTAGGTCAGGTCGTAGTGTATCACAATCCTAATGCTCGAGACCGACATGCAAAAGTCAACAAAAGTCAACTTGACCCAAAATGACTTCCAAAATCTATACAAGTTTATTATATAACTTATATATAGTCGTTTTATATATTTAAATATATTTATCAGATCTTATTATACTAAATAATACAAGTCATTTATTAATAAATAAAAATTTATATTTAAATTCATATATGATAAAAATATACTTTTATATATCTCAAGTAATAAAATTTATAAAATTCACTTAATATCATAAAAATATAGTGATATGTATTATTAATGTAATTATATTACGTGTGGTAAAAATATCTTTGTACGCATATTTATTTGATTAAATAATATTGATAATAATAATAATGATAAAAATAATAAAATGATAATTTCAATAAAAATATTAATTTTTAGTAATAAAAATAATTATAGTAATAACATCAACTGATAACAATTATAATAATCGTTTTAATAATAATATTAAAATTAATAATAATTCAGTTGACCATATCTTTTAATCCGTTCATCGAACCCACACGATTTCTAAATGAAAAGTTATTAATTTTTCTTTAGCTTTTCAACGACATGCATATCATATACCTTATCTCAGTAGCATATGTATCAAATTCGTAATTTATCATAAACTATTTAACGACAAAACTAAGCATACAAACATGCATAATCATATATACTCGAGCACTAGTCAGGGATACACTATTAATATATAAAAGATAAGATATGAATGCTCACGTATCAATATTGTGATTCAATATTTCAGGAAAGTACGTAGACGCAACGAAAATGATAAAAGTTAGGTTGACCTCACGAGCAATACCCTCGAACAATATCCATAACCTCCATAGCTATAACCCATAATTTCCTTAGCTCTATCCCGTTTGAAAACTTATTTTGAAATCGTCTGAATATAACTCCGTCGTAGTATTTTATGTATACTAATAATATCTTGAAATAATACTAAGTAAATATATATATGTAATTCGATTGAGAGAATTTAGAGAAATATATTTTCAAGTTTCTATGAAATAATAAAACCTATTGAATTCTATTTATAAAAGATTTTTAAATTATTAAAGTAAATTATTAAAGTATGAATTATTAAAGTGAATTATTAAAGTATGAATTATTAAAGTGAATTATTAAAGTATGAATTATTAAAGTGAATTATTAAAGTGAATTATTAAAGTGAATTATTAAAGTTAAAGTAAAGTAAAAGTAAAGTAAAAGTAAAGTAAAGGTAAAGTTAAAGTATAGTAAAAGTATAAAACTATGTACGTATAATACGCGTATAAATATATTTAATATTAATTTAAATCGTTATATCATAAAACATTTTAGAAAAGTAGAATTATATATATTCATAATAGGTTTCAAGTTTTTCAATTACAGTCTGTTGGTGAAGCATGAGATAAAATCCAAAGGTTTAATAAACGTATGAAATCATCTTAATGAAAAATGTCGAGTTACTTAACTTGTCGATATCCAACATCTAAGTTATTTACACTCCACGTTCTTACTTATAGATCACTTTACCATTTTCCGAATATTGTCAAAAAGAATAGATTTCTTAAATCACAGTGGACCTCATAACATTGGCCCGTAATCATATCATAATGTATCTGATAATTCAATCATTTGATATTATCTCTTAATTCTGTCGATAAATATATCGAAACAAATACGTTCATGTAAAGTATCATATATATCAAATACTTTGTTAATGTTTTCAGTTATTATATATTATATATACATATCTATATACACATAATTGTTCGTGAATCGTCAAACACAGTCAAAGGGTAATTGATTACATGAATGTAGTTCCAAACTTTTTGAGATTCAACATTACAAATTCTGCTTATCGTGTCGGAAACATATAAAGGTTAGGTTTAAATTTGGTCGGAAATTTCCGGGTCGTCACAACCAAAATACTCCTTTTTAAAACCAAATAAAACAGCTGGCCCGTCAGTACATCTGGACGGCGTCCCAAGTATTGGACGGCGTCCAATGCTTCACTGCTAGACGGCGTCACGAATCTTGGACGGCGTCCCACATAGTTGAAAATGAAAACAGGGTCATACAACTCTCCCCCACTAAAATCGGATCATGTCCTCGTGATCTTAGCCCCAAAACAGCCAAGAAAGTACGCCTTCCTCGAATCTTCGAGTTCTCACGCACTCTGCACCCCCTCGATGCCACCAATGCATCCTATCGATCACACTTTCTCGCCACACAATGTTCCAACACATAACCATCCTTCATGACTCCTTTGCGCACTTCAAATCACTACTTAGAGTTCTACCGCCAATCGACAATTCAATTTGGGTCATCCGCACCACGCGCACAGTGATGGGGTTTCCCGCAAGCTTTTCGATACTCCAATCGATGCGCAACTCCACAATTTCCAAAATTCGTCCACCATTACACGGTGAACATCTTTTTGATCGCCCATTAAAGTTGATCTTCACACCTTTCGTACGTACAAGTCCTCAATAATCTAAGGAACTCACTCTCGAACGTGCTCTATACTAACATATCTCTACACGAGATAGTCGAAATCGACACTCTACGTCCCTAGTTTACTTCACAAAATGGGACGACTTCCGACAAATTACACAAACACGCCTACCAAACCGAGGCACTACCATACCCTCCGGGTACTTACTCCCCCACTTAGGGTTTTAACCTCACACTATCACCATCAAGATGATAATATCTCATGGAATATCGACATTCCACAATACACATGACCGGTACTAACGTTGGTCATACTCAAAAATCTTTCGCGGACTTACCACAAGGTACTCGAACCTTGACCTTTTCGAATCGGTCAAACGTTAACGCCTGCAAATCATCACAATAAACCATTAACGTACTTTCGGGTTTCTCACCGGTACCCAAGTACAAAGTAATCACACCACCGGAGTGAAGCATTCCACTAGCAGGTATACGGAGGCACCTGACGCAGTGTTATGCAACTCCCATTACTACCACCGAGTCTCAATAGCTCGACCCTTAACGGGTTCATTCTCGGTGTCATACGTCACTTGACTAATCGAGGTCGCACAAATCCAACGAACATTACGGCTCAATGCCCACAACTTTCTAGTGACACCCGCTAGTCACCATCCACCTAGGATGCACAACTAGCCTATTTACCTTTTAACTCAAGGAGATGCTTGGAACACCAAGACTTACACCCTAACTCGCACCATCTCAACCGTTAACACGGTTACTTACACACAATCAACGATAGTCAACAACCGTGACTCTACTCGCACACATACATGGTCAACGTAAATGCCTCTTGAACGGCATACCATTACTACGTTAACCCTTATGGAGAGCAATACAAGTAACCCTATAATCAAAACACGGTTACACCCGACCTGGTTAAGCCTCCAAATACCAAAACGATTAACCCGACTTTGTTAAGTCAAATACACTATGTCGACCTGCCTCGGTCAACACCTAACAACAATTGATTAACCCGACTTGGTTAGTCAAACACCCTTGGTCAACCTGACTCGGTCAACACCTAACGTCTAATTGATTAACCCGTCCCGGTTAGTCAAACGACCCTAACAATAAATGATTAACCCAACTTGGTGAAGTCACTCACTTGGTTAACCCGACTTGGTTAAGTCACTCACTTGGTTAACCCGACTCAGTCAACACCTATCATTTAGTTGATTAACCCGACCCGGTTAGTCAAATTCACCCGGTTAACCCGCCTCGGTCAACACCTAACATCTATTTGATTAACCCGACCCGGTTAGTCAAATCCATCCGGTTAACCCACCTAGGTCAACACCTAACATCTATTTGATTAACCAGACTCGGTTAAGTCAAACTCACTTGGTCAACCCGACTTGGCCAAACCCCTAACGACAAATGATTAACCCAACTTGGTTAGTCAAACGCACTCGATCAACCCGACCTGGTCAACACTCCTAGCAACTTATTGATTAACCTGACATGGCTAATTAAACCGCAATGGACTAACTCAACCTAGCTAGTTACTACATCACATGGATAAACTCAATTGTTACCCAAAAGTCACCCGCATAAAGATAGTACTAAAATCGAATACTACCTGAATCAAGCGTCGCTAGACCTTCGCGCTCCGTCACTATTCCACTCAGGACATTCCGACTTCCGGTGTCCCTCCTTCCGGCACTTAAAACATGTGACCTTACCCGACGGACAATCATGAGTCTTATGACCCGTTTGCCCACAATTATAACACGCGAATTTAGAACCACTCGTGCCACTCATTTTTACGCTTTCGACACCTTCAGTAGCACTTTTACTTTTCTTGCTCGAAAACATCGTCGCTTCGAACTTCCGCTTAATAACAACGGAAACACTTGCCTTCGAGACAAACGTCTCAAAACCCTTCGCCATGTCAAACAACTCGTCAAAAGTTTTCACCAAGTTTCTGCTAATCTTTTCTTGGTAATGATCGCTCAAGGTTCGGTAAAAGTCTTCCTTCAACATGTGGTCATTCCCGACATACTCCGGGTAAAATTGAGTCTTCGATAAGAAAACGGATTTGAGAGTGTTTAAATCCATTGACCCTTGCCTCAAGGCACGCAACTCGTCCTTAAGCTTAGAAAGATCGGCCGAAGTTCGGTATTCCTTGAAAAATTCCGCTTTGAACTCGTCCCATGTGAACTCCATACATTGTTCCTCACCATAGAGTTGAATTTTCGCATCCCACCACAACTTGGCGTCACCCCTTAGTATACAACTACCATACCTCGTCTTCTTATTGAGAGGACACTCACTAGTACGAAAGGCCCCCTTCATATTGGAGATCCGTCGAGCACTCTTGAGTGGGTCTCGTTCGCCCTCAAAAGTGGGAGGTTGAGCATCCCTGAAGTTTTTGTAGTATAAGTCTCGCCTTCCCATATTATCTTCGTGAAGGACAATCTTAACTTGTTCCTTAACTAGATCAACTACTTGTTCGTTAATCGAATCTAGGAACATCTTCCTAACGTCCTCTAGAAAGGCCGCACGTTGCTTTTGTATAATGGCCTCAACCTTGGCCGTGAACTCGGAGTCTTCGCTTTGATCATCGTTATCATATCCGTTCCTCGTCTTCATTCTAAGAAATGAACTCGGTTAGGAACGCAACACAAGTGAATTACATACACCGCCAATATTTATACTCACAATCATATAAATATGCCACCGTTCGTACATCCCATCTAGTTCAATACTTGTTGTACATCACTTGCATGACTTGGCTTGCAACCGTAATAATGGTCGCGAAGTATTATTACGCTCACATGCCATGCCGATATCATGAATACAACAACCATCTCGCTAGATATTCAACGAAAACAACATGATTAATAATAACATAATCAATACATAGCTAGTTCACCTACAATCTAAGGCACTAGCTAAAACCCGAGCCGACCCGTAATCTTACAAGTCCCGCAACAAATAAGCACACACAAAAAGTCTAAGTCTAGGCGTCTATCTCAAGTCACCTAAATCCCTTAGACCATGCTCTGATACCACTTGTAACGACCCAACCCGTTATCCAACCGAAAACACGACTTAAAATTTTTTTTTGATTCAGTGTATATGGTCCAGTTATCTGGACGGCGTCCAGTTGTGAAGGGCTGGACGACATCCAAGCAAATGGGACGGCATCCAAATGAACTGCCAGGGGCTGTCCCCGGAGTTTAACTTAAGCGAACGGAAAACTCGCTTCCCGACACTTTTAGACGAAACCGTTTTCACAACACGTTACAATAATTAAAACTAAGAGATTTCCACGATAAAATCGAGTTTTACAACACCGGGCCCACATCGACCCTAATTACGAATTTCATACAAAATGCAAGTTTCGACCACGTGAGTTTAATTTCCAAACAAACTACGAGCATGATGTTTGGGGATAAACTACCTACTCCTAGGCCAAATCCAAAGTAATCCAAGCAAGCATCAAAAAGGGAAATCGTCTAATCCCGATTATACCCTTGCCAAATCCGCTTCCGAACCTAAAAATGTAAACAACGAGAGGGTAAGCTAATGCTTAGTGAATGCAATACTTATACATATACATATGTAATTTACCTACGCGCATACCCCAACACACAACAAATATAAAACGTATAAGCAATCTAGCATTCCCGCATACAACAATAAACAACGTTAGTATATAACTCAACATAATAATATACTAAATCAATACAATGCACAAACATACCAAACCGTTCACCGCTATGGTACTACCGACTTGTAGACGACCAATAACGTCGAGTCTCACTTGTATGATATCACCGACTTGTGAATCGTCATAAGGTGTCACCGACTTGTGAATCACCAAAGGGTGTCATCGACTTGTGAACTACCCCTAATACTTATGGGTCACCGACTTGTGAATGCCATGTGGTGTCACCGACTTGTGAAGCGCCACCTAGTGTCACCGACTTGTGAGCACTAAGAAGTGTCATCGACTTGTGAATCACTTCTCCGAGTTATGGTATCACCGACTTGTGATTCACGATCTAGTGCCACCGACTCGTGAACACTATGAAGTGTCACCGACTTGTGAAGCACTATAGGGTGCCACCGACTTGCGAAACACCCGCCAATACATACGAGGACACCGACTTGTGAACCTCCAAAAGGTGTCACCGACTTGTGAGTCACCTAACGAAATACTAAAGGGGTCACCGCCTCGTGAACCACCATGAGGTGTCACCGACTTGTGAGTCACCTAACGAGACACTACCGACTTGTAGTTCTCTTCACCCATAACCTCAATAAGTCACCATCTTGTGACATAACGCCCAATACTCACGATGTGGCACATAAGGCCCACATCGCGTACGAGTAAATAAACCACATACATACATGTATAAATATTCCACTCACCTTGATTACAAGAAAGGCAACTCCAGCTTGAGCTCTTAATCCTCCAACGTGAATCACCTAGATAATTCACAAACAAATAAGCTAAACACTCTAGCTTATGCCCAAAACACCATAAGTGCAATTTCGACCCATTTGCACATACCTTACATTGACTAAGTCAAAACTCGCCCAAAACACTTATAATCACGATTAACTAGCGATTATATTCTAACATCATAATTTACTCAAATCTTAAGTGATAAACACTTATTATGCCCAATTTGACACCCAACCCTAATTTTGACCCATTTCAAAATTTGTCAACCAAAATACACCCTAAATGGGTTTCAACAAACCCATAATCACTAAACCTAGTGATTAACCCATTTTGCAAGTCTTGAACTTGACCAAAACAACAACCAACCCAAAATCCACTAACGACACCACCAAAACCCGATTACTAGGATCACTAAACTCACTTCATGAGTTTAAATGGGTTTATCAATAATTTAAGTTCAAACCCTAAATTTGAATATCAAATCAAACAATGAAATTCGTAGTTAGAACTTACCACAACAACCAAAATGTAGCTAGGAGCGAGATGAACAACTTTAAAACCCAAGCTTTGGTGAGAATCCAACTCCTTCTTCTCCAAATCAAGCTCTCTCTCTCTCTAAACTCTTTCTCTCTCTCTAGAATTAGATGGGAGTGTTTGTGTGGATGAAATGTGATCCACAAATGGGATCTAGATCAGTTTTGAGGGCTCCAAACCGACACCCAAGTGATTTGACCAAAATACCCCTTTTTAAAACTAAATAAAATAGCTGGCCCGTCTGTACATCTGGACGGCGTCCCAAGTATTGGACGGCGTCCAATGCTTCACTGCTGGACGGCGTTCCACTTAGCTGAAAATGAAAACAGGGTCTTACATTATGTTTGCATTACAATCTTAAAACAATATTTATGTTTTCTAGTTTGGTTATCTAATATTTTTACTTTATTATTATACTTGTACATGTTTAAGTAATTTGTTATTAATTTCTGCAACAAATAAGAGTGCGATTTAGATTTTCATGGTAACAACTTTCTATTCACCTATTTGGCAACAACAAATAAGTTCATCACTAATGGGCCGAGCAATTGAGTCATTGTGTTCTTTATTTTCGGTTGAAGATTAATTTTAACACATGCTTAATT
Organism: Rutidosis leptorrhynchoides; assembly: GCF_046630445.1. NCBI lineage: Eukaryota > Viridiplantae > Streptophyta > Magnoliopsida > Asterales > Asteraceae > Rutidosis > Rutidosis leptorrhynchoides. The sequence goes on from NC_092334.1 coordinate 459,076,125, forward strand.
AATATTTTGCAGTTGGTTTCAAAATCAGTTTTGAAAATTTAATTTTTTTTAAAAAACGTAAATTTCAAATTTCAAAAAAGTTGATCAAATTTCATAATCAGTTTTGACAATATCCTATAACAGTTTGTTTTGGTATGACTATAAATAAAAGTCAAGGTCAATCACTTGCACATGTTGGTTTGTTCCTACTAAAACCTGTTTTCAGTCATGATCAACTTTATGTAGCTCAATCGAGAGTTACATCAAAGAAAGGGTTGAAGGTACTTATATTGGATAAGGATCAAGAATTATCAACTACAACTAAAAACGTAGTCTACAAAGAAGTTTTGCAACAACTTTAAAAACTTATGTTATATGTTTATTTTTTAGTGTTTGATTAACTTATTGTTATTGAACTTTTATTCATACTTATGAATATCATTAAGTCCGTTTTTTCATAACGTCATAAATATATGTTGCGTATTAACTATATTGATAAACAAAGCATACAACCGTTCATTGTTCGTTGAATTCTACTAAAGCAAATTTAGTAATTAAACGACAACAATACTTTTGACAATACTCATCTATTATCGTTAACTCATATGAAAATTTAAGGAACAAAAAAATAGCCGGATCTATCCTCGTGCAACGCACGGGCTCATAGATCTAGTCTAATTATACTTCTAATACTAATGCTGACATGTAATTTTTTTAATTAATCTTTGCTAATTACGATTAAACATGAAAATTACACATGGCAATTAAAAATACGGGGTGTTGCTATCAGAATTGGGTCTTTGACATCCGGTTCTAGGGTTTCAAAGTTGAACTTTCTTTCCTGAAAAATAATTCTGCCCACACAACAAAAAATCTCTCTTTTACATAGTTGTCTACAATCTTTTCGATGAGATGTGCGGTAATTGTAAAACTATCAAACGATGTCGACGGAATCCGTCAATCAAAGATATGTAATGTGTCTCCCATAGCAAAATCTATGTCCGAGAGGTATGTAATCATGCTAACCCTAATTTGTTTTTTAACATCCACTATTTATATGTAATATTATCATTAAGTTTTTTCTTTTTTATACTAATTGATACAACGAAGACTCATTGATGTCAACTCCTATGTTTAAAATGATGTCTCATTGATATCAATCTACGTATAAAATGGTGTTATCATCTTAACCTTAACTTATCTTAACCCATGTGTCTGTGTCCTGGTTGGGACTCAATTAATTCCATGAAACGATAGTGATATTCTAGACATGATAATGTTTTTTTTTTATTAATTTGATATTTAATATTGTTTGTTTGATGAATATGGATGTGATTATTTAATGATAATTTTTGTTTTACTTAAAGTGTTTGATAGAATGCTTCTACATGAATATATAAATGCTCCAATTATTTATGAACTACTCTCTTACCAGTTTTATGTTTGAATGGAGACTGAATTTGATCATACAATCAAAGTTCAATTGACCCTCTTTCCTACAAGTTTGAATAATATTGGCAACAAGCCACAATCGTATTCGTGTTGTTAATCATCATGGTAGGTAATCATCCATCATTCAAACTTTATTTCATTCCATATTCATATGATTGTTACTAACGTTTATGCTGTAATCATGCTAATTTTTTACATCTGTTATATATATGTGATACTATCATTGAGTTTTTCTTTTTTTGTTCTAACCTATACAACAAACGACTCGGTCAACCTATGTTTGAAACGACATCTCATTGATGTCAAGATGTGTTTGAAATGATGTCATCTTATCCTTAATTTCATTTTAACTTCATGTGTTTGTGATCTGTCTCTTTGAATTTGTTGTTACAGTTATGTTGTAGGTGAATGTATATACGGTTTGATGTGTATATTGGAGAACTGGGTACAACAATATGGTTGTTATCATGGAGTTTACTAATTTAATTTCATATTTATAATGCAACATTACTAATTATAAATATATTCAATAGAAACTATGTTTTTACTATTCATATCATTATTTTAATACTAAAATTCGATTTTTTCCAAAATGACCTCCAACTTTGGTCAAAATACAAATCGGCCCACAACTTTAGTCAAAATACAAATCGGCCCCCAATCAGGGGGCAAAACGTCAAACCAAAATTCTCACAAAAAATCTTAAATAAACTCCACCCAAATTTTTAACGGGCCATATCTTCTCGCTCGCCGCGAGTTAAATTTTTTCAACAATACCGTTCAACTCGAAATAATTTTGCGAATACAACGCAACTAACTACTCGCAAAACGAATGCTTTTTAAAAAACGCTAAATAGTTAGGTCCACCTTGAAAGGACCCGTTCATAAACATTATAAACGATTCTCAGTAGTTGATTACATCGCGAGGTATTTGACCTCTATATGATACATTTTTTAGACATTGCATTCGTTTTTAAAAGATAAACTCTCTTTACATCGAAAATTGACAGACATGCATACCATTTCATAATATCCACTATCCAACTATAAATTGACTTAATAATAATCTTTGATGAATTCAATGACTCGAATGCAACGTTCTTTGAAATATGCCATGAAAGACTCCAAGTAATATCTTTAAAATGATTAAATGCACAGCGGAAGATTTCTTTAACACCTGAGAATAAACATGCTTTAAAGTGTCAACCAAAAGGTTGGTGAGTTCATTAGTTTATCATAATCATTCATTTTCATTATTTTAATAGACCACAAGAATTTCATTTCCAGTTATCATAAATATACGTCCCATGCATAGAGACAAAAATCATTCATATGGTGAACACCTGGTAACCGACATTAACAAGATGCATATAAGAATATCCCCTATCATTCCGGGAAATCCGTCGGACATCATAAAAACGAATTCGAAATACTAAAGCATCCGGTACTTTGGATGGGGTTCGTTAGGCCCAATAGATCTATCTTTAGGATTCGCGTCAATTAGTAGATCGGTTTACTAATTCTTAGGTTACCAAGCAAAAGGGGCATATTCGGCTTCGATCATTCACCCATATAATGTATTTTCAATTACTTGTGTCTATTTCGTAAAACATTTATAAAAATTGCGCATGTATTCTCAGCCCAAAAATATAAAGGGTAAAAAGGCAAATGAAACTCACCATACTGTATTTCGTAGTAAAAATACATATAACGTCATTGAACAAGTGCAAGGTTGGCATCGGATTCACGAACCTAAATTAATTATATATATTTATGTGTTGTCAATATTTGTCTAACAAATTAGGTCAAGTCATAGTGTATCACAATCCTAAGGCTCGAGAATAATATGTAAAGGTCAACAAAAGTCAATTTGACTCAAAATAATTTCTAAAATTTATACATGATTAATATATAGTTTAAATATCGTCGTTTTATATTTTTAAATATTTTTAAAAGATTTATTAGAGAAAATAATATAATTCATTTATTAATAAATAAAATTTTATATTAAAATTTATATAATAAAATATACTTTTATATATATTAAGTAATAAAATTTATAGATGAAACGACCCGACCCAATCCATAGGGACGAATACAATAACATATGATTACATCGCGAGGCATTTGACCTCTATATGATACGTTTTATAAATATTGCATTCTTTTGAAAAGATATACCATAAATGAATATTTAAAATTCAATGTTTTCGACATCTGATGATTTCTACATGTAGACAATCACCGTAAATAACAGTTTACAAGAATACTTCCGTTGACAATGCAGTCAAAATAAATACACGGTGATGATTTTGTGAATGCAATGCTTCCTCGAATAAAACATGTATGACTCCATGCACATGGTTTCTCTAACATATATTCAAACAGCGGAAGACTTCTAGGAACCTGAGAATAAACATGCTTTAAACGTCAACATAAAGTTGGTGAGATATAGGTTTAATGCTAGCAGCATTATAAATATAGACCACAAGATTTCATATACATAAACGTTTTAATAAAAATATTCTAAGTGGTTGAGCACTTGATAACCATACTTAACATTTAATCAACGTCGCATATTCCCTTTATTATGAAATCTCACTACACTGTACCAAGTGTAGTCACCGAAACGAAGTACTGTGCAACCGTTGAATACTGGTCGTCCAGTCCGGTTGGGGTTGTCAGGCCCGATAGATCTATCAACAGGATTCGCGTTTACAATACTACATGTAAATAGTAGTTACCAAGCTACAGGGAAGTATGCCAGTGGTACAACTCAACGTAGAATATTTTTTTTATCACTTGTGTCCATAACGTAAATCATAAAATGCATGTATTCTCATCTCGAAATATTTAGAGTTTAAAAGTGGGACTATATACTCACTTTTGCCTTGAAGGTATTTAACTCGACTTGGTCTCCGATAGATATCACGAACCTAACCATATATATATATAATATATCAATATATTTTCTTTTCAAGTAATCGTTACATATATATATATATATATATATATATATATATATATATATATATACTTATAATACTTTTAATATTTTCTTAGTCCGTAGTTAGCAGTCCGATGTTAGTGGTCCACAATTAGTTGCTCAATAAAATAAATAAAGACCCCATCGTATTCGTATTGATCAGAATTAATCTCGACCCATGGTACCATGTTGTCAAATGACGTGTTGCGTACATAAAGTACCGTGTTGTCAAATGACGTGTTGCGTACAATCATGAGGTCTTATGATTAATCTTCTCGTGTTGTTTACGGGTGGTCCTGAAATATATAAAATTAAATCATAAGTAATTATATATAAAATATCTTATTAATTAGAAAAGATATGATTAATTTACTTTATCTCCAAATATTTTCGTAGCTAAACTAGCTTCGGATACCCAATCTTGTTTTAGTCGTAGTTTCTTCATTACAACTCCGTTTTTGTTGGTTCAACTTGCCACTTCCTTGGATCGAGTCAAATTTTAAGAATATGAACTGAAAATACCTTAGTTTGTATTTGAAATCACAGGTTATAGGTCAAACTTTGGTAAAACTTATGAAAGTGATCATTTTCCATCATAAAAACAACATTTAATGATCATTTTTCTAAAAATACTTACACTTTGAGTTAAACCATGAAATTTTTATGTGTTAACATATTCATAAGAAATATCATTTTTCCAGAACATGAACTTCCAATTTAAAGTTCAAGATGGTTTTTAATTATCCAACCCAAAACAGCCCCCGGTTGCACTCCGACGACGTAGATTCAGTTTTTAAGGTGTTCTTTGTAAAACCAAGTTATATCTTGTTAAGTTAGCATATCATTATGATATATTACAGGTCTTGAAGTGTTTTAAAAGTTAAGTTAGAAGGATCTATTTAGTTTGCAAACAAGTTTGAAATCATTCAAACTATGCTCTTGTTGTTAAAATTTCACAACATAAAATAAGATAGCTATATAATTATGAATCGAACAAGATTATGAACAAGGTTACTACCTCAAGTTACTTAGACAAAGTTACTGTAAGAGATAAGAAAAAATCTTGGAATCAAAGAGTGGTGGAGTTAGATCAAAAGGTTGGAAGTATACTTCTTCAAATGGGTGGTTATTTTGATATGTTCTTGAAAGAGTTTTCTTATGGTGTTTAAGGCTTGTAATTGAAGCTAAATGATGGGGAAAATGCTTGGAGATGATCAAGTATTAAGTTAGGAGTATTTTGAGAGAGAAATGAGGGTGTAGGTATGAGAAAATGGAGTGAAGAAATGGTGTTCATTCATAAAAACGTTTTTAGTTTATAAAGAAAGAAAAGGATTCCTAATTTTGTTTTCTTACTAATAATTCATGCTACTTGAAAAATCCTAGTTACCTCAAATCTAGGGCAGTAATAATGTTGATTAGGATATTGATTTGATGTGTATATACCAATAGTAAATACATATAGAAGCTGGGTATGATACGGGTACATATACCCTAGATATACGTATAGAAATCTTGAGGAAACGGAATGAGAATTCAAATATAGCTATATTTTGTGAATATACTTATATTGTTTTATGTATTTAAGTCCTTAAAAAGTGATTAAATACATTATATATACAATACATGTATAAGCATTATAGGTTATAAGTATATATATCAAAGAATGTTATGTATAGTTATCGTTTTGAAAACTTAAGTTAGTAGTTTCAAAATATACTTATAACTCATTGTCATTAGTACACAATGAGATGTTAAACCATCCTTATATCATGTTAAATATATATAAATACATATATATACACAAACGTATAATTATCGTATGTTATATAGTCCGTGATATCATCGGTTAAATTGGACGGTCAAACGTTGTGTAAAACTCTTTTTAAAAACACAAGTCTCAACAATTTGGATTGATTATCATATTGGTAAGGTTTAATTTATGTAAATATTAATCTCATAAGTATAAAACGATTGGAAAAATCCGGGTCGTTACAGTACCTACCCGTTAAATAAATTTCGTCCCGAAATTTGAATGGGATGGTCATGGCTGACAATAAGTATGTTTTCATGACGTATACGAGTTGAAAATTAGAGTTTTATTATCATCAAGTAATATTGATAAAGCAATTTGATTTTTGTGAAGAGTACGAGTGAGACTATCACCAAAGGGTGAAATGAGTAGGTATAGATTCGTCATATCTTTTGACGTAGATAGGATTGATTTTCAAGTTCAAGAGATTTGGAGTAAAATCTTCATAATGAGATTTGATTCTTCGATAATCAAGGAAATTAGAATCAGCTTTAAATGCGATCATCTATTTTGATTGCTCTGTCGGATCTTTTACTATAAATCCACCTCCCTTCATTTCCTTACAACTCATACCTTCTATTCTTCCTCCCTCAATTCATACTTTAAAACATTTATCAGTATGCTTCATCCAGTACTGATCCTGGATATACTCTTAACTTTCATCTCTGTCATTCTTCTTTTTCATCTACCTCCGGAGGATTTTATTTATTTCTACTATTACCTTGGGGTTATAGTATTGTTAATTCTCCTGTGCCTTTACGTTGCAATACGTATTGATATACACGGTTTGTAATTTATTTGTTGTTGTCGAGCTTTATATTTTCTTTTATATTCAACAGTTCCATACTTTTGATTCCTCTTCCCGACTTCGAGTCAAGCGAATAATGGTCCGGAATTCGTAGGTATGGATTTTGAAATAAACATAGTTAATGTTCTAAGAAGGAAATAGTAATTGCACGATCTTGATTTGGTAAGTTACCAGAATGTCCGAAAAGATAGAATTATCAAGGAGATATGTTCTTAATATGTTTGGAGATTGGGTAGAATGTAAGAGTTGTGTAACATGGCACATGATGACGTTATGATCTGTGAATCATTATGTTCCATTTAGAAACTCAGCATGAATTACTGTAATATAATCACGTTGATCAAGTGTCATTATATTATACTAATTCATGCTTCAGTTTCCAACACTACTTCAAAACATTCATATTTTAAACTCGAATTTTTCAGAATTTAGAAACTAACACAGTTTCTTTTATGTTGTAACGCAAATATTGTGAAGAGATAAATGATTTTTGATGAGGATAGTTGGGAATATATCTTCAAGAATATCAGAGATATTTATAATGAAAAATACGATGATATCTTAGAATATCTAAGATCAGGGAATGACGCGGAAAATCTGTCTTTGAAGGTTTAAAATAAGGAGTAAGGTTTACCAACGGTTTCAGCAGACACTGAATCATTTGAATCCTTTGAAGGTAGATTTCGTCATTGTGATTTGTCCACGACCTCCTTTATACTTTGCTCAATCCGTTTTCCAGTACCAAATTTTTCGTTCGAGTTTTTCCAATCTATTATTCTTTATTGTCAAACTTCTGACCGTAATTGTTGTCTACTGTCTTTACCACTTTATCAGTCTTTTCCAAAACTTAATAGCACTAATTCGTAGACTGGAGCATTTTTCAGAAACTTCACATTTGAAATATGTAATTCTTGGGGATAGACGTTGTATATATATATATATATATATATATATATATATATATATATATATATATATAACTGCCGAAATAGAAATGCTGCGAGATTTCAAAATACCAATTGTTGATTCCGCCAAAGGGGTAACGAGTTGCTGGCACATCTGCTAATAATGTCGTGGAATATAAAAGGTTCCCTGGTAACAAAAGGGTAATCGTATGTATTACAGGTTATAATAAGGCTACTTCGAATGGAAAGTCGAGGTTGACTTGCTAAAACTGTGACAAAATTTGCTATTTTGAAAAGGAATCGCAAAGTTATTTTTGCTAATAAATGCTAAAAGATTTAACGCGGATACGTGTTAAATTATGTCCTTGGTTTCGAGAGCTTTTCAGGTGCAAGACTGCGGGTAATGTGTGGTTGGATTATCATCTCGATTGTCCATTATTTGAAGTGTCTTCAGGAATTTCGAAGGGTTTGATCATAGATTGTAATCGTTAATATACATATGATGTCTTAGGACTTTGAATGATGCAAATATTTTTCTGGGTTCCAAGAATCGAATGATGTTCTAGCATAGTTTTGAAGTCAAAGTATAGTTTTGAAAGATGTAAGAGTCCTAAGAGTGATGTCTTCTGTTAAGTCTTGACTTGGATTTCGTTTTGTCGTAATCTAATTTGGATGAGAATGGTTGTTTTGATTTATATGAAAGAATGTATAATATTGTGAAGGTAGTGAGTATAGTTGATGATTGTTGAATCAGAGTCGAAGAATATAATCATATTAATTGTGAATTTATATATCTCTCGGGTATTACCTACCCGTTAAATAAAATTTCACAAGTAATGTTTTGTACCAGAGAATTTTATTACAATCTTTATGAAAATATATGTACATATATATCTTCTTCAGATGTAATCATGAATTTAATAAGTCAATATAATATTAGACTCATTTGATTTTCGGTTTGAGCTAGAATAAGTAATCTCTAAAACGATTAGGAACCACATATTCTTCACAGAATATTAATGAAGTTATGGATCAATACTTCATTATTTATTCTTATATATATTTCCTTAGTGAATCATGCTGATACTCATTGAACTCTTGCTAACTTCGCAAGATATGAATGTTGTTTCCCAGTAAGCTTCGAGTACATTGAAGATGAAAGTGTAAAATCAAACATATTATTGAATAATACACTTGGTTTATTATAAAATGAAATTCATTGAATTGAAATAGGGATTGTAGTTAACGATGATTAAGCTGCTGACGAAGGACGTACATCATTGCATATTTGTAATATGAATTTAAACGAGTAGTATCTACCCTTTTTCAATTCATACTTAATAGCTTAGTACGAAAAGATTTATTTTGGTTTCCGAATTCATATATATAAAATATTTATATAAATTCTTCAGAAGAATGAGTTAATACTTCATAACTCGTTGATGCAATATACGTGTTATTGATGATGTCTACGGTGATTCTTGAACTGGTGGAGCTTGTGATGTTAAAGTTGCTGACGATCCTAACGATGTTGATAGCACTGACTGTGTTGGTGAGGCTAAGGGTACTGCTGATGCTGTTGGTGAAACAAGTCTAGCTTGTACCTTACGCATCATTCTTGTAAGGGTTTCTACTCTTCCTTTTATCATTTCTGTCCACTCATCTGATTTACGGTTAAGGTAGAAATAGGTAATCTCTATGTCTTTAGAGATTACATAATCACCATAGAATGTTTCTCCGATGAAGTTATGAATCAATACTTCATCGTTTGTTGTTGTTGGTACTTCTTGGTATCTATGGTGCGTGTGACGTTGATATCCGAGGTACGGATGGTGATATTGAGGCGTGTGATGCGGATGTGATTGTTGGTGGTGGTAATGATCCTGTTGATGTTGATGATGGTGATAACGTTGATGCTGGTGATGCTGCTGGTGCTTAGGGTATTGAGGCTTGCGATGTTGATGTTATTGATGGTACTGGTTATGCTGCTGATGCTGCTGATGGTGTTTGTAACCTTCGTACCGTATTCTCCAAAGCCACTACCCGAGTGCGAAGCTCGTTGACTTCTTCTATTACACCGGGGTGATTGTCGGTTCGGACGAGCGGATAAATAAAATCTAGAATTTGATGTAGTATATAATCGTGATGAGATACTCTGGAAATGAGAGAGAAAATGGTTTCTTGAACAGGTTCACCGGTAAGTGCTTCAGGTTCATCGACAAGAGGGCAATTTGGTGGATGGAAGGGATCCCTTTCTTCTTGTCTCCAATGATTGAGGAGGCTACGAACCCATCCCCAATCCATCCAAAATAGATGATGACTAATTGGTTGATCCATTCCGGTCACACTGCTTTCGGAGCTTGAGTGGTATTCCATATCGGAATCCGAGGGACTTCAACTAGTGACGAGTTCCATTTCGTATGATTGAATAAAGGATTTTTCGATATGAAATGATTTTCCGGCTATCGGGTGGTATTCTAATTATATAGAATATCCATATATATAGAACAAAAGATCTCATAGATTACGGAGGGATTTACGGAATATGTCAGACAAAGTTTACAGTAACAGATACGCGTAGATATGAATTAGCAAATACGCTAAGATATGAACTTTGTCTATACACCATTCATGCAATGAATGCAGTAAGACGCGTTTAGACTTAAGATGATAAGCAGGTAATTTCCCACATATGATAAGTAGATGATTTTCGACACAAAATGATAAGCAAAATTTTGACATGCAGACATGGTCGAAGTCCAGACTCACTAATGCAACCTAACGACTTATCAGTTAGACACACTAATGCAGACCTGGTTCGCTAAGACCACCGCTCTGATACCACATGAAACGACCCGACCCAATCCATAGGGACGAATACAATAACATATGATTACATCGCGATGCATTTGACCTCTATATGATACGTTTTATAAACGTTGCATTCTTTTGAAAAGATATACCATAAATGAATATTTAAAATTCAATGTTTTCGACATCTGATGATTTCTACATGTAGACAATCACCGTAAATAACAGTTTACAAGAATACTTCCGTTGACAATGCAGTCAAAATAAATACACGGTGATGATTTTGTGAATGCAATGCTTCCTCGAATAAAACATGTATGACTCCATGCACATGGTTTCTCTAACATATATTCAAACAGCGGAAGACTTCTAGGAACCTGAGAATAAACATGCTTTAAACGTCAACATAAAGTTGGTGAGATATAGGTTTAATGCTAGCAGCATTATAAATATAGACCACAAGATTTCATATACATAAACGTTTTAATAAAAATATTCTAAGTGGTTGAGCACTTGATAACCATACTTAACATTTAATCAACGTCGCATATTCCCTTTATTATGAAATCTCACTACACTGTACCAAGTGTAGTCACCGAAACGAAGTACTGTGCAACCGTTGAATACTGGTCATCCAGTCCGGTTGGGGTTGTCAGGCCCGATAGATCTATCAACAGGATTCGCGTTTACAATACTACATGTAAATAGTAGTTACCAAGCTACAGGGAAGTATGCCAGTGGTACAACTCAACGTAGAATATTTTTTTTATCACTTGTGTCCATAACGTAAATCATAAAATGCATGTATTCTCATCCCGAAATATTTAGAGTTTAAAAGTGGGACTATATACTCACTTTTGCCTTGAAGGTATTTAACTCGACTTGGTCTCCGATAGATATCATGAACCTAACCATATATATATAATATATCAAAATATTTTCTTTTCAAGTAATCGTTACATATATATATATATATATATAAATATATATATATATATATATATATATATATATATACTTATAATACTTTTAATATTTTCTTAGTCCGTAGTTAGCAGTCCGATGTTAGTGGTCCAAAATTAGTTGCTCAATAAAATAAATAAAGACCCCATCGTATTCGTATTGATCAGAATTAATCTCGACCCATGGTACCATGTTGTCAAATGACGTGTTGCGTACATAAAGTACCGTGTTGTCAAATGACGTGTTGCGTACAATCATGAGGTCTTATGATTAATCTTCTCGTGTTGTTTACGGGTGGTCCTGAAATATATAAAATCAAATCATAAGTAATTATATATAAAATATCATATTAATTAGAAAAGATATGATTAATTTACTTTATCTCCAAATATTTTCGTAGCTAAACTAGCTTCAGATACCCAATCTTGTTTTAGTCGTAGTTTCTTCATTACAACTCCGTTTTTGTTGGTTCAACTTGCCACTTCCTTGGATCGAGTCAAATTTTAAGAATATGAACTGAAAATACCTTAGTTTGTATTCGAAATCACAGGTTATAGGTCAAACTTTGGTAAAACTTATGAAAGTGATCATTTTCCATCATAAAAACAACAGTTAAACCATGAAATTTTTATGTGTTAACATATTCATAAGAAATATCATTTTTCCAGAACATGAACTTCCAATTTAAAGTTCAAGATGGTTTTTAATTATCCAACCCAAAACAGCCCCCGGTTGCACTCCGACGACGTAGATTCAGTTTTTAAGGTGTTCTTTGTAAAACCAAGTTATATCTTGTTAAGTTAGCATATCATTATGATATATTACAGGTCTTGAAGTGTTTTAAAAGTTAAGTTAGAAGGATCTATTTAGTTTGCAAACAAGTTTGAAATCATTCAAACTATGCTCTTGTTGTTAAAATTTCACAACATAAAATAAGATAGCTATATAATTATGAATCGAACAAGATTATGAACAAGGTTACTACCTCAAGTTACTTGGACAAAGTTACTGTAAGAGATAAGAAAAAATCTTGGAATCAAAGAGTGGTGGAGTTAGATCAAAAGGTTGGAAGTATACTTCTTCAAATGGGTGGTTATTTTGATATGTTCTTGAAAGAGTTTTCTTATGGTGTTTAAGGCTTGTAATTGAAGCTAAATGATGGGGAAAATGCTTGGAGATGATCAAGTATGAAGTTAGGAGTATTTTGAGAGAGAAATGAGGGTGTAGGTATGAGAAAATGGAGTGAAGAAATGGTGTTCATTCATAAAAACGTTTTTAGTTTATAAAGAAAGAAAAGGATTTCTAATTTTGTTTTCTTACTAATAATTCATGCTACTTGAAAAATCCTAGTTACCTCATATCTAGGGCAGTAATAATGTTGATTAGGATATTGATTTGATGTGTATATACCAATAGTAAATACATATAGAAGCTGGGTATGATACGGGTACATATACCCTAGATATACGTATAGAAATCTTGAGGAAACGGAATGAGAATTCAAATATAGCTATATTTTGTGAATATACTTATATTGTTTTATGTATTTAAGTCCTTAAAAAGTGATTAAATACATTATATATACAATACATGTATAAGCATTATAGGTTATAAGTATATATATCAAAGAATGTTATGTATAGTTATCGTTTTGAAAACTTAAGTTAGTAGTTTCAAAATATACTTATAACTCATTGTCATTAGTACACAATGAGATGTTAAACCATCCTTAGATCATGTTAAATATATATAAATACATATATATACACAAACGTATAATTATCGTATGTTATATAGTTCGTGATATCATCGGTTAAATTGGACGGTCAAACGTTGTGTAAAACTCTTTTTAAAAACACAAGTCTCAACAATTTGGATTGATTATCATATTGGTAAGGTTTAATTTATGTAAATATTAATCTCATAAGTATAAAACGATTGGAAAAATCCGGGTCGTTACAATAGAGTTCATTTAATGTCATAAAGATAATATGATAGGTATTATTAAAGTAATTTTATTACACGTAGTAAAAAATATTTGTATCAGATATTTATTTGATAAATAAATATCTGTAATAATAGTAAGTAAAAGTTATATTATTTTGTAATAATAATTATTATTATTTTATTAATAAAAATATCAATATTTATAATTACTAAAAATGACATTATGATAAAATGATAATTCTAATTATGATAACTTTAGTATTTACGATACTTTTTAATATTATCTTTAAAATAATAATTCTATTTAAAATGATAATAATAATGATATTTTATAATAACAATGACATTTCTATTAAAATGATAATTTTTGTTAAAATGACAGTTTTAATTACTAACGATATGTAACAACCCAAACCAATCCACGACAAAACCCCGTCAAAATTTACAACTAAAAAAAAAATTTCTGGTGCAGTTCAATTGCGCGGCGCGCCAGGTGGGTGCGCGGCGCGCCAAACCACCTGGACAGCCCGCTGTCCCCGGAAGTCAATTTAACGAAAATGTTTGACTAGTTCCCGACATTTTTAGCCAAAACGCTTTTAACCATAAATTCATATATATAAAACTAGCACGTTTAATTAATAAAATTGAGTTTACGAAGCGGGTCCCACAACGACCCATTTTACCACCTTAAGTACCGAAATACAATATTTGACCAAAAGACTTTTAATACAACAAAGCCGAGCATGGCGATTGGGAATACGCTACCCAATCCTAAATGATCCAAAAGTAAGTCACTAAAGCAACTATGCACGTCTTCTAGTCCTCGCGCTTACCCGAGCCACCAATCCGCATGCAATCTATAAAAAGAGTCAACAACGAGAGGGTAAGCTAACGCTTAGTGAATGATAATATACTACATACATATATATGCATAAAATGGACACGCCACATAAATAAACAAATACCGCATACCGGAGCGTCCAAGCCTAAAGGCAAGCTAATCTAAGTATACCGTACGATCACTAAGCAACAAGCTAATAATACCATCAATAAGGTAAGTTCACCAACGTCAATGTGAACAACGCCAATAACTACCCCCGGAGGGTTAACTACATCACGACAACACAACATTAATCACGAATTAGCAATTCTACAATCATGCAACATATCGTGCATATACCAATAACCGCAAATCCACATTAGCTAGCAATACCAATAGCATATAGTTCATAATTAAATATGCCAATACATAATTCATACAACCATGGTTAACCAATTCGAACAAGGGAAACGGTACATACAAGACCGTTGGAGTTCATAACATCCGTTAGTGCTACTTAATCAACGCGTAGTCACTAATCCCCCGGGTGATGTCTTAAACAACGCGACTCACTCACCCTTTACAATGTGGCGTCTTAAACAACGCGACGATTCCACATGCCATTCAATACGATGGATGGTGTCTTAAACAACGCGACATCCCCTCCATTACATTGTGGTGTCTTAAACAACGCGACATCCACTTCTTTACCATGTGGTGTCTTAAACAACGCGACATCCACTTCTTTACCATGTGGTGTCTTAAGCAACGCGACAATGCCACATTCATACGACACAAATAAATACATTATATACACATACGCATAATTATTCCACTCACAACCACGTGTGATAACGTACACCCAAAATGTGTACTTTGCCAAAGGTAGACAACCAAGACGCACAACCGTGCCAATTGGACCTATGCACAAGCCCATCAAATCCACCTATATGTGAAGTGAGCTCTATAGCCGAGAATCACTTCACCCGACCCGCACCCATCCTACACATACATATGCATATAGGATATTAACACTCACCTTGAAGTCTTGAAGAAAGCTTCCAAGTAAACCGCAACTCGCCAATGGAAAATACCTATTCCATTATCACAATTACAACAATACACTTAGAGTGGATTCACAAGTCAACCAAATTCGACACTTAGTGCAATTTGACCCAAATGCACTACCAAGTACAAACCGCGCCCAACTAACCAATAATCACTAACACAAGTGAGAATGGTCTTAATACGCCAATTAAACCCGATCATAGGTGTTAAACACCTATCTTGCCCAAAATGACACTTAAACCCTAATTTTGACCCATAAAGGTCAAAATCTCATTCTTTACAAGTTTTGACACCAAAACACATTTAACTCGGTTTAACACTTCAACTTAATCCATTTTAAGTTTATAAACTTTGTTAAATCGCCAATTGGGTCATAATCACCACCAAACCCTAATTTGACCCAAAGTCAAAGTTAGTCAACCAAATAACCCTAAATAGGTTTCAATACTTCCACAATCACTAAACCTAGTGATTAAACCCAATTTCAAGTTCTAAACATAACCAATTTGTTCACCAAACCGAAATCCACCAACAATAACAATAAACCCGATTACTAGCATCACTAAAGTCACTTCATGAGTCTAAATGGGTTTATCAACAAATCAAGTTCAAACCCTAACTTTGAATAGCAAAATCAACAATGAAATTCGGAGTTAGAACTTACCAATACCGCCAAAATGATGCCGTTGACGAGTGGAACAACTTTAATACCCGAGGTTTGACCCGAAACACCCTTCTTCTTCTCCAATTGGAGCTCTCTCTCTCTAAAACTCTCCTCTCACTCTAGGGTTTGAAGAGAGTGTTTGTGGTGGGTGAGAATGTGATCCAAACTGATCAAAGGATCAGTTTTGATGACCCCAAACCGTCCCCAAGTGAAAAGACCAAAGTACCCTTCATTTAAAGCCTTTAAAAAGGCTGAAAATTGCTTCTGCACCAATCGGCGCGCCGCGCCACTTTGTGGAGCGCCGCTCCACTCTGCAGGTCAGATTTCAGAAACTTGTTTTGGCCATAACTTTTTGACCGTAGCTCCGTTTTCGATGAATCAAATATCGTTGGAAACGTAATAAGATTTCCTTTCCAATGGTAAGGCTTTGAAACATTAACACAAACTTTATTTGGAGTTGAAAAGATACGTACACTCCTCGTCACTTCAGACAATGTCCAGTTTCCTCCAACGTTCGAGCAAGCAACACGTACATGCTTCGTACACTTCATACATGCATAGTACACCATAAATACATTATCTACAATAAATATTTGGGTCTTACAACTCTCCCCCACTTAAACTCGATCACGTCCTCGTGATCTTCTCCACTTAAACAATCCGGACCTGCTTAACGATCCTCACTCAAGTCCCAATACGAACTTTCCTAGACCATTCTTCCCAATGGATCACTTTCAACAACTAAAGTCGTCAACCGTGATTTATCAAAACCACAATCTGAGCACTGAAACCTGCTCAATTTCCTCGCATCGGGAAACTCATCCCATCTCTAACCGAGATATCACTCCTCTAGCGTACCATTACCAAGTACCGTGCTAAAGCAACCAAGTCTCAACCTAAGGTCAACAACCCGAAACGATGAAGACCGAACCAAACGAATCCTTACGGATAACACCAATCACTAAACATCCCTTGTAGCGCATAATACAACCAATACGCAACTACCGTAACATCATAAGCGAACGACTAGAACCGCTAGCGTCCAATCGACTATAACAACTTAAAACCCTAGGCGTACAAAATCGACCATTGTCACGCCCGTAACGACATGTGAGCGAAATACGGCTATCGCATCAGTAATCACACAATACGGTCCTCACGATCCCACCACAGGAGTATAAAACAACTGATAGATCACTCAACACCGGATGAAGTCAGCGGACCCGAAAGTCATGCTTCACCGATATAACAATACCTCATGATGAAGTCAGCGGACCCCGAAAGTCATGCTTCACCACTATAACAATACCTCACACAACGAGTAGTGCAACATCGCGCTCCGCTACACTATAGTGAACCCTAACGGATACCGCTAACCGTCTACACTATCGAGCAAGAACCACCTATATCAAACATAGGCACAAAACAATATTTCTCTAGAAGAGAATCCGATACGCACATCCCTTAACCGAGGGATTTCACCTTGCTCGCCAAAACACGTCCATTATCTCTCGAAGAGATTCACCAAACTTACCACCTCGGTGGTAATTTACAAATCCAATATCATAAGTACCAATGAGCCAAAAATTGTACTCTACCACCAATTGACCAAAACTAGGTCTCAACCAAATTTTCGGATCTAACAAAAGCATCATCCGAAATCTCACCCTAAAACTTCCTCGTGCGGGAGTGTAACTCCCCCACTTGGAACTACGTTCCATATCCATAACTCGTACTACCGTACAGTGCTACCAAATGTAGACTTCACCAACGATTGGGTTCACACGACCCGTTACCATACCTTGCTCCAAACCTTGAGCACACGAAGGATTTTAACCAGTCCTTATACACTTTGAACGAAAGCGTACCGCAACACAATCGGAGTCGAACACCACGCTAGTAGGTATAAAAGAGGCACCTAATGTCGCGTTATGAAGACTCCATTACCAACATACATCGAGATTTTAAACACTCGGTCTCAAGGGTTCCAATCACCCGACGAACCTCATGGTTCATCACTTCACATAAAAGCGAACACGCGCTTAACAACCGAAAACCAAAACCCATTTCCATGGCTTGGTAGAAACATTTTCCAAATACTAAGGAATGCTTGGTTGCACCAAGTCTTACGCCCTTCGCCCGACAATCAAACGTCACCATAGGGTACTTCCATTAGGAACGTCACCCATAACAACAATATGCACAACACAAGGCATTAACAACTCAAACTCAAACAGCATCGAACATTCCCAAGACTTGTGACCCCTCATGCCACCATTGTAACATCTAGACGCGCTAGAATTCGATATACTCGTCCGCGTACCACCCGTGCTCACACTCGGACCCTTAGTCCTCTTACTCGGAGCACCATAAGAAACAACCCTTCTCTCACTTGAAGATTCACCTTTCTTCGATCGTGAATACGACTCGAAACCTCTAGCCAAGTCGAATAATTCCGAAAACGATTTCGCTTGACCACGACTAATTTTACTTTTCAAGTCGTCATTCAAAGTCCAATAGAAATCCCCCATTAACAAACGATCACTTCCCAAATACTCCGGACAAAAACGAGCCTTCGCCATAAAGGTCGTCTTGAGAGTACTCAAATCCATAGATCCTTGTCGCAAGTTTCGCAACTCATTACGCAATTCCCACAAATCGGCCGAAGTCCGGAACTCCTCGAAGAATTCCTCCTTAAACTCGTCCCACGATAAGACCATAAACGTTTCACCACCAACAAGATCAATCTTACCATCCAACCAATCCCTTGCCCTACCCCGCAACAAACTAGTTGCGAGCCTCGTCTTCTTCTCGGGAGGGCAATCAATCGTGCGAAAACGCCCTTCGACATCCGAAATCCAAGTTGTGCTTACCAATGGATCCGGTTTCCCGTCGTACATCGGTGGTTTAGTCCTCATGAAGCTCTTAAGATAACGCTTCATTTCGCCACTACTTTGAAGTTTGGAATACTTCCTATCCATTTCTTCTCGAAACGCTCTCATTTGCTCCGTAACGGCGGCCGCAACTCTAGCGTTAAACTCCACGTTATTCGCCTCGGTCTCGTTTCGCGTCGTCATTCAAAAGAATGCAAAACGATTAGTCCACGAACGTATAAAACCGCACGCACAACATCGTCCCATCTTGCTAAACACTCGTCGTACATCACTCGTTAGACACGATTTGCACCCGTAATAAGGTTTGCAAGTTCTTATTACGCACACACGCCGTATCGACTCGTTAGTACAACGACCGCCTCGCTCGATGATAATAACCAACACAACAAAATTCCTACACATATAAACATACGCAAGGAATAACATCACAACACAACACAATATCCTAGTTAGTTCACCTACACGCTAAGGCACTAACCAAATTTTCGTCCGTCCCGTTCTCCTACAAATCCCGCAGCAAATACGCACACACAAAAGTCTAAGTCTAGGCACCTATCTCAAGTCGCCTAAATCCCTTAGACCATGCTCTGATACCACTTGTAACAACCCAAACCAATCCACGACAAAACCCCGTCAAAATTTACAACTAAAAAAAAAATTTCTGGTGCAGTTCAATTGCGCGGCGCGCCAGGTGGGTGCGCGGCGCGCCAAACCACCTGGACAGCCCGCTGTCCCCGGAAGTCAATTTAACGAAAATGTTTGACTAGTTCCCGACATTTTTAGCCAAAACGCTTTTAACCATAAATTCATATATATAAAACTAGCACGTTTAATTAATAAAATTGAGTTTACGAAGCGGGTCCCACAACGACCCATTTTACCACCTTAAGTACCGAAATACAATATTTGACCAAAAGACTTTTAATACAACAAAGCCGAGCATGGCGATTGGGAATACGCTACCCAATCCTAAATGATCCAAAAGTAAGTCACTAAAGCAACTATGCACGTCTTCTAGTCCTCGCGCTTACCCGAGCCACCAATCCGCATGCAATCTATAAAAAGAGTCAACAACGAGAGGGTAAGCTAACGCTTAGTGAATGATAATATACTACATACATATATATGCATAAAATGGACACGCCACATAAATAAACAAATACCGCATACCGGAGCGTCCAAGCCTAAAGGCAAGCTAATCTAAGTATACCGTACGATCACTAAGCAACAAGCTAATAATACCATCAATAAGGTAAGTTCACCAACGTCAATGTGAACAACGCCAATAACTACCCCCGGAGGGTTAACTACATCACGACAACACAACATTAATCACGAATTAGCAATTCTACAATCATGCAACATATCGTGCATATACCAATAACCGCAAATCCACATTAGCTAGCAATACCAATAGCATATAGTTCATAATTAAATATGCCAATACATAATTCATACAACCATGGTTAACCAATTCGAACAAGGGAAACGGTACATACAAGACCGTTGGAGTTCATAACATCCGTTAGTGCTACTTAATCAACGCGTAGTCACTAATCCCCCGGGTGATGTCTTAAACAACGCGACTCACTCACCCTTTACAATGTGGCGTCTTAAACAACGCGACGATTCCACATGCCATTCAATACGATGGATGGTGTCTTAAACAACGCGACATCCCCTCCATTACATTGTGGTGTCTTAAACAACGCGACATCCACTTCTTTACCATGTGGTGTCTTAAACAACGCGACATCCACTTCTTTACCATGTGGTGTCTTAAGCAACGCGACAATGCCACATTCATACGACACAAATAAATACATTATATACACATACGCATAATTATTCCACTCACAACCACGTGTGATAACGTACACCCAAAATGTGTACTTTGCCAAAGGTAGACAACCAAGACGCACAACCGTGCCAATTGGACCTATGCACAAGCCCATCAAATCCACCTATATGTGAAGTGAGCTCTATAGCCGAGAATCACTTCACCCGACCCGCACCCATCCTACACATACATATGCATATAGGATATTAACACTCACCTTGAAGTCTTGAAGAAAGCTTCCAAGTAAACCGCAACTCGCCAATGGAAAATACCTATTCCATTATCACAATTACAACAATACACTTAGAGTGGATTCACAAGTCAACCAAATTCGACACTTAGTGCAATTTGACCCAAATGCACTACCAAGTACAAACCGCGCCCAACTAACCAATAATCACTAACACAAGTGAGAATGGTCTTAATACGCCAATTAAACCCGATCATAGGTGTTAAACACCTATCTTGCCCAAAATGACACTTAAACCCTAATTTTGACCCATAAAGGTCAAAATCTCATTCTTTACAAGTTTTGACACCAAAACACATTTAACTCGGTTTAACACTTCAACTTAATCCATTTTAAGTTTATAAACTTTGTTAAATCGCCAATTGGGTCATAATCACCACCAAACCCTAATTTGACCCAAAGTCAAAGTTAGTCAACCAAATAACCCTAAATAGGTTTCAATACTTCCACAATCACTAAACCTAGTGATTAAACCCAATTTCAAGTTCTAAACATAACCAATTTGTTCACCAAACCGAAATCCACCAACAATAACAATAAACCCGATTACTAGCATCACTAAAGTCACTTCATGAGTCTAAATGGGTTTATCAACAAATCAAGTTCAAACCCTAACTTTGAATAGCAAAATCAACAATGAAATTCGGAGTTAGAACTTACCAATACCGCCAAAATGATGCCGTTGACGAGTGGAACAACTTTAATACCCGAGGTTTGACCCGAAACACCCTTCTTCTTCTCCAATTGGAGCTCTCTCTCTCTAAAACTCTCCTCTCACTCTAGGGTTTGAAGAGAGTGTTTGTGGTGGGTGAGAATGTGATCCAAACTGATCAAAGGATCAGTTTTGATGACCCCAAACCGTCCCCAAGTGAAAAGACCAAAGTACCCTTCATTTAAAGCCTTTAAAAAGGCTGAAAATTGCTTCTGCACCAATCGGCGCGCCGCGCCACTTTGTGGAGCGCCGCTCCACTCTGCAGGTCAGATTTCAGAAACTTGTTTTGGCCATAACTTTTTGACCGTAGCTCCGTTTTCGATGAATCAAATATCGTTGGAAACGTAATAAGATTTCCTTTCCAATGGTAAGGCTTTGAAACATTAACACAAACTTTATTTGGAGTTGAAAAGATACGTACACTCCTCGTCACTTCAGACAATGTCCAGTTTCCTCCAACGTTCGAGCAAGCAACACGTACATGCTTCGTACACTTCATACATGCATAGTACACCATAAATACATTATCTACAATAAATATTTGGGTCTTACACGATACTTTTAATAATAATAGTAATGATAAAAATAATAAGAACGATAATTTTATCTAAATTAATATCTTATAATATTTTAATTTCATCATGATACTCTTACTCACTATTTCATAATCGTTACGTTTAATAGCTTTT
The DNA here is from genome assembly GCF_046630445.1 of Rutidosis leptorrhynchoides. Classification (NCBI taxonomy): domain Eukaryota; kingdom Viridiplantae; phylum Streptophyta; class Magnoliopsida; order Asterales; family Asteraceae; genus Rutidosis; species Rutidosis leptorrhynchoides. The sequence goes on from NC_092334.1 coordinate 459,098,723, forward strand.
AATCGTCTTTTATATCGTGTTCATAATAATGATAATAATAGTAATCAAAATAATTAGGTGTTACTAATATTAGTTTTAATTACAATAATACTAATAATGATAATTACTATGATATTATTAACGATAATACTAATAACTATTTTAATGATAATAATAATAATAATAATAATAATAATAATAATAATAATAATAATAATAATAATTAGATAATAATAATAATAATACTAATTATAACTTTAACGACAATAACGATAGTAATAATAATAAAAATAACAATTTTTAATGATAATTCCTTTTTATTGATAATGATAATAGTAATAATAATATAAAACTAGAACGACGATAATAACGACGATAATAATAATCATTTTTAATAATAACACAAAAATTCAATTGACTATAACTTCAAATCCGTTCATCGAAACCATTCGATATCTAAATGAAAAGTTCTTAATTTTTCGCTAGCTTTCCAACGACATGCATATCTTACACCTTATCTCGACCGCATACGTAACTAATTCATGATTCAACATATCCTATCTAATGGCAATATCAAAAGTACAAGCATGCATAATCCTATATTCTCGAGCACTAGTCAGGGATACACTATTAATATATAAAAACTAAATTATGAGTACTCACGTATCAATATTGAGATTCAATATTGCAGGAAAAGTACGTAGATGCAACGGAGATGATAAACACTAGTTTGACTTACGAGCAATACTCGCGAACCATACCCATAACCTCCATAGCTATAACCCATAATTTCCTTAGCTCTATCCCGCTCGAAAAATAATTTCGAAATCACTCGGACAACACTCCTTCGTAATATTTTATGTATACTAATAATATCTTGAAATAATACGGATTAAATATATATATGTAAATCGATTGAGAGAGTTTAGAGAAAATATTTTCAAGTTTCTATGAAATAATGAAACATATTGAATTCTATTTATAATAATTTTTGAATTATTAAAGTGAATTATTAAAGTATGAATTATTAAAGTGAATTATTAAAGTATGAATTATTAAAGTGAATTATTAAAGTGAATTATTAAAGTGAATTATTAAAGTTAAAGTAAAGTAAAAATAAAGTAAAGGTAAAGTTTAAGTATAGTAAAAGTATAAAACTATGTACGTATAATACGCGTATAATTATATATAATATTAATTTAAGTCGTTATATATATTTAATAAAATAAAATATAAATATCGTTATCTTTATCATACTGGTTAAGTAATGAGTTATCAAAAGTGGTTCTAGATATTTATAAAAGTTATATACGTTTTAATAATAAAGTTCTTTTTTTTTAAACTGAAAACGTTTTTGTACGTATGAAAATAAATCAAATAAATATGATAATTTTGTTTTTCAAAACTAAATATATTTAAGAATCATTTTGTTTAAAGGTTAAGATAATGGAAATCGTTATATCATAAAACGTTTTAGAAATGTAGAATCATATATATTCATAATAGGTTTCAAGTTTTTAAATTACAGTCTGTTGGTGAAGCATGGGATAAAGTCCAAAGGTTAAATAAACGTATGAAATCATCTTAATGAAAAATGTCGAGTTACTTAACTCTTCGATATCCAACATCTAAGTTATTTACACTCTACGTTCTTACTTATAAATCACTTTACCATTTTCCGAATGTTGTCAAAAAGAATAGATTTCTTAAATCACAGTGGACCTCATAACATAGACCCGTAATCATATCACAATATATATGATAAATCAGTCATTTGATATTATCTTCTAATTCCGTTGATAACTATTAGAATATATTTTGAAACAAATACGTTTATATAAAGTATTATACGCCTAATACTTTGTTAATGTTTTCAAGTTATAATATATACACATATACATATATAATCATGTTCGTTCAATTTAATGGTTCGTGAATCGTTGGAACTTGGTCGAGGTTTAAATGAATGTATGGACACAGTTTAAAATTCTTGAGATTCAACTTAACAAACTTTGCTTATCGTGTCAGAATAATATAAAGATAAAGTTTAAATTTGGTTGGAAATTTTTGGGTTGTCACAGTACCTACCCGTTAAAGAAATTTCGTCCCGAAATTTGAATGAGATGGTCATGGCTGATAATAAGTATGTTTTCATGACATACACGAGTTGAAAATTAGAGTTTTATTATCATCAAGTAATATAGATAAAGAAATTTTATTTTTGTGAAGAGTATGAGTGAAGTTATCACAAAAGAATGAAATGAGTAAATGCACGTTCTTTTTAACCAATGACATAGTCACGGTTGATTTTTGGAATTCAAGGAATTTAGAGAAAATATTCGTAATAAGATTTGGTTCTTTGGTAATTAAGGAAGTTAGGATCCGCTTGATTAAATGCGATAATCTGTTTTGATTGCTCTGTCGAATATTTTACTATATATCCACCCCCTTCGTTTCCTTATTTCCACAACTCACACCTTTTATTCTTTCTCCCTCAATTCATACTTTATAGCATTCGCTAATATGCTCCATCCAGTTCTGATTCTTGATATACTCCTAACTTTCATATCTGTCATTCTTCTTTTTCATCTGCCACCGGAAGAATCTATTTACTTCTACTATACTCTTGGCTTTATAGTGTTTTTAGTTCTCCCTTGTCTTTATATTGCTATCTGTATCGATATCTACGGTTTATAGTGTCTGGGTTGTTGTTGGGTTTTATATCTTCCCTTACATTTCAATGTTCCTGCTTCTGTCTTCTATAATCATTGTCATCCCCAGTTAATGCTTTCTTTTATTTTCTGCAATTTATACCCCAATTTCTATTTTGGAGTTTTGTCCTTTCGTTTCTTCTTCTTGCGATTAAGCACCGCTTGTAATGGTCCAGAATTCGCAGATATGAATTTCGGAATGAACATTATTAATATTCTAGGAAGGAAATTGTAATGGCACGATCTTGACTTGTCAAATTACCAGAATACCTTGGAAAAGGCCGAATCATCAAGAAATGTTTTCTTGATATTTTAGAGGTTAAATAGAATACAAGAGTCGTATAACATGGCACATGGTGATGTTATGATCTGTGAATCATCATATTCCATTTAGAAACTCAGCATGACTTACTGTAATATAATCACGTTGATCAAATGTCATTATATTATACTAACTCATGCTTCAGCACCCAACACTACTTCAAAAATATTCCTATTTTAAACTCGAATGTTTCAGAATTTAGAAACAAAAATAGTTTCTTTTATGATGTAATACAGATAGCGCGAAGAGGTAAATGATTTCAGATAAGAATAATTATGAAAATATCTTCAGAATTATGGAGGATATTTATAATGAAATGTACGATGATATCTTAGAATTTCTAATATCAGAGGATGATGAAGAATATTGTCCGTAGGGGTTTATAGTCAGGAGCAAGGTATTCGTTAATGAGTTCAGCAGGTACTGAATCATTTGGATTCTTTGAAGTCAGGTTCAGTCTTTGTGATTTGTCCACAGCCTCCTTCATACTTTGCTCAATCCGGTTTCCAGTTCCAAGACTTCTCTTTTTCTGCGCTTTGCCAGCACACTATTCATTATCATCAAACTTTTTACTGTTAAGGTCATTTTATAGTTTTTGCTGCTTCATCAACATTTCGAGAATTATCCCGCAGTTCAGGGTGTTTTTCAGAAACTTCACATTCGAAGTATGTAAGCCTTGGAGATAGACGTTGTACGTACACATATAACTGTTGGCGTAGACATGCTGCGAGATTTTAAAATACTGATTGTTAATTCCCGATGATTCGTATGGCAATTCTCGTTACAAGATGCGAATGATTAAATGATGGGGTTTCGGTAAATATAATGATTCTTCGGAAGGTCAAAGATCAGTGAAGTTGTGAATAAGTTTATTGCTAATGTGGTGGAACATGAAAGGTTCTCTGGTAACAAAAGGGTAATCATATATATCAAGATTATGATAAGACTACTCCGAATGAAAAATCGAAGTTGTCTTGCTGGAGCTGTGATAGAATTTGCTACTTTGAAAAGGAATTGCAAAGTTATTTTTGCTAATAAATGCCAAAGGATCTGACACAGATATGTATTGAATTATGACTTTGGTTTCGAGAGCTTTTTAAGTACATAACTATGGGTAATATGTGGTTGAATCATCATCTCGATTGCTCATTATTTGAAATGTCTTCAGAAATTTTTCGAAGGGCTTTAACACAGATTGTAATCGTTAATATATATTTGGTGTTCTAACACAGTTTTGAAGTCAAAGTATAGCTCTGAAAGATGTGGGAATCTAAGAGTGATGGTACCGGTTATATCTTGAATTGAATTCTGAGGTTTCAAAATCAGAATATGTAATTGAGTTTGAATAAGTGTGGTTGTTTTGATTTTTATGAAAGAATGTATATTATTGTGAAAGTAGGAAGTATAGTTGATAATTTGCTTAATCAGATTCGAAGAATGTAACATATTAATTGTGAATTTATATATCTATCTGGTATTACCTACCCGTTAAAAAAAATTCATAATTAATATTTTGTACAAAAGAATTTTTATTACAGTCTTTATGAAAATATATATGTATATATTCTCTTCAGATGTAACATAGATTTTAATGAGTTAATACTAAATTAAACTCATTCGATTTACTGTTGGAACCAGAATTGAATAATCCCTTGAAGGCTTTAGAGATTACATAAGTATTTCTTCAATAATATTGAAATTATGAATCAATACTTCATTATTTGTCGAGGCGTGATGTTGGTTTTCGTTAAATTCTTGTGAACTTCGCAAAGTACGAATGATGTTATCTGAAAAGTTTCGGTTACATCGATGATGAAAGTGTAAAATCAAATATATACTTAATTTATTAGAAATTGGAATTTGTTGAATTGAGACAGAGATTGTAGTTAACGATAGTTAAGTTGCGGGCGAAGGACATACATTATTGCATATTTGTAATATGAATTAACCGAGTAGTTAAGATTCACACACAATAGCTTGGCACGGAAAGATTTATTTTTATTACAAAATATGTATATATAAAATATACATATAATTTCTACAGATGGAATGAGTTAATTTTTCATAACTCGTTGATACAATATACTAGTTATTGATTCGTAATGATGTCCACAGTGATTCTTGAACTGACAGAGTTTGTGATGTTATAGGTGTTGTTGATTCTGATGCTGACTGCACTGACAATGCTGGTGACGCTGACGGTACTGATGATGCTGTTAGTAAAACAAGTTTAGCTTGTTAACCACACACCATTTTTGTCAGGGTTTCTACTCTTCCTTCTATCATTTTGGTTCGCTTAACTGATTTATGGTTAGGGCTAGACTTGATAATCTCTAAGACTTTAGAGATTACATTATTGCCGCGGAATGTTTCTCCAATGAAGTTATGAATTAATACTTCGTTAGTTATTGTTGTTGGTACTCCTTGGTATCTATGGTGCGTATGACGTTGATGCTCGTGGGACAGATTGTGAAGTCGAGGTTTACGACGTGGTTGTGTCTGGAGGTGGTAATGGTACTGTTGGCGATGATGATGGTGGTACTGGTTATGCTGCTGGTGCTGCTGCTGGTGTTTGTAATCTTTGCACCATATTCTCCAAAGCCACTACCCGAGCGCGAAGCTCGTTGACTTCTTCTATTACACCGGGGTGATTGTCGGATCGAACGAGTGGATAAATAAAATCTAGAATTTGATGTAGTATATAATCGTGACGAGATACTCTGGAAATGAGAGAGAAAATGGTGTTTCGGACAGGTTCGTCGGTAAGTGCTTCAGGTTCTTCGTCAAGAGGGCAATGTGGTGAATGGAAGGGATCACCTTCTTCTTGTCTCCAATGATTAAGGAGGCTACGAACCCATCCCCAATTCATCCAGAATAGATGATGGCTAATTGGTTAATCCATTCCGGTCACACTGCTTTTGGAGCTGGAGTGGGATTCCATTTCGGAATCCGAGGAACTTGAATTAATGATGAATTCCATTTCGTACGATTGAATAAGGATTTTTCGATATGAAATGATTTTCAGTTATCGGATGATATTCTAATTACATAGAATATCCATAGATATAGAACAAAAGATTTCGTAGATTACGAAGGAATTTGCAGGATATGTCAGATAAAGTTTAAAGTAACAGATACGATAAGATATGATTTAGCAGATACGCTAAGATATGAATTTTGTCTATACACTACTCATGCAATTAATGTAGCAAGACGTGTCTAGACTAATAATGATAAGCAGGTAATTTCCTAAGGATGATAAGCAGATGATTTCCGACTAAAAATGATAAGCAAAACTTTTGACATGCAGACACGGTCGAAGTCCAGACTCACTAATGCATCACAATCGAGCAAGAACCACCTATATCGCACATAGGCACAAAAAAATAATTTTCTAGAAGAGAATCCGACACGCACATCCCTTAACCAGGGATCCCACCATGCTCGTCGAACACGTCCATTATCTCCCAATGATATTCACCATATTACTGCCTCGGTGATAATTTCACTCCAATTAACTAGGTATAATTTAATCCAAATCGTACTCTTATCACAATCGACCAACGTAGGTGTCAACACTAACTCCGAATCTATACGGGCTCCGTCCAACATCAACTCACTCAAACCTCTTCGTGCGGGAGTACAAACTCCCCCACTTAGAACTCCGTTCCATAACCACATCATTGAGATAATAGTATCCCATGATATACACATCACAATACCTTGCTCTATCCTTGAGCTTACCGAGGGTTTCATATTATTCTTTGCTACTTCAACCGAAGTACTTATCAAACCTTATAAGTATCACTCTAGCAATCATCGAGTTGCTATCACTTGTAACTTCCACACCGTCACTCAAGCACCTAAGGGTTTCTTGTCAGTACCCTAAGTTCAATGTAACCGCAACACCATCAGAGTCGAATACCACGCTATTAGGTATGAAAGAGGCACCTAACAATGCGTCCCGTAGACTCCATTACCAACATTCATCGAGATCAAAACACTCAATCTCATGGGTTCCATCCACCCGAGAACCTCGTGGTTCATCAACTTCAACACGAAAGCAAATACGCGCTGACATCCGAACACCAAAGCCCATCTCCATGGCTTGGCAGAAACATTTTCCGAAACACTAAGGAATGCTTGGTTGCACCAAGCCTTACGCCCTTCGTCCGTTAATCAAAATGTCACCATAGGGTAATTCCATTAGGAATGTCACCCATAACAATAACACACACAACACAATGCATTCAACACACCCAAACTCATCGGCACATAATAAATAATCAAGGACATATTTATTAAAACGAAAAGTACCTTAACGTCTCCTCGCGGCATTGGCCGCCGCCAACTCGAGACAATCCGGCTTGTGATGTCCCTCCTTATGACAATAGTAGCATATTCCATTACAACTCCTTGGCATTGTGCACTCCCATAACTTGTGGCCCCTAACACCACAATTGAAACATCTAGGTGCACGAGAACTCGTCGTGCCTTTCCCCACATTACCCGTACTCGCACTTGCACCCTTAGTTTTCTTACTTGGAGCACCATACAAATCAACCCTTCTCTTAGTTGAGGGTTCACTAATCATCGATCGCGAATTTGATTCGAAACCCCTAGCCACGACGAATAACTCCGCAAACTAGTTCACTTGACCAATGCTAATTTTGTTCCGCAAGTCATCATTCAAGGTTCGATAGAAATCTCCCATCAACACACGATCATTCCCGTTATACTCTGGGCAAAATCAAGCCTTCGCCATAAAGGTCGTCTTGAGAGTATTCAAGTCCATAGATCCTTGTTGCAAGTTTTCAACTCATCACGTAATTCTAACAAATCGGTGATAGTGTTCCAAATGATCATATATTTAGTGGCAATATCCTTCCAATATGTAAAGTTTTTAGTTATAATTAAGTTGTAATCGTTTATATTAAATAAGTGCAAAGACGAAAGACGAAATGAAGATTTGAAGACGAAAATGTCTAAAATGCTCAAACGTACAAGTTACAATCCAAGTGGTTCAATTTATTGATGATCAACGTCTAAATATTGATAAGAATACAAGTCGCGAAACGCAAAGTACAAGATATTAAATCATACGAAAAGACGTTTGAAAATCCGGAATCGAGACATAAACCGAGTATCAACGTACGAGTCAACGGACCTAAAATTACAAGTCAACTATGCACAAGAATATAATATAATATTTATATAATTATGTAAATTATATATATATATATATATATATATATATATATATATATATATATATATATATATATATATATCTATGTCGACGAGCTAGGAGTTAAAAGAACATGAGCTGGAAACCAAGCCCATGCAAGTGCATGGCAAATACACTAAAACCTCATGCACTTGCATGGGGATCAAAAACTCAAAACTCCTATAAATAGCTCCAGCTTCTGAACGAAAAAATTACACCATATCAATATCTCTCTACTCCCTCTGTAATACATATACATACATATATATATATATATATACATATATATATATATATATATATAATAGTTTAGTTTTATATTAGGTTAGTTTGGGTAATGTAAAGGTTATTTTACGGGTTTTGAAGTCGAAGTTCTGTCCGTGTAACAATACGCGATTAATAATCATTGTAAGTTATGTTCTCCCTTTTTAAATTAATGTCTCATAACTAAGTTATTATTATGCTTATTTGAGCCGAAGTAATCGTGATGTTGGACTAAATATTAAGATGGGGTTATTGAACTTTGGACCATAATTGGGGTTTGGACAAAAGACCGACACTTGTGGAAATTGGACTATGGGTTATTAATGGACTTTATATTTGATTAATATAGAGATTTACAATTTGACATATTTATAAATAGCCACATGCGTTCGATCGGGTATGGTGAGCGGGATATTTATAAATACTAATAATTGTTCATTTAACCGAAGACGTGGATGGATTAATAGTCATTGGACTCATTAAAACATGGGTGGATTACATTCAAGGGTAATTGGTGTTATTATTAAAAAAGTATTAAAACCTTGGATTACACGCATTCGATAACCTGGTGTTATTATTAACAAAGTATTAAAACCTTGTTACAGTTTGAATCCCTAATTAGTTGGAATATTTGACTTCGGGTATAAGGTTAATTTGACGAGCACATTATAATTATGACCGATGGACTATTATGGGCAAAAACCAGATATGTTTCAAATAAATCCAGGACAAAGGACAAATAACCCAGAGTAATAAATTAAAATCAAAACGTCAAACATCATAATTACAGAAGTTTAAATAAGCATAATTATTTTATTTTATTTCTTATCACAATTTTAATTATCATCATTTAAATATCGTTATTTATTTTACGCACTTTAATTATCGTCATTTATCTTTACGCTTAAAATATAAAATCGACAAACCAGTCATTAAACGGTAAAACTCCCATTTTATAATAATAATATTTGTAATATATATATATATATATATATATATATATATATATATATATATATATATATATATATATATATATATATATATATATATATATATATAAGATATCATCGTATCTTTTTAAATAAATATCCTCGATATTTCTGAAGATATTTTCATAACTATTCTTATCTGAAATCATTTATCTTTTCATGATATCAGTGTTACATCAGAAAGGAAACTTTTTTAGTTTCTAAATGCAGAAAATTTCAAATTTAAAATTTGAATGTTTTTGAAGTAGTGTTGGAAATTGATGCATGAGTTAGTATAATATAATTGCACTTGATCAACGTGATTATATTACAGTAAGTCATGCTGAGTTTCTAAATGGAACGTGATGATTCACAGAATATAACGTCATCATGTGCCATGTTACACGACTCTTACATTCTATCAAATCTCTAAACATATCGAGAACATATCTTCCGAATAGTTCTATCCTTTCTCTGAAATTCTTGTAATTTAACCAATCAAGATCGTACTATTACAATCTCTCTCTTAGAACATTAGTCATGTTCATTTGAAACTTCAAACCTACGAATTCTGGACCATTATTCGTTTTACTTAAAGTCGGGAAGAGAAAACAAAAGGATGGAACTCCAAAATAAAAAGGAAATGAAGAGGATGGATTTATAGTGAAATATCAGACAAAGCAATCGAGACAGATCATTGCATTTAATCAAAGAAGATCCTAATATCCTTAATTATCGAAGAACTAAATCCTATTACGAAGATTTTCTCTAAATCCCTTGAACTCCGGAAATCAATCCTGTCTACGTCAAAAGATATGACGAATCTACATTTACTCATTTCACTCTTTTGCGATAGCTTCACTCGTACTCTTCATATAATCGAGTTGATTTATCCATATTACTCAATGATGATAAAACTCTAATTTTCAGCTCGTATGCGTCATGAAAACATACTTATTGTCAGCCATGACCATCTCAATCAAATTTCAGGCCGAAATTTCTTTAACGGGTAGGTACTGTGACGACCCGGAAATTTCTGACCAAATTTAAACTTAATCTTTATATGGTTTCAACAAGATAAGCAAAGTCTATTAAACTGAGTCTCAAAATTTTGAACTGTTTCATTACATTCAATTGACCTTCGACTGCTCTCGATGATTCACGAACCACTATTTGTAAATAGATACATATATATTTAAATATATGAATTTGAAATATAAATTGAAATATTATATGACGTAATTGTTAGAACTAATAATGTAAAATAAAATAATATATAATAACTATTATTTAAAAGGTATCTATATATGTAAATGAAGTATATTGAATATATATATATATATATATATATATATATATATATATATATATATATATATATATATATATATATATATATATATATATATTTGAATTTATTTTGTAATCGACAGTGACGCTCAATTGTAATTCGATCGATATTAAACGAGTTAAAAACGAATATATGTGATTTTAAAATAAATGGTGATCCGAAAATGAGTTCTATAAATTTTAGGCTTATTAAAAATGTATTTAGGAACTATTGGTTAAGTTTTAACACTTTTTATATTTTACCCATAAATAAGAGGGACAGTTGATGTAATTTTTACCTAACAAATTAAGGATCGAATTTTATACCATAATGACCAAAATAAATAAATATAGTTTGTAGCAACCCGACAAAACTGTCATTGACGGCGCCGTTAACTTAGGTCTCGTTGCGTGGTCGTAGTCCCTAAATGAGACGCGTTTGACCAAAATTATGTCGCGTTCATTTGAAACGTACAAGACTTGCAAAGTTTAGATTACCAAACGGATCGACAACAAGTTTAAGTTTACAAAAGTTATAAAGTATAAATGAAATAACTCGCGACATAATTAGTTTAAAATCACAGTTGCTATAAATAGCATAAGTATGTAAGTATGCTTGACTCCAAGCAAGTAATCAGAGTGTATGCATGTATGCTTGACCCCAAGTAAGTATGAGTGTACGCGGAAGTATGTATCAAATAGCCAAGTATGAACCTGAGAAACATATTGAAAACTGTCAACGAAAAATGTTGGTGAAATCATAGGTGTTTGTAAACGTTGTTTTTGAACCACAAGATTTAGTATTTCCATAAAGCTGATTATCCAAATCGTTTGCATTCCAAAAGTATGTTCGCCAGCACCCAATTATCAAGACTTAACGTACCAAGAACCCCATCATAATAGTGTTAGAACATACACTGTTTCTCGAAAATATATTTCATCCGAATAACGGTAGCGAACCGTCCGAATGAGGGTTTGTCAAACCCATATGACCACACAATATAAGTTCTAGCTTACACCCTGCAAGTGTAACTAATGATAATCGAATTGAGGATTTTTGTTGTAACTCGCTGTAGAATGTTTATTTCCGTACTTGTGTTCAAAGTATAAAAGTATGTAGTATAAAACTGTATATGTTTCTCATCCCATGATTTAAAAGTATAAAAGTTGTTGAAAGATGGGACTATGATCTCACCTCGAGTGCACGAGTATAAATGTACTTCACAAAGTAAACGTATGCATGATAGTTGCTTAGCCTTGACCTAAACAAGTAAGTTGTATCAATTAACCGGTTACGACACAAGGTCGAGCGAAATGTGTTCAATTAGTCATATGACTCATTACGACTCGAATATATAGCATGTGAATAACGTTGTCAAGTTTCATTCAAGAATCAAGTATAAAAGCACGTTAGAACGATTGCAAAGGCATTTTGTTAAGTTTGACTAAAAGTCAAACTTGGTCAAAGTCAACGAAAAAGTCAACACGATCGGTTCGGGTCCCGAACTATTTTTCTAAGCTTAGAAGTCATATATGAGCATGTTGGCCAAGTTTCATGTCAATCGGGGGTGCATAGCATAGCTAGAATTAAACGAAAATTAACATTTTTAGGCAGTCTGCCTCAGATGCGCCACATCCAAGGCAGATGTGCCGCATCTGGACCTGGTTCAGCAATTCTGAGGCAGTTTAACACTTAGACGATTTCAACTTCAAACAACCATAACTTATGAACCGTAAACATTCAAAACACGTATCTTATATTGTTGGAAAGGTATTTTGACAAGGAATACAACTAAATACATTTCATAAATCAAAAACATCATTTACAAAAACAAAAACCTCGTCGAATGATCGTTAAATATTCAAAATCAAAGTATCAAGTTCATAAAATGCATTTCAAGATTCCGAAATCCAATTTACACATATGATATGCCATTTAGAAGGTAATTAAACATACGATACAACTAAATACTTACTAACAACATTTTATAGCATTCAATGCGTCAAAAGTTCGTTTTAAAGTTCATCAAACCCTAACCAAAATCATGAATTCAATCATTTTGTAAATGAAGCTTTTCTAAATCAACCTACACATCAAAATGAAGTTAATGATGCTAGTAATACATTTAATACATGAACTTTAACATTTAAACAACATTTAATCATTCAAAATTTAAGATTAAGCACACCCATTTTCATATTCAAGCTAGTTACTCAAAACAACAAATCGAGCAAACCAAACACATATTCATATTAAACTTGAGCCATAGACACTAATTAACACCTTTTTTTAGTCAAAAACACTAAGAACATGAAATCTAGAGTTTTAAAAATGTTACCCAAACGAGATGAAATTAGTATTAAATTGTAGAGGATGAAGAGAGGTTTCTAAATATGTAATTTGTTTTGTTGTAAGCTCCCTAGATCGAATTTAGATGATGATTTAATGAATTTGGAAGTTGAGAGCAAAAATGGAAGAAAAGAAAGAGAGAAAGAGAAGAGTGATTGAATGAGTGGTGGTGGTGGGATTGACTAGTTAACCTAGTCAACTAGTTTGATCTCTTGGCAAGTTTAGTCCCTCGAGTTTAAAAGCGGGTGTGTGAATTAACCAAACGAATATTTTAAAACGCTAGAGTAACCGAGAGATGTTATAATCAAATAACGAAAATATTAAGAATGTTAGTTAACGAAAGACACGAATTTAGATAACAAAAGATATTATCTAAAAAAAGACGGTGTTAATAATAAATTTAACGAAAAAATGCGGGATGTTACATTACCTACACCTTAAAAGAAATTTCGTCCCAAAATTTGGTTGGAAGTAGTAGTCGTTGTTTCTTCCTCGAGATCTTGCATTGCAAATTCTACGAATAAGTGAAGGTACTTCCTTGGGCATTTCAACGAACTTGACAGTCAGAATTTTTTTCGTCATTTTAAAGTTTGGTTTCACGATTCAATACTCCAACCGGTCCTCCTAGGAAGGGAAGTCTGGCATCGATAGTAAGCTCATCGAAAAGAATAACAAGTTCTTGTTTCGCAAGACACTTCTTCAAGTTTGATACACGGAATGTAGGATGAACGGAGCTCAATTGAGTCGAAAGATCGAAACGGTAAGCAACGGGTCTAATATGCCCCAAGATTTTCAAAGGATCAAAATATCACGGATTTAGCTTTCTATGTTTCCCGAAAACGGATTACACCTTTCTAAGGTGCGACTTTTAACGTTACGCGGTTACCCACTTGGAATTTAAGAGGTTTACGTCTAACATCGGCATAGCTCCCTTGGCGACTACGGGCCGTCTTGAGCCTTTATTAAATTTGAATGATCTTAACGGCTACTTCCTGAATGAGTTCGAGTATGGTGGTTTGCATGTCACCTACTTCGGTTCAACAATTTAGAAAATGAAAATGGTGGTTGTATGAGTTTTCGAAAGGTGTGGCGTTAAGACTTGAATGATAACTATTGTAGTAAGAGAATTCGGCTAAGGATAAAATACAAGTTTGTCTTATGGTTTCCAAGGTTTGAATCGTATGTTTTATTGGTCCTTCGGGTTGTGGTTGATGTGCTGTACTCATGTCTAAATGTGGTCCCAAGGCTTTTTGTAAGTCTAGAAGTGGAATGAACATCTCGATCCGGAACGAGGTACAGTTCTTTAAGATATATTGGAACAAGTTCGTTAGGACTTGAGAACGTTAGTTACAACAAGTTTCTCAAGAAATTCGCGCCGCGGAAGATTTATCGGTTTCCAAAAATGTTTGTTAGAGCAAGTTTCTTATCGGGTTCTTAAAACGTTCGTTAGGACTATTCACCCTAGTGGCGAACACTAGTGTAACGTGTAGAGTCTCTCTATCCATTGAGGATTTAGAATAAGGATTTCCGTATTCGGAAGTACGAGTGTAATGCGAGAGAAGTTTCCGCCTCGATGTGAGAATATTAAGCATATTGTAGTTCGTCGATAAAACTTGTGCGAAAACGAGATAGTGTACACGTGTAGCATATGTTTGAAGTTGAAAGAATTTGTCATTCATTCGGAAGCATAAATATGGTTCGACAATAATCGAAGGTGTGTCCTTGGTATGGTTGTTATCAATATTCTCGGAGTTTTTAGATGTCCAACAAGAAAAATGAAGTCATGTACATGGCACATGGTGGTGATTAGGTTGATCGAGTCCAATCACCATCACGTGTCATTAGAACTTTGGTATGACTTACCATAATATAACCACGTTGATCGAGTGTCGTTATATTATACTAACTCATACCTCCATTCCCATATCACCCCATAGATTCAAGTTTGTGTAATCGTGAAGATTTAAAATGAACAAAGTGTAACGACGTCTCTAACGTGACTCGTATTGCATTGAAAGAATTTGTGCAACTCTGAAGAAGCGTTTCCCGAGGGAATTGTATAAATGATTGTTCACGTCAATGCGGTTCGAGTCAAACAATAATGTCTTTAGGCACGAAAAGAGTAACGAATTATGATAACAAGTAGTAAGCAACCGTAGTGATAAGTAGTGACGACGATACTCACCTAGAGTAGTGATGGTAGTAACAAGAAGTGGTAGATAGTAAGGAACACCGATGTGACACCGATAGTAAGTTGAAACGGTGGCGAATAACAATCTGGGAGACAAAGTTCCCGAACAAGTGTGACTAATGAAGTCGTCGTCATCCTTACGCGTATGAATCTTGAATTTACGTGTGTTACCAGAAAGTTGCAGAATACGAGTTCGTATGATGAAAACTTGGTACCATTAAGAAGTTTGCCTAAGAATGATTCAAGTATAATGCACAAGTAGTCAAGTAAGTGCTATCTATAGCAAATGTATATCAAAATGCAATGGCTAACTATCCGGTTATAGTCTAGGTTCACTAATGCGTCCTAACGACTCTCTCAGACACACTAATGCACATCCTAGTTCCCTACAACCAACGGTCTGATACCATCTGTAGCGACCCGACAAAATCGTCATTGACGGCGCCGTTAACTTAGGTCCCATTGTGTGGTCGTAGTCCCTAAATGAGACGCGTTTGACCAAAATTATGTCGCGTTCATTTGAAACGTACAAGACTTGCAAAGTTTAGTTTACCAAACGGATCGACAACAAGTTTAAGTTTACAAAAGTTATAAAGTATAAATGAAATAACTCGCGACATAATTAGTTTAAAATCACAGTTGCTATAAATAGCGTAAGTATGTAACTATGCTTGACTCCAAGCAAGTGATCAGAGTGTATGCATGTATGCTTGACCCCAAGTAAGTATGAGTGTATGCGGAAGCATGTATCAAATAGCCAAGTATGAACCTGAGAAACATATAGAAAACTGTTAACGAAAAATGTTGGTGAAATCATAGGTGTTTGTAAACGTTGTTTTTGAACCACAAGATTTAGTATTTCCATAAAGCTGATTATCCAAATCGTTTGCATTCCAAAAGTATGTTCGCGAGCACCCAATTATCAAGACTTAACGTACCAAGAACCCCATCACAATAGTGTTAGAACATACACTGTTTCTCGAAAATATATTTCATCCGAATAATGGTAGTGAACCATCCGAATGAGGGTTTATCAAACCCATATGGCCACACAATATAAGTTCTCGCTTACACCCTGCAAGTGTAACTAATAATAATCGAATTGAGGATTTTTGTTCTAACTCGCTGTGGAATGTTTATTTCCATACTTGTGTTCAAAGTATAAAAGTATGTAGTATAAAACTATATATGTTTCACATCCCATGATTTAAAAGTATAAAATTTGTTGAAAGATGGGACTATGATCTCACCTCGTGAAATGCCCCGTTCATATATATTATAAACGATTCACAATAGTTGATTTCATTGCGAGGTACTTGACCTCTAAATGATACATTTTACAAACATTGCATTCGTTTTTAAAAGACAAACTTTCTTTACATCGAAAGTTGACGGCATGCATACCATTTTATAATATATCCAACTATAATTGACTTAATAATAATCTTGATGAACTCAATGACTCGAATGCAACGTCTTTTGAAATATGTCATGAATGACTCCAAGTAATGTCTCTAAATGAGCAAATGCACAGCGGAAGATTTCTTTCATACATGAGAATAAACATGCTTTAAAGCGTCAACCAAAAGGTTGGTGAGTTAGTAAGTTTATCGTAAATAAAAAAAATTCATCATTTTGAGAGAACACAAGATTTAAATACAGTACACCTATCTCGTGTACGAAACCATTTTCATAAATCTTAGTAACCGTACACATATTTCGTGTACAAAAATATCATACACATAACCTGTGTATAAAATCATTCTCTCGATACATAACATTCACTTTTCATTCATTGCTTAGCTTGGTAACCGACCTTAACATATAATGCGCATAATAATATCCCCAAAACAGAACATCTCGTCTGTATAATAATAATAAACCTCGAAGTACTAAACACCACGCCCACTAGCCCTTCCGTCTAGTGAACATTCTGGGTGGGGGTGTTAAACCCGGTAGCTACCTTTAGGATTCGCGTGAATTAGGGCCATACCCGATTCTAATTCTTAGGTTACCAAGCAATAATAATCAGGGAAAAATATTCACAACAATTAGTGGCAATTATCACGTCCAACTAATTCAATAATAATCCACAGAACTTCTGTTTGCATAATAATTCATTCGAGGAATGTTTTGCTTGTGTCTATCTCGTCAAACATTTATAAAAGCATTTCCTGTATTCGCAGTTCAAAATATATTTCAAAAGCATTTAATAAAGCAGTTATAAAAACAGCGCATGTATTCTCAGTCCCAAAAATGTAAAGAGTAAAAGGGAGCAAATGAACTCACAATACTGTATTTCGTAGTAATAATGCAATTGACGATACTGAACAAGTGTAAGATTGACCTTGGATTCACGAACCTATATTAGTATATATATATATATATATATATATATATATTAATTCACACAATCGTAATCGAATAAGTTTATATATATAAATTATTAATTATATCATTTTTATATTAGTTATAATAATATTAATAGTGGTAAAAATAATTATAATACTTAATATTATTAATAAGATAATAATGTTATTAATTCTATTAATAATAATAATAATAATGATATTAATGATAATAAATATAAAAATATTAATTTTATTTTTAATGATAATTATGATAATGATTTTTAGTAATTTATAGTAATACTGATAACAATTATAATGATAGTTTTAGTGATGTCAAAATAATAATTTTAGTAAAAATGATACTGATAATAATAGTAAACTTTAATAATAATAACAATACTAATAATTGTAAATATAATAATGATAATATTTATAATAATACATATTTTAATAATAATAACTCTAATATTTATATAATGATACTAATACTAATGTTTATGAAAATAATAATAATTTTTTATTATATTCATGATAATAATAATAATGATAATAATAATAACCATAATCGTAGTAATGATAATAATAATAAAATGATAAATTAATAATGATAACATTAATAATACTTATAATAATAATAATAATTTTTATAATACTTATAACTATGACAATATTAATAATTTTTATAATTCTTATAATAACAATAATAATAACAACAACAATAATAATAATCATGGTAATAACAATAATAATAATAATAATCATAATAATAATATTAGAAATAAAAGTAAAAATGTATACCCTTCAAAAGCCTTTCCTAAAATGAATTGCCCGGGACCGGGCTCGAACCCGTGACCTCTCGCTAAACAGCTCCCTCCCTAACCATCCTTCTGTTTTTGTCTTTCTGATTCAAATTAGATACCGAATGTATTTAACCTCTCGGCCCAACATGAAAATTAGAAGCCCAACAAAAGATTATATTTAGTCAAATAACAAATCCACTAGCATGTTATATACGATTATTATTATCCCCGCTATTTCTTCTATCGGCTAGAACAAAAAATGAAAAGAAAGAAAAAGGGGAAAAGGACCCGTCGGTGGTGTGGGTTCGGATTAAAACAAAAAAAATTGTGCAGCATCCCTTATCTCCTTGTTTATCTTCATCGTGTACTAATTTCATTCCATAATCATCATCATTCTTGCTAAACGAAACAGTATCCGTAAATAACTCAACAAAAGGGTTTCGTTTACTATTGCACTCAACTGTTGTAGGAACAAAAGCAGGAACTGCAGCGGCTGCTGTTCTTTGATCGAGACGGAAACAAAAATAGTAGCGAGCAGTACTAGAAGATCGATTAGAAACAGAAAATGCAAGGTGACTGTTTTGGGTGTTGGGTTTCGATTATAGTATTAGAAAGACAGAAACAATAGAGGATAATTGGTTCGAGTAGATGATTTGATCTGACTCAAAACAGAAACAGTAGGCAGGGATCGATTAATGGAAGCTTGATGTTTTCGAAGATGGATGGGAAAATAAAATGCAGGTGAGGCGGTTTATTGTTTACGGTTGAAGTGGGTTTCATGAAGGGTTCTTTGGTGTTTTAATGGTTACAGGAAACAACAATTTTTTTGTGGGTTGATGAACGAAACAGTATCAACTGATTTTTGATTGAACGGTTGTAGCATCAGGCGAATTATGGTGATTTTATGTGATGAACTATGGGGATTGTTCGAGGATGGTGTGTGGGTGTCGAAGCTGTACAGGACACAGAAAGAACTCATGTGGTGGTGGTTTAAAAAATAATTAAACGTTAACCGAAAGTTACAGACATTTACCATTTAAGCTCAAAATTAATTATATTTAATATACACTATGTATATATATAAACATTTGTAAATAACAAAATTTACTACGCAAATAAATATATATTAAATAATTAAATTAGATATAACAATATATATACAAGAAATATACGTATAAAATAATAGTTTTTATTACAATGTATTTTATTGTACATATTTATTTATAACAATAAATGTATATAATAGTTTATTAATGTTCATGTTATTATATATTATACATATATTTATATATACACATATTTATATATATCCACATATTTACAAGCAATGGTTCGTGAATCATCGGGGACAGTCGAAGGTCACATGAATATATGAAAATAGTTCAAACTTTTTGAGACTAAACTCTACAGACTTTGCTTATCGTGTCGGAAAAATATAAAGATTAAGTTTAAATTTGGTCGGAAGTTTCCAGGTCATCACAGTACCTATCCGTTAAAGAAATTTCGTCCCGTAATTTGATCGAGGTCGTCATGGCTAACAATAAAAATGTTTTCATGACGAATATGAGTTGATAAATAGAGTTTTATCATTATTGATTAACATAGATAAAACGATTCGATTATGTGAAGTGTACGAGTGAAGCTGTCACAAATGATTGAGATAGAGATTTAACTTTTGACGTAGACATGGTGGATTTCTGAAATTCAAGGAATTTAAAGATAATCTTTGAAATCTATATAAGATCTGATTCTTCAGAATTTAAAGAAATTAGGATCCTCTTTAATTAAATGCGGTCATTTGCCTTGATTGTTCTGTCCGAAAATTTCATTATAAATTGACCTCTTCCGTTCCATTACTCTCACCATTCCTATACTTTCTTTCTTAGTTCATACATTCAAAAGATTGTGAAAATGCTTAATCCAGTTCTAATCCTTGATATTTTCCTAATTATCATTTCTGTCATCCTTCTTTTCAATCTTCCACCAGAAAAATCTATTTACTTCTACTATAACCTAAGGGTGATACTATTTTTAATTTTACCGTGTCTTTATATTGCTATTCGTATTAATATCCACGGTTTGTAACCTCTGTGTTGTTATTGGGATTTATATTTTCTCTTATATTTTGATAGCTCTTTGCCTTTTTATTCTCTTCTCGACCTCTAGTAAAGCGAGTAACAGTCCAGAATTCATAAGTATGGAGTTTTGAATGAATTTAATGTTCTAAACAAGAAAGAACGTAATCGCACGATTTGATTTATCAAATTACCAGAATCACTGAGAATATAACTATCAAGAATATATTTTCTTAATAGGTTCAGAAGTTAAGCAGAATGAAAGAGTTATGTAACATGGTACATGATGATGTTATGATCTGTGAATTAACACGTTCCATTTAGAAACTCAGCATGACTTACTGTAATATAATCACGTTGATCAAGTATCATTATATTATACTAACTCATGCTTCAGTTCCCAACACTACTTAAAAAAATTCATAACTCAAACTCGATTGTTTACAGAATATAGAAACTAACAGTTTCTTATATGATGTAACACAGACAGCGCATAGAGATATTTAATATCGGACGAGAATATTTATGAAGATATCTTCAGAAATATGGAGGATATTTATAATGAAAGATACGATAATATCTTATAATTCTACAATCAAAATGTGATGAAGATATTCATTCACAATAATTTAGAACAATTACGGAATAAGGTATTCGCTAAAGATTTCATCATAAATAGAATCATCTGGATTATTTATGTACAAGTTTAATCCTTGTGATTTGTTCAGAGTCTCCTTCATGGTTTGCTCAATTCATTTTTCAGTATCAAACTTTTGAGCTTTTTTCAGTATGTCGCTCTTTATTATCAAACCTTTGACTGTTTAAACAGTCTTCAGTTTTCGCTGCTTCATCAGCTTTTTTAGAACTCGGAGATTTGATTCATAAGCTAGAGTGCTTTTTAGGAATTCAGAGATTCCGAATTGAAATTCGTCAGTCCAGAAGGTATACATTATATAGATATATAACTGTTGACGTAGGAATGCTGCGAAATTTGAGAATTAATGATTAATGCTTCCCGGTATTTGGTATGACAACTATTGTTACAAGATGTCGATAAGTATATGATAGGGTTTCAATAGATAAATATAGTGATTTGTCGGGGAGATTTAAGTCAAGGAGCAACGAGGTTGCTGGTACGTCTGCTGGTAATATGATGGAATATAAAAATTTCCCCGGTAACGATAAAAGAGCACACATATATATCAAGGTTATAATAAGGTTGTTTCGAACGAAAAATATAAGTTGACTTGTTGGAGCTGTGACAAAATTGGCTAATTTGGAAAGAGATTGCAAAGTTATTTTCGGTAATAATAACGCTAAAGGAATTAGCACAGCTACGCGTTAAACGTTTACTCAGTTTTCGAGAGTTTTTAGGTGCATAACTATATGCATCGATCTTTTCTTCCGTAGATAAAGTGCGGTTGGTTCATCCTCTAGATTGAGGTGTTTTCAAGAATCATGAAAGGTTTGAACGCAGATTGTAATCGTCAAGATACAAATGAGGTTAAGATGAGATCAAGTGGAAAACTTGAAGAAATGTTTAGTTTCATAGGTTATAATCAATATTTTAATTCATTTTAATTGTCCAATGTTATTAGTCCACAGTCGATAGTCTACAATTAACAGTCCAATAATTCATATATAGTTTAATATATAATATTCGAATTAATTTATACGTATCGCGACCCGTGTACATGTCTCAGACTCGATCACAACTCAAAGTATATATATTATTGTAGAATCAACCTCAACCCTGTATAGCTAACTCCTGCATTACTGCATATAGAGTGTCTATGGTTATTCCAAATAATATATAGAGATGCGTCGATATGATATGTCAAAACCTTGTATACGTGTCCCGATATTTAAAGTGCGTAAAATAAATAACAGAAATTAAATGACGATAAATAAAATTGCGAGAATTTAAATTGCGATAAATAAAATGTAATACGGAATTAATCAGTTAGCTAGGAACAGTTAGCGTGGATTCTTAACAAAATTCTTCTCATAGTTAAATTGTTTGTTGCTAACAAATTTTATTTTTGTCCAATGTTTTCTTCATTATGCCACTTATTGGATTCTGATAGGTCAAAATCCAAATATGAAATTGAATGAAAATGGTTATTTTGCAGTGAACAGATACGTATATTTGTGGGTGTAAGTAGGATAGTAAATGACTGTTGAATCATCTTCGACGAATGTAAAGTGTAACTTATTAAGGTGAAATCTAAATATTCCTCGGGTATTACCTACCCGTTAAAATATTTTCACCATTAACAGTTTGTAGAAAAGAATATTTAATTACAACCTTTATGAAAACATATATATTTTCTTCAGATGTAATCATGGATTTAATGAGTCAATATGATATTAGACTCATTTGATTTAAGGTTGAAACTAGAATGAATAATCTCTAAAACTTTAGAGATTACATGATCGCCATGAAGAACGAAGGTAATTGATATAAAATGATTCGTAGACCGATGATTATGCTCGTGGTACAAAATGAGATGTTGAGACGTGTGGTGTTGAAACTTGGGTTGTTGGTGGTACTGGTGTTGCCGGTGCTGTTGCTGGAACTGTTAAGTTTTGCACCATGTTTTCCAAATTGATTACTTGAGCGCGAAGCTCGTTGAATTCTTCCATTACTCCAGGATGATTGTCGGTCGGAACGAGTGGATGAATAAGGTTTAAAATTTGAGATAGTATTTAATTGTGACGAGATACTCTGGAAATGAGGCTGAAAATGGTGTTTCGGATAGGTTCATCGGTAAGTGCTTCAGGTTCATCACCAAGAGGTGAATTCGGTTGGTGAAAGGGATCGCCTTCTTCGCGTCTCCATTGATTGAGTCGACTACGAACCCATCCCCAATTCATCCTGAATTGATGATGGCTAAATGGTTGATTCATTCCGGTCTCACTACTTTCGGAGCTTAGGTGAAACTCCATATCGAAATAGCTGTCAGAGTAACTATCGGAATAGCTATCGGAATCCGAGGGACTCGAACTAGTTGAGGGATTCATCTCGTACGATCAGATGAAGGATTTTTGATAAGAAATAGATTATAGGATGTAGATTAGTACCCTGCAATATATAATTTATATATGCATATATAATACTAAAATACCATAAGTTACGGAGGAATCTACGGAAGCTGTCAGGCAAAGGTAACAATAACAGATACGCTAAGATATGAATTTATCTATACACAATCTATGCAATAGAGGCAGTAAGACGTGTCTAGACTTTAAGGATGATAAGCAAATAATTTTTGACCCTAAATGATAAGCAAAACTTTTGACATGCAGACACGGTCGAAGTCCAGACTCACTAATGCATCTAAACAACTATCAGTTAGACACACTAATGCAAGACCTGATTCGCTAAGACTACCGCTCTGATACCAACTAAAATGCCCCGTTCATATACATTATAAACGATTCACAATAGTTGATTTTATTGCGAGGTACTTGACCTCTAAATGATACATTTTACAAACATTGCATTCGTTTTTAAAAGACAAACTTTCTTTACATCGAAAGTTGACGGCATGCATACCATTTCATAATATATCCAAATATAATTGACTTAATAATAATCTTAATGAACTCAATGACTCGAATGCAATGTCTTTTGAAATATGTCATGAATGACTCCAAGTAATGTCTCTAAAAGAGCAAATGCACAGCAAAAGATTTCTTTCATACCTGAGAATAAACATGCTTTAAAGTGCCAACCAAAAGGTTGGTGAGTTCATAAGTTTATCGTAAACAAAAAAAAATTCATCATTTTGATAGAACACAAGATTTAAATACAGTACACCTATCTCGTGTACGAAACCATCTTCATAAATCTTAGTAACCGTACACATATTTCGTGTACAAAAATATCATACACATAACATGTGTATAAAATCATTCTCTCGATACATAACATTCACTTTTCATTCATTGCTTAGCTTGGTAACTGACCTTAACATATAATGCGCATAATAATATCCCCAAAACTGAACATCTCATCTGTATAATAATAATAAACCTCGAAGTACTAAACACCACTCCCACTAGTCCTTCCGTCTAGTGAACATTCTGGGTGGGGGTGTTAAACCCGGTAGCTACCTTTAGGATTCGCGTGAATTAGGGCCATACCCGATTCTAATTCTTAGGTTACCAAGCAATAATAATCAGGGGAAAATATTCACAACAATTAGTGGCAATTATCACGTCCAACTAATTCAATAATAATCCACAGAACTTCTGTCTGCATAATAATTCATTCGAGGAATGTTTTGCTTGTGTCTATCTCGTCAAACATTTATAAAAGCATTTCATGTATTCGCAGTTCAAATTATATTTCAAAAGCATTTAATAAAGCAGTTATAAAAACAGCGCATGTATTCTCAGTCCCAAAAATGTAAAGAGTAAAAGGGAGCAAATGAACTCACAATACTGTATTTCGTAGTAATAATGCAATTGACGATACTGAACAAGTGTAAGGTTGGCCTTGGATTCACGAACCTATACTAGTATATATATATATATATATATATATATATATATATATATATATATATATATATATATATATATATATATATATATATATATATATATATACACACACACAATCGTAATCGAATAAGTTTATATATATAACTTATTAATTATATCATTTTTATATTAAATATATTCATTTTTCATATATACCTTTTATATAAAAATATTAATTTTATTATGTTATATGTGTTAAATATATCATTTTTATAATAATAATAATAATAATAATAATAGTAGTTATAATAATATTAATAGTGGTAAAAATAATTATAATACTTAATATTATTAATAAGATAATAATGTTATTAATTCTATTAATAATAATAATAATAATGATATTAATGATAATAAATATAAAAATATTAATTTTATTGTTAATGATAATTTTAATTATGATAATGATTTTTAGTAATTCATAGTAATACTGATAACAATTATAATGATAGTTTTAGTGATGTCAAAATAATAATTTTAGTAAAAATGATACTGATAATAATAGTAAACTTTAATAATAACAATACTAATAATTGAAAATATAATAATGATAATATTTAAAATAATACATATTTTAATAATAATAACTCTAATATTTATATAATGATACTAATACTAATGTTTATGAAAATAAAAATAAATTTTTATTATATTCATGATAATAATAATAATGATAATAATAATAACCATAATCGTAGTAATGATAATAATACTAAAATGATAAATTAATAATGATAACATTAATAATACTTATAATAATAATAATAATTGTTATAATACTTATAACTATGACAATATTTATAATTTTTATAATTCTTATAATAACAATAATAATAACAACAACAATAATAATAATCATGGTAATAACAATAATAATAATAATAATAATAATAATAATAATCATAATATTAATATTAGAAATAAAAGTAAAAATGTATACCCTTCAAAAGCCTTTCCTAAAATGAATTGCCTGGGACCGGGCTCGAACCCATGACCTCTCGCTAAACAGCTCCCTCCCTAACCATCCTTCTGTTTTTGTCTTTCTGATTCAAATTAGATACCGAATGTATTTAACCTCTCGGCCCAATAGGAAAATTAGAAGCCCAACAAAAGATTATATTTAGTTAAATAAGAAATCCACTAGCATGTTATATACGATTATTATTATCCCCGCTATTTCTTCTGTCGGCTAGAATAAAAAACAAAAAGAAAGAAAAAGGGGAAAAGGACCCGTCGATGGTGTGGGTTCGGATTAAAACAAAAAAAATTGTGCAGCATCCCTTATCTCCTTGTTTATCTTTATCGTGTATTACTTTCATTCCATAATCATCATCATTCTTGCTAAACGATACAGTATCCATAAATAACTCAACAAAAGGGTTTCGTTTATTGTTGCACTCAACTGTTGTAGGAACAAAAGCAGCAACTGCAGCGGCTGCTGTTCTTCGATCGAGACAGAAACAAAAATAGTAGCGAGCAGTACTAGAAGATCGATTAGAAACAGAAAACGTAAGGTGACTATTTTGGGTGTTGGGTTTTGATTACAGTATTATAAAGACAGAAACAATAGAGCATAATTGGTTCGAGTAGATGATTTGATCTGACTCAAAACAGAAACAGTAGGCAGGGATCGATTAATGGTAGCTTGATGTTTTCGAAGATGGATGGGAAAATAAAACGCAGGTGAGGCGGTTTATTGTTTATGATTGAAGTGGGTTTCATAAAGGGTTCTTTGGTGTTTTAATGGTTACAGGAAACATAAATTTTTTTGTGGGTTGTTGAACGAAACAGTATCAACTGATTTTTGATTGAACGGTTGTAGCATCTGGTGAATTATGGTGATTTTATGTGATGATCTATGGGGATTGTTCGAGGATGGTGTGTGGGTCTCGAAGTTGTACAGGACACAGAAAGAGCTCATGTGGTGGTGGTTTATGAAAAAAGAAAGGAACAGAAGATAGTGATGACGGTTGTGGTTGTAGGATGGTGAGGTGTTTAGTGGATTCACGAAGAGAAATTTAAGAGAGAGAGAGAGAGAGAGGAGAGAAAAAGAGATGATTGCACGTGGTGGTATATGGTTGCGGCTGCAAAAATAGGAAGATGGATGGTGCAGTTTTGATGGTGGGACCGTGGTGGTTGTAGAGTGGTAGAGGGGTTGTGATGGTAGCGGTTTTGTGGTGCGATGGATTTGGTTATGGTTTGTCGATCAAGAAGTAGGAATAATAAGTTAGTCATGTTGGAGATTAAGAGAGAGAGATACGGATGGAGGGTGACCGGTGGTGGCTATGGGTGGTGTGGCGGTCGTGATTTGTAGGGTGATGGAGGAGATGTTTCGAAGATGTTTAGTTAATGAGCAAGATTGAAGAGAGTAGTGGTTTCTAATGATCTTGTATAAGTGTATATATAACCATATAACTTGATTAAAACAAAAACAGTGAAATGCATATATAAATTTCTATATCTATATTTATGCTCCGTAAGTCTAATTTGGTGGGGAGAGGAAAACAATTACTACACAGTGATCTTAATTAGAATCATATGCAAGTTGATTGATATAATATATAAAAATATAACATGTGAATTGAAAGATAATAGTAAAGCCATCGGAATTATTAATGACTTCGGATATTATTTCGTGTCCATTGCTTTATTCTGGTCATTACCTGTTTGAAACCTGATAAAAAAGATTCGATAATTATTTATTTTCTGTTCCAATTTATATGTACGGAATACAAAAACTTAGCTTGAAAAGGTAAAAAAAATATTTATCAAAACTATTACCTTTTTAATCAAAATTTGGAACAACTTTTATTTTAAAACTTTATATATATATATATATATATATATATATATATATATATATATATATATATATATATATATATATATATATATGTATATTAGACCTATTTTAAAAATAATTAAACGTCAACCAAAAGTTACAGACATTTACCATTTAAGCTCAAAATTAATTATATTTAATATACACTATGTATATATATAAACATTTGTAAATAACAAAATTTACTACGCAAATAAATTTATATTAAATAATTAAATTAGATATAAAAATATATATATACAAGAAATATACGTATAAAATAATAATTTTTATTACAATGTATTTTATTGTACATATTTATTTATAACAATAAATGTATATAATAGTTTATTAATGTTCATGTTATTATATATTATACATATATTTATATATAAACATATTTATATATATCCACATATTTACAAGCAATGGTTCGTGAATCATCGAGGACAGTCGAAGGTCACATGAATATATGAAAATAGTTCAAACTTTTTGAGACTCAACTCTACAGACTTTGCTTATCGTGTCGGAAACATATAAAGATTAAGTTTAAATTTGGTCGGAAGTTTCTGGGTCATCACACCTCGAGTGCACGAGTATAAATGTACTTCACAAAGTAAACGTGTGCATGATAGTTGCTTAGCCTTGACCTAAACAAGTAAGTTGTATCAATTAACCGGTTACGACACAAGGTCGGGCGAAATGTGTTCAATTAGTCCTATGGCTCATTACGACTCGAATATATAGCATGTGAATTACGTTGTCAAGTTTCATGCAAGAATCAAGTATAAAAGCACGTTAGAAAGATTGCAAAGGCATTTTGTTAAGTTTGACTAAAAGTCAAACTTGGTCAAAGTTAACGAAAAAGTCAACACATTCGGTTCGGGTCTCGAACTATTTTTCTAAGCTTTGAAGTTATATATGAGCATGTTGGCCAAGTTTCATGTCAATCGGGGGTGCATAGCATAGCTAGAATTAAACAAAAATTGAAATTTTTGGGTAGTCTGCCTCAGATGCGCCGCATCCAAGGCAGATGCGCCGCATCTGGACCTGGTTCAGCAATTCTGGGGCAGTTTAACACTTAGACGATTTCAAATTCAAACAACCATAACTTATGAACCGTAAACATTCAAAACACGTATCTTATATCGTTGGAAAGGTATTTTGACAAGGAATACAACTAAACACATTTAATAGATCAAAAACATCATTTACAAAAACAAAAACCTCGTCGAATGATCGTTAAATGTTCAAAATCAAAGTTTCAAGTTCATAAAATGCATTTCAAGATTCGGGAATCCAATTTACACATATGATATGCCATTTCGAAGGTAATTAAACATACGATACAGCTAAACATTTACTAATAATGTTTCATAGCATTCAATGCGTCAAAAGTTCATTTTAAAGTTCATCAAACCCTAACCAAAATTATGAATTCAACCATTTTGTAAATGAAGCTTTTCTAAATCAACCTACACATCAAAATGAAGCTAATGATGCTAGTAACACATTTAATACATGAACTTTAATATTTAAACAACATTTAATCATTCAAAATTCAAGATTAAGCACACCCATTTTTCATATTCAAGCTAGTTACTCAAAACAACAAATCGAGCAAACTAAACACATATTCATGTTAGACTTGAGCCATAGACACTAATTAACACCATTTCTAGTCAAAAACACTAAGAACATAAAATCTAGAGTTTTAGAAATGTTACCCAAATGATATGAAATTGGTATCAAATTGTAGAGGATGAAGAGAGGATTCCAAATATGTAATTTGTTTTGTTGTAAGCTCCCTAGATCGAATTTGGATGATGATTTAATGAATTTGGAAGTTGAGAGCAAAAATGAAAGAAAAGAAATAGAGAAAGAGAAGAGTGATTGAATGAGTGGTGGTGGTGGGATTGACTAGTTGACCTAGTTAACTAGTTTGATCTCTTGGCAAGTTTAGTCCCTCGAGTTTAAAAACGGGTGCGTGAATTAACCAAACGAATATTTTAAAACGCTAGACTAACCGAGAGATGTTATAATCAAATAACGGAAATATTAAGAACGTTAGTTAACGAAAGACACGAATTTAGATAACAAAAGATATTATCTAAAAAAAAGACGGTGTTAAATATAAATTTAACGAAAAAAGACGGTGTTAAAAATAAATTTTCCGAAGACTATTATTAGCCACTAATTATCAACGGGGTATGAATTAATGGTCCGTGGTAAACTGTCGGTAGACACGGACAACTAAGTTTCACATATTTTAATGGGTACTGTGTTCTTTTTGACTTCTCCACAATTATGTGCACAATTATGTAATTGTATATGTAAATATATACATGAACGACATTATAGATATATTACACCTTTTCCTTATAAACTTCCATCATCACCACTTGAGATCTTCTTCATCTTCACACTATACCCACGTCCACCACCACCCTAAACCACCGACAAACTCCACCGGCTACTATAACCTCTGCAACAATCCGACACCTTCCCGCCTCTCTATCCTTTTTCTCCATGTTAACAACCACCACCGATACGTTCTATTCTCTTTTGTTTTTCTAATATGATCAATCAAAACACAAATCCTTTAAACCCGTTAACTACTATCAATTATGTTTTCTTGTTCGAGGACCTGTAAACACCACCATCGCCATCCTCAACCACCTTTCACCAAGCTCGATCACACACCATCCTATCCTCACCTTCAACCATCACCACTCCAATCCATCGATACATTTTTTTTCCTCTTTTCTTTGTTGCTGTTGAGTTAACCGAAGAAACCCACAGCCATCTTCACCAAACTACTCAACCATATGTTATTGTTCGATTTCAACTACAACCCACAAACAACACAACAAACCCATTATGGTTAATTACTACTATTATATTTTCACTTCGGTTGTAAAAGCTATCTATTTATTTCGGTCAGACCCACTTGCTGCATTCGACGAACCACACACAAAATGAATACTTAGACTCTTGAGGCTGTCACTTCTTTATTTACTACTGTTATTTCTGTTAGGTTGTTAACCCCAAACCGAAAACCATGATTATAATAACCTGCAACTATCGTTAATGATGGTGATTTAAAAGATGATGTATTCGATCACGATGACAGTGGATATTGATGTTAACAATGATGTACAGTGACGATGAGATGATTGATGATAACGATGATGAAGGTTACTGTAATGAAGTTGATGATGCATAGATGATTCCATAACGAAGATGATGGTGATGTGATTTTATATTGCGAGAATGATGATGATACCGTATGATGATATAATCTTCGATGGCTGCCCCACTTCTCAAACACTATCTCGTTTTATTTTTTTTTAAACCAAACCCTTTTTTTATTTGTGGTATGGATCGTTTTTCTGTTGGGTCTATTTAGAGTGTTGGGCCACTAATCGTTAATTGGGTTTCTAATGAAATTGGGTTTAATAAACGGATATGGGCCGAAAGAAAATTTGGCCAAGATTAAGAGGATACGGGTTATATAAGATTGAAGTCGAATTCCAAATAGGAACGAATGGGTGATGGAATGGTTGAGAGTGTTTGCGAATGAGCGGGAGGTCATGGGTTCGAGCCTCATCAGTGGCGTATTTATTTTAGACGTTTCTTCAAAGGTTGAAATCCTTTATTATTATTATTATTATTATTATTATTATTATTATTATTATTATTATTATTATTATTATTATTATTAATATTATTATTATTATTATTATTATTATTATTATTATTATTATAATATTATTATTATTATTATTATTATTATTATTATTATCATTATTATTATTATTAAGGTTATTAAAATCATTATTTTCAATATTAACATATAATTATTATTATTATTATTAAATGATAGTATCAGTATTATTATTAAAATTATTATCATTATAATTAGTATTATCATTATTATTATTATTACTAATAGTATTGTTTTTATAACAAATTATTTATTTTTGATATAATACCAATTACAAATATATATATATATATATATATATATATATATATATATATATATATATATATATATATGTATGAATATTGATTATTTTACAAAATAACCATATATAAAATATAACCGAAGATATAAAACATAAATAAAGTATATATTTATATAACTACAACACTTAACATTCATAAATATTATATAGAAGGAATTATGTGATTTTATGTGTTAATATATATATATATATATATATATATATATATATATATATATATATATATATATATATATATATATATATACTTGTTATAGGTTCGTGAATCCGAAGCCAACCCTGCATTGTTCAGTTTCGTCGTATGCATATTTTTACTACAAAATATCGTATAGTGAGTTTCATTTGCTCCCTTTTTAAATGCTTTTGCAATATATATTTTTGGGACTGAGAATACATGCGCTGCTTTTATAACTGTTTTACGAAATAGACATGAGTAATTGAAACTACTTTATATGGTTGAATGATCGAAATCGAATATGCCCCTTTTTAGTCTGGTAATCTAAGAATTAGGGAACAGACACCCTAATTGGCGCGAATCCTAAAGATAGATCTATGGGCACTAACAAGCCCAGTCAGATAATTTGAACTGCTTTAGTACTTTGATTTTATCATGTCCGAAGGGAGTTCCGGAATGATGGGGATATTTTATATGCATCTTGTTAAGGTTGATTACCAGGTGTTCAATCCATATGAATGATTTTTGTCTCTATGTATGGGACGTATATTTATGAGAAATGGAAATGAAAATCTCGTGGTCTATTAAAATGATGGAAATGATCGATTATGATAAACTAATGAACTCACCAACCTTTTAGTTGACACTTTAAAGCATGTTTATTCTCAGGTATGAAAGAAATCTTCCGCTGTGCATTAGCTCATTTTAAGGATATTACTTGGAGTCATTCATGGCATATTTCGAAAGACGTTGCATTCGAGTCGTTGAGTTCATCAAGATTATTATTAATTCAATTATAGTTGGATGTATTATGAAATGGTATGCATGCTGTCAACTTTCGATGTAAAGAAAGTTTATCTTTTAAAAACGAATGCAATGTTTGTAAAACGTATCATATAAAGGTCAAATACCTCGCAATGTAACCATATGTTATTGTATTCGTCCTTATGGATTTGGACGGGTCGTCTCATGTGGTATCAGAGCGGTGGTCTTAGGGAACCAGGTCTTGCATTAGTGTGTCTAACTGATATTTGTTTAGATGCATTAGTGAGTCTGGACTTCGACCGTGTCTGCATGTCAAAAGTTTTTGCTTATAATTTCTAGTCGGAAATCAGCTGCTTATCATCCATAAGAAATTATCTGCTTATCATTCTTAGTCTAGACACATCTTACTGCATTGATTACATAAATAGTGTATAGACAAAATTCGTATCATATCTGTTACTGTAGAATTTGCTTGACATATCCCGTAAATTCCTCCGTAATCTACGAGATCTTTTGTTTTTATATATATAGATATTCTATGTAATTATAATACCATCCGATAGCCGTAAATCATTTCATATCAAAATATTCTTTATTCAATCGTATGAAATGGAACTCACCACTAGTTCAAGTCCCTCGAATTCCGATATGGAGTTTCACTCGATCTCCGAAAGCAGTGTGATCGGAATGGATCAACCGATTAGCCATCATCTATTCTGGATGAATTGGGGATGGGTTCGAAGTTGACTTAATCAATGGAGACGCGAAGAAGGCGATCCCTTCCACCAACCGAATTTACCTCTTGGCGATGAACCTGAAGCACTTACCGGTGAACCTATCCAAAACACCTTTTTCAGCCTCATTTCCAGGGTAGCTCGACACGATAATATTTTATCCACTATTCTAAACCTTATTCATTCGATCGTTCCGACCGACAATCATCCCGAAATAATGGAAGAAGTCAACGAGCTTCGCGCTCGAGTATTGGCTTTGGAGAATATGGTGCAAAGGTTACAAGCACCAGTAGCAGCAACATCAACATAACCAGTACCACCATCCACAACAACCACATCCGTACTGCAAACCTCAACTTCATAATCTGTACCTCAAGCATCAACTTCATATGCACCATAGATACCAAGGAGTACCAACAACAACAACCGATGAAGTATTAATCTATAACATCATTGGAGAAACTTTTTATGGCGATTATGTAATCTCTAAAGACTTAGAGATTATTTATTCTAGCTCAAACCAAAAAGCAATTGAGATTAATATCATATTAACTCATTAAATTCATGATTACATCTGAAGAAAATATATATGTATATATGTTTTCATAAAGATTGTAATTAAAAATTCTTTGTACAAACTGTTAATGGTGAAAATATTTTAACGGGTAGGTAATACCCGAGGAATATGTAGATTTCACATTAATAAGTTACACTGTACATTCTTCGAATCTGATTCAACAATCAATTACTATCCTACTTACATCCATAGATATACGAATCCTTTCACCACAGAGTAACCATTTTCATTCAATTTCATATTTGGATTTTGACTTATCAGAATCCAATAAGTGGCATAATGAAGAAAAACATTGGACAAAGATAAAATTTGTTAGAAACAAACAAATTAACTATGAGAAGTTTTGTTAAGAATCCACGCTAACAAAATCCTAGCTAACTGTTCCTAGCTAAGTGTTAATTCCTTATTACATTTATTTATCGCAATTTATTTATCGTAATTCTCGCAATTTTATTTATTGTCATTTAATTTCTGTTATTTATTTTACGCACTTTATTTATCGTCATTTAAATACTGTTATTCACGCATTTTAAATATCGGGACACGTATACAAGGTTTTAACATATCATATCGACGCATCTATATATATTATTTGGAATAACCATAGACACTCTATATGCGGTAATGATCGAGTTAGCTATACAAGGTTGAGGTTGATTCTATAATAATATATATACTTTGAGTTGTGATCGAGTCTGAGACATGTATACAATGGGTCACGATACGTATTAATTAATTCGAATATTATATATGAATTATTGAATTACTAACTGTGGATTACTAACTGTGGACTACCAACATTGGACAATTAAAATGAATTAAAATATTGATTATAACATATGAAACTAAACATTTCTTCAAGTTTGCCACTTGATTTCGTCTTAAACCTCATTTGTGTCTTGATAATTACAATCTGCGTTCAAACCTTTCATGATTCTTGAAAACATCTCAAATGAGAGGATGAACCAACCGCACTTCATCTACGAAAGAAAAGATTGATGCATATAGTTATGCACCTGAAAACACTCGAAACCTGAGTAAACGTTTAACACGTATCCGTACTAGCTCCTTTGGCGTTGTTATTATCGAAAATAACTTTGAAATCTCTTTCCAAAGTAGTCAATTTTGTCACGGCTTCAGCAAATCAATTTTGACTTTTCATTAGTCTTATTATAACCTTTATATAAACGTTTACCTTTTCGTCATCGTTACCGGGGAATCTTTTATATGTCGCCACATTAGCAGTAAACTTACTATCAACCTCATTGCTCTTTGATTTAAACCTCTTTGAAAAACTACCATATTGATTCATTAAAACCCTATCATATATCCATCCACATCTTGTAATGATAATTGCCATATCAAGAACCGAGAACCATCAATCATTATTTCAAAATCTCGAAAGCGTTTTCACTTCAACAGTTATATATACATATAACATGTAACTCCTGGAAATTCAGATCTTCAATTTTGAAATTTTGAAAAGCATTCAATCTATGAATCAATACTCCAAATTTTGAAAATTTCTGATGAAGCAGCAAAAATTGTAAACGACCAAAACAGTTGAAAGTTTGATGATAAAAAATGGAGTGTTGGAAATGCTCAATAGAAAATTTAGTACCAAAAAGCGGATTATGCGAAATTATGAAGGAGACTGTGGACAAATCACAAGGACTAAACTTGTACATAAAGAATCATGATGATTCTGATACTGATGAAATCTTTAGCGAATACCTTGCTCCTTAATCGCTCTAAATTATCGTGAATAAATTTCTTCATCACAATTTGATTCTAAAATTCTAAGATATCATCGTATCTTTTATTATAAATATCCTCGATATTTCTGAAGATATTTTCATAACTATTCTTATCTGAAATCATTTATCTTTTCACGATATCAGTGTTACATCAGAAAGGAAACTATTTTAGTTTCTAAATTATGAAAATTTCAAATTTCAAATTTGAATGTTTTTGAAGTAGTGTTGGAAATTGATGCATGAGTTAGTATAATATAATTGCACTTGATCAACGTGATTATATTACAGTAAGTCATGCTGAGTTTCTAAATGGAACGTGATGATTCACAGAATATAACGTCATCATGTGCCATGTTACACGACTCTTACATTCTATCAAATCTCTAAACATATCGAGAACATATCTTCCTGATAGTTCTATCTTTTCTCTAGAATTCTGGTAATTTAACCAATCAAGATCGTGCTATTACAATCTCTCTCTTAGAACATTAGTCATGTTCATTCGAAACTTTATACCTACAAATTCTGGACCATTATTCGTTTGACTTAAAGTCGGGAAGAGAAAACAAAAGGATGGAACTCCAAAATATAAAGGAAATGAAGAGGATGGATTTATAGTGAAATATCAGACAAAGTAATCGAGACAGATCATTGCATTTAATCAAAGAAGATCCTAATATCCTTAATTATCGAAGAACTAAATCCTATTACGAAGATTTTCTCTAAATCCCTTGAACTCCGGAAATCAATCCTGTCTACGTCAAAAGATATGACGAATCTACATTTACTCATTTCACTCTTTTGCGATAGCTTCGCTCGTACTCTTCATATAATCGAGTTGATTTATCCATATTACTCAATGATGATAAAACTCTAATTTTCAGCTCGTATGCGTCATGAAAACATACTTATTGTCAGCCATGACCATCTCAATCAAATTTCGGGACGAAATTTCTTTAACGGGTAGGTACTGTGACGACCCAGAAATTTCTGACCAAATTTAAACTTAATCTTTATATGGTTTCAACAAGATAAGCAAAGTCTATTAAACTGAGTCTCAAAATTTTGAACTGTTTCATTACATTCAATTGACCTTCGACTGCTCTCGACGATACACGAACCACTATTTGTAAATAGATACATATATATTTAAATATATGAATTTGAAATATAAATTGAAATATTATATGACGTAATTGTTAGAACTAATAATGTAAAATAAAATAATATATAATAACTATTATTTAAAAGGTATCTATATATGTAAATGAAGTATATTGAATATATATATATATATATATATATATATATATATATATATATATATATATATATATATATATATTTGAATTTATTTTGTAATCGACAGTAACGCTCAATTGTAATTCGATCGATATTAAACGAGTTAAAAATGAATATATGTGATTTTAAAATAAACGGTGATCCGAAAATGAGTTCTATAAATTTTAGGCTTATTAAAAATGTATTTAGGAACTATTGGTTAAGTTTTAACACTTTTTATATTTTACCCATAAATGAGAGGGACAGTTGATGTAATTTTTATCTAACAAATTAAGGATCGAATTTTATACCATAATGACCAAAATAAATAAATATAGTTAATCTAAAATTTTGGGATTTTTCCGAAGACTTTTATTAGCCACTAATTATCAAT
Source organism: Rutidosis leptorrhynchoides (assembly GCF_046630445.1). Lineage (NCBI taxonomy): Eukaryota > Viridiplantae > Streptophyta > Magnoliopsida > Asterales > Asteraceae > Rutidosis > Rutidosis leptorrhynchoides. The sequence continues at coordinate 459,136,379 of NC_092334.1, forward strand.
GGTGTACGAATTAATGGTCCGTGGTAAACTATCGGTAGACACGGACAACTAAGTTTCACAGATTTTAATGGATACTGTGTTCTTTTTGACTTCTCCACAATTATGTGCACACTTATGTAATTGTATATGTAAATATATACATGAACGACATTATAGATATATTACACCTTTTTCTTATAAACTTCCATCATCACCACTTGAGATCTTCTTCATCTTCACACTATACCCACGTCCACACCACCCTAAACCACTGGCAAACTCCACCGGCTACTATAACCTCTGCAACAATCTGACACCTTCCCTCCTCTCTATCCTTTTTCTCCATGTTAACATCCACCACCGATACGTTATATTCTCTTTTGTTTTTCTAATATGATCAATCAAAACACAAATCCTTTAAACCCGTTAACTACTATCAATTATGTTTTCTTGTTCGAGGACCTGTAAACACCACCATCGCCATCCTCAACCACCTTTCACCAAGCTCTATCACACACGATCCTATCCTCACCTTCAACCATCACCACTCCAATCCATCGATACATTTTTTTTCCTCTTTTCTTTGTTGCTGTTGAGTTAACCGAAGAAACCCACAGCCATCTTCACCAAACTACTCAACCATATGTTATTGTTCGATTTCAACTAAAACCCACAAACAACACAACAAACCCATTGTGGTTAATTACTACTATTCTATTTTCACTTCGGTTGTAGCTGCTATCTATTTGTTTCGGTTAGACCCACTTGCTGCGTTCGACGAACCACACACTAAATGAATACTTAGACTCTTGAGGCGGTCACTTCTTTATTTACTACTGTTATTTCCGTTAGGTTGTTAACCCCAAACCGAAAACCATGATTATAATAACCTGCAACTATCATTAATGATGGTGATTTAAAAGATGATGTATTCGATCACGATGACAGTTGATATTAATGTTAACAATGATGTACAGTGACGATGAGATGATTGATGATAACGATGATGAAGGTTACGGTAATGAAGATGATGATGCATTGATGATTCCATAACGAAGATGATGGTGATGTGATTTTATGTTGCGAGAATGATGATGATACCGTATGATGATATAATCTTCGATGGCTGCCCCATTTCTCAAACACTATCTCGTTTTATTTATTTTTTTAAACCGAACCCTTTTTTTTATTTGTGGTATGGATCGTTTTTTTGTTGGGTCTATTTTGAGTGTTGGGCCACTAATCGGTAATTGGGTTTCTAATGAAATTGGGTTTAATAAACGGATATGGGCCGAAAGAAAATTTGGCCAAGATTAAGAGGATACGGGTTATATAAGATAGAAGTCGAATACCAAATAGGAACGAATGGGTGGTGGAATGGTTGAGAGTGTTTGCAAATGAACGGGAGGTCATGGGTTCGAGCCTCATCAGTGGCATATTTATTTTAGACTTTTCTTCAAAGGTTGAAATTCTTCATTATAATAATAATAATAATAATAATAATAATAATTATTATTATTATTATTATTATTATTATTATTATTATTATTATTATTATTATTATTATTATTATTATTATTATTATTATTATTATTATTATTATTATTATTATTATTATTAAGGTTACTAAAATCATTATTTTCAATATTAACATATAATTATTATTATTATTATTATTAAATGATAGTATTAGTATTATTATTAAAATTATTATCATTATAATTAGTATTATCATTATTATTATTATTATTATTATTATTATTATTATTATTATTATTATTATTATTATTATTATTATTATTATTATTATTATTATTATTATTATTATTATTATTATTATTATTATTATTATTATCAATAGTATTGTTTTTATAACAAATTATTTATTTTTGATATAATACCAATTACAAATATATATATATATATATATATATATATATATATATATATATATATATATATATATATATATATATATATATATTTTAATATAACAATATTTATGAATATTGATTATTTTACAAAATAACTATATATAAAATATAACTGAAGACATAAAACATAAATAAAGTATATATTTATATAACAACAACACTTAACATTCATAAATATTATATAGAAGGAATTATGTGATTATATATGTTAATATATATATACTTGTTATAGGTTCGTGAATCCGAAGCCAACCCTGCATTGTTCAGATCCGTCGTATGCATATTTTTACTACAAAATATCGTATAGTGAGTTTCATTTGCTCCCTTTTTAAATGCTTTTGCAATATATATTTTTGGGACTGAGAATACATGCGCTGCTTTTATAACTATTTTACGAAATAGACACAAGTAATTGAAACTACATTATATGGTTGAATGATCGAAATCGAATATGCCCCTTTTTAGTCTGGTAATCTAAGAATTAGGGAACAGACACCCTAATTGACGCGAATCCTAAAGATAGATCTATAGGCACTAACAAGCCCCAGTCAGAGAATTTGAACTGCTTTAGTACTTTGATTTTATCATGTCCGAAGGGAGTCCCGGAATGATGGGGATATTCTATATGCATCTTGTTAAGGTCGATTACCAGGTGTTCAATCCATATGAATGATTATTGTCTCTATGTATGGGATGTATATTTATGAGAAATGAATATGAAAATCTTGTGGTCTATTAAAATGATGGAAATGATCAATTATGATAAACCTATGAACTCATCAACCTTTTGGTTGACACTTTAAAGCATGATCATTCTCGGGTATGAAAGAAATCTTCCGCTGTGCATTAGCTCATTTTAAGGATATTACTTGGAGTCATTCATAGCGTATTTCGAAAGACGCTGCATTCGAGTCGGTGAGTTCATCAAGATTATTATTAATTCAATTATAGTTGGATGTATTATGAAATGGTATGCATGCTGTCAAATTTCGATGTAAAGAAAGTTTATCTTTTAAAAACGAATGCAATGTTTGTAAAACGTATCATATAGAGGTCAAATACCTCGCAATGTAACCATATGTTATTGTATTCGTCCTTATGAATTTGGACGGGTCGTCTCAGTGTTGTAGCAAGGTTTAGGTATATCCCATCTATAAATAAATAAATTAAAACTTGTGTAATTTGTATCGTATTCAGTAGTAAAAATATAGTATATTTCATACACCTCCGCTGCACCATCAAGTTTTTGGCGCCGCTGCCGGGGAGCACAAAAACGCTATATTTTTAATCTATATTTGTAAAAATATAATTATATATATGTTTTTAAAACAAATAATTAAAAAAATTAATAAAATAAAATAAAATTTTAAACAAGCAAACCACGAGTAATTCACTACTTGAATTACAAATAACTATGTTAATTCACTACTTGGTGGTCACTGTACAAATTTAATCAATTAAAATAGTGAGCTAGTAGAAACTATTGTTCTTTGTTTCTGTTGTGACCACTAAAAGCAAAAGCAAGGGATCCCACGCCTTAATTTCCTACCAAAAATACATCAATTCATTTTACTTGTTGTTGTGTTTCAACAGAAAAAAAGAAGAAAAAAATCATCACTTTCTTTTAAAATTTTCTCTAAAATTTTAGACGCTAAATTTCTTAGTTTTAGTTTTTAGACTTTAGCTTTTCGTCAAGTTATTATATTTTTGTACAAATGATTAAATTAATAGACGCTAATTTTCTGGTTCGTAGTAATAGTTGAATTTGTTAGTGGCGAGTTGTGGATTTTCCGATTTAAAGGATCCTGGCTACCTGCTACATCTTTTGGCTATTCGAAACGTGGGCAAAAGCAGAAAAGTCTATTAATTTAATAACTTATATAATTTTTAGTTTTATATCTAATAGGATAGTTAGTGAATGCACCACATTGTAGCTAAAATTTGGTAATAAGTGTATAATGAAAAATCTTGAGAATATTTTGGAAACTCTTTTTGATATCCAAAATCAATTAAATCAATACTCTCAAACGAGTGTTGATGAAAATTCGTTCGGTCAAACTTGGATCACAAATGACGAAACAATAACTGGTTGTGAAATCTGTGGAGATTATCATTCAACATGGAAATGTTATTATTACGTTCCTATGGAAAATTATGCACCCATGGAACCTGAATGGAATGATTATGAGGACGAAGAAAATTATGTGTCTGAAATTTTTTTAGATTATATGAAAATCAAACTCGAAGAATTTAACGCTCAAAATGAACAGATAAGAGAGTTTGCAAATTGGCAAGCTGAAATTCTATCAGACTACATACCTGTTGATCTGAGGAGTCGTGTGCACGAAAATCTCATATCATCGAATTTTGATGAATTCGAGAGCTCCGAAATCACCAATTATCCCGATGATACTTTTTATTCAGTCTTACCAATTTCACAACATATCGACACATTAGCCTCTACCGACGAAATCATCGATCCATCTATAGATGAAGAAGAATTAAGGGTGACAAATTGGTACTCTTGGGAAGACGATGACGATGAAAACTTTACTCCTGAGATCAAAAACTGGGACTGATAAGGACCGTTAAAGAAGAAGAATTTGCTTCGATCCCAAAATTAACCATTCCAAAACCTTCCAACCCAATATTCTCAATAGATGAGTCATCTACCGAAGATGAACTACGAGCTGTAATAGATATTGACACCTCGAATTTTACCCAATTGGGTAATAGAGGTGAAAACTTTGATCCCGAGAATGAACGGAAGGAAATGTTAGGAATTGTCCACCCAAAAGAAATATGTATGTCGGTGTATAACGATCCATTTGACCAAGAACCAGAAAAAAGACATATCCATTTACTGAAAGCTACACTTAAAAAAGAATTAAGTAGTGACGATCGGGTGTGTCTAAACTTTAAACACATTGATATTTTATACATCACCCGAGATGTAAATAACTGGCTCATTATTTTAATTCGTGGAAATTATTCTACAGACTTCACATGTCGTCAGCTAAGTGTGGAGAAGTCTAATCCCACTTAACGTTAAATTTGGGGTTCGGGTTAGTACATAACTCGTTAATAAAAATGCATGATAAATTAGGGTAAAATACGCATTTTCAAAGATTAGCAAACAGTTCAGAAAAGCAACCATTTTTGAAGAAAAACATGTGTGATAAAATAAAAAAAGTAATGAACGATGAGGCGCGCCATCTATCATTCGATGAGCTCTGAAATTACAAACTGGATATTTTTAATCATTTTTCTACACTAATCACCCTCATGAATTTATAATTATAGTCTGATTTCATGCAAATGAGGGCATTGCATGATCTCAAGTGTGGGTTTTGGATTAAATTCTCTCGGGTTTATACTTGGTTTATTTTCTAAATTTTATGAAAATTTGAAAATTTTTTAACTAAATGAATTCAAAATCATGTTTGTACATATTTATGAACGATAAAACTAGGTGTTAACGCCGAAATTATTGTTACCCTAAAAAGAGGACATGAATTGAGAAACAACTAAAACACTTGAATTTATTTATTTGAAATAAAAAGACACATGAAAAAAGCCAAGTGTGGGGAGAATGTACCAAGTTATTCAATTAAAAACTATCTATCACATGTTTCTGTAAATTTATTGCAGGTGCTTTTGTTTTGGACTAAACTAATCAATTTTACTCGATTTACTGTAATATATTTGAAAGAAAGATGGATCTACACGATGAATACATTTCCATCATTAAAAGGAAGTAAAGTCTTCCGAAAATGACACACGCTTCTTGATTTAGGTCAAGAAGTTGTCGTCCAGACCAGCTGTAGTTTGACGAAAAATCTAGAAAAGTCATATCTAGAATCAGCAGGAAATCCACGGACCTCAGCATCAAACAGGGTCGCCATGTGGTCAGACTTATCCTAACCATGAGAGGATATGTCTCGTAAAATGGGGAGGGCGCCGTGCAAATTATCTTGATAAGACTAACGAATCAGATCCCCAGAAAGGATAATCTCCTTAAAAGATTAAAAATCAGCTTTTAAGCCTGATATTACTCAATCCTTGAGATTGACCTTAAAGATTGAGAATTACAAACTCATGGAATTCGATGATATCTAAACTCGAGCTTGAACGAGAAAATATTTTGATCGAATTAAAAACGATTTGTTTCCTGAAAACCTATTTTCAATGCGTTCATTACCATTGAACATAAAATTCGAAGAATTTATCAGAATTCATTAGGTCACCTGAACCAAATCGGGTGTCAACCGTACGAACGGTGGTTGCATAGCATGGTCGAAGACAGGACCTTGTGCCAGACCGAAAAATTATAGGGTGATCTTTGCTATTTCTCCTACAAAGGATAGTAATTGCATCCGACACGTTATTAGACCATGAACATCTGCATGTCATTAAACATTGCTTTAACAGTTGCTTGTTCAACGCTTTCCTTTACAACCGGACGGTAGTTTACCGGAAGGTAATATACGGGACAAGTATACTGGATGTGTTGCTTTCCTTATACAAGGTTAGCAAGTGGGTGTATAAGACCCTAAAATTTATTGTACAGAGATGTAAATAGGGTATATGAAGTGTGGGTGACATTGTGTAATTAAACAGAAGTCAGAAACTGTCCAGCACATTCTGCACGCCGCGCACACTTAAGGGAGCGCGACGCGTACCCTTACTGTAGCAGGATTCTGTTTCTTTTAATGTGATATTTTGAAAGGGCTATTTGGTAAATTCACTTGGGAACGAGTTAAAGACCACCAGATCTGTTTGTGGAGTGTCATAACTCCATTAACACCTACCTTTATCCATTCCACTTAAATTCTAGAGAGAGAAGAGTTCTTGAGTGAGAAAGCTCAAATCCAAGAGGAAGAAGTTGATTTCGGGTCAAGGCGCGTGTATTAAAGTTGTTCATCTAATCACTAGCTACGTTGTGATTGTGGTGGTATGCTCTAATCTTGATTTCCTTATTTTAATTTGTTTAAGGGTTAGGGTTTGAGTTAGTGATGAACATAAAACCCATATTTAGTGATTTTGGGTGTTCTTGGGTAAAATTGAGTCATGAAGACTCAAAGTTGACTAACCCAGGATTTTGAAATGATAAATGTGTTTATGTGTCTTAATTGGTTAGTTAATTACTAGCACACCTAGATGTTTGGTAAGGTGTTATGTGGGTTTGTAGATGACCCGAAATGGGTGTGTTGATCTTAAATTGGTCAAATGGGTGATAATTGACCTAATTGAAATAAATAGGTATGAAACACCCAAATTGTGTATTAGTTAGTGTTGTTAGTCCTAGATCACTAGCTTTTAGTGATATGTGGTGGTTTTGACCTAAATGGTCGGTTTTGTCGAAAATGGGGCATTTAATGCATTAAGTCATTAAATGCACATGTGTAAGTTGTTGGCTTTTAGCCCAACTAGTTTGTGTGTTAATCGAGTACTTATTGTATTAGGTACTTTGCTTTGAGGCTTGCGGAAGTTAAAATCGTCACTGAATCGTTAAGGTGAGTGGAATAATTATGCGTATATGTATATGGCATATTTATTTGTGAATGTTATGGTATGAACCACGAGCATGTATGTGATGTATCATGATGTGAACCACGAGCCGGTAGCATTAAGTGTAAACCACGAGCCGGTAGCACTATAAACAAGTATGAACCACGAGCCGGTAGCACTATAAACAAGTGTGAACCACGAGCCGGTAGCACTATAAACAAAGTGTGAACTACGAGCCGGTAGCACTATAAAAGAGTGAGACTCAAATGCATATGGTGTGAACCACGAGCCGGTAGCACCATAGCGTTATGGTTAACCATATTATGTTGTTGGATATTGTTTAGCATGCTATATATATATATTGTGTTGAGTATATGCTAATGTGATGTTGTGATAGTGTACAAGTTGTTAGCGTTATGAGTAAGACGGCATGCTATTTGAGTTATATTCTCGTATAAGGTATTTGGTGGGTGCGAATGCAAATAGATGGGTTATATATGTGTATGTATAATTGTTGCACTCACTAAGCCTTGCTTACCCTCTCGTTGTTTATCTTTTTATAGGCTTGCGGAGACAAGGGTAAGGGCGTTCGTTTGGACTAGAGATTCCACTTTGTTTGATAGGGGACGCTTTTAGGGTGATAACTTTTGGAGTTTGACCGAGAATTGGGTAGTTTAACCCATAAACACCATGCTCATGTTGTCGCTTGGAATTTAAACTAATGTGGTCGAAACTCATGTTTTGTATGAAACTCGTAAAACGGCCGATGTGGGCCTCGTTTTTAAACTCGTTTAATGATTGAATCGTGTTAGTTTTACATATAAGAACATGTTTTGAAAAGCGTTTCGTCTAAATATGTCGGGAAGTGGGTGATCGTTATTTGAAAATTGACCGATTCGGACAGAAGCTGAAAGAGCCTGTACGACCCGCGCACCCTATAGTGCTGCGGGCCGCGCACTATACTATAAAAAAAAAATTATTTCGCGTATTCAGTTGGATATTGGGTTGGGTCGTTACAAGTGGTATCAGAGCATGGTCTAAGGGATTTAGGCGACTTGAGATAGGTGCCTAGACTTAGATTTCATCGTGAATGCGCTTTATGCGGGACTTGTAGGAGACGGGTCGGACCGGGGGAATTGTTAGTGCCTAGGTTTAGGTGGACTAACTATGCGCTAATTGTTTTATGTTGTGTTTTGCAATCATCAAGCGAGATAGACGTTGTACTAGCGATTTAATGTGACGTGATCGCATAACAATGATTAGCTACCATTGTTACGGGTTCAAATCGTGTCAACAAGCGATGTACGACGATTGTTGAGCAAGATGGGGCGGTGAGGTGTTCATGTATATTGTATCATGTCTTTTCGTTCGTTATTTAATTTACTTCGTTTTATAGAATGAAGATGCGAAATGGACATGATACCAATGAAGGAGGCACGAGCGAGGACGTTGAACTCACGGCCAATGTGAGGCCATCTTTAAAAAGCTAAAAACGGAATTTCTTGACGATGTCCGAAAGGTTTTCCAAGAATCGGTTGATGGGTAAGTAACCGAAATGATCAATGAGCGAATGAATGCCGCGATCGAGGAGGCATTAGAAGCTAGAAACATTCATCCTCGTGGTGAAGGGGGTGATGGTAATGGTGGTTATGGAAGGCGAGACTTCCACTACAAAAACTTTAAGGATGCTCAACCTCCTATGTTTAATGGGGCGAGGGATCCATTGAAGAGCACATATTGGATTTCCGACATTGAGGGGGCTTTCCGTACCGCAGAGTGTCCTCCCGAGAAGAAGACGAGGTATGGTTCTAGCATCTTACATGAAGAAGCCAAGTTGTGGTGGGACGATAAAATTAAGTTTTATGGTGAAGAACAATGCATGAGCCTAACGTGGGAAGAGTTTAAAAAGGAATTTTTCAAAGAATACCGAACTCCTTCCGACCTTGATAAAATCCGGGACGAGTTGCACAATTTGCGACAAGGTTCAATGGACTTGGTTACTCTCAAGTCGACCTTCTTGGCAAAGACTCATTTTTGTCTGGAATATGTTGGTGATGATCACAAGTTGATGTTAGATTTTTATCGTACCCTAAGCGATGAGTTAAAGCGTAAGATTAGTCGGGGAATGGCTAAGTCTTTTGAAGAATTGTTTGAGTTAGCCCGGGGCTTCGAACCCGAAGTTCCAAAGCAAAGCGATTTCTCTTTCTCTAAGAGAAAATTTGAAGGTTCGAGTCATTCGAACTTTTCAAACGAGAAGAGCAAGAAGGGTTCTGAAAGTGTCAATAGTGTGAAGAAAGGTGGTTCTTTGAGTTATGGACCCACGTGTTTTAATTGTAATCAAAGAGGGCACATGGCCCGTGATTGTACCAAGGTTTCGAGCAAGCTTACTTGTTATAATTGTGGTAAGGAAGGGCACCGAAGGCCGGAGTGTCCCGATTTGAATACCGATCATGTTAAGAAGTTAGAGAAGGCGGCAGGTACGGCTAGGGGTTGCAATTATTTGATGACTAATGACGAATCCAAGCAATCCAATGAAGTTGTCTCAGGTACTTTCAAGGTAAATTCTAATCCGGCAAGGATGCTTTTTGATAGTGGTGCTAACTTGTCGTTTTTGTCACTAAAATTTGTGCCTAAACTTAATAAACCGTTAGCTAAGTTAGGTTGTTCGGTAGAAGTTGAAATAGCGGATGGCAAGACGGTGCTAGTGGTTGATGTGTGTAAAAATTGTAATGTTGTGTTTGGTGCCGAATACTTTAAAATTGATCTCATCCCGATGACTTTGGGTGATTTTGATATCGTGGTTGGTATGGATTGGCTCGATCATAATAGAGCCGATATTTCATGCCATGAAAAATCTATTCGTGTGAAAACCCCAAGTGGGGGAGAGTTAATTATTCATGGCGATAAGCGAAGAAGACTTGTGCCGATATGCACTTTTGCACGGACACGTCGTTTCCTTGTTAGTGGTGGCATGGCTTTTCTTGCCCATGCTGTTGATACTCGTGATGAGCCACCACCCATTCGTGAAATTTCGGTGGTTAATGAATTCGAAGACGTTTTTTCGGATGAGTTACCGGGTGTTTCGGCGAAAAGACAAGTTGAATTTCGCATTGAGTTGGTTCCGGGTGGTACTCCCATTGCTAAAACTCCTTATCGTTTAGCACCGACGAAAATGCAAGAGTTGTTAAATCAAACCCAAGAGTTACTTGAGAAGGGTTTTATTCGACCGAGTGCTTCGCCATGGGGCGCTCCAGTTTTATTCGTGAAGAAGAAGGATGGTAGTATGCGGATGTGCATCGATTATCGGGAGTTGAACAAAGTGACGATCAAGAATCGTTATCCATTGCCTAGGATTGACGATTTGTTTGACCAACTCCAAGGTGCAACGTACTTCTCTAAAATCGACCTACGGTCCGGCTATCACCAAATGCGAGTCCGTGAGGAAGATATTGAGAAAACGGCTTTTCGAATGCGTTATGGGCATTTTGAGTTTGTGGTAATGCCTTTTGGTCTTACGAATACACCGGCGGCATTCATGGATCTTATGAACCGAGTGTGCCAACCTATGTTGGACAAGTCGGTAATTGTGTTCATTGACGACATACTTGTCTATTCGAAGAGTATGCAGGAACATGAACATCATTTGCGGAGTGTGTTAAAGACGTTGCAGAAGGAGAAGTTGTATGCTAAATTCTCCAAATGTGAATTTTGGCTAATGGAAGTTCAATTCCTTGGGCACATTGTGAACAAAGATGGTATTCAAGTAGATCCGGGGAAGATAGAGACGGTGAAGAGTTGGGGACGACCGACTACCCCTACGGAAATCCGAAGTTTTCTCGGATTGGCCGGTTATTATCGTCGGTTTATCCAAGACTTTTCTAAGATCGCTTCTCCATTGACGAAATTGATGAGAAAGAACGCGAGATTTAATTGGGAGAACGAGCAAGAAATTGCTTTTCAATTGTTAAAAGATAAGTTATGTCAAGCTCCTGTTTTAGTGTTGCCAAAAGGGGTAGAAGACATGACGGTTTATTGTGATGCGTCTTTAAATGCGCTCGGGTGTGTTCTAATGCAAAGAGGTAAAGTCATCGCGTATGCCTCCCGACAATTAAAGGAACACGAAACGAGATATCCGACTCACGATCTTGAGTTGGCGACGGTTGTGCATGCGTTGAAAATTTGGCGCCATTACTTGTATGGTGTCAAGTGTACGATTTATTCGGATCACAAGAGTTTGAAACACCTTTTCGATCAACGAGATTTGAATTATCGTCAACGTAGATGGATGGATGTGGTGAAAGACTATGATTGTGAAATACTTTATCATCCGGGTAAGGCGAATGTGGTCGCGGATGCGTTATGTTGAAAGAGTCAACATCCGGCAATACGAGTAGGATCGTTACGCATGATTATTACTAACGATTTTCTTGTAAAGCTTGGCGAGACTCAAATCGAAGCTTTTGTTAACAATAAGCATGAGGAACGAATCGTGGGACAAACAGAGTTTATTACCTTAGGTTCGCATGGTTTGTTATCTTTTCAAGGAAGGGTGTGGGTAACTAAAATGGGTGATCATCGACGAGTGCTACTTGATGAAGCACATAATTCAAAGTATTCTATTCATCCGGGCGCGAAAAAATGTATCTTGATTTAAGGAAAGAGTATTGGTGGCCGGGCATGAAACGTGATGTTGTTAAGTATGTTGAATAATGCGTCACGTGTTTGCAAGTGAAAGCCAAACACCAAAAGCCGTATGGTAAGTTACAACCATTAGAAATTCAGAAATGGAAATGGGAACACATTCCATAGATTTCATCACAAAGTTACCAAAGACGGCGAGAACCCAATTTGACTCGATTTGGGTAATAGTTGATCGATTGACGAAGAGTGACTTGTTTCTTCCCATTCGAGAAGCGATATCGTCGAAAACTTTGGCTAAGTTGTTTATCAAGGAGGTGATATCGAGACACGGGGTTCCTATATCTATTATTTCTGATCGAGATACTCATTTCACATCTCGGTTTTGGGAAAAGTTTCATGAAGATATGGGCACACAATTGAAATTGAGCACAGCGTATCATCCTCAAATGGACGGTCAAACCGAACATACGAATCAAACCTTGGAGGAAATGTTACAGGCGTGTATTATCGATTTCGGTGGTAGTTGAGATGAGCACTTGCCCTTGGTGGAATTCTCGTACAATAATAGTTATCACACTAGTATCGGGATGCCACCTTACGAGATGGTCTATGGGCGTAGATGTCGAACCCCGATTTTTTGGGGTGAAGTAGGCCAAAAAGAAATCAGGAGTACCGATTTGGTTTTAGAGACGAATAGCAAGATTGATATGATTTGGACTCATTTGAAAAAGGCCCAAGATAGACAAAAATCATATGCCGATAAGCGAAGATGACAAATTGAGTTCCAAGAAGGTGACATGGTGATGCTTAAAGTTTCGCCATGGAAAGGTGTTATTCGGTTTCCATAATACATTTCATGTTTCCCATCTTCGTAAGTGTCTTGCGGATGATTCATCTTGGGTACCTTTAGACGAGATTGAGCTAAACAATAAGTTAGAGTATATTGAGGAGCTGATTGCTATACTCGATGAGAAGGTCAACCGGTTGAGAAATAAAGAGGTGAGAACGTTTAAAGTTCAATGGCATCGTAGTAAAGGTTCCGATTTTACTTGGGAGCCCGAAGAGTTTGTGTTAGTGTATCTTCCCGCTTGTCATGCGGCTTGGATCACGAGGACGCGCTCCGATTCAAGTGGGGGAGAGTTGTAAGACCCTAATATTTATTGTACAGAGATGTAAATAAGGTACATTAAGTGTGGGTGACATTTTGTAATTAAACAGAAGTCAGAAACTGTCCAGCACGTTGTGCGCGCCGCGCACACTTAAGGGAGCGCGCCGCACACCCTTACTGTAGCCGGATTCTGTTTCTTTTAATGTGATATTTTGGAAGGGCTATTTGGTAAATTCACTTGGGAATGAGTTAAAGACCACCAGATCTGTTTGTGGAGTGTCATAACTCCATTAAAACCTACTTTTATCCATTCCACTTAAATTCTAGAGAGAGAAGAGTTCTTGAGTGAGAAAGCTCAAATCCAAGAGGAAGAAGTTGATTTCGGGTCAAGGCACGTGCATTAAAGTTGTTCATCTAATCACTATCTACGTTGTGATTGTGGTGGTATGCTCTAATCTTAATTTCCTTATTTTAATTTGTTTAAGGTTAGGGTTTGAGTTAGTGATGAACATAAAACCCATATTTTGTGATTTTGGGTGTTCTTGGGTAAAATTGAGTCATGAAGACTCAAATTTGACTAACCTAGGATTTTGAAATGATAAATGTGTTTATGTGTCTTAATTGGTTAGTTAATTACTAGCACACCTAGATGTTTGGTAAATGGGTGTTATGTGGGTTTGTGGATGACCCGAAATGGGTGTGTTGATCTTAAAGTGGTCAAATGGGTGATAATTGACCTAATTGAAATAAATGGGTATGAAACACCCAAATTATGTATTAGTTAGTGTTGTTAGACCTAGATCACTAGCTTTTAGTGATATGTGGTGGTTTTGACCTAAATGGTCGGTTTTGTCGAAAATGGGGCATTTAATGCATTAATTCATTAAATGCACATGTGTAAGTTGTTGGCTTTTAGCCCAACTAGTTTGTGTGTTAATCAAGTACTTATTGTATTAGGTACTTTGCTTTGAGGCTTGCGGAAGTTAAAATCGTCACCGAATCGTTAAGGTGAGTGGAATAATTATGCGTATATGTATATGGCGTATTTATTTGTGAATGTTATGGAATGAACCATGAGCTGGTAGTACCATAGCATGTATGTGATGTATCATGATGTGAACCACGAGCCGGTAGCATCAAGTGTGAACCACGAGTCGGTAGCACTATAAACAAGTGTGAACCACGTGCCAGTAGCACTATAAACAAGTGTGAACCACGAGCCGGTAGCACTATATATATATATATATATATATATATATATATATATATATATATATATATATATATATATATATATATATATATATATATATATATATATATGTATGTATTTATATATATATATATATATATATATATATATTGTGTTGAGTATATGCTAATGTGATGTTGTGATAGTGTATGAGTTGTTAGCATTATGAGGAAGACGGCATGCTATTTGAGTTATATTCTCGTATGAGGTATTTGGTGGGTGCGAATGTAAATAGATGGGTTATATATGTGTATGTATAATTGTTGCACTCACTAAGCCTTGCTTACCCTCCCGTTGTTTATCTTTTTATAGGCTCCGGCGGAGACAAGGGTAAGGGCGTTCGTTTGGACTAGAGATCCCGCTTTTTTTGATAGGGGACGCTTTTGGGGTGATAGCTTTTGGAGTTTGACCGAGAATTGGGTAGTTAAACCCCCAAACACCATGCTCATGTTGTCGTTTGGAATTTAAACTAATGTGGTCGAAACTCATGTTTTGTATGAAACTCGTAAAACGGCCGATGTGGGCCCTGTTTTTTAAAACTCGTTTAATGATTGAATCGTGTTAGTTTTACATACAAGAACATGTTGTGAAAAGCGTTTCGTCTAAATATGTCGGGAAGTGGGTGATCTTTATTTGAAAATTGACCGATTCGGACAGAAGCTGAAAGAGCCTGTGCGCGCCGCGCACTATACTGTAAAAAAATTATTTCGCGTATTCAGTTAGATATTGGGTTGGGTCGTTACAGGGTGACACAAAATCACAAGTTTTGAGCCAAAATTTTAAAATATGAAACCCACAAAACCCACAAAAACATTTTGCAAACACCGGTGAAGGGTTATTCCGGAAACCATATCTAGAGTAAAAGCTAGAATAAATTTTCAAAAGATCAAATGTTTTCATAAAGATCCAATTTCCTTAAAGGATCTAAATTTTCATAGTCATGTGGGACTGTAAACCACATTGTTACTATCATTGTTTATACCGCCGTATCAAAATCACTGATGTATAAAGTGTGAGAATAAAAAAAGTGATTCGAGTGAAGTGTGATTTAATTTCAAGTTCTGTATTGCTTGAGGACAAGAAACATTCAAGTGTGGGGATATTTGATAGTGCTCCAAATGATCATATATTTAGTCGCAATATCCTTCCAATATGTAAAGTTTTTAGTTATAATTATTCTATTTTTAAGTTGTAATCATTTATATTAAATAAGTGCGAAGACGGAAGACGAAAATGAAGATTTGAAAACGAAAACGTCCAAAATGCTCAAACGTACAAGTTACAATCCAAATGGTTCAATTTATTGATGATCAACGTCTAAATATTGATAAGAGTACAAGTCGCGGATTGCAAAGTACAAGATATTAAATCATACGAAAAGACGCTCGAAAATCCGGAACCGAGACATAAACCGAGTATCAACGTACGAGTCAACGGACCTAAAATTACAAGTCAACTATGCACAAGAATATAATATAATATTTATATAATTATGTAAATTATATATATATATATATATATATATATATATATATATATATATATATATATATATATATATATATATATATATATATATATATATATATATATATATATATCTCGACGAGCTAGGAGTTAAAAGAACATGAGCTGGAAACCAAGCCCATGCAAGTGCATGGCAAATACACTAAAACCTCATGCACTTGCATGGGATCAAAAACTCAAAACTCCTATAAATAGCTCCAGCTTCTGAACGAAAAAATTACACCATATCAATATATCTCTACTCCCTCTGTAATATATATATATATATATATATATATATATATATATATATATATATATATATATATATATATATATATATATATATATATATATATAATAGTTTAGTTTTATATTAGGTTAGTTTGGGTAATGTAAAAGTTATTTTTCGGGTTTTGAAGTCAAAGTTTTGCCCGTGTAACACTACGCGATTAATAATCATTGTAAGTTATGTTCTCCCTTTTTAAATTAATGTCTCATAACTAAGTTATTATTATGCTTATTTGAGTCGAAGTAATCGTGATGTTGGACTAAATATTAAGACGGGGTTATCGGACTTTGAACCATAATTGGGGTTTGGACAAAAGACCGACACTTGTGAAAATTGGACTATGGATTAATAATGGACTTTATATTTGATTAATATAGAGATTTACAATTTGACATATTTATAAATAGCCACATACGTTCGATCGGGTACGGTGAGCGGGATATTTATAAATACTAATAATTGTTCATTTGACCGGAGACAGGGATGGTTTAATAGTCAATGGACTCATTAAAACAGGGATGGATTACATTCAAGGGTAATTGATGTAATTGTTAACGAAGTATTAAAATCTTGGATTACACGCAGTCGATAACCTGGTGTAATTATTAACAAACTATTAAAACCTTGTTATAGTTTGAATCCCTAATTAGTTGGAATATTTGACTTCGGGTATAAGGTTAATTTGACAAGCATTTTATAATTATGACCGATGGACTATTATGGGCAAAAACCAGATAGGTTTCAAATAAATCCAGGACAAAGGACAATTAACCCAGGGTAATAAAGTAAAATCAAAACGTCAAACATCATAATTACGGAAGTTTAAATAAGCATAATTATTTTATTTTATTTCTTATCGCAATTTTAATTATCATCATTTAAATATCGTTATTTATTTTACGCACTTTAATTATCGTCATTTATCTTTACGCTTAAAATATAAAATCGACAAACCAGTTATTAAACGGTAAAACTCCCATTTTATAATAATAATAATTGTAAAATATACATATATTCATTTTATAATAATATATGTATATATATATATATACATATATTCATTTTGTACAAATATAGTGTTTAAAATATAGTGTAAAATAAGTCGTCTCCCTGTGGAACGAACCGGACTTACTAAAAACTATACTACTCTACGATTAGGTACACTGCCTATAGTGTTGTAGCAAGGTTTAGGTATATCCCATCTGTAAATAAATAAATTAAAACTTGTGTAATTTGTATCGTATTTCGTAGTAAAAATATAGTATATTTCGTAAACCTCCGTTGCATCATCAATTGGCTTGCGTCCGGAACTCCTCGAAGAATTCCTTCTTAAAATTGTCCCACGATAACCCCATAAATGACTCACCACCAAAAATGTCAACCTTTCCATCCAACCAATCCTTTGCCCTACCCCGCAATAAGCTAGTAGCGAGTCTTGTCCTCTTCTCGGGAGGGCATTCAATAGTGCAAAAACACCTTTCGACATCCGAGATCCATGTTGTGTTTATCAAAGGATCCGGTTTCCTGTTATACATCGGAGGTTTAGTCCCCATGAAGCTCTTATGACAACGCTCCATTTCACCACTACTTAGAAATTCGGAATACCTCCTATCCATTTCTTCTCGTAACGCTCCCAATTGCTCCGCAACGGCGACCGTAACTCTAGCGTTAAACTCATCGTCGCTCGCCTTGATCCTATTTCTCATCGTCATTCTAAAGAATACAAAATGATTAGACCATGAACGTATAAAACCACACACACAACACCGCCTCATGTTGCTCAACACTCGTTGTACTTCACTTGATAATCACGATTTGCACCCGTAATAATGGTAGCTAGTCATTATTACGCACACATGCCGTATCAACTTGTTAGTACAATGACCGCCTCGCTAGATGATATAAACCAACAAAACACAATGATATATTATTAATATCAACATATTAATATATACATTAGCCCACCTACATGCTAAGGTACTAACTACAACCCGTTCCGACCCGTTCACCTACAAGTCCCGCAACAAATAAACACATACGCAAAATCTAAGTCTAGGCACCTATCTCAAGTAGCCTAAATCCCTTAAATGCTCTGATACCACTTGCAACGACCCAACCCGTCATTTTTCGGCCCATAAATTTTTTTCCTTTATAATACATTAATCTTATTAACATTAAGGTCTCATTTATATTTCCAAAACGCTTCCATTACGATAGTAAGTTTGGACAACTTTAAAACGTTTAATACATAAGTTTAAATATCCAAACGGGCATACACATCATAGTTTACCAAAACCCGTTTATACCGTCAAAAGATAGTTTCGACCCGACTAGTTTAATTTCCAACAAAACCGAGCATGGTGATTGGGGATACGCTACCCAATCATAATCAATCCAAAAGCACGCCTTCTAAAGCAACCTTCGCGAGTCTACTAGTTCTCACGCTTACCCGAGCCACCACCTCCACGCAAATCTATAAAAATGTAAACAACGAGAGGATAAGCTATGAAAGCTTAGTGAGTATAAACATACTATATACATACATATGCATAAAATGAATACGTACAACCAACACATATAGTAAACACACACCGTATACCAAGTACAACTAAGCAAAGCTATGCATAACGTACCACCAAGCCCAAATCCGCAAGAATTGCTACAGCATACAATATATATATATATACGCATATATAGTATATAGCCAATACGACAAGGTTAACCCCTTAACCTTAAACATATGAAGGTTGGCCGAACTACCCGAGCCTTAGTGAATTCGCACTACCCGAGATTCACTACCTTCATCGCATCACCAATCGAGGTTGGCCGAACTGCCCATGCCTTAGTAAATTCGCACTACCCGAGATTCACTACCTCATCAATAGGGATGACCGAACTACCCGTGTCATCGTGAATCCGAACTACCCGAGATTCACCTCCTCAACATCATCAACATCGAAGGGGTTGGCCCAACACGCCAACGTGAATCCGTATACTCCAAAGATTCACTACCTCAAGGGTGGTAACCTAAAACGCATAAGCGTACAACATGGACTCAAAACTCATAGAGTCCCAACTCATCTCAACAACAACAGGGTTGACCTACTTGTCAAATGTGAATTCGTAACGCCCGAGATTCACTACCCCACGGGTGGTAACCCAAAACTAACAAACGTGCTACATGGACCCAAAACTCATAGAGTCCATCATCTCATACACATGTAAAGTGAACCCGAACGCCCAAGGATCACTCTACCCCACATACACCCATCCTATGCATACATATGCATATAATATATTTACACTCACCTTAGCGTCTTGATGAATGAAATCCGAATCCCACAACTCGCCAATGGAACGTACCTATTCCATTATCAAAATCATCAATACAAACCCATTTGAACTCTCGACCCGCCCAAATGAACCCTAAGTGCAAAATGCACCAATTTGCACTTTTTACAATACCCGGAGGTCCAAAATTAACAAGACTAGTTCCCATGTTCCCGAGATACCCAATGACACCACGCTTAGCCGTTAAACACATACTAGCCCGAGTTTTCGCCCAAACCCCATTTTGACCCTTAACAAAGTCAAATTCCAACATTTGCTAGTTTCGACACCAAAACACTTTTAATTCAAGTTTATATTCTTAACTTAACTCTTTTAAGTTTATAAACCTCACACAATCGACAACCGATCCAAAATCACCAACGAACCCTAATTTTAACTCATTACAAAATTAGTCAACCAATTACACCCAAATGGTTTCTAACACCTCTATAATCACTAATACTAGTGATTATAAACCATTCACAAGCCTTAGACAAAGCTAAATCATTCACCAAACCAAAACCCGTCAACATCAACTTTAAACCCAACAACTAACATCAATAATCTTACTTCTTAAGTTTAAGTGGGTTTCTTGACAATTTAAGTTCAAACCCTAACATTGAATCTCAAATCAATCAATGAAACTCGGAGTTAGAACTTACCAATATAACCACAAAGTAGCCGTGGATGAGGAGAACAACTTTAACTCTTGTGACCCGACCCAAAACACTCTTCTTCCTCCCCGATTCGAGCTTTCTCTCTCTAAATCCTTTACTCTCTCTCTAGGTTTAGTGTGTGAGTGGAATGGAAGGAAAATGAAGATATGAAGTAGGGATAAGAATTTGGCCAGAAATGTGGCCCTCAAACCGTCTACAAGCAAAAAGACCAAAACACCCCTTAAAAATACCCTTTAAAAACGAGTTAGAAAACCAGTTCTGCCCACGTGTCGCGTTCCCCGACAACCAAAACTCGACAAAGGTAATCAGGTCACGACAGATTGATCAGGTATGGGGTTCTTAGGGTGTCGCGTTTCAATCCAGCCCATCGCATTCCGCGATGGACCAACTTTCGACATAGTGCCTTTAAACGCGATAGTTTGCCAGGTGATGTGTAAAATCGTGTCTATAATTTATAATAGAAAATGCCGGTTAAAAGATTACTACACACTAACGGGCAGTGTACCCGATCGTGTAATAGTATAAAATTGGTAATTCTGAAATCGTTCCAATGATAGTTTAAACGTGAGAATTAAGATTGTAACTAATAAAATAAACTAAGTTAATCTATGAAAATCGAAAGTACGAGATAGTTTGTTTTGTGGCTATTTAACGATTAGCCAAATCAAAGATTGATTAAAAGTAAAAGACGATATTTTTGTGTTTTTAAGTTTATAAAAATAAATGCTGACTCGACGAAAAGTAAAGATATTTGAATTCAATGGATAAAAGAATGTTCGCCTGGATCTCCTATTCGCAGTGTCGGATGATTTGTTATTAAGCACTAGTTCAATTTATCAATACATGCAACTACAGAGTAGGTTTACCTAGAGTTCTCTTTTAGCAAACACATCAAACTTGGATTTATTGGCTTAGGGTTCCCTTTCACCAAAGACCTCTTTCGTTTGTGACTTAGTAATTAACTAATTACAAGATTAAGATTCAATTGGTTACGCGGTCGCTCCACACAATTCACCCCTGTTTTGTTTAATCCTTGTTACCCGGTTTACCCCCTTGGTCCAGTAAGCACCCAATTGGTTAAGACAAATTAATTGAAAACTAGTGTACTAAATTGAAACAGGGTTCCCTTTGTTCAAACAAGATCACTAATCAACATAGTAACAATAATCAACGCCCGCAAGAATGGTTCTTAATCAAAACTCATAATTATCATGCATTAATCAATAAAACATTAAAGTATCATCCAAACACATACGAATATTCAATCTAGACAAACATTAAAAGCTTAGCCAATCATGGCTAGAACAAAAATCACAAATAAACAATTAAGAGTATTCATAATGATGATAAGAATTAAACCTAATGGTAATTGTGTTCTTGAATGATAGACGGACCGAGACTTGTTTCCGGAATGATTGATGTGTTAGAATGACCTTGGGAATCCCCAAAAATCACCTTGGTTCGTCAAAAAGCTGCTGGAAATTGTCTGGATGCGAAAGTGATCATTAGGGTAAATTTTCGGGCTTTAAATAGGAAATAAATCTGAACCCGGCTGAAGGTGGCGCGGCGCGCCAAAACCCCGCGCTGCGCGCCATTTGCTATGAACTTGATTTCTGGCCACCTGCAAACTGTCGAACTACTTTTTATGCCTACTGGAGCGGCGCTCAAGGTTTTGGAGCGGCACTCCAGGCCCTTTTTGCTGAATCTGAGCTGAAAACTCACTAATATTCGTCAAAACTCGAATCGGACCAAACTCTTTCACTCGTTTACATAGAAAATCACCAAAACCATCAAATAACTTCAAATTTAACCTTCTTGGTCTTGGAACTCCAACTTCCGCAACACTTATCAAAATAACGCCAAATCATATCCAAAAGGACCAAAATGTACCCGATATCGCTAAGTAAAACGCGTATCAAATATGCGATATCAAACAACCCCACACTAGAGTTTTGCTTGTCCTCAAGCAATCGAACTCGATAATAATCTTCTACCATATGATAACTTCTTCAAACATGTATGTAGAACCAAACAAACAACCACTAGCGTGGGCACGATTTGGAGTGAATAACAACCATGGCTCCCACTTGCATTCCCAAAACAATACTAACCCAAACCTCAAGCAATAATGAATAAAGTAACCAAATGTAGTCTCGATAACGCACCATAATGATTAAGTAGAGAATCTCGAACCATAATATAAGTCTTCAAAGGAACCGGGAATCAAGTAAGAGCCGAGCACTAAGGATATAGCAATCAAACATGTGTGCCAAAAGAACGCACGGGCTACCCCGTAATTGGTCAAGCCAAGCCTCCCACATTACCTAACATCGCGAGATGTCGGTAAGAAAATAATGTGCTTAGGAGGATACACATTACGTCCAGATATCATCGATAATCATGAGGTAATCATCTAATCCGTTAAGTCAACCATAAAGATTGAGGTTCATCAGGCTTAAAAGCTGATATCTTACCTTTCCGGAGGTTATCCACTGGGAATCTGATCAATCACTGACATTTTGTGTATCATGGTGCGCTTCCCATTTGGCTAGCAAATCTCCCTCATTGAGATAAGCTTTGACTACCAGTTTCCCTGTTTGATGTTGAGGCCTGGTAGATTTCCAGTCAATTTTAGCAATGACTTTTCAAGATTTTTCGTCACCCTACAACTGGTCTGGACTACATCTTCTAAAACAAATCAGCAAGTGTGTTGTTCGGGAGACTTAACTCCCTTAAGTATGGAATATATACATCCTGTGTGGTTATATTAGGTGGTCGGGTGCAACATTGTCCTTGTTAGGAGAAACAATGAGGATCGCCCTGTTAAAGTTTTCGATCTAGCACATGGTCCGGTTTCGACCACACGCTACTATCACCGTTCATACAGTTGACACCCGCCTTGGTGCAGATGACCTACGTATGAATTTTTATGTTCATGTAGGATTTCACATTCAAAATAATGAACATGTTTTGAAAGTTCAAGACTTTCTCCTCTAACAGTACCTCATCGTGAAATGATGGGTAATGAAATGGTATAGCTTAAGAGGTATACGTACCAACTGAAACGGTCGAAAGACTTTACTTCCTTAATGAGTGGATCTGAGTCACTCGGGAATGCCAATCTATTTCAATTGACACTCGGTTTAAATCCCAAAAACCTTTGGGTGCCATAGCTTTTGGCTATGGTTTGTGTTGTCTGAGCAAACACAAGCACGTAGCTATTGTTCCTAAAAAGGATAACACTGGTGAAGCTCTAGGCTCCTCTTCCCACAGTATCACACCATTGAATGATTTAATAATAAAATGATATAGTTTTGGAAGTCTGTTATACCAAGTAACCAAAAGTTTGTGATCAGGCACGTGATTCGGTCACAATCACGCTATGCAATCACCGCTCTCTCACGGTTTACACCCGCTTTGGTACAGGTGACCTACTATTGAGTTCCCCGAACTCGTAGGATTTCATGTCCAAAATAATGAACATGTGGGACAATTTTGGCTTCTTTGAAAACACGAAATATACCATAAAATACCAAGCCAATTTTCATAATAAAGGTTTTGGCCGATTTTTCAATTATTTTTCTACTTTTTTTTTTATTTTCAAACTAACTTTTCTATTTTTTTTATTATTTTACCCCTAATTTTTCAATTTTTTTTACGACCAAAACTCGTGAAACGTTAAGTATTTTTTTTTAAATCAAAACTAATATGATGATGATTCCATTAACAAACAACCCGAGAAATTTTACATCCCCCACCCCACACTTGAGATCAAGTAATGTCCCCATCACTTGAGATAAAAAAATAGATAAAAATCGAAAGGGTCATGTGAGAAAGAAAATATAAAAACTTATCGAGTTTACCACTGATCGCGGAATGCCAGTGACAGATGGCGCTGAACTGACTACCAGCAAAAGAACATCGTCCATTCCCGATCACACCAATATCATCAATCATGCAGTTTTGCTGAACTTAATGCCAAACTTGAAAAATCGTTTCACCAACAAACCTAAGAAAATAAAAACATACGAACTACATAAATGGGACAAGGTGGCACCACCCGATGCCGAAACGCCTTGTCCCTCAAATAAGTTTCAGAGTACATAAACCGAAAATAAAATTATTCAAGTACAGACCAAATGAAAAGGAAATAGTTTCAAACAAATACAACATAACATGCGCAACAATCAATCACTCCTCGGCCAAAAATCTCTAGTAGGGTCCCAATTCACACCATAGGTATCTTGACAAGCTTGGTACGGGTCATATGAAGGATCCGATCTCGGAGGAGTAACTGACGTATAATCGAGAATGGTAGTTCGCGTCGGAATATACGCCTCCGGGTTCTGACGCATCTGACGCTGAATTTGTCGCTGATGGACCTCCCACTGATTGTGGGCCCGAATACCCCTTACATCGTACTCTACCCTGTCAACACGCTCTCCCAAATGACCCAACTCTGTTCCAAACTGTCCCAGGGTTGTGTTAATCGACTCATAATTGTTTTGGTGCCAAGTCATCAAATCCTCGTTATGCCTACGCTGCTCCTCTAACATCCGCTGATTATGCTCAACCTGAGCATCATACGCTGACCTGCTGTCCCTATACTCTAAATGAAGACCGTCTACACTATTAACCAACGAATTCCAACTCTCTTCACCAATTGACCACGTACCCTGTACGTTCGCAGCACTCGAGCTACCTGCCTCATATGTGGATCGACTAACCCCACGTCCACGTCCACGACCTGCACCTTCACCTGGTTGTTGCTGTTCATCAGACCACAAAACCCAACCTGTTAGCCCTCGTCGAATAAACTCAGCTTTCGAGAAAAACAGAATATTAGTGGGCATCGCCTCAACTCCCACTACATCACACCTACTAGTCGGGACCGAAAACGCCCGAGCAAACCTAGTGACCAAATGCCCACCTAACAATGGGCGTTCCGTGCGTGTATCTGTTCCAATCTCTTGCAACCATACCCCTAACATACACGGGACATCGATTGGCTCCCTTAACTTAATTTGTTGTAGGATCCAAAGATCCCTTCGCTGAATCTTATTCGCGTTTCTCCTAGCCATGAACATACTAGCAATCATCTTAAAAATTATTCGATCCTCAGGAAGTCTAAGCATCGACTGAACACTCCGACTGGAACTAAACGGACCAGCATTATCATTTGCCACAGTTGGCCAATAATCACTCTCACTAAAAAAATCCAGCCCAAACACTCTGCAATTCATCAAATGCCACTTCAAATCATTATCAGTCAACTCGGGATATAAATCCAACGCCCGAGCCAACGCAATTTTAGACATGCATTGCTCTAGCCCGCCAAGCCTACATGTTAAGAAATCTGCCTCGGTCGGAGAGGCTCGCGGTCTACAACTAACAGTTGAGAAGAACTCTATAGTTAACTGCTCATAAATATCTTCATTAATTTCAAATAACCTTTCATAAGGTCTCAACTCATTACCCGCATAAACTACCCACAAGTGACGGCACAACTCCCGAACAATATTATTACCCAATGATGAAAGTTGCGACCAATCCAAATAAAAAGTTCGCTCAATCGGACGAGCGCTATTTGTTGTGAACCTTTCTTCCAAATCCTCATCATTAGAGATGTGGGATAACCATAATTAAAGATTATTTGGTGGTTGCCTTTGTTGCTCCTGGTTTCCTCTCGATCTCTACATTCATGAAACAAGTAAAGAAAACAAAACACCAAACTCAAAAGTTAGTGTTAGTCATAATAATAAGCAACAAGTACCCTTTACAACCAAACCATGTTTCATGTCAATCCACTTTTGAACACAATCTCCAAGTCAACAAATAACACTTGTAAAACAATGCCAAGACCACAAATCTATCTCATATCATACTATCATTTAAACCAATTCATCATATCAATGACACTCACTTAACACCATTACCAAAATATTAACAAACATGACTACTCATAACACTTTTTTAATTTTCACAAATCTAGAAAAGTTCATCATGTTTACCAATGTTTACCAATGTAAATTACTACTACCAACATACTCATCACAACTCAAAAAAACATGTTTAATCCCCACTAGCATGGCATCATACATAACTAAACCAATTTTGCATCAAGTCATTCAAACTAACATGACCCGCCCATATGAACACAACCCCACACTAGTTCAAAAACACATAAACAATTCAAAAACTAGAGCAATTTCAAGCATGTAACTCCTTTATCACCTACAAATTCGCATTCCCAAACATACAAACCCTAGTATCAATTGCAACTTCTAAAAACACAAAATTAATTATGAATTCAAAGCATACAATCATAATCTAACAAAACCCATCACTAATTAGAACACAAAACCTCAATTAAAGAAACCCCACACTAATTCATCATGTAAATCAAAGATTAAGCATGTAAATACACACAATTAGATGA
This sequence comes from Rutidosis leptorrhynchoides, assembly GCF_046630445.1. Lineage (NCBI taxonomy): Eukaryota > Viridiplantae > Streptophyta > Magnoliopsida > Asterales > Asteraceae > Rutidosis > Rutidosis leptorrhynchoides. The sequence goes on from NC_092334.1 coordinate 459,163,048, forward strand.
AATTAGTAAGATAGAAAACAAATTCAGACCTTTGGTGTAACGACGGTCAAAAATCGCTATTGACGCGGCACGTTAATCATTGATTCCAAAGTGAGGTTTTGACCTCTATATGATACGTTTTGATAAAATATTGCATTCATTAAAATAAGTGACTTTCTAAACATAGAAAGTTATAAACATGTGGGCGAGTGCTTAGGTATAAGCAAAACCCCAAAATACATAAGTCTTTAATTTACAGGTTGACATCACAGTCCAATTATTTATTACACAACGCAGTTTTATTTTGAATGCAATAAAATTTGTACAAAGCATGAGAGACTCCATGCAGGCAACAAGCACATCACAGCGGAAGCATTCTAAGGACCTGAGAATAAAACATGCTAAAAAGTCAACACGAATGTTGGTGAGTTATAGGTTTAATTGCTCGAGTCATAAAGATAGACCACAAGATTTCATCAAAAGTTTATCAATAGATTCTACGTAACAGAGCACCCTGGTAACTAAACTTAACGCTATAATGATAATTACCCTATTCGTTTTAATACACGCAAACCAACGTGTCATAAACTCAAATAACATACGTCTGTTAAAAGGCGAGCGCTCTAGCTCAGACGGGGATGTCAAGCTCTATGGATCCATATACAATTATTCGCGCCCACCAGTCCATATCCTATGTACTGGCAGCTACTAGTTACCAAAGCTAAGGGATTTTCGGTTTAACTCAGTGTAGAATTTAGTATGTACTTGTGTCTTATTGCGTTTAAAATAAATTGCATATATTCTCAGCCCAAAAATATTTAAAGTATTTAAAAAGGGAGACTATAAACTCACGGTTCAATATTGAGATTCAATATTGTAGGCAAATTGCGTAGACGTAATGATGGTAGACGACTGTATGGTTGGCCTTGGATTCAAGAACAATACCCCGAACAATACCCAATATTTCCTTAGCTTAAAACGCTTTGAAACCCGAATTAAAAACACCCTTGTATATACCTTATTATTATTAAACTTAAATTTAAAATTATAATTATAATATAAATATAAATATTGATTACAGAGAAAAGAAAAAAAAGTGTATATAATTCGTCGAGTAAACTGGCCTTTTATAGGCATGTTTCCTGATTTTGGTCCCCATGCGATCGAATGGGTTTTCAGTGCTTTTGCCATGCGATCGCATGGTGTTTTGTTTGCTAGTTCATCGACATAATATTTACTGTAACAAATAGTGTTTTTAGTCCCCATGCGATCGCATGGGTTTTTAGTGCTTTTGCCATGCGATCGCATGGCTAGGCTGAACAGCTCATTTCTGCTTGTTTTCTAGTTCGTCGACATCAAAAAGTGGTACTGTAGCAAATAGTGTTTACTCTAGCAAATCACTGTAGCACTGTAGCAAAATACGGTTTCACTGTGGCAAATAGTGTTTTACTGTAGAAAATAGTGTTTTACTGTAGCAAATAGTGTTTTACTGTAGTAAAGTCGTTTTTACAGTAGCAATTAGTGTTTTACTTGTACATCTTATAATATATATATATATATATATATATATATATATATATATATATATATATATATATATATATATATATATATATATATATATATATATATATATATGTATGTATATTAACATAATATTAAATCATATAGAGAATTGGTTTAAATTAGTCGAAATTTTCCGGGTCATCACATAACCTCCCCGTTAAAGAAAATTTCGTCCCGAAATTTTGAGTAGTACCTGTTTCATGAACGATATCAGTGAACAAATGTGGATTCTTTTCCTTCATTTGATCTTCACGTTCCCAAGTAAACTCGGGTCCTCGTCTTGCGTTCCAACGAACCCTAACTACTGGCATTTTGCTTTGTTTTAATTGTTTGACCTCAAGGTCCATGATTTCAACAGGTTCTTCGATAAAATGGAGTTTATCATTGATTCGTATTTCGTCAAGAGGAATTACGACATCCTCTTCAGCTAAACATTTCTTTAAATTTGACACGTGAAATGTGTCATGAACACTACTAAGTTCTTGTGGTAGCTTTAATCGATAAGCAACTGCTCCAATTCTTTCGGTTATTTCAAAGGGTCCTACATACCTAGGACTTAGCTTTCCTCGTTTACCGAATCGTACAACGCCTTTCCAGGGTGACACTTTCAACATGACTTTGTCGCCCACTTGAAATTCTAGCGGTTTTCTTCTTACATCAGCATAACTCTTTTGGCGACTCATGGCCGTTTTTAATCACTGTTGTATTTGAATGATCTTGTCGGTGGTTTCATGAATAATTTCTGGTTCAGTAATTTGTCTTTCTCCTACTTCACTCCAACAGATAGGAGGTCTGCACTTTCTACCGTAAAGTGCTTCAAATGGCGCTGCGTTGATGCTCGTATGATAGCTGTTATTGTATGAAAATTCTGCCAACGGTAAGTGTCGATCCCAACTGGCTTCAAAGTCAATCACGCATGCCCGTAACATGTCTTCCAATGTTTGTATTGTTCTTTCACTTTGACCATCTGTCTGTGGGTGATAAGCGGTGCTCATATCTAATCGAATTCCCAATGCTTTTTGTAATGACTGCCAAAAACGTGATGTGAATCGGGTGTCGCGATCAGATATGATAGAGATGGGTACACCATGCCTGGAAACAATTTCCTTCAAATATAGGCGTGCTAATTTCTCCATACTGTCTGTCTCCTTTATTGGTAGAAAGTGAGCTGATTTAGTTAGACGATCGACTATCACCCAAATAGTATCATGACTACTTGCAGTCCTTGGAAATTTCGTAATGAAATCCATGGTTATTCTTTCCCATTTCCACAGTGGAATTTCTAGTTGTTGCAGTAATCCTGACGGCTTTTGGTACTCAGCTTTGACCTTTGCACACGTCAAACATTTGCTTACATAAGTAGCAATTTCTATCTTCATATTAGGCTACCAATAGAACTTCTTGAGATCGTGGTACATTTTCCCATTTCCTGGGTGAATTGAGTACCTCGTTTTGTGTGCTTCATCTAGTACTAGTTGCCTTAGGTTACCATGTCTTGGTACCCATATTCTACCAGCAAAATACAGGGTTCCATCGGCTTTTACTTCAAGCTTTTTTTCTAACACTCTGCTCATTTCGCCTTTTTCATTTTCTTCTTTTAAAGCCTCTAACTGTGCTGCTTGAATTTACTTTGTGAGATCAGTATGAATTGTAATATTCAAAGCTCGGACCCTAAGAGGTTTTACTCTTTCTTTCCGACTTAGGGCATCAGCTACAACATTAGCCTTTCCGGGATGGTAACGGATTTCACAATCGTAATCGTTTAACAATTCTATCCAGCGACGTTGCCTCATATTGAGTTGTTTTTGATCAAAAATATGCTGAAGACTCTTATGGTCGGTGTACACTGTACACTTGGTGCCATATAGATAGTGTCTCCATATTTTGAGTGCAAAAACTACTGCTCCAAGTTCCAAATCGTGCGTCGTATAATTCTTTTCATGAATTTTTAGTTGTCGTGAGGCATATGCGATAACTTTTGTGCGTTGCATTAATACACATCCTAAACCTTGGCTCGAAGTGTCACAATAGATCACGAAATCATCATTTCCTTTCTGGTAATGACAAAATGGGTGCAGACGTTAACTTCTTCTTTAATAACTGGAATGAGGATTCCTGTTCCGTTGACCAATCATACTTCTTTCCCTTTTGAGTCAATACGGTTAAGGGTTTGGCGATTCTAGAGAAATCTTGAATGAATCTTCGGTAGTAACCAGCAAGACCTAAGAATTGGCGGATTTGTGTTGGAGTCTTCGGTGTTTCCCATTTACTAATAGCTTCGATCTTGGCGGGGTCAACTTTAATTCCATGTTTACTGACAACATGGCCCAAAAACTGTACTTCTTGTAACCAGAAATCACACTTCGGAAATTTTGCGTACAGTTCTTCTTTCTTGAGTATCTCTAGTACCAGTCTTAAGTGTTGCTCATGCTCTTCCTTGTTCTTCGAGTAAATCAATATGTCATCGATAAAAACAATGACAAATTAGTCAAAATACGGTCTACAGATGCGATTCATTAAATCCATGAATACTGCTGGAGCATTAGTCAATCCAAAAGGCATGACTAAAAATTCATAGTGACCGTAACGGGTTATGAACGCGGTTTTTGGAATATCTTCTTCCTTCACTCTCAGCTGATGATATCCGGAGCGTAGATCAATCTTGGAATAAACACTTGATCCTTGCAATTGATCAAACAAATCATCAATCCTCGGTAATGGGTACCGATTCTTGATCGTTAATTTGTTTAATTCTCAATAATCTATTCACATTCTCATAGATCCATCCTTCTTCTTGACGAACAGAATAGGAGCACCCCAAGGTGAAAAACTGGGACGAATAAATCCACGGTCCGATAATTCTTGCAACTGGTTTTGTAATTCTTACATTTCTGAAGGTGCAAGTCTATATGGAGATCGGGCTACAGGTGCAGCTCCTGGTATGAGATCAATCTGGAATTCTACACATCTGTGTGGAGGTAGCCCTGGTAATTCTTCTGGAAATACTCCGGGATATTCTCTTACAACCAGCATGTCATCAATGCTTCTTTCTTCAGTATCGATCTTCTTTACATGTGCCAGAATAGCATAACAACCTTTTCTTATAAGTTTCTGGGCCTTCATACAGCTGATAAGGTTCAGCTTCGAGTTGCTTTTCTTCCCATAAATCATTAATGACGTTTCATCCTTTCGAGGGATGCGGATCGCTTTCTCAGCGCAAACAACTTCCGCTCTTATTTTGGACATCCAGTCCATCCCAATGATTACATCAAAACTTCCTAATTCTACGGGTATCAAATCAATTTTGAAGGTTTCACTAGCGAGATTTATTTCGCAACCATGGCAAATTTTATCGGCTTTTATCAGTTTACCATTAGCTAATTCAATAGTATATTTATCGCTTAGAGGCAATGATGCACATTTTAGTTTAGAACTAAAGTCTTTACACATATAACTTCTATCAGCACCCGTATCAAACATAATAGAAGCTAGTTGATTATTAACGGTAAACGTACACGTGACAAGATTAGGATCCTCACGTGCTTCACTGGTACTAACATTAAATGCCCTCCCACGTGCGGGTTCTTTGTTCTTCTCCTTATCAGGGCATTGATTTATAAAGTGACCAGGCTTCCCGCATCGAAAACATTTCTTGACATCGGTCGGTTTTGTCTTTACTTCAGAAACAGTGGCATAACAATCTTTCGCCACATGTCCTTTATTGTTGCACTTATCACAGACCACTTGGCAATAACCTGCATGATGTGTGTAACATCTTTTGCAGAACGGATGGGGTCCCTTATAGTTTGGACTAGCAGTTGCCCCATCTTGTTTACCTTTAAAAGTTTCTTGCTTCTTCAGTTGAGTACTTTTGCCCTTATAGTCTTCCCATTTCCTCTTTCCTTCAGTTGTCTTAACTTTGGTAATTGGTGCCTTAATTGAACTCTCTGTGATCTGGTCCATGAGTTGGTGTGCCATTATCAATGCTTCCTGCATCGTATTCGGTTTGGACGATGTAACATTTCCTTTGATATTGATCGATAAACCGTCAATATACATTTCTATTTTTCGTTTCTCGTTTGGCACCAATTCGGGACATAACAAGGCTAGTTCCATGAAACGCTTTTCATAGTTATTGAGATTCGCGCCGAAAACCTTCAGATTATGTAACTCAGATTCCATTTTTCTGATCTCGTTTCGAGGACAGTACTCCTCGATTAGCATCTTTTTCAGTTCTTCCCAAGAGATATCATATGCCGTATCTACTCCTTCTGCTTTAGCATAATTGATCCACCAATAAGTACACCGTATTGCAACGTGCATGAAGCATACTTTGACTTGTCTCCGTCCGCACAATTACTGATTTTGAAAACGGACTCCATCTTTTCAAACCATCGGGTTAGAATGACTGGTCCCTCGGTTCCACTAAACGTCTGTGGTTTGCATCCTTGAAAAGTTTTGTATGAGCATCCGTTTCATGAGTTTGAGTTTGCGGCTGCTGCTTTAGCTGCTGTTTGGCTGTTGCTTTTGCTGCCTCAGCTGCAGCAATTCTTTCATTCGCACGTTTCTCGACTAGTTCCTCAAACTCAGCATCCGACATTTGAGACATGTTTCTTCAATAAATACAACAGAGATAATTTAATCATATAGAATATTATAGGTAAAATGAGTTGTCAATAGTTAATCGTAGCATATTAATAATATGAACCAATTATTATAAAATCCTTTTCTTCTTATTAACATTTTATAATTATTTCTAGGGTATTACCTACCCGTTAAGTTCATACATAATAGCTAGTACAAGGAATTAACTACTAAAATCCTAATAATATTCCACTATGAAAAATTATAGTGAGTTACTACGTTATTATGTAATAATAATAATAAGTATTAATAATACAAATAATCATTCCATGCATTTATTATTAATAAACCAAAATAATACAATACCATACAATACCGATATTTTACATAACAAGATAGAGTAGCACACATAAGCAATAAAATAGCGCATGGAAGATTTATGGTTGCGAGGTCGTTTATTCAGAACTATCAGAAACTTCTTCCCATTTGGTTCTCTCTGTCAATTGTTTGTGTGCACATGGTCCGACAGACATTCTGGCAGTGTATTTAAGTTTTGGTTGGGGTTTTGAGGTACCCGTTGCCTCAGTGGGTTTAATACAATAAGGGTGGTTACGGATCTAATGGTCCTATTCCTTTTTAATAATTAAGGACTTTTTATTTTTGTGGTTGTTTTTATTATCTATAGCAAGTTGGAATTTCTCCTTAGTGACTTCTTTTATTTCATTAGTGAAATCCTCCTCCTCACTGGTCTCGTCTGATGACGAACTATCTGAATCATGTGTAGGAGAATATGATGACGAACTGTCTGCATCATGTGTACGAGAATATGTACCGGTGGTCATGAACCGAAATCTGCCAGGCAATATATTCACAACCCGCCCGTCGGCGGTGTATCTGGCCCAATGTCCATGTTCGTTTAGAAATGGACGATCCTCGTTTACTCCTGGGATCATGGGTCCATGCCAACGATAGTGGCTACGGAAAACTAGAGCTGGGTGGAGCTGGAACCTCCTCTGGGTTTACCGGGAGTTGAGATTCCCCGGCTAACACAATTTCTTCTTTAATAGGTATTGGAACGCCCTTTTCAGTTGTGGATATAATAGATTCAGCGTCCGATTCTGAGTCGTACACAATGATAGGATTAGAAGAAGTCATCTATCACATAATTGAAACAACAATTACGTTAGCATATAAATATATCACATATAATGTTTTTGACCAAATGATAAGCAAAAATCAGTAAAAACAGATACGGTCATAGTCCAGACTCACTAATGCATCCTAAAAATTACCAGTTAAACACACTAATGTAATTTCTGGTTCCCTATGACCTCAAGCTCGGATACCAACTGTAACGACCCGTCAAAATCGCTATTGACGCGACACGTTAATCATTGATTCCACAGTGAGGTTTTGACCTCTATATGATACGTTTTGATAAAATATTGCATTCATTAAAATAAGTGACTTTCTAAACATAGAAAGTTATAAACATGTGGACGAGTGCTTAGGTATAAGCAAAACCCCAAAATACATAAGTCTTTAATTTACAGGTTGACATCACAGTCCAATTATTTATTACACAACGCAGTTTTATTTTGAATGCAATAAACTTTGTACAAAGCATGAGAGACTACATGCAGGCAACAAGCACATCACAGCGGAAGCATTCTAAGGACCTGAGAATAAAACATGCTAAAAAGTCAACACGAATGTTAGTGAGTTATAGGTTTAATTGCTCGAGTCATAAAGATAGACCACAAGATTTCATCAAAAGTTTATCAATAGATTCTACGTAACAGAGCACCCTGGTAACTAAACTTAACGCTATAATGATAATTACCCTATTCGTTTTAATACACGCAAACCAACGTGTCATAAACCCAAATAACATACGTCCGTTAAAAGGCTAGCGCTCTAGCTCGGACGGGGATGTCAAGCCCTATGGATCCATATACAATTATTCGCGCCCACCAGTCCATATCCTATGTACTGGCAGCTACTAGTTACCAAAGCTAAGGGATTTTCAGTTTAACTCATTGTAGAATTTAGTATGTACTTGTGTCTTATTGCGTTTAAAATAAATTGCATGTATTCTCAGCCCAAAAATATTTAAAGTATTTAAAAAGGGAGACTATAAACTCACGGTTCAATATTGAGATTCAATATTATAGGCAAATTGCATAGACGTAATGATGGTAGACGACTGTATGGTTGGCCTTGGATTCAAGAACAATACCCCGAACAATACCCAATATTTCCTTAGCTTAAAACGGTTTGAAACCCGAATTAAAAACACCCTTGTATATACCTTATTATTATTAAACTTAAATTTAAAATTATAATTATAATATAAATATAAATATTGATTACAGAGAAAAGGAAAAAAGTGTATATAATTTGTCGAGTAAACTGGCCATTTATAGGCATGTTTCCTGATTTTGGTCCCCATGCGAACGCATGGGTTTTCAGTGCTTTTGCCATGCGATCGCACGGCGTTTTATTTGCTAGTTCGTCGACATAATATTTACTGTAACAAATAGTATTTTTGGTCCCCATGCGATCTCATGGGTTTTCAGTACTTTTGCCATGCTATCGCATGGCTAGGCTGAACAGCTCATTTCTGCTTGTTTTCTAGTTCGTCGACATCAAATAGTGTTTACTGTAGCAAATAGTGTTTACTGTCGCAAATAGTGTTTAATGTAGCAAAATAGTGTTCACTGTAGCAAATAGTGTGTTACTGTAGCAAATAGTGTTTACTGTAGCAAATCACTGTAACATTGTAACAAAATACGGTTCACTGTAGCAAATAGTGTTTTACTGTAGTAAATAGTGTTTTACTGTAGCAAATAGTATTTTACTATAGCAAAGTCGTTTTTACAGTAGCAATTAGTGTTTTACTTGTACATCTTATAATATATATATATATATATATATATATATATATATATATATATATATATATATATATATATATATATATATATATATATATATATATATATATATATATATATATAAAATTAAATCATATAGAGAATTGGTTTAAATTAGTCGAAATTTTCCGGGTCATCACATAACCTCCCAGTTAAAGAAAATTTCATCCCGAAATTTTGAGTAGTACCTGTTTCATGAGCGATATCAGTGAACAAATGTGGATTCTTTTGCTTCATTTGATCTTCACGTTCCCAAGTAAACTCGGGTCCTCGTCTTGCGTTCCAACGAACCCTAACTATCGGTATTTTGCTTTGTTTTAATTGTTTGACCTCACGGTCCATGATTTCAACAGGTTCTTCGATAAAATGGAGTTTATCATTGATTCATATTTCGTCAAGAGGAATTATGACATCCTCTTCAGGTAAACATTTCTTTAAATTTGACACGTGAAATGTGTCATGAACACTACTAAGTTCTTGTGGTAGCTTTAATCGATAAGCAACTACTTCAATTCTTTCGGTGATTTCAAAGGGTCCTACATACCTAGGACTTAGCTTTCCTCATTTACCGAATCGTACAACGCCTTTCCAGGGTGACACTTTCAACATGACTTTGTCGCCCACTTGAAATTCTAGCGGTTTTCTTCTTACATAAGCATAACTCTTTTGGCGACTCATGGCCGTTTTTAATCGCTGTTGTATTTGAATGATCTTGTCGGTGGTTTCATGAATAATTTCTGGTCCAGTAAGTTGTCTTTCTCCTACTTCACTCCAACAGATAGGAGATCTGCACTTTCTACCGTAAATTGCTTCAAATGGCGCTGCATTGATGCTCGTATGATAGCTGTTATTGTATGAAAATTCTGCCAACGGTAAGTGTCGATCCCAACTGGATCCAAAGTCAATCACGCATGCCTGTAACATGTCTTCCAATGTTTGTATTGTTCTTTCACTTTGACCATCTATCTGTGGGTAATAAGCGGTGCTCATATCTAATCGAGTTCTCAATGCTTTTTGTAATGACTGCCAAAAATGTGATGTGAATCGGGTGTCGCGATCAGATATGATAGAGATGGGTACACCATGCCTGGAAACTACTTCCTTCAAATATAGGCGTGCTAATTTCTCCATACTGTCTGTCTCCTTTATTGGTAGAAAGTAAGCTGATTTAGTTAGACGATCAACTATCACCCAAATAGTATCATGACTACTTGCAGTCCTTGGCAATTTGGTAATGAAATCCATGGTTATTCTTTCCCATTTCCACTGCAGAATTTCTGGTTGTTGCAGTAATCCTGACGGCTTTTGGTGCTCAGCTTTGACCTTTGCACACGTCAAACATTTGCTTCCATAAGTAGCAATTTCTGTCTTCATATTAGGCCACCAATAGAACTTCTTGAGATCGTGGTACATTTTCCCATTTCCTGGGTGAATTGAGTACCTCGTTTTGTGTGCTTCATCTAGTACTAGTTGCCTTAGGTTACCATGTCTTGGTACCCATATTCTACCAGCAAAATACAGGGTTCCACCGGCTTTTACTTCAAGCTTTTTTTCTAACCATCTGCTCATTTCAACTTTTTCATTTTCTTCTTTTAAAACCTCTAACTGTGCTGTTTGAATTTGCTTTGTGAGATCAGTACGAATTGTAATATTCAAGCTCGGACCCTAAGAGGTTTTACTCTTTCTTTCTGGCTTAGGGCATCAGCTACAACATTAGCCTTTCCGGGGTGGTAACGGATTTCACAATCGTAATCGTTTAACAACTCTACCCAGCGACGTTGCCTCATATTGAGTTGTTTTTGGTCAAAAATATGCTGAAGACTCTTATGGTCGGTGTACACTGTACACTTGGTGCCATATAGATAGTGTCTCCATATTTTGAGTGCAAAAACTACTGCTCCAAGTTCCAAATCGTGCGTCGTATAGTTCTTTTCATGAATTTTTAGTTGTCGTGAGGCATATGCGATAACTTTTGTGCGTTGCATTAATACACATCCTAAACCGTGGCGCGAAGCGTCACAATAGATCACGAAATCATCATTTCCTTCTGATAATGACAAAATGGGTGCAGACGTTAACCTCTTCTTTAATAACTGGAATGAGGATTCCTGTTCCGTTGACCAATCATACTTCTTTCTCTTTTGAGTCAATGCAGTTAAGTGTTTGGCAATTCTAGAGAAATCTTGAATGAATCTTCGGTAGTAACCAGCAAGACCTAAGAATTGGCGGATTTGTGTTGGAGTCTTCGGTGTTTCCCATTTACTAATGGCTTCGATCTTGGTGGGGTCAACTTTAATTCCATGTTTACTGACAACATGGCCCAAAAATTGTACTTCTTATAACCAGAAATCACACTTCGAAAATTTTGCGTACAGTTCTTCTTTCTCTAGTATCTCTAGTACCGGTCTTAAGTGTTGCTCATGTTCTTCCTTGTTCTTCGAGTAAATCAATATGTCGTCGATAAAAACAATGACAAATTTGTCTAAATAAAGTCTACAGATGCGATTCATTAAATCCATGAATACTGCTGGAGCATTAGTCAATCCAAAAGGCATGACTAAAAATTCATAGTGACCGTAACGGGTTCTGAACGCGGTTTTAGGAACATCTTCTTCCTTCACTCTCAGCTGATGATATCCGGAGTGTAGATCAATCTTGGAATACACACTTGATCCTTGTAATTGATCAAACAAATCATCAATCCTCGGTAATGGGTACCGATTCTTGATCGTTAATTTGTTTAATTCTCGGTAATCTATGCACATTCTCATAGATCCATCCTTCTTCTTGACGAACAGAATAGGAGCACCCCAAGGTGAAAAACTGGGACGAATAAATCCACGGTCCGATAATTCATGCAACTGGTTTTGTAATTCTTGCATTTCTGAAGGTGCAAATCTATATGGAGATCGGGCTACAGGTGCAGCTCCTGATATGAGATCAATCTGGAATTCTACACATCTGTGTGGAGGTAGCCCTGGTAATTCTTCTGGAAATACTCTGAGATATTCTCTTACAACCGGCATGTCATCAATGCTTCTTTCTTCAGTATCGATCTTCTTTACATGTGCCAGAATAGCATAACAATCTTTTCTTATAAGTTTCTGGGCCTTCATATAGCTGATAAGGTTCAGCTTCGAGTTGCTTTTCTCCCCATAAATCATTAATGACGTTTCATCCTTTCGAGGGATACGGATCGCTTTCTCAGCGCAAACAACTTCCGCTCTTGTTTTGGACATCCAGTCTATGCCAACGATTACATCAAAACTTCCTAATTCTACGGGTATCAAATCAATTTTGAAGGTTTCACCAGCGAGATTTATTTCGCAACCATGGCAAATTTTATCGGCTTTTATCAGTTTACCATTAGCTAATTCAATAGTATATTTATCGTTTAGAGGCAATGATACACATTTTAGTTTAGAACTAAAGTCTTTACACATATAACTTCTATCAGCACCCGTATCAAACATAATAGAAGCTTGTTGATTATTAACGGTAAACATACACGTGACAAGATTAGGATCCTCACGTGCTTCACTGGTACTAACATTAAATGCCCTCCCACGTGCGGGTTCTTTGTTTTTCTCCTTATCAGGGCATTGATTTATAAAGTGACCAGGCTTCCCGCATTGAAAACATTTCTTGACATCGGTCGGTTTTGTCTTTACTTCAGAAACGGTGGCATAACAATCTTTCGCCACATGTCCTTTCTTGTTGAACTTATCACAGACCACTTGGCAATAACCTGCATGATGTGTGTAACATCTTTTGCAGAACGGATGGGGTCCCTTATAGTTTGGACTAGCAGTTGCCCCATCTTGTTTACCTTTAAAAGTTTCTTATTTCTTCAGTTGAGTACTTTTGCCCTTATAGTCTTCCCATTTCCTCTTTCCTTCAGTTGTCTTGACTTCGGTAATTGGTGCCTTAATCAAACTCTCTGTGATCTGGTCCATGAGTTGGTGTGCCATTTTCATGGCTTCTTGCATCGTATTCGGTTTGGACGATGTAACATTTCCTTTGATATTGATCGATAAATCGTCAATATACATTTCTATTTTTCGTTTCTCATTTGGCACCAATTCGGGACACAACAAGGTTAGTTCCACGAAACGCTTTTCATAGTTATTGAGGTTTGGGCCAAAAACCTTCAGATCACGTAACTCAGATTCCATTTTTCTGATCTCGTTTCGAGGACAGTACTCCTCGATTAGCATCTTTTTCAGTTCTTCCCAAGAGATATCATATGCCGCATCTACTCATTCTGCTTTAGCATAATTGTTCCACCAAGTAAGTGCACCGTCTTGCAATGTGTATGAAGCATACTTTGACTTGTCTTCGTCCGCACAATTACTGATTTTGAAAACGGACTCCATCTTTTCAAACCATCGGGTTAGAATGACTAGTCCCTCGGTTCCACTAAACGTCTGTGGTTTGCATCCTTGAAAAGTTTTGTATGAGCATCCGTTTCGTGAGTTTGTGTTTACGGCTGCTGCTTTGCCTGCTGCTTCAGCTGTTGCTTTTGCCGCCTCAGCTCCAGCAATTCTTTCATTCGCACGTTTCTCAACTAGTTAATCAAACTCAGCATCCGAAATTTAAGACATGTTTCTTCAATAAATACAACAGAGATAATTTAATCATATAGAATATTATAGGTAAAATGAGTTGTCAATAGTTAATCGTAGCATATTAATAATATGAACTAATTATTATAAAAGCCTTTTCTTCGTATTAGCATTTTATAATTATTTCTAGGGTATTACCTACCCGTTAAGTTCATACATAATAACTAGTATAAGGAATTAACTACTAAAATCCTAATAATATTCCACTATGAAAAATTATAGCGAGTTACTACGTTATTATGTAATAATAATAATAAGTATTAATAATACAAATAATCATTCCATGCATTTATTATTAATAAACCAAAATAATACAATACCATACAATACCGATATTTTACATAACAAGATAGAGTAGCACACATAAGCAATAAAATAGCGCATGGAAGATTTATGGTTGCGAGGTCGTTTATTCAGAACTATCAGAAACTTTTTCCCATTTGGTTCTCTGTGCCAATTGTTTGTGTGCACATGGTCCGACAGACATTCTGGCAGTGTATTTAAGTTTTGGTTGGGGTTTTGAGGTACCCGTTGCCTCAGTGGGTTTAATACAATTAGGGTGGTTATGGATCGAATGGTCCTGTTCCTTTTTAATAATTAAGGACTTTTTATTTTTGTGGTTGTTTTTATTATCTATAGCAAGTTTGAATTTCTCCTTAGTGACTTCTTTTATTTCATTAGCGAAATCCTCCTCCTCACTGATCTCGTCTGATGACGAACTATCTGAGTCATGTGTAGGAGAATATGATGATGAACTGTCTGCATCATGTGTACGAGAATATGTATCGATGGTCATGAACCGAAATCTGCCAGGCAATATATTCACAACCCGCCCGTTGGCGGTGTATCTGGCCCAATGTCCATGTTCGTTTAGAAATGGACGATCCTCGTTTACTCCAGGGATCATGGGTCCATGCCAACGATACTGTGGCTCCGGAAAACTAAAGCTGGGTGGAGCTGGAACCTCCTCTGGGTTTACCGGGAGTTGAGATTCCCTGGCTAATACAATTTCTTCTTTAATAGGTATTGGAACGCCCTTTTCAGTTACGGATATAATAGAATCAGTGTCCGATTCCGAGTCATACAAAAAGATAGGATTAGAAGAAGTCATCTATCACATAATTGAAACAACAATTACGTTAGCATATAAATATATCACATATAAAGTTTTTGGCCAAATGATAAGCAAAAATCAGTAAAAACAGATATGGTCATAGTCCAGACTCACTAATGCATCCTAACAATTACCAGTTAAACACACTAATGTAATTTCTGGTTCCCTATGACCTCAAGCTCGGATACCAACTGTAACGACCCGTCAAAATCGCTATTGACGCGGCACGTTAATCATTGATTCCACAGTGAGGTTTTGACCTCTATATGATACGTTTTGATAAAATATTGCATTCATTAAAATAAGTGACTTTCTAAACATAGAAAGTTATAAACATGTGGGCGAGTGCTTAGGTATAAGTAAAACCCCAAAATACATAAGTCTTTAATTTACAGGTTGACATCACAGTCCAATTATTTATTACACAACGCAGTTTTATTTTGAATGCAATAAACTTTGTACAAAGCGTGAGAGACTCCATGCAGGCAACAAGCACATCACAGTGGAAGCATTCTAAGGACCTAAGAATAAAACATGCTAAAAAGTCAACATGAATGTTGGTGAGTTATAGGTTTAATTGCTCGAGTCATAAAGATAGACCACAAGATTTCATCAAAAGTTTATCAATAGATTCTACTTAACAGAGCACCCTGGTAACTAAACTTAACGCTATAATGATAATTACCCTATTCGTTTT
This sequence comes from Rutidosis leptorrhynchoides, assembly GCF_046630445.1. Classification (NCBI taxonomy): domain Eukaryota; kingdom Viridiplantae; phylum Streptophyta; class Magnoliopsida; order Asterales; family Asteraceae; genus Rutidosis; species Rutidosis leptorrhynchoides. Next base: position 459,178,549 of record NC_092334.1, read on the forward strand.
AATACACGCAAACCAACGTGTCATAAACTCAAATAACATACGTCCGTTAAAAGGCTAGCGCTCTAGCTCGGACGGGGATGTCAAGCCTTATGGATCCATATACAATTATTCGCGCCCACCAGTCCATATCCTATGTACTGGCAGCTACTAGTTACCAAAGCTAAGGGATTTTTGGTTTAACTCAGTGTAGAATTTATTATGTACTTGTGTCTTATTGCGTTTAAAATAAATTGCATATATTCTCAGCCCAAAAATATTTAAAGTATTTAAAAAGGGAGACTATAAACTCACGGTTCAATATTGAGATTCAATATTGTAGGCAAATTGCGTAGACGTAATGATGGTATACGATTGTATGGTTGGCCTTGGATTCAAGAACAATACCCCGAACAATACCCAATATTTCCTTAGCTTAAAACGGTTTGAAACCCGAATTAAAAACACCCTTGTATATACCTTATTATTATTAAACTTAAATTTAAAATTATAATTATAATATAAATATAAATATTGATTACGGAGAAAAGAAAAAAAAGTGTATATAATTCGTCGAGTAAACTGGCCTTTTATAGGCATGTTTCCTGATTTTGGTCCCCATGCGATCGCATGGGTTTTCAGTGCTTTTGCCATGCAATCGCATGGCATTTTGTTTGCTAGTTCATCGATATAATATTTACTGTAACAAATAGTGTTTTTGGTCCCCATGCGATCGCATGGGTTTTCAGTGCTTTTGCCATGCGATCGCATGGCTAGGCTGAACAGTTCATTTCTGCTTGTTTTCTAGTTCGTCGACATCAAATAGTGTTTACTGTAGCAATAGTGTTTACTGTAGCAAATAGTGTTTACTGTAGCAAAATAGTGTTTACTGTAGCAAATAGTGTGTTACTGTAGCAAATAGTGTTTACTGTAGCAAATCACTGTAGCATTGTAGCAAATCACGGTTTCACTGTAGCAAATAGTGTTTTACTATAGCAAATAGTGTTTTACTATAGCAAAGTCGTTTTTACAGTAGCAATTAGTGTTTTACTTGTACATATACATACATATATATATATATATATATATATATATATATATATATATATATATATATATATATATATATATATATATATATATATATATATATATATATATATATATATATATATATATATATATATATATATATATATATATATATGTTAAATCATATAGAGAATTGGTTTAAATTAGTCAAAATTTTCCGGGTCATCACATAACCTCCCCATTAAAGAAAATTTCGTCCCGAAATTTTGAGTAGTACCTGTTTCATGAGCGATATCAGTGAACAAATGTGGATACTTTTGCTTCATTTGATCTTCACGTTCCCAAGTAAACTCGGGTCCACGTCTTGCGTTCCAACGAACCCTAACTATCGGTATTTTGCTTTGTTTTAATTGTTTGACCTCACGGTCCATGATTTCAACAGGTTCTTCGATAAAATGGAGTTTATCATTGATTCTTATTTCGTCAAGAGGAATTACGACATCCTCTTCAGCTAAATATTTCTTTAAATTTGACACGTGAAATGTGTCATGAACACTACTAAGTTCTTGTGGTAGCTTTAATCGTTAAGCAACTGCTCCAATTCTTTCGGTGATTTCAAAGGGTCCTACATACCTAGGACTTAGCTTTCCTCGTTTACCGAATCGTACAACGCCTTTCCAGGGTAACACTTTCAACATGACTTTGTCGCCCACTTGAAATTCTAGCGGTTTTCTTCTTACATCAGCATAACTCTTTTGGCGACTCATGGCCATTTTTAATCGCTGTTGTATTTGAATGATCTTGTCGGTGGTTTCATGAATAATTTCTGGTCCAGTAAGTTGTCTTTCTCCTACTTCACTCCAACAGATAGGAGATCTGCACTTTCTACCGTAAAGTACTTCAAATGGCGCTGCGTTGATGCTCGTATGATCGCTGTTATTGTATGAAAATTCTGCCAACGGTAAGTGTCGATCCGAACTGGCTCCAAAGTCAATCACGCATGCCCGTAACATGTCTTTCAATGTTTGTATTGTTCTTTCACTTTGACTATCTGTATGTGGGTGATAAGCGGTGCTCATATCTAATCGAGTTCCCAATGCTTTTTGTAATGACTGAAAAAAAATGTGATGTGAATCGGGTGTCGCGATCAGATATGATAGAGATGGGTACACCATGCCTGGAAACTACATCCTTCAAATATAGGCGTGCTAATTTCTCCATACTGTCTGTCTCCTTTATTAGTAGAAAGTGAGCTGATTTAGTTAGACGATCAACTATCACCCAAATAGTATCATGACTACTTGCCGTCCTTGGCAATTTCGTAATGAAATCCATGGTTATTCTTTCCCATTTCCACAGTGGAATTTCTAGTTGTTGCAGCAATCCTGACGGATTTTGGTGCTCAGCTTTGACCTTTGCACACGTCAAACATTTGCTTACATAAGTGGCAATTTCTGTCTTCATATTAGGCCACCAATAGAACTTCTTGAGATCGTGGTACATTTTCCCATTTCTTGGGTGAATTGAGTACCTCGTTTTATGTGCTTCATCTAGTACTAGTTGCCTTAGGTTACCATGTCTTGGTACCCATATTCTACCAGCAAAATACAGGGTTCCATCGGCTTTTACTTCAAGCTTTTTTTCTAACCCTCTGCTCATTTCGCCTTTTTCATTTTATTCTTTTAAAGCCTCTAACTGTGCTGCTTGAATTTGTTTTGTGAGATCAGTACGAATTGTAATACTCAAAGCTCGGACCCTAAGAGGTTTTACTCTTTCTTTCCGACTTAGGGCATCAGCTACAACATTAGCCTTTCCGGGGTGGTAACGGATTTCACAATCGTAATCGTTTAACAACTCTACCCAGTGACGTTGCCTCATATTGAGTTGTTTTTGATCAAAAATATACTGAAGACTCTTATGGTCTGTGTACACTGTACACTTGGTGCCATATAGATAGTGTCTCCATATTTTGAGTGCAAAAACTACTGCTCCAAGTTCCAAATCGTGCGTCGTATAGTTCTTTTCATGAATTTTTAGTTGTCGTGAGGCATATGCGATAACTTTTGTGCATTGCATTAATACACATCCTAAACCTTAGCACGAAGCGTCACAATAGATCACGAAATCATCATTTCCTTCTGGTAAGGACAAAATGGGTGCAGACGTTAACTTCTTCTTTAATAACTAGAATGAGGATTCCTGTTCTGTTGACCAATCATACTTCTTTCCCTTTTGAATCAATGCAGTTAAGGGTTTGGTGATTCTAGAGAAATCTTGAATGAATCTTCGGTAGTAACCAGCAAGACCTAAGAATTGGTGGATTTGTGTTGGAGTCTTCGGTGTTTCCCATTTACTAATGGCTTCGATCTTGGCGGGGTCAACTTTAATTCCATGTTTACTGACAACATGGCCCAAAAACTGTACTTCTTGTAACCAGAAATCACACTTCGAAAATTTTGCGTACAGTTCTTCTTTCTTGAGTATCTCTAGTACCAGTCTTAAGTGTTGCTCATGTTCTTCCTTGTTCTTCGAGTAAATCAATATGTCGTCGATAAAAACAATGACAAATTTGTCTAAATACGGGCTACAGATGCGATTCATTAAATCCATGAATACTGCTGGAGCATTAGTCAATCCAAAAGGCATGACTAAAAATTCATAGTGACCGTAACGGGTTCTGAACGCGGTTTTAGGAACATCTTCTTCCTTCACTCTCAGTTGATGATATCCGGAGCGTAGATCAATCTTGGAATAAACACTTGATCCTTCAATTGATCAAACAAATCATCAATCCTCGGTAATGGGTACCGATTCTTGATCGTTAATTTGTTTAATTCTCGGTAATCTATGCACATTCTCATAGATCCATCCTTCTTCTTGACGAATAGGATAGGAGCACCCCAAGGTGAAAAACTGGGACGAATAAATCCACAGTCCGATAATTCTTGCGACTGGTTTTGTAATTCTTGCATTTCTGAAGGTGCAAGTTTAACAACCCGAACTTATCCATCCGGACGGAGTCTTCAACAATTGGTCCCATTGCGATGATCGACTCCAAGTAATGTCCTTAAAATGAGCTAATGCACTGCGGAAGATTTAATTCGTACCTGAGAATAACATGCTTTAAAACGTCAACATAAAGTTGGTGAGATATATAGGTTTGATGCTAGCAGCGTTATAACTATGGACCACAAGATTTCATATACATACATAATACACTCGCAAGTGTATGGAAAAGTCGTTGAGCACTTGGTAACCATACTTAACATTTAAATCACAGCAGCATACTCTTAAATAAACCCTACACCGTACCAAGTGTAGTAACGAAACGAAGTACTGTGCAACCGTTAAATGCTGGTCGTCCAGCCCGGTTGGGGTTGTCAGGCCCGATAGATCTATCAACAGGATTCGCGTTTACGCTCCTCACGTAAATATTAGCTACCAAGTATAAAGAAATATGCCATGGTACAACTCAACGTAGATTTTATTTTTGATCACTTGTGTCCATAACGTAAATCATTTATAAAAACAGCGCATGTATTCTCAGCCCAAAAATATTTAGAGTTTAAAAGGGACTATATACTCACCACACTGTATTTTGTAGTAAAAATACATATAACATCATTGATCAATCATAGGGTTGGCCTCGGATTCATGAACCTATATCATTCGTATATATTTATATCAATACACGTAATTGTAATCGGACAAATTTATATATATATATATATTTAATTTATTGATCATATCATTAATATATATATATCTCATATATTCTCTTTGTATATAAAAATATATATTTTTGTTATATTATATCTATTAAGTATGTTTTATATATATATATATATATATATTATTTGTTTGTTACTAATAATAGTTATAATGATACAAAAATTATTTTTAATATTGGTAAAAATATTAATAATAATAAAACTTATAATTGTAACTATAATTATAATAATAATAATAATAATATTTGATAATTAATACTTTTATTAGTATCAAATATAACATTAATAGTTATAATTCTAATAATAATAATAATTAAAATCATAATGATAATGATAAAAATTATAATTCTAATACTATTAATAATAATAATGATAATAAAAAATTTTGGAAGTTAAGAACTACCTCAAAAGTCTATTGTAAAAATAAAGTCCTGAATTGGTCTCGAACCCGGGACCTCCCGCTACCATACAACACCCCTAAACCATCCAATCCAATCTGCTTTTCTGATCCTATATCCGTTTTATTTATTTATAACCCGTATTATATTTCATCTTCTTCTTCCTCATAATAGCTAGTCGATCCAGAATCAATTCACTTTAACAGAAGATAAATACTAACCTCAAGGTTTAAAATTAATACGGATTGATTAGTGGTTAATAAGATTAGTTAATACAAAAAAAATGAATTAAAAAGAGCTGTGCAGCTCGTATTACCCTCGCAACGACTCAACCATAAATCTTAAGATTAAAAACGTTTTAGGCCTCAGCTTTAATATGAAAAAGATGTTAAATCTTCATTAAAAACTTCCTGTGACTTTAATTTGCTCAAGATCATAAAAACACATTCGAATTTTGAGATGAATCAAAACGTTTTACTTTTTGAATAATATATTTAACCTCAAAATTCGTAATTTATATTAGGAAATAGGGTATGAAACTTTACAGAATCGTTAAATGAAAGCTTTTAAGATAGATCTGCATTAATAGTTTTTGAAATAGATCAAAAATTCGAATTTTGTGAATTACAGTCAAGAACAGAAGTCATAGGCGTATTCTTCTGATTTTTCTGTTTCAGTATTTTCCTTTTTCTTCTCTCTTAATTCACAAACCATACCAGCTATTATATAATGTAAAAGTTTGATCGATGCTGTGCCAAAAATTGATTGGTTGTGTCTGTTTCTTAAATTAGTCCAAACGAATTTCACGGGTAAACAGAATCACGAGGAATGAAACAGAAAAGAAATAATAAAAAAAAATTGAAGCTGATAGATTTAGTCGTGCGGTTTTATCTGTATATGTATATATACAATATATATATATTTTTTAAAATGATACCTGTATTTGTATTATATATATATATATACGCTGTATTATGTATATATATATCTGATTATCATAATCTAATAAATATATACATGTGTTATTAGTAATCATTAATACTAATAATGAGTATATAAATAATATTAATATTAATAATAATAATAATAAAGTTAATATTAATTATTAATATAATATAAATTAGAACACTAATAATAATAGAAGTACTAATTTTATAAGAAAAACAATAGTTTGTATTATGTTCTAATAATAACAAAATAATGTTAATGATAATAATTTATAATAATACTAATTCTTAATAATAATAATATCTAGTAACAATCATAATAAAATAATAACAATGATTTGTTTTATAATAATACTACTTATCATAATATTGCTTATAATAATGTTAGTAGTTTTGATAATACTTTAACTTATATCAAATTTCATATATATATATATATATATATATATATATATATATATATATATATATATATATATATATATATATATATATATAAATTATATAATAATATTAGTGATACTAATATTGAATATTAAAAATATTGAAATTTACAGTAATAATATTAATATTTAAATATATTACTATCAATTATATATTTTATTGATTTCTTAATATTTATAACTTTCCATAACTACTAATATACAGAATTTATTTGTACATCTATATTTATTTATTTTTTATATACATATATATCTAATGCGTATAATTGTTCATGAATCGACAGGCGTGGTCAAAGGGTAACTGATTATCCAAATATAGATTTCGAACTTTCTAGACTCAATACTACAAATTTTTGCTTATCGTGTCGGAAACATATAGAGTTTAAGGTTTAAATTTGGTCGGAAATTTCCGGGTCGTTACAGTACCCACCCGTTAAAGAAATTTCGTCCCCGAAATTTGATAGAGGTTGTCATGGATAACAATAGAAATGTTTTTATGACAAATTTGAGACAATAATGGAGTTTCATCAATATTGAGAGATATGGATAAAACAATTTGATCAAGTGAAGCACCCGAGTGAAGCTATCACAAAAGAGTGAAATGAGTAATATGGAATCGTTTTAACTGATGACGTGGTTATAATTGATTTCCGGAATTTAAATAAAATCTTACGTAATAAGATTTGGTTCTTTGGCGATTTAGGAAATCAAAATCTTCTTTGATTAATGCCATAATCTGTTCCGATTTCTCTGTCGGATATTTTACTATAAATCCACCCCCTTTGTTTCCTTATTTCCATATCTCACATCTCTTATCCTTTCTCTTTTAATTCATACCTCAAAGTATCCTCTAAAATGCTCCATCCCGTTCTGATTCTTGTTATACTTCTAACTTCCATATCTTTCATTCTTCTCTTTCATCTGCCGCCAGAAGAATCTATTCATTTCTCTATCACTTCCTCGGAATTATAATGTTTTTGATTATCCCGTGTCTTTACGTTGCAATACGTATGGATATACACAGTTTGTAAATTCTGAGTGGTTGTTGGGTTTTACATCCTTCATTATTTTTCGAAGCTTTATGCTTTCGTTTTTTTTTTTTTTTTCTCTCTCCGACTTTGTGTCAAGCGTGTAATGGTCCGGAATTCGTAGGTATGAAATTTGGAATGAACATAGCTGATACTCTTAGAAAGAAATGGTAATGGCACGATTTTGATTTGTCAAATTACCAGAATATTCAGGAAAAGATAGAACTATCAAGATTATATGTTCCTAATATATTTGGGAATTGGATAGAATGTAAGAGCCGTGTAACATGGCACATGATGATGGTACTGTGAATCATCACGTTCCATTAGAAACTTAATATGACTTACTGTAATATAATGAAGTTGATCAAGTTTCATTATATTATACTAATTCATGCATCAGTTCCTAACACTACTTCAAAACATTCCTATTTTAAACTCGAAGGTTTCAGGATTCAGAAACTAACACGGTTTCTTTTATATTGTAACGCAGATGTTACGAAGAGATAAATGATTTCAGATTAAGATAGTTGTGAAAATATCTCCAACAATATGGAGAATATGTATAACGGAAGATATGAAGATATCTTATAATATCTGAGATAAGATGTCGATGAAGGATATCATCTGGAAAGGTTTAGAATAAGGAGTAGGGTTCTTACTAACGATTTCAGCAGACACTAAATCATTTGAATCCTTTGGGGTCGGTTTAGTTTTCATAATTTGTCCACGATCTCCTTCATACTTTGCTCAATCCGTTTTCCAGTTTCAACCCTTTTCTTTTTCTGAGCTTTTCCAACATACTTTACTTCATTGTAAACTTTTGACTGTTTAAAGTCGTTTACGATTTTTGCTGCTTCATCAGTATTTCAAGAACTACTTCATAGTTCAGGATGTTTTCAAGAACTTCACATTCGGAGTATGAATTTCCTAGAGATAAATGTTATAGATATAACTGGAGAAGTGCTATGAGATTTTCAAAATACTAATTGCGGGTATCGCCAAAGGGATGCCGAGTTGCTGGTACATGATGTCGTGGAATATGAAAGGTTCTCCAGTAATGACGGCGAAAGGACAACGTATTTATATCGAGATGATAATAAGACCAGTTTTACTAAGAAGTCAAAGTGGAGCTGTGATAAAAGTGGCTAATTTGGAAGGAAATTGCAAAGTAATTTTGGGTAATAATAACACTAAAGGAATTTACACTGCTACGTGTTGACTCAGTTTTGGAGAGTTTTCAGGTGCATAACTTTATGCAGGAATCTTTTTCCGTAGACGAGGTGCGACTGGTTCAACTTCTTGATAGAGGCGTTTTCAAAAATCATGAAAAATTTGAACGCGATTTGTAATTGTCAAGATACGAATGAGGTTTAAGATGAAATCAAGTGGCAAGCTTGAAGAATTATTTAGTTTCATATGTTATAATCAATATTTTAATTTAATTCATTTTAATTGTCCAAAGTTAGCAGTCCAATAGTCCGATGGTTCAATGATTCATATATAATTTAATATATAATATTCGAATTAAATAATACGTATCGTGACCCGTGTACCGGTCTCGGTGTCGATCACAACTCAAAGTATATATATATTTTGGAATCAACTCCGACCCTGTATAGCCAACTCCCACCTTCACATATAGAGTGTCTACGGTTGTTCCGAAATATATATATAGATGGGTCGATATGATAAGTCGAAACCTTGCATACGTGTCCCGTTATTTAAAGTGCGTAAAAGTAAATAACAGAAATTAAATGACGATAAATAAAATTGCGAGAATGTAAATTGCGATAAATTAAATGTTAATCAGTTAGCTGGGAACAGTTAGCTAGGAACAGTTAGCGTGGAATCTTAACAATATTTCAATTAGTTAATTCGTCTGTTTCTAACAAATTTTATTTTGTCCAATGTTTTCTTCTTTATGCCACTTGTTGGATTCTGATAGGTCAAAATCCAAATATGAAATTTAAATGAAAATGGTTAATCTGGGGTGAACGGATACCTTTATCGGTGATTGTAAGTAGGATAGTAAATGATCGTTGAATCAGATTCGAAGAATGTACAGTGTAACTTATTAACGTGAATTCTAAATATTCCTCGGGTACTACCCACCCGTTAAAATATTTTCATCATTAACAGTTTGGACAAAAGAATTTTTAATTTCAATCTTTATGAAAATATACTTGCATATATATTTTCATCGGATGTAATCATGGATTTAATGAGTCAAAAACTCATCTGATTTATCGTTAATACTAGATTACATAATCTCTAAAACTTTAGAAATTACATAATCACCATGTCGAACGAGGAAAAAAAATGAGGTAGAATAATACGTAAAGCGAAGATAGTCGATGTAGATCAATGTGTAGAACGAAGTTCATACTCGAAGTACAGATGGTGATATTGAGGCGTGTAATGTTGATATTCGAGGTACAGATTGTGATGTTGAGAGTTACGGCGCGATTATGGTTTAGGGTTGATAAGGGTACTGTCGACGTCGATGATGGTGGTACTGATTATGCTGCTGGTGATGCTGCTGGTGTTCGTAACCTTCGCACTATATTCTCCAAAATCGTTACGCGAGCGCGAAAATTCGTTAACTTCTGCTAGTTCATCGGAATGATTGACGATTGAAGAGAGTGAATGAATAAGATTCGATCTATAGGATAATATATAATCGTGACAGGATACTCTAGAAATGAGAGGGTAAATGGTTTCTCGAACAGATTTGCCGGTAAATGCTTTCAGGTTCATCGCCAGGAGGGCAATTTGAGAAGAATTTTTAACGTGAAATGATTTTCGAATATAGAATGATATTCTAACTTCATAGAATATCTATAATAATAAAGATTTTGTAGCCTACAGAGGATCTTACGGCATATGACAAGCAAGTCTACAGATGCGCTAAGATATGAATTATCAGATACGCTAAGATATGAATTTCGTCTATACACTATCGATGCACTAAATGCAGTAGGACGTGTCTAGACTTGAGAATGATAGGCAGGCAATTTTCTAAGGATGATAAGCTGATGATTTCCGACTAGAAATGATAAGCAAAATTTTTGACAGGCAGACACGGTCAAAGTCCAGACTCACTAATGTATCCTAACAACTACCAGTTAGACACACTAATAGGAGACCTGGTTCGCTAAGACCAACGCTCTGATACCAACTTTAACAACTCGAACTTATCCATCCGGACGGAGTCTTCAACAATTGGTCCCATTGCGATGATCGACTCCAAGTAATGTCCTTAAAATGAGCTAATGCACTGCGGAAGATTTAATTCGTACCTGAGAATAACATGCTTTAAAACGTCAACATAAAGTTGGTGAGATATATAGGTTTGATGCTAGCAGCGTTATAACTATGGACCACAAGATTTCATATACATACATAATACACTCGCAAGTGTATGGAAAAGTCGTTGAGCACTTGGTAACCATACTTAACATTTAAATCACAGCAGCATACTCTTAAATAAACCCTACACCGTACCAAGTGTAGTAACAAAACGAAGTACTGTGCAACCGTTAAATGCTGGTCGTCCAGCCCGGTTGGGGTTGTCAGGCCCGATAGATCTATCAACAGGATTCGCGTTTACGCTCCTCACGTAAATATTAGCTACCAAGTATAAAGAAATATGCCATGGTACAACTCAACGTAGATTTTATTTTTGATCACTTGTGTCCATAACGTAAATCATTTATAAAAACAGCGCATGTATTCTCAGCCCAAAAATATTTAGAGTTTAAAAGGGACTATATACTCACCACACTGTATTTTGTAGTAAAAATACATATAACATCATTGATCAATCATAGGGTTGGCCTCGGATTCATGAACCTATATCATTCGTATATATTTATATCAATACACGTAATTGTAATCGGACAAATTTATATATATATATATATTTAATTTATTGATCATATCATTAATATATATATATCTCATATATTCTCTTTGTATATAAAAATATATATTTTTGTTATATTATATCTATTAAGTATGTTTTATATATATATATATATTATTTGTTTGTTACTAATAATAGTTATAATGATACAAAAATTATTTTTAATATTGGTAAAAATATTAATAATAATAAAACTTATAATTGTAACTATAATTATAATAATAATAATAATATTTGATAATTAATACTTTTATTAGTATCAAATATAACATTAATAGTTATAATTCTAATAATAATAATAATTAAAATCATAATGATAATGATAAAAATTATAATTCTAATACTATTAATAATAATAATGATAATAAAAAATTTTGGAAGTTAAGAACTACCTCAAAAGTCTATTGTAAAAATAAAGTCCTGAATTGGTCTCGAACCCGGGACCTCCCGCTACCATACAACACCCCTAAACCATCCAATCCAATCTGCTTTTCTGATCCTATATCCGTTTTATTTATTTATAACCCGTATTATATTTCATCTTCTTCTTCCTCATAATAGCTAGTCGATCCAGAATCAATTCACTTTAACAGAAGATAAATACTAACCTCAAGGTTTAAAATTAATACGGATTGATTAGTGGTTAATAAGATTAGTTAATACAAAAAAAATGAATTAAAAAGAGCTGTGCAGCTCGTATTACCCTCGCAACGACTCAACCATAAATCTTAAGATTAAAAACGTTTTAGGCCTCAGCTTTAATATGAAAAAGATGTTAAATCTTCATTAAAAACTTCCTGTGACTTTAATTTGCTCTAGATCATAAAAACACATTCGAATTTTGAGATGAATCAAAACGTTTTACTTTTTGAATAATATATTTAACCTCAAAATTCGTAATTTATATTAGGAAATAGGGTATGAAACTTTACAGAATCGTTAAATGAAAGCTTTAAGATAGATCTGCATTAATAGTTTTTGAAATAGATCAAAAATTCGAATTTTGTGAATTACAGTCAAGAACAGAAGTCATAGGCGTATTCTTCTGATTTTTCTGTTTCAGTATTTTCCTTTTTCTTCTCTCTTAATTCACAAACCATACCAGCTATTATATAATGTAAAAGTTTGATCGATGATGTGCCAAAAATTGATTGGTTGTGTCTGTTTCTTAAATTAGTCCAAACGAATTTCACGGGTAAACAGAATCACGAGGAATGAAACAGAAAAGAAATAATAAAAAAAAATTGAAGCTGATAGATTTAGTCGTGCGGTTTTATCTGTATATGTATATATACAATATATATATTTTTTTTAAAATGATACCTGTATTTGTATTATATATATATACGCTGTATTATGTATATATATATCTGATTATCATAATCTAATAAATATATACATGTGTTATTAGTAATCATTAATACTAATAATGAGTATATAAATAATATTAATAATAATAATAATAAAGTTAATATTAATTATTAATATAATATAAATTAGAACACTAATAATAATAGAAGTACTAATTTTATAAGAAAAACAATAGTTTGTATTATGTTCTAATAATAACAAAATAATGTTAATGATAATAATTTATAATAATACTAATTCTTAATAATAATAATATCTAGTAACAATCATAATAAAATAATAACAATGATTTGTTTTATAATAATACTACTTATCATAATATTGCTTATAATAATGTTAGTAGTTTTGATAATACTTTAACTTATATCAAATTTCATATATATATATATATATATATATATATATATATATATATATATATATATATATATATATATATATATATATATAAATTATATAATAATATTAGTGATACTAATATTGAATATTAAAAATATTGAAATTTACAGTAATAATATTAATATTTAAATATATTACTATCAATTATATATTTTATTGATTTCTTAATATTTATAACTTTCCATAACTACTAATATACAGAATTTATTTGTACATCTATATTTATTTATTTTTTATATACATATATATCTAATGCGTATAATTGTTCATGAATCGACAGGCGTGGTCAAAGGGTAACTGATTATCCAAATATAGATTTCGAACTTTCTAGACTCAATACTACAAATTTTTGCTTATCGTGTCGGAAACATATAGAGTTTAAGGTTTAAATTTGGTCGGAAATTTCCGGGTCGTTACAGCAAGTCTATATGGAGATCGGGCTACAGGTGCAGCTCCTGATATGAGATCAATCTGGAATTCTACACATCTGTGTGGAGGTAGCCCTGGTAATTCTTCTGGAAATACTCCGGGATATTCTCTTACAACCGGCATGTCATCAATGCTTCTTTCTTCAGTATCGATCTTCTTTACATGTGCCATAATAGCATAACAACCTTTTCTTATAAATTTCTGGGCCTTCATATAGCTGATAATGTTCAGCTTCGAGTTGCTTTTCTCCCCATAAATCATTAATGACGTTTCATCCTTTCAAGGGATGCGGATCGCTTTCTCAGTGCAAACAACTTCCGCTCTTGTTTTGGACATCCAGTCTATGCCAACGATTACATCAAAACTTCCTAATTCTACGGGTATCAAATCAATTTTGAAGGTTTCACCAGCGAGATTTATTTCGCAACCATGACAAATTTTATCGGCTTTTATCAGTTTACCATTAGCTAATTCAATAGTATATTTATCGTTTAGAGGCAATGATGCACATTTTAGTTTAGAACTAAAGTCTTTACACATATAACTTCTATCAGCACCTGTATCAAACATAATAGAAGCTAGTTGATTATTAACGGTAAACGTACACGTGACAAGATTAGGATCCTCACGTGCTTCACTGGTACTAACATTAAATGCCCTCCCACGTGCGGGTTCTTTGTTTCTCTCCTTATCAGGGTATTGATTTATAAAGTGACCAGGCTTCCCGCATCGAAAACATTTCTTGACATCGGTCGGTTTTGTCTTTACTTCAGAAACGGTGGCATAACAATCTTTCGCCACATGTCCTTTCTTGTTGCACTTATCACAAACCACTTGGCAATAACCTGCATGATGTGTGTAACACCTTTTGCAAAACAGATGGGGTCCCTTATAGTTTAGACTAGCAGTTGCCCCATCTTGTTTACCTTTAAAAGTTTCTTGTTTCTTCAGTTGAGTACTTTTGCCCTTATAGTCTTCCCATTTCCTCTTTCCTTCAGTTGTCTTGACTTCAGTAATTGGTACCTTAATCGAACTCTCTGTGATCTGGTCCATGAGTTGGTGTGCCATTGTCATGGCTTCCTGCATCATATTCGGTTTGGACGATGTAACATTTCCTTTGATATTGATCGATAAACCGTCAATATACATTTCTATTTTTCGTTTCTCGTCCGGCACCAATTCGGGACACAACAAGGCTAGTTCCATGAAACGCTTTTCATAGTTATTGAGATTCGCGCTGAAAACCTTCAGATTACGTAACTCAGATTCCATTTTTCTGATCTCGTTTCGAGGACAGTACTCCTCGATTAGCATCTTTTTCAGTTCTTCCCAAGAGATATCATATGCCGTATCTACTCCTTCTACTTTAGCATAATTGTTACACCAAGTAAGTGCACCGTCTTTTCAAACCATCGGGTTAGACCGACTGGTCCCTCGGTTCCACTAAACGTCTGTGGTTTGCATCCTTGAAAAGTTTTGTATGAGCATCCGTTTCGTGAGTTTGTGTTTACGGCTGCTGCTTTGGCTGCTGCTTCGGCTGTTGCTTTTACTGCCTCAGCTGCAGCAATTCTTTCATTCACATGTTTCTCGACTAGTTCCTCAAACTCAGCATCCGACATTTGAGACATGTTTCTTCAATAAATACAACAGAGATAATTTAATCATATAGAATATTATAGGTAAAATGAGTTGTCAATAGTTAATCGTAGCATATTAATAATATGAACCAATTATTATAAAAGCCTTTTCTTCTTATTAGCATTTTATAATTATTTATAGGGTATTACCTACCCGTTAAGTTCATACATAATAGCTAGTACAAGGAATTAACTACTAAAATCCTAATAATATTCCACTATGAAAAATTATAGCGAGTTACTACGTTATTATGTAATAATAATAATAAGTATTAATAATACAAATAATCATTCCATGCATTTATTATTAATAAACCAAAATAATACAATACCATACAATACCGATATTTTACATAACAAGATAGAGTAGCACACATAAGCAATAAAAATAGCGCATGGAAGATTTATGGTTGCGAGGTCGTTTATTCAGAACTATCAGAAACTTCTTCCCATTTGGTTCTCTCTTCCAATTGTTTGTGTGCACATGGTCCGACAGACATTCTGGCAGTGTATTTAAGTTTTGGTTGGGGTTTTGAGGTACCCGTTGCCTCAGTGGGTTTAATACAATAAGGGTGGTTACGGATCGAATGGTCCTGTTCCTTTTTAATAATTAAGGACTTTTTATTTTTGTGGTTGTTTTTATTATCTATAGCAAGTTGGAATTTCTCCTTAGTGACTTCTTTTATTTCATTAGCGAAATCCTCCTCCTCACTGATCTCGTCTGATGACGAACTATCTTAGTCATGTGTAGGAGAATATGATGACGAACTATCTGCAACATGTGTACGAGAATATGTACCGGTGGTCATGAACCGAAATCTGCCAGGCAATATATTCACAACCCGCCCGTCGGCGGTGTATCTGGCCCAATGTCCATGTTCGTTTAGAAATGGATGATCCTCGTTTACTCCAGGGATTATGGGTCCATGCCAACGATACTGTGGCTCCGGAAAACTAGAGCTGGGTGGAGCTGGACCCTCCTCTGGGTTTACCGGGAGTTGAGATTCCCCGGCTAACACAATTTCTTCTTTAATAGGTATTGGAATGCCCTTTTCAGTTGTGGATATAATAGATTCAGTGTCCGATTCCGAGTCGTACAAAATGATAGGATTAGAAGAAGTCATCTATCACATAATTGAAACAACAATTACGTTAGCATATAAATATATCACATATAATGTTTTTGACCAAATGATAAGCAAAAATCAGTAAAAACATATATGGTCATAGTCCAGACTCACTAATTCATCCTAACAATTACCAGTTAAACACACTAATGTAATTTCTAGTTCCCTATGACCTCAAGCTCGAATACCAACTGTAATGACCCGTCAAAATCGCTATTGACGTGGCACGTTAATCATTGATTCCACAGTGAGGTTTTGACCTCTATATGATACGTTTTGATAAAATATTGCATTCATTAAAATAAGTGACTTTCTAAGCATAGAAAGTTATAAACATGTGGCCATGTTTCCTGATTTTGGTCCCCATGCGATCGCATGGGTTTTCAGTGCTTTTGCCATGCGATCGCATGGCGTTTTGTTTGCTAGTTCGTCGACATAATATTTACTGTAACAAATAGTGTTTTTGGTCCCCATGCGATCGCATGGATTTTCAGTGCTTTTGCCATGCGATCGCATGGCTAGGCTGAACAGCTCATTTCTGCTTGTTTTCTAGTTCGTTGACATCAAATAGTGTACTGTAGCAAATAGTGTTACTGTAGCAAATAGTGCTACTGTAGCAAATAGTGTTTACTGTAGCAAAATAGTGTTACTGTAGCAAATAGTGTTTACTGTAGCAAATAGTGTTTCCTGATTTTGGTCCCCATGCGATCGCATGGGTTTTCAGTGCTTTTGCCATGCGATCGCATGGCGTTTTGTTTGCTAGTTCGTCGACATAATATTTACTGTAACAAATAGTGTTTTTGGTCCCCATGCGATCGCATGGGTTTTCAGTGCTTTTGCCAGGCGATCGCATGGCTAGAATGAACAGCTCATTTCTGCTTGTTTTCTAGTTCGTCGACATCAAATAGTGTTTACTGTAGTAAATAGTGTTTACTGTAGCAAATAGTGTTTACTGTAGCAAAATAGTGTTACTGTAGCAAATAGTGTTTACTTTAGCAAATCACTGTAGAGAATTGGTTTAAATTAGTCGAAATTTTCCGGGTCATCACATAACCTCCCCGTTAAAGAAAATTTCGTCCCGAAATTTTGAGTAGTACCTGTTTCATGAGCGATATCAGTGAACAAATGTGGATACTTTTGCTTCATTTTATCTTCACGTTCCCAAGTAAACTCGGGTCCTCGTCTTGCGTTCCAACGAACCCTAACTATCGGTATTTTGCTTTGTTTTAATTGTTTGACCTCACGGTCCATGATTTCAACAGGTTCTTTGATAAAATGGAGTTTATCATTGATTCGTATTTCGTCAAGAGGAATTACGACATCCTCTTCAGCTAAACATTTCTTTAAATTTGACACGTGAAATGTGTCATGAACACTACTAAGTTCTTGTGGTAGCTTTAATCGATAAGCAACTGCTCCAATTCTTTCGGTGATTTCAAAGGGTCCTACATACCTAGGACTTAGCTTTCCTCGTTTACCGAATCGTACAACACCTTTCCAGGGTGACACTTTCAACATGACTTTGTCGCCCACTTGAAATTCTAGCGGTTTTATTCTTACATCAGCATAACTCTTTTGGCGACTCATGGCCGTTTTTAATCGCTGTTGTATTTGAATGATCTTGTCGGTGGTTTCATGAATAATTTCTGGTACAGTAAGTTATCTTTCTCCTACTTCACTCCAACGGATAGGAGATTTGCACTTTCTACCGTAAAGTGCTTCAAATGGCGCTGCGTTGATGCTCGTATGATAGCTGTTATTGTATGAAAATTCTACCAACGGTAAGTGTCGATCCCAACTGTAGCAAATCACTGTAGCAATGTAGCAAAAATACGGTTTCATTGTAGCAAATAGTATTTTACTGTAGCAAATAGTATTTTACTGTAGCAAATAGTGTTTTACTGTAGCAAAGTCGTTTTTACAGTAGCAATTAGTGTTTTACTTGTACATCTTATAATATATATATATATATATATATATATATATATATATATATATATATATATATATTTACATAATATTAAATCATATAGAGAATTGGTTTAAATTAGTCGAAATTTTCCCGGTCATCACATTTGGGTTAACCATTCTTGCAAGATTTGAAGTTAAGTGAACAAGAAATTGAAGTCTTGAAAATTAGGGTTTTTAGATGTAGGTGTTTGAATGTGTAGAAAAGTTGTTATGAATGAAAAGAATGAAAGAATTGGGAGTAAAACACTGCTTGTACCCGTTTTCCCTTTTGTGTGGTTAAGAAAATTCGTGTTTTATTTCATTTAAAAAGCAAAATAGACTGCCCGACAGCAATCTGCGCGCCGCGCCAGGATATTGCGCGGCACGCCAAAAGACCGCGCGGCGCCCCATTCAACTGAAAAATCAGTTTGAGGCTTTTTAAATATCTGGCACATCAGGTCTTTTCATGTGGAGCGGCGCGCAAGGATATGGAGCGGCGCTCCAAGTGCTGATACCCCAGAAATTCGACTTTTTAAGCCATTTTAACCCATTTTCTCAACCTAAAAACCAACGAACAACCCCAACAAAAATCCGAGTATGATCACATTGCACATATCATCAAACAAGCACAAAAACATACAAACTCTACAACAATGTGAAGTTTATTACCGAGTCATTCACAAGACTCGTTTCCTACTTCAAGTGACGTTAGGATTGGGTTCAACATGAACCCCGTCATCAATCTCCAATGGACCATCGAAATATTTCTTCACACGATCTCCGTTCACCTTAAAGGTAGTACCACTAGCATTTTTCAACTCAATCGCACCGTATGGGTACACCTTAACAACCTCAAATGGTCTCGTCCACCGGGACTTAAGTTTTCCCGGTAAAAGCTTCAACCTAGAGTTAAACAAGAGCACTCGATCGCCCTCATTAAACTCTTTCGGACCCTTTAACCTTCTATCATGCCATTTCTTAGTTTTCTCTTTATAAATCAACGAATTCTCATACGCATCAAGGCGTAATTCACCAAGCTCATTCAATTGCCCCGCCCTGAGGCGTCCAGCTTCCTTCAAATCTAAATTGTACTTTTTAAGTGCCCACATCGCTTTATGCTCAATCTCCAACGGGAGATGGCATACTTTCCCAAAAACCAACCGATAAGGAGTGGTACCAATTGGCGTTTTGTAAGCGGTTCGAAACGCCCACAAAGCTTCATCGAGCTTATTCGCCTACTCCTTCGGATTCGACCCCACAGTTTTCTCAAGAATCCCTTTAAGAGCTCGATTGGTATTCTCAACTTGTCCGCTCGTTTAGGGATGGTATGAAGTAGAAACTTTATGGAGAACTCTATATCGCTTCAATACCTTCTCCATTTGGGTGTTACAAAAATGAGTACCACTATCGCTAATTAAAGCTTTAGGAGTTCCAAATAGAGAGAATAAATGCTGAAAAAACAAAATCACAACTCGTGCATCGTTTGTAGCCAAAGCTTGCGCTTTGGCCCTTTTAGACACGTAGTTAATGGCAACGAGTATGTAGTTATAATTCTGAGATTTCAGAAATGGCCCCATAAAGTCAATTCCCCAAACGTCAAATACTTCGCAAACTTAAATGCTTTGTTGAGGCATCTCATCCCGTGTGGTGACTTTACCGGCCCTTGGACAAGAATCGCACGATTTGCAAATCCGGTGGGCATCCTTGAAAATTGTCGGCCAAAAGAAGCCGGCATCATAGACTTTACGCCCCGTGATTTGGGGTCCAAAATGCCCACCGGTAGGCCCACTATGGCACTCGGTCAAAATACGTATACACTCCTCACCGGAAACACACCGGCGGATAACCCCATCGGGACAACAACGAAAAAGATAAGGAGCCTCCCAGAAATAGTACTTAAGGTCACTAAAGAATCTCTTCCTCTTTTGATGTGACCACCCTTTTTCTAAGAATCCCTCAACGAGATAATTAGCAATGTCCACGTACCATGGCTCGTCCAACTTGTCCACCGCCATGAGATATTCATCGGGAAAATCATCATGGATACTCGATTCGTGAAGGACTTCGAGATTTGGATTCTCGAGTCTAGACAAGTGGTCAGCCGCTAGATTTTCAGCACCCTTCTTATCCTGGATCTCGATATCGAATTCTTGCAAAAGCAAGATCCATCTAAGCAATGAGGTTTTGCATCCGGTTTCAAAAATAGGTACTTCAGAATGGTCCGTAAAAACTATAGTCTTAGACAAGACTAAGTAGGACCGGAACTTATCAAACGAAAAGACCACCGCAAAGAGCTCTTTTTCAGTGGTAGTATAATTCAATTACACTCCCTGCAAGGTCTTGCTTTCATAGTAAATGGGTCAGAAATGTTTCTCGACCCTTTGACCCAAAACAGAGCCAACAGCAAAATCAGAAGCATCGCACATAAGCTCGAATGGAAGAGACCAATTCAGAGCAATTATGATTGGCGCATTGATCAATTTCTCCTTAAAAAGATTGAATGCCTTTAGGAACTCTTCAGAGAAATTCCACGGTGTGTCCTTTTCGAGGAGTTTGTTCATCAGGTTAGCAATTTTAGAAAAATCCTTAATAAACTGCCGATAAAACCCGGCGTGCTCGAGAACACTCCGAACACCCTTAACATCGGTGGGAGGTGGAAGGTTCTTAATAGCTGTTAACTTCGTGGGATCCACCTCAATACTGTCCTTAGAAATATTGTGCCCGAGAACTATGCCCCCTTGAACCATGAAATGGCACTTTTCCCAATTGAGCACAAGATTAGACTTTTCACACCTTTCCAACATCCGTTCTAAATTAAGAAGGCTTGAATCAAAAGTGTCACCGAAAACCGAAAAGTCATCCATGAACACCTCCATGCATTCCTCTATCATATCATGGAATATGGCCATCATGCACCTTTGAAAAGTGGCCGGAGCATTGCAAAGGCCAAAGGGCATGCATCGGTACGAAAATGTACCATACGGGCACGTGAAAGTAGTTTTCTCCTGGTCCTCGGGCGAGATAGGAATTTGTAGATAGCCCGAAAAACCATCAAGAAAACAATAAAAGCTGTTTCCCGCTAACCTTTCTAGCATTTGATCCATGAAAGGTAACGGGATGTGGTCTTTGTATGTGGCGTCATTCAACTTACGATAGTCAATACAAACACTCCACCCCGTGACAGTCCTAGTGGAAATTAACTCATTTTTATCATTAGTGGTAACAGTCATACCACATTTCTTAGGTACACAGTGTACCGGGCTAATCCAAGGGCTGTCAGAGATCGGGTAAATCAGACCTGCATCGAGGAGCTTAATGATCTCTTTCTTCACGACATCTTACATGTGCGGGTTCAACCTCCTTTGTCGCTGCACCACAGGTTTGGAGTTATCCTCCATTAAGATTTTGTGGGTGCAATAGGAGGGACTAATACCCTTAATGTCGTGAATTTTCCATGCAATGGCCGGTTTATGGGCCTGCAGCATGGTTACAAGCTCAGTTTTCTGACCTGTAGTAAGAGAAGAAGAAATAATTATCGGGAGCTTAGATTCCTCCTGCAAATAAGCGTATTCCAAATGATCAGGAAGTGGCTTCAATTCTAACTCAGGAGGTTCTTCAATTGAAGACTTGCTCCGGTAATCCGCATCACGTTCGAGTTCCTTGAACTCCTCCTCAGTCGGCTCATAGCCGTTTTCCATCAAGATGGTCAAAATATCCACCTCCTCAACCTGCAACTCTTCATCAATTTCAACCAATGAACATTCTCCTGAAACCTGTAACTCTGGGAATTCCTGCAACAACTCAGACTGGACATTCACAGTGTTAAGAAAATAACATGTATCATCAGTGTAGGCAGGATATTTTAAAGCATGGTCGATTGAGAAAGTTGCATGCAAATCATCTATCCTAAGGGTTAACTGTTGGCCATAGACATCAATGATACACCTAGCAGTATTTAAAAATGGCCGACCCAAAATCAGTGGAATCCTCTCATCCACTTCCATATCCAACACCACGAAATCGGCCGGGAAAACCAATGACCCGGTCTTAACTAGCATATTCTCGATAATTCCACGAGGGAATTTAATAGAGCTGTCAGTTAGCTGAATAGCCATACGCGTGGGTTTCAACTCCCCGGGGTCTAGCTTTAAGTAAATAGAATAGGGCTGATGTTCTGCGAGGTGTATATAAAATAGCTTATATTTTACAAGGAAATACTATTAAATACGATACAATTTTACTCAAGATATTTATTTATTTATTGAATGGATATACTTAAACCTTGCTACAACACTTATAGGCAGTGTACCTAATCGTACAGTAGTGTAGTTTTTAGTAAGTCCGGTTCGTTCCACAGGAAAAATCTTTTAATCAAAGCTTAACGCTATATTAGTTTTATTTTATAAAAATACAAATATATATATAAGTAATATTATTATTATAAAGGGGGGTTTTTACCGTTTAATGACCGGTTTGTCGATTTTAAAACTTTAGTCGCAGTTAAAACAAAATGTAAAATATTAAATAAATAAAAGACTTAATTTAAAGCGTAAAGTAAATAACGATAATGAAATTGCGATAAATAAAAGTGCGATAAAATAAACTTGCGATAATTAAAAAGTACGATAATTAAAAGTGCAATTAAATACAATAACAATAAATAAAAGTGCTATAATTAGAAGTGCAATTAAATATAAAATAAAGGAAATTAAATATGAAATAAAAGAATTATGCTTATTTAAACTTCTGTAATCATGATGTTTGACGTGTTGATTTTAGTTTTATGCCCATGGGTTAATTGTCCTTTGTCCTGGATTATTTAATATGTCCGTCTGGTTTTGTCCATAACAGTCCATCAGTCATAAATATAAAGTGCGAGTATCCTCGTCAAATTATCCTTATACCCGAAGTTAAATATTCCAACTAATTGGGGACTTAAACTGTAACAAGATTTTAATACTTTGTTTAATAATTACACCAGGATGTCGACTGAATGTAACCCAAGGTTTTAATACTTTGTTATCAATTATGCCAAGTGTCCTTGTACATAATTTCACCCCTGTTTTAATAATTCTAGTGGCTATTAATCCATTCCCGTGTCCGGTTAAATGAACGATTATTCGTACATATAAATACCCCGCCCATCGTGTCCGATCGAGTGTATATGGTTATTTATAGGGACGTCCAATTGTAAATCTTTATATTAACATTAACAAATTATCATTTAGTTAAACAAATATAAAGCCCATTAATATCCCATAATCTAATTTTCACAAGTGTCGTTCTTTTGTCCAAACCCTACTTTTGGTACAAAGCCCAATTACCCAATTTTAATAATTAACCCAACATCATGATTACTTCGGATTAAATAAGCATAATAATAACTTAGCTACGAGACATTAAATTAAAAAGGTTGAACATAACTTACAATGATTAAAAATAGCGTAGCGTTACACGGACAGAATTTCGACTTACACCCTTACAACATTCGCTAACATACCCTTATTATTAGGATTTAAAATTAAAATTAAAATTAAAATATAAATTATATATACATATACTACGTTTGAGTGAAGAAGAAAAAGATGTATTTTTGTGGTGCACCAAAGCTCGATTTTTATAGGCATGTGGGCTGGAACTGTGCACCATGCGATCGCATGGATTTATGCCTTCCAGGCCATGCGATCGCATGGCCAGCTGGGGAGAGCCACATTTGGTTGTTTTCTTCTGCCGACGTTTATTTAAATATAATATAATATAATATATATATTAATTTTAAGAATTAATTATATATTATATTATATTCATATGCATAGTTGACTTGTAATTTTTAGTCCGTTGCGTCGAGCGTTGAGAGTTGACTCTGGTCCTGGTTCCGGATTTTCGAACGTCCTTGCATACAATTTAATATCTTGTACTTTTCGTTTTGAATCTTGTACTCTTGTAATTTTGAGACGTTTCTTATCAATAATTGGAACCTCATTGATTGTATTTTGTACTTTTGAGCTTTTTGGTCGTTTGCGTCTTTAATTCGTCGAATCTGTCTTTTGTCTTCACCTTTTATTATTTAAACGAATATCACTTGTAAATAGGACAATTGCAACTAAAAGCTTGTCTTTCTTGAGGAATAATGCTATGAAATATATGTTCGTTTTTAGCATTATCAAATATTCCCACACTTGACCGTTGCTTGTCCTCAAGCAATATAGTCTTGAAATACTAGAATCACTTCTTTATTCTTCACACTTTGTACATCAGTGATTTCTTTACGGCGGTATAAACAATGGTAGTAACGATGTGGTTTACAGTCCCACATGACTATAAAATTTAGATCCATTAAGGAAATTGGATCTTTATGAAAACATTTGATGTTTTGAAAATTAAATCTAGTTTTTACCCTAGATAAGTTTTCCGGAATAACCCTTCACCGGTGTTTGCAAAATATTTTTGTGGGCTTGGTGGGTTTCAGATTTGAAAATTTTAGCTCAAAACTTGTGGTTTTGTGTCACCCACTTGCTAACCTTGTATTAGGAAAGCAATACATCCAGTATACTTGCTCCGTATATTACCTTTCGGTAAACTACCGTTCGGTTATAAAGCAAAGCGTTGAATAAGCAACTGTTAAGGCAATGTCCCCTGACATGCTTTTAATTATGGTCTATAACGTGTCGGACGCAATTACTATCCTTTGTAGGAGCAATAGTAAAGCTCACCCTTATGATTTTTTGGTCTGGCACAAGGTCCTATCTTCGACCATGCTATGCAACCACCGTTCTTACGGTTGACACCCGATTTGGTTCAGATGACCTAATGAATTCCAGGTGAATTCCTAGGATTTTACGTTCAATGGTAATGAATGCATTGAAAATGGGTTTTCAGAAAACAAATCGGTTTATAATTTGATCAAAATATTTTCTCGTTCAAGCTCGAGTTTAGATATCATTGAATTCCATGAGTTTGAATTCTCAATCTTTAAGGTCAATCTCTAGGATTGAGTAATATCAGGCTTAAAAGCTGATTTTTGATCTTTTAAGGAGATTATCCTTTCTGGGGATCTGATTTATTAGTCTTATCAAGCTAATTTGCACGGTGCCTCCCATTGTACGAGATAAATCCTTCTCATGGTTAGGATAAATCTGACCACTTGGCGACCCTGTTTTATGCTGAGGTCCGTGGATTTCCTGCTGATTTTAGAGATGACTTTTCTAGATTTTTCATCAACCTACAGCTGGTCTGGACGACAACTTCATGACCTAAATCAAGAAGCGCGTGTCTTTTTCGAAAGACTTTACTTCCTTTTAATGATGGAATTGATTCATCGTGTAGATCCATCTCTACTTTTCTTTCATCGGGTAAAACAGTTAATTATCGTCCAAAACAAAAGTATTTTCAATTATTTGTACAAAAATATGTGATATGTATTTTGAATAACTCGGTGAAAATTTCTCACACTTGGCTTTTATTTTCCTTTTTATTGTCCTCTATTCCATTTTAAATGAATTTTAACATTTTGGTTTGTTTCACAATTTATGTCCTTTCCGAGGTAACAATAATTTCGGTGTTAACACCTAGTTTTATCGTTCATAAATATGTATAAACATGGTTTTGAGTTCATTTACTTGAAAATTTTGAAAATTTTTACTAGAATTGGGTAGTCAGTATATAAGACTAGGGCTGTTCTTTATTATCAGAGAGCACTAGATTCTAATACAACTACTACTTTACTAGTATTTCTAATGGTAACCAAGTGTTTAAAGTAAAAAAATTTAAAAAATCCGAAAGAATTTAACCGCTTCCCACACTTAAGATCTTGCAACGCCCTCATTTGCAAGAAATCAGTAACAATTTAAATTATTGAGGGTGATTAGTGTAGAAATGATTAAATTTTACCAAAGTTTCCAAACATATTGGCGTTTGTTTGCTGAATGATAAATGGTACATATCATTTGTCCATTCCGTCTGTTGTTACATCACATTAACTTGTCATCAAAATTAGTAGCTTTTGCTGAACTTAATGCCAGTCTTTGAAAATGCGATGTTTTACCCTGTTTTGTACAATTTACCATATACATACATACAAATATAAACATGCATGGAAATTTGAAATGGGACTTAATATCCCACTTTCAAATCCTAAATGTGAAATATTAGTACACAATAATAATAAAAATGATAAAGATTACATAAGTATATTCAATAACGTAAGTTTAAACATGAATAAGTAAAAAGATAAAAACATAACAATCATATAAATAACCAAATGGAACTAAATCAGTCTGGATATGGGTTCCAGTTCATCTCGTCAGGTGGGTTCCATTGTTGGTTATAGGTGTTCTGATAGGCTTGATTATAGTCATACCGGTTAAAGGGTGGTCGGATATCGGGGCTGTGTGGCGTAAAATGAGCAGGTCGAGTAGGTACGTAATTATTTGGTACATGATATGATAGCTGGCTCATGATTTGGTGCTGATGAACTAACCAGCTATCGTGTTGGCGTCGCCTATAACCCTCGTATACTCGCTCGGAGTTCCACTGCTCATACATACTATGTCTGGCCGCGTTCGTCATTGCTTCCTCATCTATACGAATGTGGACGTCAAGAATAGCATCTCGAAAGACATCCCTAATGTCTTCCGCCTCCTCCATTTCCTCGTCTGAACCTCTCTCTACCTGAGGATGAGATCCCTCATAGGGTACTGCCTGGTTACGTCTACTTTTCAATACCTTAGCACCCACATAAATTTTCAATCCTAAGGGCTCAACCTGTTCTCTACAAAGCTGTAATGGACCCCCTTGGTTCCTATCAACACCTAAATACTCTCCAATGAGAGTAATAAAAATACCTCCTCCTATTATACCCCCGTCCTGCATTCCCTCTACCATTTTAGATAAATAAAAAGCAACACAGTAAGGGATATTGACAAAGCTTCTAGGATCCTGAATACACTTTAGGTAGAATAAATCATGTAAGGTAATTTTTTCTTTATTATGACCTCTCTGTGTAATCGAGTTAGCCAAAAATGAATGAATAATACGTAGCTCGACTCTGTCAATATGTGTATAGGAGTGTCCTCCTGCTCATGTAAAAACATCAAAATGTGACATACGCCTCCAAATGGCGTCAGCATCAAAGTTACTATCTACCCTTTCACCATAATGAATCAAATTTGTACAATCGGGTAATAGAAACTCACCAGGAGTATATATCTGTAAGGCCCTGGCCATGTCCAGCATGGACATTCTGTACATCCTACCGTCAAGGATAAACCTAAGAAATCTTCTATCATCTATTCTAACTATATTTGTATCAAGTGATACAGTACTCATCAACTCAACACATCATTCCTTATATACAGTTCTACGAATGGTGAAAAGACGTTCCCAATCTGTAAAAGAACTGCCATACCTTTGAACTAAAAGCTATCTAACATGGTCAGCTAGATGGACCGTTTCCAAAGGGGCCCAATCGATTACCCTTGGCACCTCTACATTTTTTGTTACCAATTTGAATTTGTTCCTTTGATATGTCTCGTAATCTCTCCATCTCCTATCAAATCTCGGATTAGGATGCAGAGTGTGCTCAGGAATCGTTGGGAATTCTACTGGCGGCCTCATTGGGAATACTATGAATTCATCAACAAACTGTATCGGATCATAATAAGGTACGTGCTGATCAGGCTGTTGTTGTTGTTCCTGTTGTGGTTCTTGTTCGTGTTGCATTTCTGGTTCTGGTTCTGGTGCTGGTCGTCTAGATGATGATGCTCCTGAACCTCCAGTATCGGCTTTCTGCAAAACACATTAAACACAAAATTTGTGCATCCAAATATGCATTAGTGTTAGCAAAATAACAACTTAAAACAATCACTATAACATGTTAAATCAAAATTAAACTTATACACATTTTCACAATTTTTCACAATTCTACACTTTTCAAATAAGCAAATATGAGAATGTATACAAAGTTCATAAGCTTTTAACTCAAATAACATGTCAAAATATTCATTACTAATAATTGAACAAGTCTCAAATGGCAAATATATCAAATTAATCAAGTTCATGAATTTTAGACTTAAAAAGTCCACTTTAATCTCCAAAAATCATGTTTAGGATCAATGTTTGGATCATTTAACTATCTAAACATGTTACACTACTCAATTTAGCAATAATTCATGACAAAAATTGGCCATAACTTGTTTATATCAAAAAGCCTCAAATTGTTCAAGAACACAAACCCTAGATTTCTAAAAATTTTGAAGTTTTTGGCTTCAAATCATGTTAAA
This sequence comes from Rutidosis leptorrhynchoides, assembly GCF_046630445.1. Taxonomy (NCBI): domain Eukaryota; kingdom Viridiplantae; phylum Streptophyta; class Magnoliopsida; order Asterales; family Asteraceae; genus Rutidosis; species Rutidosis leptorrhynchoides. Next base: position 459,207,225 of record NC_092334.1, read on the forward strand.
TAGCATCAATCTAGGTTATACATGCATAAAATACTAACAATTTAACACTAATTACACTAGAAATTAACAAAATTGCATTAGGTAAAAAATTGGAATTTATCAAAAAAACTAGCAAATTTATGAGTTTAGGAGTGTAATTTTTACCATTTTGCTGAAGAATGAGAATCTAGGCATGATTAGAGCAAGAAAAATGACGAATTACGGTGGAAAATTGCGAATTTTAGAGGTGATTTTGGGGTTGGTTTGTGTTTGTGTGTGTGTTTTTTGTGCAGAACAGCGAGCTGTTCTTTTTATCAAACTGGCCTGGAATCCAGCCTCATGCGATCGCATGAGGTTGAAGAGTAAACCCCATGCGATCGCATGGGGTTCCGGGTACAGTACTTTCAGGTTTTTTTTTTTTTTTTATAAAACCTTATTCTTAATAAAACATAAAATTAATAAAATTTTAAAAATTTGTTTCTTTTTAGAATGAGGGCGTTTCGGATCGATGTCCTAGTCTGTCCCTCGACAAAATTTTTAAAATTTTTCAAATCAAAGCGTGGTTTTAAAAGTAAAGATTTTTGGATTTTTTAATGTTTTTGGCATACTTTAATTCAATAAGATTAAAAATAATGATAATAAAAGTTCTCGTCCCTCCCTCGGGTAAAGCAATTTCGGTTCAACGACCTAGTCTTCAACTCGCGATGAATTTTAAAAATCATATTTTTAACTTAGCGAAATAAAGTAAATTTTTGTTTTTAAATTCACACCAAACTTAAATTTAAAATATGCATAAAATTAAAAATTCACAACAAACTTAAATAAAAATTCATATTATAAATTCACACCAAACTTATATTATATTTTTGTTTTTATACATACAAAATTATATTAAAAATATTAATTTTTCAAATATTTACAATTTTGAATATATTGATTTTACAAAGTTCAAAATATTAATTTAATATTTATATATTAATTTTAAAAACATGGTAAAAAAAATAAAATTAAAAATCTTTTTGGCTTTTATCCCACTTTAATCAATCAAATATTATCAAAAATATGCGCCCCTCTTTTCGGTAAAGTAATTTCGGTTCCATGACCTAATTTAACTCAGGACAAATTTTTGAAATATTTTGGGTTGATTGATTAAAGATATTTATACCTTAAGAATAAACGTTAAATTTCGCAGTGATGTAATAAATTTTTGTATGATATCAATAATTTCGGTCGCCAAACCTAATTTTATTCAATACCAATTTAATACTTTATAGGGAACAAATTAGCGTTCATTATCAAAAGGTTAAAAATAAAAATAAAAAAATAAAAACTGTACAGACTTACCTGTGAGATAGTATTCTTAGTTATATGATCTATCCCATTCATAAGATAGTCGGTTTAATTGGTTTTCCATAGCTACATAGGCGTAACCTCGAGCATTCAGTGTTTTTTATTCTAAACATATGAACGGTCCGTCTCTGCATAAAGTAACAAATTCGGTATTTGAATAGGTTTGATTATTTGAACATTTACCTCCATGTGACCATTTTTCGCATTTGTGACATCTTTCAAGGTGTCGTGCTCTTCTTTTCGCTGCGGATTTTGATTTTCCTTTACCAAATTGTAACTTATTATCTTCGCATCTGGATTCTTTTCTTACTCCGTCCAATCTTTCTCTGATTACTGATACTATTTCACTCGGAAGTGTGTCATTATTACGTTTAGTGATCAAAGCGTGTAGCATTAGACCATGGTTTAGTTCACAGGCAGTCTTCATTTCCTAAAAAAAAATAAAAATTCAGAATGGGGGGAGAAGACTAGTTCTTTAGGGTCTGCTAGGGAAAGACCATTCGGGTTCCATTTTCGAGAACTACATGAAAACAGACAATCAAACTCTAACAGAAATACATAAAATCCTTAAAAGACTTGATTCTCCTCACACTTAGTTAGCTGTGGTATCGAAATTGTGATTAACTTCGTTGTCGACTTCCATCGGACTAAATATGTAATGTTTAACTCTGTGACCATTAACTTTAAATTCAATTCCATTTGAATTTATTAATTCTATCATTCCGTATGGGAAAACTCTTTTGACTATGAATGGTCCAGACCATCTTGATTTCAATTTTCCAGGAAATAGCTTGAATTGTGAATTGAAAAGAAGAACTCTGTCTCCTTCTTTAAATTCTTTTGAACTTCTGATTCTTTTATCATGCCATTTCTTCGTTCTTTCTTTATAGATTAACGAATTTTCGTATGCTTCATGTCTTAATTCTTCTAATTCGTTTAGTTGACTTAATCGTAGACGTCCAGCTTCATGTAAATCAAGATTACATGTCTTCAAAGCCCAAAATGCTTTGTGTTCAATTTCTACTGGAAGATGACATGCTTTTTCGTAGACGAGTTTAAAAGGTGTGGTTCCAATTGGAGTTTTGTAGGCTGTTCTAAAAGCCCAGAGTGCATCCTCCAATTTAATGGACCATTCCTTTGGATTTGATCCTACGGTTTTCTCTAGAATACGTTTTAAAGCTCGGTTGGTATTTTCAACTTGTCCACTTGTTTGTGGATGATATGCGGTGGAGATTTTATGAGTTACTCCATATCTTTTGAGAACTTTCTCAAGTTGATTATTACAGAAATGAGTACCCCGATCACTTATTAAAGCTTTCGGTGTTCCAAACCTTGCAAAAAGACGTTTTAAAAAGTTGACTACAACTCGTGCATCGTTAGTTAGGAGAGCTTGTGCTTCCGCCCATTTAGATACATAATCAATGGCTACGAGAATATAGAGATTATTATGAGATTTTGGAAATGGACCCATAAAGTCAATACCCCAAATGTCAAATACTTCACATACTTGGATGACATTTTGTGGCATTTCATCACGTTGACTTATTTTTCCGGCCCTTTGACAAGCATCACAGGATTTGCAAAGAAGGTGTGCGTCTTTGTAAATTGTAGGCCAATAGAATCCAGCATCATAAACTTTTCTTGCTGTTAGTTGAGGCCCATAGTGCCCTCCTGTTGGTCCTGTGTGACAATGGTTTAAAATTTTACTAGCTTCATCTCCGAATACACATCGGCATATTATTCCATCGGGACAACTTTTAAACAGATGTGGATCTTCCCAAAAATAGTGTTTTATATCACTGAAGAATTTCTGTCGTTTTTGGTACGATAATCCTTTTTCAAGGAATCTACATACTAAGTAGTTTGCATAGTCTGCAAACCATGGTATTTCATTATAATCTATCTTCAATAGATATTCATCAGGAAAGTTGTCTTGTATGGCCGATTCATTTAGAACTTCTAATTCAGGATTTTCAAGACAAGAAAGATGATCAGCGACGAGATTTTCTGCTCCTCTTTTATCTCGGATTTCAATATCGAATTCTTGTAAGAGTAAGATCCAACGGATTAATCTTGGTTCGGCATCTTGTTTCGAAAATAGGTATCTAAGAGCAGAATGGTCGGTATAGACCACCGTTTTTGCTAGAACGAGATATGAACGAAATTTGTCAAAAGCAAAGACAATAGCAAGGAGTTCTTTTTCAGTAGTTGTATAATTTATTTGTGCTCCTTGTAACGTCTTACTAGCATAATATATCGGTTGAAATCGTTTTTCAATCCTTTATCCTAAAACGGCTCCCATTGCAAAATCACTTGCATCGCACATTAGTTCAAACGGTAGATTTCAATTTGGTGTTATCATGATCGGCACATTAGTGAGTTTCTCTTTAAGAATATTAAAAGATTTGATACATTCATCTGAAAAGATGAATGGAGCATCCTTTTCTAGGAGTTTATTCATAGGAGTGGCAATTTTAGAAAAATCTTTTATGAAACGTCGGTAAAAACCGGCATGCCCTAGAAAACTCCTAACTCCTCTAACATTGGTGGGATGTGTAAGTTTAGCAATTACATCTACTTTAGTTCTATCCACTTCAATTCCTTCTTTTGAAATTTTATGCCCAAGAACGATGCCTTCTTTAACCATGAAAAGGCATTTCTCCCAATTAAGTACTAGATTTGATTGTTCGCATCTAATAAGTATTCGTTCCAGATTAACTAGACATGATTCAAATGTATCACCGAAGACTGAAAAGTCATCCATGAAAACTTCCATGCATTCTTCTATCATGTCGTGAAAAATCGCCATCATGCACCTTTGAAAGGTTGCAGGGGCGTTGCAAAGTCTAAATGGCATGCGTTTGTAAGCAAAAGTACCATAAGGGCACGTGAATGTGGTTTTCTCTTGATCTTCGGGTGCTATTGGAAATTGAAAGTATCCGGAAAATCCATCAAGAAAACAATAATAACTATTTCCGGCTAATCTTTTCAACATTTGATCAATGAAAGGTAAGGGAAAGTGATCTTTTCTGGTGGCGTCATTTAATTTTCTATAATCAATACATACACGCCATCCTGTTACAGTCCTTGTAGGAATAAGCTCATTTTTTTCATTTGTAATGACAGTCATGCCACCCTTCTTAGGCACGCATTGAACTGGGCTTACCCATGGACTATCAGAAATTGGATAAATTAGACCTGCGTCTAGCAGTTTAATAATTTCTTTTTTAACTACATCTTGCATATTCGGATTTAGTCTTCGTTGGCGTTGCACATACGTTTTATGACCTTCTTCCATAAGGATTTTATGTGTGCAATACGAAGGACTTATTCCTTTAATATCATGAATCTTCCATGCAATGGCTGGTTTATGAGCTTTCAACACAGAAATGAGTTGAGATTTTTCATTTTCAGTAAGAGAAGACGATATTATTACAGGTAATTCAGAATCACCATGTAAATAAGCGTATTCCAAATGGTTTGGAAGTGGCTTTAACTCTAATGTTGGAGGTTCTTCTATCGATGATTTATATCGATATCTGTCTTCTTCTTTTAGCATTTGAATTTCTTCTGTTGTTGGTTCATATCCATTAGCTATAAGTGTAGCTAACATTTTAGCTTCATCAATTTGTTCAGTTCCTTCTCCTAAAGAACATTCTCCTGTTCCTTGTAATTCTGGAAATTCTTCTAACAATTCTGCATGTGAATCTATAGTTTGAATATAATAACATGTATCATCTGCAGATTGCGGTTGTTGCATTGCTCTATCAAATGAAAAGGTAACACTCTCGTCCTCTATACTTAGGGTCAATTTCTTACCGAACACGTCTATCATTGCTTTAGCCGTGTTTAAGAATGGTCTTCCTAATATGAGAGGAACTTGAGAATCTTCTTCCATGTCCAGAACAACAAAATCTACTGGAAATACTAAAGTACCAACTTTAACTAGCATATTCTCCATTATCCCTCTAGGATATTTTATTGATCAATCGGCTAGTTGTATGCTTATTCTTGTTGGTTTCAATTCTCCAAGGTCTAGTTTAGTGTATAGTGAAAACGACATTAAATTTATACTAGCACCTAAGTCTGCCAATGCTTCTATTGAACTAAGACTACCCAGAAAACATGGAATTGTGAAACTTCCTGGATCAGATAGTTTTTCTGGTATCTTATTCAACAGCACTGCTGAACAATTAGCATTCATAGTAACAGCCGAGAGTTCTTCCATTTTCTTTCTATTTGAGATTAGATCTTTCAAGAATTTAGCATATCTAGGCATTCCTGAAATCACATCAATGAAAGGAAGATTTACATTTATCTGTTTAAACATATCCAAGAATTTGGATTGCTCGGCTTCAAGTTTCTCTTTCTTCATTTTACTCGGGTAAGGAAGTGGTGGTTGGTATGGTTTAACATAAGGTTTATCCTTAACTGTGTTATCTTCATTAACCTTTTCAACTACCGGTTCTTTTTCCTTATCTTGATTAGGTTGTGGTTCTTGTGGAGTAGAAATAGCTTCATCAGAAGTTTCAGGTATTTCAGGTGGTTTAAGTGTTGTATCACTTCTTGTGGAAATGGCTTTAGCTGTTTCATTCCAGGGGTTTGCATTTGTATCACTAGGTAAACTTCCCGGTTTTCTTTCACCTATTAACCTTGCTAGGTTACTTAATTCTTGTTCCAAGTTTTGAATAGAAGCTTGTTGATTTCTAAATGCTTGAGCATTTTGTTCATTAGTTTGTTTTTGAGATGTGAAAAACTGCGTTTGAGTTTCAACTAGCTTTATCATCATATCTTCTAAATTCGGCTTTTTATCATCGGTTTGTGGTGGTTTGTTTTGAAAATTAGGTCTTTGCTGATTGTAAGTATTGTTGGATACTTGTTGATTGCTAGGACCTTGTTGGTTGTTGTATGGAATATTTCGGTTATAATTCTGATTTTGATTGTAAATCGGTCTTGGCGGTTGATAATTATTTTGATAATTATTTCCAGGCCTTTGGTTTAAGTATGAAATATTCTCTCTTTGTTCCATTGTTAATTCAATACTAAGACAATCTTTTGTCAAATGTGGTCCTCCACACTGCTCACAACTAATTCGTATTGAGTGGATATCCTTAGTCAACTTTTCCATTCGTCTCTCAACAGCATCTATCTTTGCGGAAATGGAATCTAAGTCATGGCTAGAATCGGCTCTAGCTGCTTTAGATGATCTAACGATATCTTTTTATTGGTGCCACTCATGTGAGTGGGAAGCAGTGTTATCAATAATTTTGTAAGCATCAGTTTCGGTTTTCTTCATAATGGAACCACCAGCTGCAATATCTATGTCTTTCCTTGTAGTGATGTCGCATCCTTGGTAGAATATTTGTACTATTTGACAGGTATCTAAACCATGTTGCGGACATCCTCTTAATAACTTTCCAAATCTTGTCCACGCCTCATATAGAGTTTCATTTGGCTTCTGTGTGAACGTAACAATTTCTCCTTGAAGTCTTACGGCTTTAGATGCCGAAAAGAATTGTTTAAGAAATTTTTCAACTAAAACGTCCCATGTATCGATCGCCCCTTCAGGTAACGATTCCAACCAATCTTTGGCTTCTCCCTTTAAAGTCCAGGGAAATAACATGAGATATATCTGTTCATCCTCAACTTCTCTTATTTTAAATAGTGTGCAGATCCTATTAAAGGTACGAAGATGTTCATTTGGATCTTCCTTCGGCGCACCACTAAATTGGCATTGATTAGTCACCAAATGTAGAATTTGTCCTTTGATTTCATAATCTGGCGCATTAATGTCTGGATGAGTAATTACGTGACCTTGGCCAGTGCGTTTAGCTCTCATTCGGTCTTACATACTTAAAGGTTCCAGATTTTCCATGATTGAATTTGTTGAATCCGAATCACTAGAGGATTCTGATTTAATGGTTCGTTCCTCAACAATCTCTGTTTGAATGATTGGTGGTTCCGGAGGAAAATTTAATGGTTCAGGATCTATGAATTGTCCCTGAATATTATCCGGATTCTCAATTGTGAGGTTGGGTTCAAAAAATGGATTATTGGAAATTTGAATTGGAGTACTTGGTCGACTGGATGATGATTCTAAAGGAAAATCAACGGAGATAATATTTGCTAGATGCCTTGATCTAGTTACAGGTGGTGAACGTACAAAAGGTGGTGAACGTCTTGCTCGGTGCATTCACTGAATATCCTATTAGTTTTTAAAAGGAAAGAAAAAATTATATAAGTTATCCAATTAATAGACTTTTCTGATTTTGCCCACGTTTCGAATAGCCAAAAGATGCAGCAGAGGGGCAGGATTCGTTTGGTCTCAATATAATTGAGGACTGTTTGGCTCCAATAACCCGGTCCACGTACAAATCTAACTATTACTACGAACCAGAAAATTTTGATGTCTATCAATTTAACCACTTAAAATAAATTTTCGTAATTTTAAGAAGTATAGATAAGAAGTAGAAAAAATTCTAAGTCCTAAAAACTAGAATGACGAGAAATAAGAAAGAAAAAGAGCGCGTCGAAAAAGGAAAGATCGAAAAATAAAAGGCATCGAAAAATAAGAAAGAAAAAAAAAATGACTATAAAACTTAAAAAAAAACTCGACTAACCCAACCTTATTACTATCACTAACTTAAAATTATAATCGCAAATTGAGATTACTAATTGGAATGATAATTGATACATAGGTAAAAGGTGTCTAAAAATATTAAAGCTTACAGGAAAAACTATATCCCAAATGGCAATATCTCAAAAAGGTATTAAAACTTAAAAAAAAACGTCGCAGAATTCTAAAGCACTTAAATCTTAGTCTAAAGAAAAAGCACTTAAGGGATTTTACGGCAAAGCCTAAAAATCTAGAAATAAAAATAACTATGGATAAAACTATGAATTAAAAATAAATACGAGCAAAAATTACAAAAGTTACGCTAAAACAATTAAAAAGGGATAAAATATAAAAATATACTAAAAGTTGTAAAAAGTACAATTTTTATAAAAATATTATTTTTATATTATTTATTTTATAAAACTAATAATTTTATATTTTATAAAACTAATTAAACTTAAAAATACAAATTAAATAAACAACTAAATTAAATATTTAACTAATCTAACCTAATTAGGGTTTAAATATAATAATAATTATAAACCGTAATTAATGCAGTACTCAGTCAACTGTGGCGTGTCAGACGGGCTCATGCGATCGCATGAGTCCTAAGTTATCCAGCCATGCGATCGCATGGGCTAGGGTTTCGGGCCACAGAGTGGGCTGCTACAGTACTAGACTCGAGTGTTTTTTTTTTTGTTTTTTTTTGCTGTGTTGAATTTTCTGTTTTATATATTTATGTAATATATTTATATAAATTAAATAAAACTTATATTTTTATAAAATAAAGATAAATAAACTTTTATAGAACTTAAATATTTAACAAACTCTTAAAAATATTTATATTTTTGTTTTCTTTTTATATTTTCGAATATATTAAAACGTATTTTTACAAAAGCGTAAATTTTTTTTTTTTATATTAGCGTTGCGCTTCCGGCTTTTAAGCTAGATGGTTCCCCGGCAGCGGCGCCAAAAATACTTGATGTTCTGCGAGGTGTATATAAAATAGCTTATATTTTACAAGGAAATACTATTAAATACGATACAATTTTACTCAAGATATTTATTTATTTATTGAATGAATATACTTAAACCTTGCTACAACACTTATAGGTAGTGTACCTAATCGTACAGTAGTGTAGTTTTTAGTAAGTCCGGTTCGTTCCACAGGGAAAATCTTTTAATCAAAGCTTAACGCTATATTAGTTTTATTTTATAAAAATACAAATATATATATAAGTAATATTATTATTATAAAGGGGGGGTTTTACCGTTTAATGACCGGTTTGTCGATTTTAAAACTTTAGTCGCAGTTAAAACAAAATATTAAATATTAAATAAATAAAAGACTTAATTTAAAGCGTAAAGTAAATAACGATAATGAAATTGCGATAAATAAAAGTGCGATAAAATAAACATGCGATAATTAAAAAGTACAATAATTAAAAGTGCAATTAAATACAATAACAATAAATAAAAGTGCTATAATTAGAAGTGCAATTAATTATAAAATAAAGGAAATTAAATATGAAATAAAAGAATTATGCTTATTTAAACTTCCGTAATCATGATGTTTGACGTGTTGATTATGTAATCATGATGTTTAGACAAGACTAAGTAGGACCGGAACTTATCAAACGAAAAGACCACCGCAAAGAGCTCTTTTTCAGTGGTAGTATAATTCAATTACGCTCCCTGCAAGGTCTTGCTTGCATAGTAAATGGGTCAGAAATGTTTCTCGACCCTTTGACCCAAAACAGAGCCAACAGCAAAATCAGAAGCATCGAACATAAGCTCGAATGGAAGAGACCAATTCGGAGCAATTATGATTGGCGCATTGATCAATTTCTCCTTAAGAAGATTGAATGCCTGTAGGAACTCTTCGGAGAAATTCCGTGGTGTGTCCTTTTCGAGGAGTTTGTTCATCGGGTTAGCAATTTTAGAAAAATCCTTAATAAACCGCCAATAAAACCCGACGTGCTCGAGAACACTCCGAACACCCTTAACATCGGTGGGAGGTGGAAGGTTCTTAATAGCTGTTAACTTCGCAGGATCCACCTCAATACCGTCATTAGAAATCTTGTGCCCGAGAACTATGCCCCCTTGAACCATGAAATGGCACTTTTCCCAATTGAGCACAAGATTAGACTTTTCACACTTTTCCAACATCCGTTCTAAATTAAGAAGGCATGAATCAAAAGTGTCACCGAAAATCGAAAAGTCATCCATGAACACCTCCATGCAATCCTCTATCATATCATGGAATATGGCCATCATGCACCTTTGAAAAGTGGCCGGAGCATTGCAAAGGCCAAAGGGCATGCATCGGTACGAAAATGTGCCATACGGGCACGTGAAAGTAGTTTTCTCCTGGTCCTCGGGCGAGATAGGAATTTGTAAATAGCCCGAAAAACCATCAAGAAAACAATAAAAGCTGTTTTCCGCTAACCTTTCTAGCATTTGATCCATGAAAGGTAACGGGATGTGGTCTTTGCATGTGGCGTCATTCAACTTACGATAGTCAATACAAACAAGCCACCCCGTGACAGTCCTAGTGGAAATTAACTAATTTTTATCATTAGTGGTAACAGTCATACCACCTTTCTTAGGTACACAGTGTACCGGGCTAATCCAAGGACTGTCAGAGATCGGGTAAATCAGACCTGCATCGAGGAGCTTAATGATCTCTTTCTTCACGACATCTTGCATGTGCGGGTTCAACCTCCTTTGTTGCTGCACCACAGGTTTGGAGTTATCCTCCATTAAGATTTTGTGGGTGCAATAGGAGGGACTAATACCCTTAATGTCATGAATTTTCCATGCAATGGCCGGTTTATGGGCCTGCAGCATGGTTACAAGCTCAGTTTTCTGACCTGTAGTAAGAGAAGAAGAAATAATTATCGGGAGCTTAGATTCCTCCTGCAAATAAGCGTATTCTAAATGATCAGGAAGTGGCTTCAATTCTAACTCGGGAGGTTCTTCAATTGAAGACTTGCTCCGGTAATCCGCATCACGTTCGAGTTCCTTGAACTCCTCCTCAGTCGGCTCATAGCCGTTTTCCATCAAGATGGTCAAAATATCCACCTCCTCAACCTGCAACTCTTCATCAATTTCAACCAATGAACATTCTCCTGAAACCTGTAACTCTGGGAATTCCTGCAACAACTCAGACTGGACATTCACAGTGTTAAGAAAATAACATGTATCATCAGTGTAGGCAGGGTATTTTAAAGCATGGTCGATTGAGAAAGTTGCATGCAAATCATCTATCCTAAGGGTCAACTGTTGGCCATAGACATCAATGATACACCTAGCAGTATTTAAAAATGGCCGACCCAAAATCAGTGGAATCCTCTCATCCACTTCCATATCCAACACCATGAAATCGGTCGGGAAAACCAACGACCCGGTCTTAACTATCATATTCTCGATAATTCCACGAGGGAATTTAATAGAGCTGTCAGTTAGCTGAATAGCCATACGCGTGGGTTTTAACTCCCCGGGGTCTAGCTTCAAGTAAATAGAATAGGGCTGATGTTCTGCGATGTGTATATAAAATAGCTTATATTTTACAAGGAAATACTATTAAATACGATACAATTTTACTCAAGATATTTATTTATTTATTGAATGGATATACTTAAACCTTGCTACAACACTTATAGGCAGTGTACCTAATCGTACAGTAGTGTAGTTTTTAGTAAGTCCGGTTCGTTCCACAGGGAAAATCTTTTAATCAAAGCTTAACGCTATATTAGTTTTATTTTATAAAAATACAAATATATATATAAGTAATGACCGTTTTGTCGATTTTAAAGGGGGTTTTTACCGTTTAAAGGGGGTTTTTACCGTTTAATGACCGTTTTGTCGATTTTAAAACTTTAGTCGCAGTTAAAACAAAATGTAAAATATTAAATAAATAAAAGACTTAATTTAAAGCGTAAAGTAAATAACGATAATGAAATTGCGATAAATAAAAGTGCGATAAAATAAACTTGCGATAATTAAAAAGTACGATAATTAAAAGTGCAATTAAATACAATAACAATAAATAAAAGTGCTATAATTAGAAGTGCAATTAAATATAAAATAAAGGAAATTAAATATGAAATAAAAGAATTATGCTTATTTAAACTTCCGTAATCATGATGTTTGACGTGTTGATTTTAGTTTTATGCCCATGGGTTAATTGTCATTTGTCCTGGATTATTTAATATGTCCGTCTGGTTTTGTCCATAACAGTCCATCAGTCATAAATATAAAGTGCGAGTATCCTCGTCAAATTATCCTTATACCCGAAGTTAAATATTCCAACTAATTGGGGACTTAAACTGTAACAAGATTTTAATACTTTGTTTAATAATTACACCAGGATGTCGACTGAATGTAACCCAAGGTTTTAATACTTTGTTATCAATTATGCCAAGTGTCCTTGTACATAATTTCACCCCTGTTTTAATAATTCTAGTGGCTATTAATCCATTCCCGTGTCCGGTTAAATGAACGATTATTCGTACATATAAATACCCCGCCCATCGTGTCCGATCGAGTGTATATGGTTATTTATAGGGACGTCCAATTGTAAATCTTTATATTAACATTAACAAATTATCATTTAGTTAAACAAATATAAAGCCCATTAATAGCCCATAGTCTAATTTTCACAAGTGTCATTCTTTTGTCCAAACCCTAATTATGGTACAAAGCCCAATTACCCAATTTTAATAATTAGCCCAACATCATGATTACTTCGGATTAAATAAGCATAATAATAACTTAGCTACGAGACATTAAATTAAAAAGGTTGAACATAACTTACAATGATTAAAAATAGCGTAGCGTTACACGGACAGAATTTCGACTTACACCCTTACAACATTCGCTAACATACCCTTATTATTAGGATTTAAAATTAAAATTAAAATTAAAATATAAATTATATATACATATACTACGTTTGAGTGAAGAAGAAAAAGATGTATTTTTGTGGTGCACCAAAGCTCGATTTTTATAGGCATGTGGGCTGGAACTGTGCACCATGCGATCGCATGGATTTATGCCTTCCAGGCCATGCGATCGCATGGCCAGCTGGGGAGAGCCACATTTGGTTGTTTTCTTCTGCCGACGTTTATTTAAATATAATATAATATATATATATTAATTTTAAGAATTCATTATATATTATATTATATTCATATGCATAGTTGACTTGTAATTTTTAGTCCGTTGCGTCGAGCGTTGAGAGTTGACTCTGGTCCTGGTTCCGGATTTTCGAACGTCCTTGCGTACAATTTAATATCTTGTACTTTTCATTTTGAATCTTGTACTCTTGTAATTTTGAGACGTTTCTTATCAATAATTGGAACCTCATTGATTGTATTTTATACTTTTGAGCTTTTTGGTTGTTTGCGTCTTCAATTCGTCGAATCTGTCTTTTGTCTTCACCTTTTATTATTTAAACGAATATCACTTGTAAATAGGACAATTGCAACTAAAAGCTAGTCTTTCTTGAGGAATAATGCTATGAAATATATGTTCGTTTTTAGCATTATCAAGGGCATTAAATTTATGCTAGCCCCCAAATCTGCCAATGCCCTCATACAATCCAAATTACCCAGTAAACAAGGAATGGTAAAACTCCCAGGATCCTCAAGCTTCTCGGGAAGCTTGTTTGCAACTACCGTTGAGCATGCGACATTCAACCTGACTGAAGACACGTTCTCCAGCTTCTTCCTGTTAGTTAACAAGTCCTTAAGAAACCTTGCATACTTGCGCATACCTGCAATCACATCAATAAAAAGTAAATTAATGTTAACTTTTTTAATCAAGTCCATGAACTTGGACTTTTCTGCCTCCAGCTTTTCCAATCTCTGCTTCCTCGGGAATGGGAGCGGTGGTTGATACTCTTTAACTACCGGTTTCACAGCAACAGTTTCCGGTACCCTCAAAACCTTCTCAATCACCTGTTCTGGCTCTTTATCCCCCTCCGGTTCACTAACAACAACCGGCTCACTATCCTTAACCAACGACACTCGCAAATCATACTCATCGGGCTTCCTCGGTGAATCATATGCTAAACCACTACGTGTAGTGATAGCATTAACGTGCCCATTCTTCGGGTTATTATCTGTCTTACTCGGTAACTCCCCCGGTTTCCTCTCATTATTCTGATTAGCAAGTTGACCAAATTGTTTCTCCAAATTCTGAATAGCTGCTTGTTGATTTCGAAACATTTGATCATTCTTCTCATTGTTCTGAGTAACAGTAGTAACTAGCTGAGTTTGAGACATCACAAGCTTCTCGATCATAGCTTCAAGGTTGGACTTTTTCTCTTCGGCTTGGGGTTTCTGAAAATACCCGGGAGCTTGCTGTTGATATCTTCCACTAGAACCTGGCTGGAACCTCGAACCTTGATTAACTTAAGGATTATAGGGATTGTTGAAATTCCTATTAAACTGCGCACATCCCTGAAACTGATTGTTGTTCTGTTGACTAATATAAGCGATCTCTTCCTTTTGCCCTATCGTTAGCCCCGCATCACAATCTTTTGCCAGATGTAATCCCCCACAATACTCACAACCAACCTTCATACCATGAATATCCTTATTTATCTTCTCCAAATTCCTACCAAAGGAATCCAACTTAGCACTTATAGACCCAAAATCGTCATATGCACCAGTGGTTTCGGTTCTCTTAACTGACGCTGAACGAGTTGACTCATGATCTTTGATAATGCTAAAAACGAACACATAATTCATAGCATTATTCCTCAAGAAAGACAAGCTTTTAGTTGCAATTGTTCTATTTACAAGTGATATTCATTTAAATATTAAAAGGTGAAGACAAAAGGCAGATTCGACGATTTAAAGACGCAAACAACCAAAAACCTCAAAAGTACAAAGTACGATCCAAGAGGTTCAATTTATTGATGAGAAGCGTCTAGAAATGACAAAAGTACAAGTTACAAAACGCAAAGTACAAGATATTAAATTGTACGCAAGGACGTTTAAAAAATCCGGAACCGGGACCTAAGTCAACTTTCAACGCACGACGCAACGGAGCGAAAATTACAAGTCAACTATGCATATAAATATAATATAATATATAAATAATTCTTAAAATTATATATATATTATATTTATTTATTAAAAAATCCGTCGGCAAGCTAGGAGCCAAACTTGGATGAGCTGTAATCCACTACTCCGCGATCGCGGAGCTGTGAAGGAGAAACCCTTCGAGATCGCGGAGCACACCAAAACTGAAATGGGGCCTATAAAAGGCAACGCATTCGATCGATATTTGACATCTTTTTCTTTCCTTTCTATCATACGTAAAATATATATATATATATATATATATATATATATATATATATATATATATATATATATATATATATATATATATATATATATATATATATATTATAATTTTAATTTTAATTTTAATTTTAATTTTAATTTTAATTTTAAATTCTAATAATAAGGGTATGTTAGCGAATGTTGTAAGGGTGTAAGTCGAAATTCTGTCCATATAACGTTACGCTATTTTTAAACACTGTAAGTTATGGTTAATGTTATTTTTAAATTAATGTCTCGTAGCTAAGTTATTATTATGCTTATTTAATGCCGAAGTAATCATGATGTTGGGCTAAATATTAAAATTGGGTAATTGGGCTTTATACCACAATTGGGGTTTGAATAAAAGAACGACACTTGTGGAAATTAGACTATGGGCTATTAATGAGTTTTATATTAACTAAACGATACCTCGTTAATTTAATATATAAACTTATAATTTGACGTATTTATATATAACCACATACGCTTGACTGGGTACGGTGGGTGGGATATCTATAAATACCAATAATTGTTCATTTTACCGGACACGGAACTGGATTAATAGTTAATAGACTTGTTGAAACAGGGGTGGATTACATTCAAGGGTAATTGGTGTAATTGTTAACAAAGTAGTAAAACCTTGGTTTACACGCAGTCGATAACCTGGTGTATTCATTAAACAAAGTATTAAAACCTTGTTACAATTCGAATCCCCAATTAGTTGAAATATTTGACTTCGGGAATAAGAATAATTTGACGAAGGCTTTCACACTTTATATTTATGACTGATGGACTATTATGGACAAATCCGTATGGACATATCGAATAATCCAGGACAAAGGACAATTAACCCATGGGAATAAACTAGAAACAACACGTCAAACATCATGATTATGGAAGTTTAAATAAGCATAATTCCTTTATTTCATATTTAATTTCCTTTATTTTATATTTAATTGCACTTTTAATTATCGCACTTTTATTTATTGTCATTATATTTAATTGCACTTTTAATTATCGTACTTTTTAATTATCGCAATTTTATTTTATCGCACTTTTATTTATCGCAATTTCATTATCGTTATTTACTTTACGCTTTAAATTAAGTTGTATTTATTTTTAATATTTTACATTAGGTTTTAACTGCGACTAAAGTTTTAAAATTGACAAACCGGTCATGAAACGGTAAAAAACCCCCCTTTATAATAATAATTTTACTTATATATATTGTTGTATTTTTACAAATATAGTTTTTAAATATATAGCGTTAAGCTTGTTTAAGAGATCCCTGTGGAACGAACCGGACTTACTAAAAACTACACTATTGTACGATTAGGTACACTGCCTATAAGTGTTGTAGCAAGGTTTAGATATATCCACTCTATAAATAAATAAATAACTTGTGTAAAATTGTATCGTATTTAATAGTATTTCCTTGTAAAAATTAATACTATTTCCTAGTACACCTCGCACACATCAAGTATTTTTGGCGCCGCTGTCGGGGATATTCTTTCTTAAACGCCGGAAGCGCAACGCTATAAAAAAAATACTTTTATTAAGTTTTAATTAGTTTTGTAAAAATACGTTTTTAAATATTAAAATTCAAAAACATAAAAAAAAAATTATATTTATTTCTAAAAGTTTGTTCAAAATTTATAATATATAAAATTATAAAGTAATTTTATTTCTATTTTAGTTTTTAAAATTAAGTTTTTATTTAATTTATATAAATATTTTATATAAATATCAAAAACAGAAAAAAAAAATATTTAAAACTGAGAATTGGGCCGAAACCCGTCGAAGCCCAAAACTGTTTTTAATCAAATATTAAATTGGGCCGAACTGTTTTAGCCCAGTTTTTAATCTGGTAAAATTGCACTCCGCGATCTCGGAGGAGACAAGGCAAAAAGCTAAGCGATCGCGTAGCACACCCTGACACGCCTGGTGAAACCCTAATTCTGCATTAATTACGGAATATTATTTATTATTATTAAAACCCTAATTAGGGTTTAATTTTAAATTAATTAGTTTTAGTTTTTATTATTAATTTGTATTTTTAGTTTAATTAGTTTATTAATATATAAAATTAATAGTTTTATAAAATAAATAATATAAAAATAATATTTTTATAAAAATTGTACTTTTTACAACTTTTAGATTATTTTTATATTTTGTAACTTTTAATTTATTTTAGCCTAATATTTGTACTTTTCGTTCGTATTCAGTTTTAATTCATAGTATTTGCCATAGTTATTTTTATTTCTAGATTTTTTAGGCTTTGCCGTAAAATCTTTTAAGTGCTTTTTCTTTAGACTAAGATTTAGGTGCTTTAGAATTTTGCGACGCCGTTTTATATATTTTAGTACCTTTTTAAGTTATTGCCATTTTAGACGCAACTTTTAATTCTTAGTTTTTAGTTCCTTTTTAAGTTTCGACGCGCTACTTTCTTATTTTTATTTTTCGATGCCTATTATTTTTCAACGTTTTTCGACGCGCTCTTTTTCTTTCTTATTTCTCGACATTCTAGTTTTAGGACTTAGATTTTTTTTTCTATTTCTTCTCTAAAATTTCTTTAAATTACGAAAAATTATTTTAAGTAGTTAAATTGATAGACATCAAAATTTTCTGGTTCGTAGTAATAGTTGGATTTGTACGTGGACCGGGTTATTGGAGCCAAACAGTACTCAATTATATTGAGACCAAACGAATCATGCCCCTCTGCTGCATCTTTTGGCTATTCGAAACGTGGGCAAAATCAGAAAAGTCTATTAATTGGATAACTTATATAATTTTTCTTTCTTAAAAAAAAAAAACTAATAGGATATTCAGTGAATGCACCGAGCAAAACGTTCACCACCTTTTGTACGTTCACCACCTGTAACCAGATCAAGACATCTAGCAAATATTGTCGCCGTTGATTTTTCTTTAGAATCGTCATCCAGTCAACCAAGTACTCCAATTCAAATTTCCGATAAT
Organism: Rutidosis leptorrhynchoides; assembly: GCF_046630445.1. Taxonomy (NCBI): domain Eukaryota; kingdom Viridiplantae; phylum Streptophyta; class Magnoliopsida; order Asterales; family Asteraceae; genus Rutidosis; species Rutidosis leptorrhynchoides. The sequence continues at coordinate 459,225,486 of NC_092334.1, forward strand.
CCATTTTTCGAACCCGACCTCACAATTGAGAATCCGGAGAATATTCAGGGACGATTCCGAGATCCTGAACCATTAATCTTTCCTCCGGAACCACCAATCATTCAAACAGAGAGTGTTGAGGAACGAACCATTAAATCAGAATCCTCTAGTGATTCAGATTCAACAAATTCAATTATGGAGAATCTGGAACCTCTAAGTATGGAAGACCGAATGCGAGCTAAACGCACTGGCCAAGGTCACGCAATTACTCAATCAGACATTAATGCGCCAGATTATGAAATCAAAGGACAAATTCTAAACATGGTGACTAATCAATGCCAATTTAGTGGTGCACCGAAGGAAGATCCAAATGAACATCTTCGTACTTTTAATAGGATCTGTACTTTATTTATAATTCAAGAAGTAGAGGATGAACAGATATATCTCATGTTATTTCCCTGGACTTTAAAGGGAGAAGCCAAAGATTGGTTGGAATCGTTACCTGAAGGGGCGATTGATACATGGGACGTTTTAGTTGAAAAATTTCTTAAACAATTCTTTCTGGCATCTAAAGCCGTGAGACTTCAAGGAGAAATTGTTACGTTCACACAAAAGCCAAATGAAACTCTATATGAGGCGTGGACAAGATTTGGAAAGTTATTAAGAGGATGTCCGCAACATGCTTTAGACACTTGTCAAATAGTACAAATATTCTACCAAGGATGCGACATCACTACAAGGAAAGACATCGATATAGCAGCTGGTGGTTCCATTATGAAGAAAACAACAACTGATGCTTACAAAATTATTGATAACACTGCTTCCCACTCACATGAGTGGCACCAAGAAAAAGATATCGTTAGATCATCTAAAGCAGCTAGAGCCGATTCTAGCCATGACTTAGATTCCATTTCTGCAAAGATAGATGCTGTCGAGAGACGAATGGAAAAGATGACTAAAGATATCCACTCAATACGAATTAGTTGTGAGCAGTGTGGAGGACCACATTTGACAAAAGATTGTCTCAGTATTGAACTAACAATGGAACAAAGGGAGAATGTTTCATACATAAACCAAAGGCCTGGAAATAATTATCAGAATAATTATCAACCGCCACGACCGATCTACAATCATAACCAGAATTATAACCGAAATGTTCCATACAACAACCAACAAGGTCCTAGCAATCAACAAGTATCCAATAATACTTACAATCAACAAAGACCTATTTTTCAAAACAAACCACCACAAACTGATGATAAAAAGTCAAATTTAGAAGACATGATGTCAAAGCTAGTTGATTCTCAAACACAGTTTTTCACATCTCTGAACCAAACCAATGAATAAAATGCTCAAGCATTTAGAAATCAACAAGCTTCTATTCAAAATTTGGAACAAGAAGTAAGTAACCTAGCAAGGTTAATAGGTGAAAGAAAACCGGGAAGTCTACCTAGTGATACAAATGCTAACCCCCGGAATGAAACAGCTAAAGCCATTACCACAAGAAGTGGTATTACACATAAATCACCTGAAATACTTGTAATTTCTGATGAAACTATTCCTACCCCACAAGAACCACAATCTAAGCAAGATAAGGAAACAGAACCGGTAGTTGAAAAGGTTAATGAAGATAACACAGTTAAGGCTAAACCTTATGTTAAACCATACCAACCACCGCTTCCTTACCCGAGTAAAATGAGAAAAGAGAGACTTGAAGCCGAGCAATCAAAATTCTTGGATATGTTTAAACAAATAAATGTAAATCTTCCTTTCATTGATGTGATCTCAAGAATGCCTAGATATGCTAAATTCTTGAAAGATCTGATCACAAATAGAAAGAAAATGGAAGAACTCTCTGCTGTTACTATGAATGCTAATTGTTCTGCAGTGCTGTTGAATAAGATACCAGAAAAACTTTCAGATCCAGGAAGTTTCACAATTCCATGTTTTCTGGGTAGTCTTAGTTCAATAGAAGCATTGGCAGACTTATGTGCTAGTATAAATTTAATGCCGTATTCACTATACGCTAAACTAGACCTTGGAGAATTGAAACCAACAAGAATAAGTATACAACTAGCCGATCAATCAGTAAAATATACTATAGGGATAATGGAGAACATGCTAGTTAAAGTTGGTACTTTAGTATTTCCAGTAGATTTTGTTATTCGGGACATGGAAGAAGATTCTCGAGTACCTCTCATATTAGGAAGACCATTCTTAAACACAGCTAAAGCAATAATAGACGTGTTTGGTAAGAAATTGACCCTAAGTATAGAGGACGAGAGTGTTACCTTTTCTGTTGATAGAGCAATGCAACAACGCAATCAGCAGATGATACATGTTATTATATTCAAACTATAGAATCACATGCAGAATTGTTAGAAGAATTTCCAGAATTACAAGGAACGGGAGAATGTTCTTTAGGAGAAAGTACTGAACCAATTGATGAAACTGAAATGTTAGCTACACTTATGGCTAATGGATATGAACCAACAACAGAAGAAATTCAAATGCTAAAAGAAGAAGACAGATATTGATATAAATCATCGATAGAAGAACCACCGACATTAGAGTTAAAGCCACTTCCAAACCATTTGGAATATGCTTATTTACATGGTGAATCTGAATTACCTGTAATAATATCGTCTTCTCTTACTGAAAATGAAAAATCTAAACTCATTTCTGTGCTAAAAGCTCATAAACCAGCCATTGCATGGAAGATTCATGACATTAAAGGAATAAGTCCTTCGTATTGCACACATAAAATCCTTATAGAAGAAGGTCATAAAACGTATGTGCAATGCCAACGAAGACTAAATCCTAATATGCAAGATGTTGTTAAGAAAGAAATTATTAAACTGCTGGATGCAGGTTTAATATATCCAATCTCTGATAGTCCATGGGTAAGCCCAGTTCAATGCGTGCCTAAGAAGGGTGACATGACTGTCATCACAAATGAAAAAAATGAGCTTATTCCTATGAGGACCGTAACAGGATGGCGTGTTTGTATTGATTATAGAAAATTAAATGACGCCACCAGAAAAGATCACTTTCCCTTACCTTTCATTGATCAAATGTCGGAAAGATTAGCCGGAAATAGTTACTATTGTTTTCTTGATGGTTTTTCCGGATATTTTCAAATTCCAATAGCACCCAAGGATCAAGAGAAAACCACATTCACGTGCCCTTATGGTACTTTTGCTTACAAACGCATGCCATTTGGACTTTGCAACGCCCCTGCAACCTTTCAAAGGTGCATGATGGCGATTTTTCACGACATGATAGAAGAATGCATGGAAGTTTTCATGGATGACTTTTCAGTCTTCGGTGATACATTTGAATCATGTCTAGTTAATCTTGAACGAATGCTTATTAGATGCGAACAATCAAATCTAGTACTTAATTGGGAGAAATGTCATTTCATGGTTAAAGAAGGCATCGTTCTTGGACATAAAATCTCAAAGGAAGGAATTGAAGTGGATAGAGCTAAAGTAGATGTAATTGCTAAACTTCCACATCCCACCAATGTTAGAGGAGTTAGGAGTTTTCTAGGGCATGCCGGTTTTTACCGACGTTTCATAAAAGATTTTTCTAAAATTGCCACTCCTATGAATAAACTCCTAGAAAAGGATGCTCCATTCATCTTTTCAGATGAATGCATCAAATCTTTTAATATACTTAAAGAAAAACTCACTAATGCGCCGATCATGATAACACCAAATTGGAATCTACCATTTGAACTAATGTGCGATGCAAGTGATTTTGCAATGGGAGCCGTTTTAGGACAAAGGATTGAAAAACGATTTCAACCTATATATTATGCTAGTAAGACGTTACAAGGAGCACAAACGAATTACACAACTACTAAAAAAGAACTCCTTGCTATTGTCTTTGCTTTTGACAAATTTCGTTCATATCTTGTTCTAGCTAAAACGGTGGTCTATACCGACCATTCTGCTCTTAGATACCTATTTTTGAAACAAGATGCTAAACCACGATTAATCCGTTGGATCTTACTCTTACAAGAGTTTGATATTGAAATCCGAGATAAAAAGGGAGCAGAAAATCTCGCCGCTGATCATCTTTCTCGTCTAGAAAATCCCGAATTAGAAGTTCTAAATGAATCGGCCATACAAGACAACTTTCCTGATGAATATCTATTGAAGATAGATTATAATAAAATTCCATGGTTTGCAGACTATGCAAACTACTTAGTATGTGGATTCCTTGAAAAAGGGTTGTCGTACCAAAAACGAAAGAAATTCTTTAGTGATATAAAACACTATTTCTGGGAAGATCCACATTTGTTTAAAAGTTGTCTCGATGGAATAATACGCCGATGTGTATTCGGGGATGAAGCTAGTCAAATCTTAAACCATTGTCACACAGGACCAACAGGAGGGCATTATGTGCCTCAACTTACAGCAATAAAAGTTTACGATGCTAGATTATATTGGCCTACAATTTTCAAAGACGCACACCTTCTTTGAAAATCCTGTGATGCTTGTCAAAGGGCCGAAAAGATAAGTCAACGTGATGAAATGCCACAAAATGTCATTCAAGTATGTGAAGTATATGACATTTGGGGTATTGACTTTATGGGTCCATTTCCAAAATCTCATAATAATCTCTACATTCTCGTTGCCATTGATTATGTATCTAAATGGGCGGAAGCACAAGCTCTCCCAACTAACGATGCACGAGTTGTAGTCACCTTTTTAAAACGTATTTTTGCAAGGTTCAGAACACCGAAAGCTTTAATAAGTGATCGGGGTACTCATTTCTGTAATAATCAACTTGAGAAAGTTCTCAAAAGATATGGAGTAACTCATAAAATCTCCACTGCATATCATCCACAAACAAGTAGACAAGTTGAAAATACCAACCGAGCATTAAAACGTATTCTAGAAAAAATTGTAGGATCAAATCCGAAGGAATGGTCCATGAAATTGGAGGATGCACTCTGGGCTTTTAGAACAGCCTACAAAACTCCAATTGGAACCACACCTTTTAGACTCGTTTACGGAAAAGCATGTCATCTTCCAGTAGAAATTGAACACAAAGCATTTTGGGCTTTGAAGACATGTAATCTTGATTTACATGAAGCCAGACGTCTACGATTAAGTCAATTAAAAGAATTAGAAGAATTAAGACATGAAGCATATGAAAATTCCTTAATCTATAAGGAAAGAACGAAGAAATGGCATGATAAAAGAATCAGAAGTTCAAAAGAATTTAAAGAAGGAGACAGAGTTCTTCTTTTCAATTCACGATTCAAGCTATTTCCTGGAAAATTGAAATCAAGATGGTCTGGACCATTCATAGTCAAAAGAGTTTTCCCGTACGGGACGATAGAGTTAATAAATTCAAATGGGATTGCATTTAAAGTTAATGGTCACAGAGTTAAACATTACATACATGGTCCGATGGAATTTGACAATGAAGTCAATCATAATTTCACCACCCAAGAAAACCTTCAAAATGAAAACATAAATATGTTATCAACAACATATGAAAAATCAAAATTGGAAAATAGGGAGGATTCAAATTGGAGTGATGAAGAAGAATTCTTATACAAACCTCCCATTCCAAGAAATGAAGAAAAATGTGAACAAGAAGTTCAAATAGAAGTGAAAGAACCAAGAAAAGAACACCCAAAAAAGGTTTACAAACCAACTCGACTTACTAAAGCAGGAGACCCTGGTGAATTTATCATTTCTTGCTTGCTTAATGATGGTTCTGTATATAATGGACTCGCAGATTTAGGAGCAAGTGCAAATATTATGCCTCTTTCTTTATACAAAAGATTAGGTATGGGTAAATTAAAACCAACCAAAATAGGTGTTCAATCATTTGACCTAACCATTAAACACCCGGTTGGAATATCAAATAATTTACTTGTTAACGTGGGAAGTTTGACCTTTGTTGCAAACTTCATAGTGATTAATATGGAGGAAAACCTTGATATTCCTCTAATTTTAGGTCGCCCATTTTTAGCAACCACCGAGGCATTCATTGATGTAAGAGAAGGTAGAATGACACTTAGGGATGGTGATAAATCGATCACCTTTGTGAACCGAAAGTTTAGATCTCCACCAACCAAAACTGTTAAGCCAATAAAAATGCATAAGTATGGGGAAGATGAAGAAACACTTAATGATGATCCGATCACAAAGAACCCCGTTGATGATAAGAAATTAGATGAACCCGTTTTTAACAGTTCAACGAAGAAACTTTATAAACGGATTCACGATGCTAAGGTTAAGGGAAACTTTAAGTTATGTAACCGATTATTATCCAATTTATTGCCAAAAGAAAAGGCGATGTTAGTTGAATTTGTGAAAGCTACGGAGGAAATCAACAATTGGATTGAAGTAAAAGTCAAAGATATACAAGTTGTTGATGATCCAATTGAAAATAATGTTAATCACAATTTCAACTAAGTGTGGGGAGGTTTGAGTCTTTAAAGGATAATATGTATTTCTGTTAGAGTTAAATTTTCTGTTTTCGTGTAGTTCTCTAAAATGGAACCCGAATGGTCTTTCCCTAGCAGACCCTAAAGAACTAGTCTTCTCCCCCCATTCTGAATTTTTATTTTTTTAGGCTTTACGAGATGAAGACTTCCTGTGAACTAAACTATGGTCTAATGCTACACGCTTTGATCACTAAACGTAATAATGACACCCTTCCAAGTGAAATAGTATCATTAATCAGAGGTAAATTGGACGGAGTAAGAAAAGAATCCAGAAATGAAAATAATAAGTTACAGTTTGGTAAAGGAAAATCAAAATCCGCAGCGAAAAGAAGAGCACGATACCTTGAAAGATGTCACAAATGCGGAAAATGGTCACACGAAGGAAAATGCTCAACGAATCAGACATATTCCAATACCGAATTCGTTACTTTATGCAGAGATGGACCGTTCATATGTTTCGAAGAAAAAATGTTGAATGCTCGAGGTTACGCCTATGTAGCTATGGAAAACCAATTAGTCCGACTATCTTATGAGTGGGCTAAAGCAGGTCACTAAGAATTCTATTTCACAGGTAAGTATGTACAGTTTTTATTTTTATTACTTTGAACCTTTTGATAATAAACGCTAAATCGTTCGCTATAAAGTATTAAATTGGTACTCAATAAAATTAGGTTTTGCAACCGAAATTATTGATATCGTACAAAAATTTATTACATCACTGCGAAATTTACCGTTTATTCTTAAGGTAAATATCTTTAATTAATCAACCCAAAATATTTCAAAAATTCGTCATGAGTTAAACTAGGTTATGAAACCGAAATTACTTTACCGAAAAGAGGGGCGTATATTTTTGATAATATTTGATTGATTAAAGTGGGATAAAAGACCAAAAAGATTTTTAATTTTAATTTTTACCATGTTTTTAAAATTAATATTTAAAAATTAAATTAATATTGTGAACCTTTTTAAAATCAATATATTTCAATTTGTAAATATTTGAAAAATTAATATTTTTAATATAAGTTTGTATGTATAAAAACAAAAATATAATTTAAGTTTGGTGTGAATTTTTAATATGAATTTTTAATTTTATACATTTTAAATTTAAGTTTGGTGTGAATTTAAAAACAAAAATTTACTTTATTTCGTTAAATTAAAAATATGATTTTTAAAATTCGTCGTGAGTTGAAGACTAGGTCGTTGAACCGAAATTGCTTTACCCAAGGGAGGGACGAGAACTTTATTATTATTATTTTTAATCTTATTGAATTAAAGTATGCCAAAAACATTTAAAAAACCCAAAAATCTTTGCTTTTAAAACTGAGCTTTGAATTGACAAATTTTAAATTTTGTCGAGGGACGGACTAGGACAACGATCCGAAACGCCCTCATCCTAAAAATAAACAAAATTTTAATTTTTAATTAATTATATGTTTTATTAGTATAAGATTTTTCAAAAAAAAAAAAGGAGCTTCGAGATCTCGAAGCTCGAAAGGTATACACCTTCGAGATCGCGGAGCAACCAAAATCCAGAAAGGATAAACTGGTCGACAGACCAGTTTCATACACACACACACTACACAAATATTCTGCGAAAAACCCACGAAAAAACACACACAAATCGCCATTTTGCACCATTTTTCATCAAATTTGTTGCTAAAAATTGATGTGGAGATTCCTACCTAGATCCCTTTCAAGAAGAATGGTAATTCCTACACCCCTAACACTCTTAAATTCGAATTTTTAGTGTTCTTGAGCTAAATTTACCTAATTTGATTTTGTTAATTTCTAGTGTAATTAGAGTTAAATTGATGATATATTATGCATGTATAACCTAGATTGATGCTATTTAACATGATTTGAAGCCAAAAACTTCAAAATTTTTAGGAATCTAGGATTTGTGTTCTTGAGCAATTTGGGGCTTTTTGATATAAACGAGTTATGGCCGATTTTTGTTATGAATTGATGATAAATTAAGTAGTGTAACATGTTTGAGGTGTTAATTGATCCAAAATTTGATTACAAACATGAATTTTGAAGAAATTTGTTGACTTTTTAAGTAAAAAATTGAATGAACTTGCTTAATTTGATATGAATGCCAATTGGAACTCGTTTAGTTGTTATAATGACTCTTTTTGACATGTTTTAGATGTTACATACTAATGAACATTATATACATTCTCATATTTGTTTATTTGAAAAAGTATAGAATTGATAAAAATATGAAAATGTGTATAAATTTGATTCTAATTAAACATGTCATGTTAGTTATTTTTAATTGTTATTTTGCTAATACCAATGCATTTTTGGATGCACAATTCCTTTTTGTTTAATGTGTTTAGCAGAATGAACGAGGTGAATCTTCATCCGCGCCACAAAATTTGAATACTTATAATGAAAGTGACGAGGATCAAGATCTCAGTGAACAATACAAACAGAATCAACCGCATCCTTTAATTTCATTGTCGCGATCAATTGAAGCAAATCTACACCGTAACTTACGATTTGACAGATTTTGGATAGACTATCCAAAATATCAGAGGAACTTGAGCATTCTTTATCCCAAAGATGTTGAAGTGTCCAGGGTGATAGATTGGGCACCATTAGAGACAGTGAGATTGGCCGAGCCAATAAGAGAATTACTTACACAAAGGTATGGTAATTCTACTTTCAATGATTGGATTAATCTATTCACTATACGTAGACCTGTGTATAAGGAATGGTGCGTTAAGTTAATAAGTACTATTGAACTAAATGATGAAGTAACTAGTTTAACGGATAGAAGTTTTATTAGATTTCTATTAGGAGGTGTGATGCGCCGTATGTCTTTATTAGATATGGCTGAAGCTTTGTGTATTTATACGGCTGAAGAATTATTAACTAATGATTGTAGACAGTTAATAAGTAATGGTAGAAGGGTTTATTATGATTTTGATAAGAATGAGTTGTGGAGTATAGTGACTAGTCATAATCGTTTTCGTGGAGGTCATTATTCTTATACTGATATACATAGAGCTGAGCTTAGGGTAATCCATAGATTCATTTCCAACTCTATTACACAAAGGGGTAGAAATAAAGATAAAGTGACTGAAGATGATTTATTTTATCTAATGTGTATTAGAGACCCACAGAGCTTTGTAAATATTCCTTATTATGTGGGCTATTATTTGTCGGATATGATAAAGGGAATGCGAAACAATAGTATTATAGGAGGTGGTACTTTTGTGACTTTAATTGCTGAGTACCTCGGTGTGGATATTACTCGGGGGAGGGAGTTAGTACAAGTACCCATTCCTCGTGATCGGATTGATATGCGGGTATATGCTGGTGCAAAGGTTTTGTTGAAAAGAAATAATGTTGCACTTCCATATCAAGGGAATCATCCACAGGTAGAAAGAGGTCAACAACAAGGTAATGTGGGAGGAGGAAACCAAATGACCGATATACAAAGAATAATGTCCCAAACTGAATACCAACGGGCTATGCAACAAGAGTATCAGGCTTGGCAATATCATCAAGAATATAGCAAAGCCTATTTAGCCTCCCAAGGTAGGAACTACATTCCTACTGAGCCAGTCTATTTTCCTCCGTGGACCGAGGATACGAGACCACCTTTTCCTACCTATGACCCATTTCAAGCATATCAAGATAGATACAATGAACCATGGAACCCCTACTGGTTTCAGAATCAACCCTAGTTCACTTAGTCTTATTTATCTTATTTATTTGTAATGTTGCTATATTTAATACTTATGTTGGTATTGTATTAGTTTTTATAATTTTCTAACTTTTATTATTATATTTTAATAATTTTTGAATGTGGGGTAATATACCAAACTTCAAAAATATGTATATATGTTTGCAGTTTATCTTATGTACACAACAGGGTAAAACAATGCATTTTCAAAGACTGGCATTAAGTTCAGCAAAAGCTACTAATTTTGACGACAAGATGCAAAATAAATGTGATGAAACAACAAACGGAATGAACAAATGATGTGCACCATTTATCATTCAACAAACAAACGCCAATATGTTTGGAAACTTTGGTAAAATTTAATCTTTTTTTACGCTAAACACCCTCAATAATTTAAATTGTTACTGATTTCTTGCAAATGAGGGCATTGCAAGATCTTAAGTGTGGGAAAGGGTTAAATTCTTTCGGATTTTAAAAATTTTTTATTTAAACACTTGGTTACCATTAGAAATACTAGTAACGCAGTAGTTGTATTAGAATCTAGTGCTCTCTGATAATAATGAATAGCCCTAGTCTTATATACTGACTACCCAATTCTAGTAAAAAAAAATTCAAAATTTTCAATTAAATGAACTCAAAATCATATTTATACATATTTATGAACGATAAAACTAGGTGTTAACACCGAAATTATTGTTACCTCAGAAAGGACATAAATTGAGAAACAAACCAAAATGTTAGAATTCATTTAAAATGGAATAGAGGACAATAAAAAGGAAAATAAAAGCCAAGTGCGGGAAAATTTACCAAGTTATTTAAAACATATATCACATATTTTTATACAAATAACTGAAGATACTTTTGCTTTGGACTAATCTAAACAGTTTTACCCAATTTAATGTAATATATTTGAAAGAAAGATGGAGCTACACGATGAATCAATTCCATCGTTAAAAGGAAGTAAAGTTTTCCGAAAAAGAAACGTGCTTCTTGATTTAGGTCATGAAGTTGTCATCCAGACCAGCTGTAGGTTGACAAAAAACCTAGAAAAGTCATCACTAAAATTAGCAGGAAATCCACGGACCTCAGCATCAAACAAGGTCGCCAAGTGGTCAGACTTATCCTAACCATGAGAGGATCTGTCTTGTAAAATGGGGAGGATGCCTTGCAAATTAGCTGGATAAGACTAATGAATCAGATCCCCAGAAAGGATAATCTCTTTAAAAGATCAAAAATCAGCTTTTAAGACTGATATTACTCAATCCTTGAGATTGACCTTAAAGATTGAGAATTACAAACTCATGGAATTTGATGATATCTAAACTCGAGCTTGAACGAGAAAATATTTTGATAAAAATTACAAACCGATCTGTTTTCTGAAAACCCATTTTCAATGCATTCATTACCATTGAACGTAAAATCCTAGGAATTCACCTGGAATTCATTAGGTCACCTGAACCAAATCGGGTGTCAACCGTAAGAACGGTGGTTGCATAGCATGGTCAAAGACAAGACCTTGTGCCAGACCGAAAAACTATAGGGTGAGCTTTACTATTGCTCCTACCAAGAATAGTAATTGCATCCGACATGTTATAGACCATAATTAAAAGCATGTCAGGGGACATTGCCTTAACAGTTGCTTGTTCAATGCTTTCCTTTACAACCGGATGGAAGTTTACCGAAAGGTAATATACAGAGCAAGTATACTGGACGTGTTGCTTTCCCAATACAAGGTTAGCAAGTGAGTGACACAAAACCGCAAGTTTTGAGCTAAAATTTTCAAATCTGAAACCCACCAAACCCACAAAAATAATTTGCAAACACCGGTGAAGGGTTATTCCAGAAAACTTATCTAGGGTAAAAGCTAGAGTTAATTTTCAAAAGATCAAATGTTTTCATAAAGATCCAATTTCCTTAAAGGATCTAAATTTTCATAGTCATGTGGGACTGTAAACCACATCGTTACTACCATTGTTCATACCGTCATATATAAATCACTGATGTACAAAGTGTGAAGAATAAAGAAGTGATTCTAGTATTTTTATTTCAAGACTATATTGCTTGAGGTCAAGCAACGCTCAAGTGTGGGAATATTTGATAATGCTAAAAATGAACACATAATTCATAGCATTATTCCTCAAGAAAGACAAGCTTTTAGTTGCAATTGTTCTATTTACAAGTGATATTTGTTTAAATATTAAAAGGTGAAGACAAAAGGCAGATTCGACGATTTAAAGACGCAAACAACCAAAAAGCTCAAAAGTACAAAGTACGATCCAAGAGGTTCAATTTATTGATGAGAAGCGTCTAGAAATGACAAAAGTACAAGTTACAAAACGCAAAGTACAAGATATTAAATTATACGCAAGGACGTTTAAAAAATCCGGAACCGGGACCTAAGTCAACTTTCAACGCACGACGCAACGGAGCGAAAATTACAAGTCAACTATGCATATAAATATAAATATAATATATAAATAATTCTTAAAATTATATATATATTATATTTATTTATTAAAAAATCCGTCGGCAAGCTAGGAGCCAAACTTGGATGAGCTGTAATCCACTACTCCGCGATCGCGGAGCTGTGAAGGAGAAACCCTTCGAGATCGCAGAGCACCCCAAAACTGAAATGGGGCCTATAAAAGGCAACGCATTCGATCGATATTTGACATCTTTTTCTTTCCTTTCTATCATACGTAAAATATATATATATATTATAATTTTAATTTTAATTTTAATTTTAATTTTAATTTTAATTTTAATTTTAAATTCTAATAATAAGGGTATGTTAGCGAATGTTGTAAGGGTGTAAGTCGAAATTCTGTCCATGTAACGCTACGCTATTTTTAATCACTGTAAGTTATGGTTAATGTTATTTTTAAATTAATGTCTCGTAGCTAAGTTATTATTATGCTTATTTAATGCCGAAGTAATCATGATGTTGGGCTAAATATTAAAATTGGGTCATTGGGCTTTATACCATAATTGGGGTTTGAATAAAAGAACGACACTTGTGGAAATTAGACTATGGGCTATTAATGGGTTTTATATTAACTAAACGATACCTCGTTAATTTAATATATAAACTTATAATTTGACGTATTTATATATAACCACATACGCTTGACTGGGTACGGTGGGCGGGATATCTATAAATACCAATAATTATTCATTTTACCGGACACGGAACTGGATTAATAGTTAATAGACTTGTTGAAACAGGGGTGGATTACATTCAAGGGTAATTGGTGTAATTGTTAACAAAGTAGTAAAACCTTGGTTTACACGCAGTCGATAACCTGGTGTATTCATTAAACAAAGTATTAATACCTTGTTACAATTCGAATCCCCAATTAGTTGGAATATTTGACTTCAGGAATAAGAATAATTTGACGAAGGCTTTCGCACTTTATATTTATGACTGATGAACTATTATGGACAAATCCGTATGGACATATCGAATAATCCAGGACAAAGAACAATTAACCCATGGGAATAAACTAGAAAAAACACGTCAAACATCATGATTATGGAAGTTTAAATAAGCATAATTCCTTTATTTCATATTTAACTTCCTTTATTTTATATTTGATTGCACTTTTAATTATCGCACTTTTATTTATTGTCATTATATTTAATTGCACTTTTAATTATCGTACTTTTTAATTATCGTAATTTTATTTTATCGCACTTTTATTTATCACAATTTCATTATCGTTATTTACTTTACGCTTTAAATTAAGTTGTATTTATTTTTAATATTTTACATTAGGTTTTAACTGCGACTAAAGTTTTAAAATCGACAAACCGGTTATTAAACGGTAAAAAACCACCCCTTTATAATAATAATATTACTTATATATATTGTTGTATTTTTACAAATATAGTTTTTAAATATATAGCGTTAAGCTTGTTTAAGAGATCCCTGTGGAACGAACCGGACTTACTAAAAACTACACTACTGTACGATTAGGTACACTGCCTATAAGTGTTGTAGCAAGGTTTAGGTATATCCACTCTATAAATAAATAAATAACTTGTGTAAAATTGTATCGTATTTAATAGTATTTCCTTGTAAAAATTAATACTATTTCCTAGTACACCTCGCACACATCAATCTTGATGCCATTCGTGAGTGTAAGCAGCTTGCTTTTCAATAATTGCTATTGCCTCCTCTTCGGTTTTATCCATTAAAGTTCCACCTGCTGCTTGATCAATACTCTGACGAGTTGGGATGTCACACCCCTTATAGAAAATCTGGACCTTTTGTAAATCATTCAACCAGTGATTCGGACACGAGCATAACAAATTAGAATAACGGTCCCAAGCATCAAACAGTGTCTCGCTGCTCTTTTGTCTGAATTGAGAAATATCTGCTTGAAGTCTAGCAGCTCGAGACGCAGGGAAAAACTTTGCTAAGAACTTATCTACCAACGTATCCCAAGAGGTAATCGCTCCTTCCGGTTACTTATCTAACCATCTCTTGGCTTCTCCCTTAAGAGTCCAGGGAAAAAGCCTAGTCTTGATTGAAGTATCGGCAACCTCATGCAGTTTGAACAAGTTTCAAACATCATTGAAAATACGAAGATGCTCGTTAGCATCCTCACTATCCTTGCCATGAAATTGGCAGTCAGAAGAAATCAAACTCAGCATCGGCCCTGTAATTTGAAAAGGCTGAGTGATGTTCGGTTGAGTAATCAAATTGCCTTGGCCCCCTCGTATGGCCTTCAACTTTTCTGCCATAGTCTGAGGACGATTCGGTTGATCAGCTTGGTCAGCCATATCTTCAGTCTCGAAAAGATCTAATGAAATGTAAGATTCTTCTTCTTCTCGGATTTCAGGTGGTGTATCGGGCACCACAGTCTCAGAACTACTTCCCAAATTAATTATATTAGCACTCGAAGAAAAAGATGAATCCACTGTAGACTGTTGTTCTTGACTTAACGCTCTGAATAACTCTCTTTCGGGTTCTGCAAATGGTTGAAGAATCGGAGAATTAGAAGAACGCGTATGTGGCATGCACTACCTGTTACCTGCGAAATCACAACTAACAACTGATTAAACCCACCGATTCAACTGAGAATAACGAAAAGAAATAATAAACTATAACTAAACTAAACTAAACTAAACTAAGAATAATTAGATAACAATCTTGATTTTCGACACAACTGTCCCTGGCAGCGGCGCCAAAAACTTGATGTGTAAAATCGTGTGTATAATTTATAATGGAAAATGCCGGTTAAAAGATTACTACACACTAACGGGCAGTGTACCCGATCGTGTAATAATATAAAATTGGTAATTCCGAAATCGTTCCAAGGACAATTTAAACGTGAGAATTAAGATTGTAATTAATAAAATAAACTAAGTTAATCTATGAAAATCGAAAGTACGAGATAGTTTGTTTTGTGGCTATTTAATGATTAGCCAAATCAAAGATTGATTAAAAGTAAAAGACGATATTTTTGTGTTTTTAAGTTTATAAAAATGAATGCTGACTCGACGAAAAGTAAAGATATTTGAATTCAATGGATAAAAGAATGTTCGCCTAGATCTCCTATTCGTAGTGTCGGATGATTTGTTATTAAGCACTAGTTCAATTTATCAATACATGCAACTACAGAGTCGGTTTACCCAGAGTTCTCTTTTAGCAAACACATCAAACTTGGATTTATTGGCTTAGGGTTCCCTTTCACCAAAGACCTCTTTCGTTTGTGACTTAGTAATTAACTAATTACAAGATTAAGATTCAATTGGTTACGCGTTCGCTCCACACAATTCACCCCTGTTTTGTTTAATCCTTGTTACCCGATTTGCCCCCTTGGTCCAGTAAGCACCCAATTGGTTAAGACAAATTAATTGAAACCTAGTGTACTAAATTGAAACAGGGTTCCCTTTGTTCAAATAAGATCACTAATCAACCTAGTAACAATAATCAACACCCACAAGAATGGTTCTTAATCAAAACTCATAATTATCATGCATTAATCAATAAAACATTAAAGTATCATCCAAACACATACGAATATTCAATCTAGACAAACATTAAAAGCTTAGCCAATTATGGCTAGAACAAAAATCACAAATAAACAATTAAGAGTATTCATAATGATGATAAGAATTAAACCTAATGGAAATTGTGTTCTTGAATGATAGACGGATCGAGACTTGTTTCCGGAATGATTGATGTGTTAGAATGACCTTGAGAATCCCCAAAAATCACCTTGGTTCGTCAAAAAGCTGCTGGAAATCGTCTGGATGCGAAAGTGATCATTAGGGTAAATTTTTGGGCTTTAAATAGGAAACAAATCTGAACCCGGCTGAAGGTGGCGCGGCGCGCCAGATACTCGCGCGGCGCGCCAAAACCCCGCGCGGCGTGCCATTTGCTGTGAACTTGATTTTTGGCCACCTGCAAACTGTCGAACTACTTTTTGTGCCTACTGGAGCGGCGCTCAAGGTTTTGGAGCGGCGCTCCAGGCCCTTTTTGCTGAATCTGAGCTGAAAACTCACTAATATTCGTCAAAACTCGAATCGGACCAAACTCTTTCACTCGTTTACATAGAAAATCACCAAAACCATCAAATAACTTCAAATTTAACCTTCTTGGTCTTGGAACTCCAACTTTCATAACACTTATCAAAATAACACCAAATCGTATCCAAAAGGACCAAAATATACCCGATATCGCTAAGTAAAACGCGTATTAAAATATGCGATATCACCAGGTTAGTCCAATTTCCAACGTTTTAATCATTTAAAATCGACCACGGTTAAAGTTAAACATTCAAGGGGTTAAATACGCGCCTATGGGCCATGTTCAAGGAAAAACGGGGTGTTACATTTTACTTTAATGTTCTTATGATTAATTTGTGATTACACGTGATTAATCCTATATGTTATAATGAATTATTCAACACGGACTACATTTTTTAAACAACTAGACGGCAATGCCCGTGCGTTGCACGTCTTGTCCTACAGAACCAACTCAAAAACAACTCAATAATAAATAAAAATTTCAACACAACTGTAACAACCCAACCCAATATCTAACCGAAACAGTAAACAATTTTTTTTTTTACAAAGGGGTGCGCGGCGCGCAACACCCCTTGTGCGCGGCGCGCACAGGCTTCATCAGCTTCTGCCCGGTTTTGCAATTTTTCAAATAAAGATCTCCCACTTCCCGACACATTTAGACGAAACGCTTTTCACAACACGTTATAATATGTAAAACTAACACATTCCAATAATAAAAGAAGTTTTACGACACCGGGCCCACGTATGCCCAAATTACGAGTTTCGTACAAATTACAAGTTTCAACCGAATTAGTTTAAATTTCAAACACACTAGAGCATGATGTTTGGGGGTTAAACTACCCAAGTCTCGGTCAAACTTCAAAAAGCTAAATATCCAAAAGCTTCTCCTATCATAACAAAGCGGGATCACTAATCCAAACGAACGCTCTTACCCTTGTCCAAACTGGAGCCTATAAAAAGGTAAACAACGAGAGGGTAAGCAAAACGCTTAGTGAATGCAATAATTATACACGTACATATATAACCTACTTACTTGCAATCACTTACACCAATACCTCATACACGCTAGCATTTAAATTAGCATACCATTTCAAAGTACAACGCTAAATTCCCAAAATCACGAGTTAGCACAAACGATAGCATATAACACGAACAATATATTATGCTATATCACTACACATAATCATGGTTAACCAAAACATAAAGGGAACGATTCTCGTAAATGAACCGTTAGCCACGCAGATGCCACTAGTATGCATCACTAGTCCCTTGGGTGGAATCGACGCCCGAACTTAAAACCCACCTGTCACGTGAAATGTGGTATCGAACGCCCGAACTTTAAACCCACACTTCACGCCCGCACACATACATATGATATGGTATCGAATGCCCGAACTTTAAACCCATATCACATGCCATACATGAGAATGAGGTATCGAACGCCCGAACTTTAAATCCTCATCCCATGCTAACACGATGTGGTATTGCATGGCCGAACTTAAACCCACATCGCATTTCACACAAGTAAATACATTACATACACACATGTATAATTATTCCACTCACCTTATTGCCTTTTGGTGAATGGTAAATCGAGCTCGCAACCTTCAACGTAACGCACCTATTACATTATACACAATATTAATCACACATTCAAGTTGGTGAACCAACTTACTCGCCACCTAAGTGTCATTTTGTCCCATCTCAAGGTTAGCACACTCATTTTGGGTCATCAACACACCCAAATAACACACACTTACTTAATATCAAAGTGTGCTAGTGATTAACTAAGTGATAGTGCTCCAAATGAACATATATTTAGGCGCAGTATCCTTCCAATATGTAAAGCTTTTAGTTGCATTTGTTCTATTTTCAAGTAATATTCGTTTAAATAAATAAGTGCGAAGACAAAAGAAGAAAACGACGATTTAAAGACGCAAATGACCAAAAAGCTCAAATGTACAAGTTACAATCCAAGTGGTTCCATTTATTGATGAGAAAAGTCTAAAATTTACAAGAGTACAAATTGCGAAACATAAATTACAAGATATTAAAGCGTACGAAAGGACGTTTGAAAATCCGGAATCGAAACATAAACCGAGCATCAACGCGCGAGACAACGGACCTTAAATTACAAATCTACTATACACAAGAATATAATATAATATATATATAATTATATAAAATTATATATATTATATATATATTAATTAAATCAAAGTCGCCCACGTTTTTAGCAAGCAAGTGACCTGATACAGCTGGCCATGCGATCGCATGGCCAGGAAGAAGAACTATCATGATATCGCATGTAGCAAAAAAGTTGGCCAAGTGCTATAAATAGCCACGAATTCGTACGAGCAAAATCACACCTTTTTCAATCTTTATTTCTCTCTATGTAATATATATTTATAATTTTAATTTTAATTATAATTAAGATTAATAATAAATTATGGTTTAGTTGGGTTATTGTAAGAAATGTTTTACGGGTTTTAAAGTCGAAGTTCTGTCTGTGTACCGCTACGCGATAAATAATCACTGTAAGCTATGTTCTTCCTTTTTAAATTAATGTCTCGTAACTAAGTTATTATTATTTTTATTTGAGCCGAAGTAATTGTGATGTTGGGCTAAATATTAAGATGGGGTTATTGAATTTTGTACCATAATTCGGGTTTGGACAAAAGACCGACACTTGTGAACATTGGACTATTTACTATTAATAAGTAGGGGGTATTGTCTAATTGAATGACAAATCATTGGAACCTGTCGAACCTATCTTCAAATTAGTTAATCTAATAATTATTAAATTGATTACGAATGTCCTATTTAGTGACGTTTATACGACATCGTTTACAATCATTTAATTAATCAATTGGATTGGGTAATTGATTATTCATTTTGGCCAAGTGGATAAATTAATATATCATGGACTAATTAAAACAGGGGTGGATTACATACAAGGGTAATTGGTGTAATTGTTAACAAAGTATTAAAACCTTGGATTACACGCAGTCGATAACCTGGTGTGATTATTAACAAAGTATTAAAACCTTGTTACAGTTTAAATCCCTAATTAGTTGGAATATTTGACTTCGGGAATAAGGTTAATTTGACGAGCATTTTATAATTATGACCGATGGACTATTATGGACAAAAACCAAATAGGTATCAAATAATCCAGGACAAAGGACAATTAAACCAGTGTAGTAAATTAAAATCAAAACGTCAAACATCATGATTACGGAAGTTTAGATAAGCATAATACTTTTATTTCATATTTCATCGTACCTTTATTTACTGTCATTTTAATTACTGCAATTTACTTTATCGCAATTTAAATTCTGTCATTTATATTATCGTCATTTATCTTTACGCTTTATTTAAAATCGACAAACCGGTCATTAAACTGTAAACCCCCCCCCCCCCCCCTTTATAATATTACTACTTATATAATTATATATATTTTATATAAATATAGTTGTTAAAAATATAGTACGTAATCACTAGTTCCCTGTGGAATTAACCGGACTTACTAAAAACTACACTACTCTACAATTAGGTACACTGCCTATAGTGTTGTAGCAAGGTTTAGGTATATCCCATCTATATAAATAAATAAATAACTTGTGTAAATTGTACCGTATTTCATATTAAAAATAATAGTATTTCGTACACCTCTGCACACATCATGTTTTTGGCGCCGCTGCCGGGGACTCGGTAAAAAAACGCTATATTTTTTAATTACTATATTTTTGTAAAAATATATTATTTCTTATTTCGTAAAAATATTTTGTATTTATAATAAGTAAAAATTTTAAAAAATTAAATATATATATATATATATATATATATATATATATATATATATATATATATATATATTTATATAATTAAAAAGTATTTTTATCTTTATTTTTAGTTTTTAAAATATAATTTTATTTTATTTTATAAATATTCTTAATATATGTTTTGTTAAATTAAAATCAAATAAATATTAATTATTAAAACTTAAATTGGGTCGAGCCTGTTTAAAGCCCAAAACTGATCTGGACTTCCTTCCCATGCGACCGTATGATCCAGAAGCTTAAATCTCATGCGGCCGCATGAGGTACACTGACACGCCATAATCCTTAAACTCATTAATTACGCTAGGGTTTTTATTATAATTATAATTATTTAATCTAATTAGGGTTCTTAATTTAATTAATATATTTATATCTTTAGTTTAATTATAATTTGTAATATTAAGAGTTATTATTATTATTAAATATATAGATTAATATTTTTATAAAATAATAATATAAAAATAATATTTTTATATAATTTATATTTTTACCATTTTAGTTATAATTTGTATTTTTATCGTTTATTTCGTAATATTTATCGTTCGCTATATAGTTTTAAGTTTAGTATTTTGCCTTAGTTATTTTATATTTTTAGGCTTTGCCGTAAAATCCCTTAAGTGCTTTTTCTTTAGATTATGATTTAGGCGCTTTAGAATTCTGCGAAGCCGTTTTAAGTTTTTAGTTTTTAGTGCCTATTTAAGTTATTGCCGTTTTTCCTTTAGAATTCCTTTTAAGCTTTAATACCTTTAGACGCTAAGTTTTAGACGTAAAATTTTAGTTTATAAGTTTTAGATTTATTTTTGACTATTATTTTTCGACGTTTATTTTTCGACTTCTTATTTTTCGATGCGCTTTTTCTTTTTCATTTCTACGCTCTAGTTTTTAGGACATAGAATTTTCGTTATTTTCTTTAAATTTCGACGAAAAATTATAAAAAGCGATTAAATTGATAGACATCCAAAATTTTCTGGTTCGTAGTAATAGTTGGATTTGTTAGTGGCGAGTTGTGGGCTTCCGATTTAAAGGGTCCTGGCTACCTGCTGCATCTATTGGCTATTCGAAACGTGGACAAAATCAGAAAAGTCTATTAATTTGATAACTTATATTATTTTTATTTTTATAACTAATAGGATATTCTGTGAATGCACCGAGCAAAACGTTCACCACCTTTCATACGTTCACCACCTGTAACCCGATCAAGACATCTAGCCAATATTGTCGCCATTGATTTTTCTTTAGAATCATTGTCAAGTCGAACAAGTACTCCAATTTAAATCTTCGATAATCCATTTTTTGAACCCGACTTCACAATTGAGAACCCGGAGGATATTCAAGGAAAATTCCAAGATCCTGAACCACTAATCATTCCTCCTGAACCACAAACTGTTAAATCAGAATCTTCTAGTGATTTAGATTCAACAAATTCAATCATGGAAAATCTTGAACCCCTAAGTATGGAAGACCGAATGAGAGCCAGACGCACGGGCCAAGGTCACGCCTTTATTAAGCCAGATGTTAATGTGCCGGATTATGAAATCAAAGGACAAATCCTACACATGGTAACTAATCAATGCCAATATGGTGGTACAGCAAAAGAAGATCCAAACGAACATCTTCGAACCTTTAATAGGATGTTCACTCTATTCAAAATCAGAGAAGTTGAGGATGAACAGATATATCTCATGTTGTTTCCCTGGACTTTAAAGGGAGAAGCCAAAGATTGGTTATAATCGTTACCTGAAGGAGCGATTGATACATGGGATGTTTTAGTTGAGAAATTTCTTAAAAGATTCTTTCTGGCATCTAAAGCCGTGAGACTTCAAGGAGAAATTGTTACATTCACGCAAAAGCCAAATGAAACTCTATATGAGGCATGAACACGATTCAGAAAGTTGTTGAGAGGATGTCCTCAACATGGTTTAGACACTTATCAAATAGTGAAAATATTCTACCAAGGATGCGATGTTGCTACAAGAAAAGACATTGACACAGCAGCTGATGGTTCCATTATGAAGAAAACCGCAACTGAAGCTCACAAAATTATTGATAACACAGCATCCCACTCGCATGAGTAGCATCAGGAAAAAGATATTTTTCGTTCATCTAAAGCAGCTAGAGCCGATTCTAGCCATGACTTTGATTCCGTTTCTGCAAAAATAGATGCTTTCGAGAGACGAATGGAAAATATGACTAAAGATATTCACGCAATACGAATCAGTTGTGAGCAATGCGGTGGACCACACTTAACGAAAGATTGTCACATTGAGCAAACGATGGAACAACGTGAGAATGTTTCCTACATGAACCAAAGGCCGGGAAATAATTATCAAAAGAATTATCAACCGTCGAGGCCAAACTTCAATCGAAATCAAAACATTCTTTACAACCCAAATGGACCAAACAATAACTCGTATAACCAACAAGGTTCGAATAATCAACCAACTTAAAACAACACTTTCAATCAACAAAGTCCTGGCTTGTATAAACCACCACAACAAACTGAAGAAAAAAAGCCAAATCTGGAAGAAATGATGGAAAAGCTAATGGAATCTCAAACACAATTTATTACATCTCAAACCCAAACAAATGAAAGGTTTGATCAGTCATTAAGAACTCAACAAGCTTCCATTTTGAATCTCGAAAAACACGTAGGTACTCTTGCTAGCATGATGAGTGAGAGGGAACAAGGAAAGCTACCGAGTGATACTGAAGTAAATCCTCGGAATGAGAATCTTAATATGGTGTCAACAAATTCTGAAAAACCAGCATCAGAAGATGGGAAGGTTTTAGATGTGAGTAACAATGAAGAAGTTACGCCACCACCACCACCCGAGTATGTAAAGCCAGTGGTGGCGCCATACAGACCACCCATCCCGTTTCCAAGAAAAGGAGTTGAGTATGAGCAAGTGATAGGTAATAAAGTTTGTGATACCTTTGGAAAGAAGAACAAGAATAAGAAGGTACAAGAAACAAAAACCGTAAAAATAAACCCAGTAAAGACAGTTCCACCAAAACTTCCACCAAGGTTGGGTGATCCGGGTGAATTTATTGTTCCTTGTCTACTTAGTGATTGTGTCATGTATGATGCACTAGCAGATTTAGGTGCGAGTGTGAGTGTTATGCCTCTTTCATTATATAAGACATTAGGTGTATGTGAGTTAAGTCCAATGAAAATGAGTGTTCGACTCTTTGATCAAACCATTAGGCACCCAGTTGGAATTCCTGACAACCTACCCGTTCAAGTTGGTAATTTAACCTTTTTAGTCGAATTTATTGTTATTGACATAGAAGAAGACTCAAGTGTTCCTCTAATTTTAGGTCGACCATTCTTAGCGTCCACCGGGGAGTTATTTGATGTAAGAAAGGGTAGAATGACACTTAGTGATAGTGACAAATCGGTCACCTTTGTGATTCGAAAGTCTAAATCTCCACCAACAAAAACCGTTGAACCAATAAAAACGATCGATAAGAACCATATTGTTTTACCAACTCCAACGGTAGTGCTTAACAGTAATAAAACACCTAAGTGTGGGGAAGATGAAGTAAAGCCTAAGGATCACCTGATAACAAAGAACCCCGTTGTTGATACGAAATTAAATGACTCCGTTATTAACAGTTCAATGAAGAAACTTATCAAACAGATTCGCGATGCTAGAACCAAGGGGAACTTTAAGTTATGTAACCGGTTAGTATCCAATCTATCGCCTAAAGAAAAGTCGAAACAAGTTGAATTTGTGGATATTACACAAGAATTCGACCAATGGCTTAAAGCAAAAGTCACAGATATGCAAGTTGATTATGGTCCAAAAGAAATTGACAATGAAGTTAATCATAATTTCGAAACCACAGCTACCTAAGTGTGGGGAGATTCAAATGTTCTAAGAAAAAATGCTGTCTAGAGTTAGTTGTTCTGTCCTCGTGTAGTTTCGAGAATGGAATCTGATTGTTCTTTTCCATTAGCAGACACTAAAGAACTAGTTTTCTCCCTCAATTCTGAATTTTTTTTTTTTTTTTTTTTTTGTAGGTTTTGTATGAAATTAATATGCTTTCTAAATTTATGTTTTGTGTGAATTTAAAAATAAAATTTACTTTATTTCATTAAGTTTAAAAAAATAATTTCTAAAATTCGTCGTGAGTTAAAGACTAGATCATAGAATCGAAATTGCTTTACCCAAAGACGGGGCAAAAAATTTTGTTATCATTATTTTAATATTATTGATCTAAAGTATGCCAAAAATATTATATGAATGTGGGGTAATATACCCAACTTCAAAAATATGTATATATGTTTGTAGTTTATGTTATATACAAAACAGGGTAAAACAGCGCGCTTTCAAAGACTGACATTAAGTTCAGCAAAATTTACTAATTTTGACGACAAGACGCAAACTATCAAATGTGATATAACAACTACAGGAATGAGCAAATGATGTGCTCCATTTTTCATTGGAAAAAACAATATGTTTGCAAACTCGGTATTTTTAATCATTTTTCTACGCTAATCACCCTCGTGAATTTATAATTATAGTCTGATTTCATGCAAATGAGGGCATTGCATGATCTCAAGTGTGGGGAAGGGTTATAAATTCTCTCGGATTTACACTTGGTTTAATTGCCAAATTTTGTGAAAATTTGAAAAATTTTCAATTAAATGAACTCAAAATCATGTTTATGAACGATATACCTAGGTAATAATACCGAAATTATTGTTACCTCGGAAAGAACATAAATTGAAAAACAACCTAAAACGCTTGAATTCATTTAAAATGGAATAAAGGAGAATAAAAAGGCAAAGAAAAGAATAAATAAAAGCTAAGTGTGGGAAGAATCACCAAGTTATTTAAAACATATATCACTTATTTTTGTACAAGATTATTGAAAGTACTTTTGTTTTGGACGATTTTAATCAGTTTTACCCATTTCTTATAATATATTTGAAAGAAATGTGCCACTTGATTTAAAAGGAAGTAAAGTCTTCAGGAAAAAGAAATGAAGGAAGTAAAGTCTTCCGAAAAAGATACGCGCCTCTTGATTTAGGTCAGAAAGTTGTCGTCCAGACCAGCTGTAGGTTGAGGAAAAATCTAGAAAAGTCATCTCTAAAATCAACAGGAAATCCACGGACCTCAGCATCAAACAGGGTCACCAAGTGGTCAGACTTATCCTAACCATGAGAGGATCTGTCTCGTAAAATGGGGAGGGCGCCATGCAAATTAGCTTGATAAGACTAATGAATCAGACCCCCAGAAAAGGATAATCTCCTTAAAGATTAAAAATCAGCATTTAAGTCTGATATTACTCAATCCTTGAGATTGACCTTAAAGATTGAGAATTACAAACTCATGGAATTCAATGATATCTAAACTCGAGCTTGAACGAGAAAATATTTTGATCAAAAATAAAACCGATTTATTTTCTGAAAACCTATTTTCAATGCGTTCATTACCATTGAACGTAAAATCCTAAGAATTCACCGAAATTCATTAAGTCACCTGAACCAAATCGGGTGTCAACCGTAAGAACGGTGGTTGCATAGCATGGTCGAAGACAGGACCTTGTGCCAGACCGAAAAATTATAGGGTGATCTTTACTATTTCTCCTACAAAGGATAATAATTGCATCCGACACGTTGTACACCATGAACATCTGCATGTCATTAGACATTGCCATAATAGTTGCTTGTTCATTGCTTTCCTTTACAACCGGACGGTAAAGGTAATATACGGTCCAAGTATACTGGACGTGTGCTTTCCTAATACAAGGTTAGCAAGTGGGTGACACAAAACCGCAAGTTTTGAACTAAAATTTTCAAATCTGAAACCCACAAAACCCACAAAAATATTTTGCAACACCGGTGAAGGGTTATTCCGGAAAACTTATCTAGGGTAAAAGCTAGAATGAATTTTCAAAAGATCAAATGTTTTCATAAAGATCCAATTTCCTTAAAGGATCTAAATTTTTATAGTCATGTGAGACTGTAAACCACATTGTTACTATCATTGTTTATACCGCCGTATCAAAATCACTTATGTATAAAGTGTGAGAATAAAAAAATGATTCGAGTAAAGTGTGATTTAATTTCAAGTTCTGTATTGCTTGAGGATAAGCAACGCTCAAGTGTGAGGATATTTGATAGTGCTCCAAATGAACATATATTTAGGCGTAATATCCTTCCAATATGTAAAGCTTTTAGTTGCATTTGTTCTATTTTCAAGTAATATTCGTTTAAATAAATAAGTACGAAGACAAAAGAAGAAAATGACGATTTAAAGACGCTAATGACCAAAAAGCTCAAATGTACAAGTTACAATCCAAGTGGTTCCATTTATTAATGAGAAACGTCTAAAATTTACAAGAGTACAAATTGCGAAACATAAAGTACAAGATATTAAAGCGTACGAAAGGACGTTCGAAAATCCGGAACCGAGACATAAACCGAGTATCAACACGCGAGACAACGGAACTTAAATTAAAAGTCTACTATGCACAAGAATATAATATAATATATATATAATTATATAAAATTATATATATTATATATATATATTAATTAAATCAAAGCCGCCCACGTTTTTAGCAAGCAAGTGACCTGATACAGCTGGCCATGCGATCGTATGGCCAGGAAGAAGAACTATCATGAGATCGCATGAAGCAAAAAAGTTGGCCAAGTGCTATAAATAGCCACGAATTCGTACGAGCAAAATCACACCTTTTTCAATCTTTCTTTCTCTCTATGTAATATATATTTATAATTTTAATTTTAATTATAATTAAGATTAATAATAAATTATGGTTTAGTTGGGTTATTGTAAGAAATGTTTTACGGGTTTTAAAGTCGAAGTTCTGTCCGTGTACCGCTACGCGATAAATAATCACCGTAAGCTATGTTCTTCCTTTTTAAATTAATGTCTCGTAACTAAGTTATTATTATTTTTATTTGAGCCGAAGTAATTGTGATGTTGGCTAAATATTAAGATGGGGTTATTGGATTTTGTACCATAATTCGGGTTTGGACAAAAGACCGACACTTGTGAACATTGGACTATTGACTATTAATAGGTAGGGGGTATTGTCTAATTGAATGACAACTCATTGGAACCTGTCGAACCTATCTTCAAATTAGTTAATCTAATAATTATTAAATTGATTACGAATGTCCTATTTAGTGACGTTTATACGACATCGTTTACAATCATTTAATTAATCAATTGGATTGGGTAATTGATTATTCATTTTGGCCAAGTGGATAAATTAATATATCATGGACTAATTAAAACAGGGGTGGATTACATACAAGGGTAATTGGTGTAATTGTTAACAAAGTATTAAAACCTTGGATTACACGCAGTCGATAACCTGGTGTAATTATTAACAAAGTATTAAAACCTTGTTACAGTTTAAATCCCTAATTAATTGGAATATTTGACTTCGGGAATAAGGTTAATTTGACGAGCATTTTATAATTATGACCGATGGACTATTATGGACAAAAACCAAATAGGTATCAAATAATTCAGGACAAAGGACAATTAACCCAGGGTAATAAATTAAAATCAAAACGTCAAACATCATGATTACGGAAGTTTAGATAAGCATAATACTTTTATTTCATATTTCATCGTACCTTTATTTACTGTCATTTTAATTACTGCAATTTACTTTATCGCAATTTAAATTTTGTCATTTATATTATAGTCATTTATCTTTACGCTTTATTTAAAATCGACAAACCGGTCATTAACCGGTAAACCCCCCCCCCCCTCCCTTTTATAATATTACTACTTATATATATATATATATATATATATATATATATATATATATATATATATATATATATATATATATATATATATATATATATATATATATATATATATATATATATATATATATATATAGTTGTTAAAAATATAGTACGTAATCACTAGCTCCCTGTGGAACGAACCGGACTTGCTAAAAACTACACTACTCTACGATTAGGTACACTGCCTATAGTATTGTAGCAAGGTTTAGGTATATCCCATCTATATTAATAAATAAATAACTTGTGTAAATTGTACCATATTTCGTATTAAAAATAATAGTATTTCGTACACCTCTGCACACATCACTAACCAATTAAGACTCATAAACACCAATTAACACTTTGAAACCCTAGGTTAGTTATTATTGAGTCTTCATGACACAATCTTACCCAAGAACCTTCAAAATCATCAATATTAGGTTTTATGTTCATCACTAACCCAAACCCTAACCCTTAAACAAATTAAAATAAGGAAATCAAGATTAGAGCATACCACCACACTCAAAACGTAGCTAGTGATTAGATGAACAACTTTAACACACGCGCTTTGGTCCAAAATCAACTTCCTCCTCCTTGATTTGAGCTTTCTCTCACTAAATGGGTTTTGTAGTGACCCGAACTTTTCCATGTTTATATATATTAATTGAGATTGATATTTACATGATTAAATGTTTCCAACATGTTAAGCAATCAAACTTGTTAAGACTTGATTAATTGAAATATGTTTCATATAGACAATTGACCACCCAAGTTGACCGGTGATTCACGAACGTTAAAACTTGTAAAAACTATATGATGACATATATATGGATATATATATATATATATATATATATATATATATATATATATATATATATATATATATATATATATAGTTAACATGATACTATGATAAGTAAACATATCATTAAGTATATTAACAATGAACTACATATGTAAAAACAAGACTACTAACTTAATGATTTTTAAAAGAGACATATATGTAACGATTATCGTTGTAAAGACATTTAATGTATATATATCATATTAAGAGGTATTCATACATGATAATATCATGATAATATAATAATTTAACATCTCATTTGATATTATAAACATTGGGTTAACAACATTTAACAAGATCGTTAACCTAAAGGTTTCAAAACAACACTTACATGTAACGACTAACGATGACTTAACGACTTAGTTAAAATGTATATACATGTAGTGTTTTAATATGTATTTATATACTTTTGAAAGACTTCAATACACTTATCAAAATACTTCTACTTAACAAAAATGCTTACAATTACATCCTCGTTCATTTTCATCAACAATTCTACTCGTATGCACCCGTATTCGTACTCGTACAATACACAGCTTTTAGATGTATGTACTATTGGTATATACACTCCAATGATCAGCTCTTAGAAGCCCATGTGAGTCACCTAACACATGTGGGAACCATCATTTGGCAACTAGCATGAAATATCTCATAAAATTACAAAAATATGAGTAATCATTCATGACTTATTTACATGAAAATAAAATTACATATCCTTTATATCTAATCCATACACCAATGACCAAAAACACCTACAAACACTTTCATTCTTCAATTTTCTTCATCTAATTGATCTCTCTCAAGTTCTATCTTCAAGTTCTAAGTGTTCTTCATAAATTCTACAAGTTCTAGTTACATAAAATCAAGAATACTTTCAAGTTTGCTAGCTCACTTCCAATCTTGTAAGGTGATCATCCAACCTCAAGAAATCTTTGTTTCTTACAGTAGGTTATCATTCTAATATAAGGTAATAATAATATTCAAACTTTGGTTCAATTTCTATAACTATAACAATCTTATTTCAAGTGATGATCTTACTTGAACTTGTTTTCGTGTCATTATTCTGCTTCAAGAACTTCGAGCCATCCAAGGATCCGTTGAAGCTAGATCCATTTTTCTCTTTTCCAGTAGGTTTATCCAAGGAACTTAAGGTAGTAATGATGTTCATAACATCATTCGATTCATACATATAAAGCTATCTTATTCGAAGGTTTAAACTTGTAATCACTAGAACATAGTTTAGTTAATTCTAAACTTGTTCGCAAACAAAAGTTAATCCTTCTAACTTGAGTTTTAAAATCAACTAAACACATGTTCTATATCTATATGATATGCTAACTTAATGATTTAAAACCTGGAAACACGAAAAACACCGTAAAACCGGATTTACGCCGTCGTAGTAACACCGCGGGCTGTTTTGGGTTAGTTAATTAAAAACTATGATAAACTTTGATTTAAAAGTTGTTATTCTGAGAAAATGATATTTATTATGAACATGAAACTATATCCAAAAATTATGGTTAAACTCAAAGTGGAAGTATGTTTTCTAAAATGGTCATCTAGACGTCGTTCTTTCGACTGAAATGACTACCTTTACAAAAACGACTTGTAACTTATTTTTCCGACTATAAACCTATACTTTTTATATTTATATTCATAAAATAAAGTTCAATATGAAACCATAGCAATTTGATTCACTCAAAACGGATTTAAAATGAAGAAGTTATGGGTAAAACAAGATTGGATAATTTTTCTCATTTTAGCTACGTGAAAATGGTAACAAATCTATTCCAACCATAACTTAATCAACTTGTATTATATATTATGTAATCTTGAGATACCATAAACACGTATACAATGTTTCAACCTATCATGTCGACACATCTATATATATTTCGGAACAACCATAGACACTCTATATGTGAATGTTGGAGTTAGCTATACAGGGTTGAGGTTGATTCCAAAATATATATAGTTTGAGTTGTGATCAATACTGAGATACGTATACACTGGGTCGTGGATTGATTCAAGATAATATTTATCGATTTATTTCTGTACATCTAACTGTGGACAACTAGTTGTAGGTTACTAACGAGGACAGCTGACTTAATAAACTTAAAACATCAAAATATATTAAAAGTGTTGTAAATATATTTTGAACATACTTTGATATATATGTATATATTGTTATAGGTTCGTGAATCAACCAGTGGCCAAGTCTTACTTCCCGACGAAGTAAAAATCTGTGAAAGTGAGTTATAGTCCCACTTTTAAAATCTAATATTTTTGGGATGAGAATACATGCAGGTTTTATAAATGATTTACAAAATAGACACAAGTACGTGAAACTACATTCTATGGTTGAATTATCGAAATCGAATATGCCCCTTTTTATTAAGTCTGGTAATCTAAGAATTAGGGAACAGACACCCTAATTGACGTGAATCCTAAAGATAGATCTATTGGGCCTAACAAACCCCATCCAAAGTACCGGATGCTTTAGTACTTCGAAATTTATATCATATCCGAAGGGTGTCCCGGAATGATGGGGATATTCTTATATATGCATCTTGTTAATGTCGGTTACCAGGTGTTCACCAAATGAATGATTTTTATCTCTATGTATGGGATGTGTATTCAAATATGAAATCTTGTGGTATATTACTATGATTTGATATATATAGGTTAAACCTATAACTCACCAACATTTTTGTTGACGTTTTAAGCATGTTTATTCTCAGGTGATTATTAAGAGCTTCCGCTGTCGCATACTTAAATAAGGACGAGATTTGGAGTCCATGCTTGTATGATGTTGTGTAAAAACTGCATTCAAGAAACTTATTTTGTTGTAACATATTTGTATTGTAAACCATTATGTAATGGTCGTGTGTAAACAGGATATTTTAGATTATCATTATTTGATAATCTAAGTAAAGCTTTTTAAACCTTTATTGATGAAATAAAGGTTTTGTTTTAAAATGAATGCAGTCTTTGAAAAACGTCTCATATAGAGGTCAAAACCTCGCAACGAAATCAATTAATATGGAACGTTTTTAATCAATAAGAACGGGACATTTCAGTTGGTATCCGAGCGTAGGTCTTAGAGATCCAGAATTTTGCATTAGTGTGTCTTATCGAGTTTGTTAGGATGCATTAGTGAGTCTGGACTTCGACCGTGTTTACTTGAAAAATGATTGCTTAACAAATTTTGTTGGAAACTATATATTTTTAACATGTGAATATTATGTGATATATTAATCTCTTAACGCGTTTGATATTATGTGATAGATGTCTACCTCTAGAACAAGTCCCATTGACTCACCTAATAATAATGAAGAGTCAAATGTAAATTGGAATGATTCGTGGACTGATTCACAAGTTCCCGAAGAGGAACCGGAAGAAGAGTCGGAATCGGAAGAAGAATCGGAACCGGAAGAAGAATCGGAACCGGATGAAGAAATAGAACCGTTGGGGGAAATAATAAAACGGTTAAGTAAAAGAAAATCCTCAACCAACCGACCAAGGTTAATTATGGTCAATGGTGTTTCCGCCAAGGAAGCAAAATATTGGGAGGATTACCAATTCTCCGATGAATCGGATTCCGACGAGAATTCCGATGATGTTATAGAAATTACCCCAACTGAATTTAAAAAGGCAAAAGAAAATAATAAGGGAAAGGGCATAAAAATAGAGAAATCTAATTCTAACCCCGATGAACTTTATATGTATCGTCAACCCCCGAAGTCCTTAAGTTGTAACAATGACCCGGGAACCTCTAAACCACCAGGTTTTTCTAAACCAATGTGGAAAACGACGGCTCGTATTAGGGGAACATCATATATCCCTAGAAACTTGGCAAAACGAACCAAAACCGAAGAAGAAGAAACAAGTGAGTCGGAATAAGATAGTTGTATTCGTGTGGTGTAATATATGTAATATAGTGTGCTTATGCTTTATGATATATGTAAAAATTGCTTGTATTAATAAGTATTTTTTTTTATGAATCTAACTCTTGTCTATTTTACAGTATAAAAACACAAAATGGATAGACAACCCAATATTTTAAGAGACCTACCCGGAGACATGATTGATGAAATCTTGTCTAGAGTAGGTCAGAATTCTTTGGCACAACTATTTAAGGCGAGATCAGTTTGTAAGACATTCAAAGAACGTTCTAAGAATGCCTTGGTTTATAAAAGGCTTTCGTTCGAAAGATGGGGGATATCACATTGGGAAATCCATAAGTTACAATGTGTTTATTTTGACGCATATATTGCGGGGAACCCAAATGCTATTTTACGCAATGGGTTAAGAAATTATTTTGACTCAATATATCCGAATATTGGACTTCGTGATTTAGAAAAAGCGGCTAACATGCAACATAAAGAAGCATGTTATGCTTACGGATTAGTAATGTTCGCTTCTCACCAAAGTGAGAACAAGAACATCGGGCTACAACTATTAAACAAAACGTTCCCACAAGTGACGGAGTCGGTAATTGGGGTAAGAAATGAGGTTTTTAGATTGTTACGGGACTGTTGGACATTACGTAACCCTCGTCCCTTTGACGATGTTACAACACGTTGTCTTATCAACGGCCATAACGGTTATGTTCCACAAGACCAAGGATGGGAAGTAATTCTAGTAAAACCAGAATGCATGACTTGTTTCTGGACGTATGAATTACGTGTCTTTATTGCCTTTGCTGAATGACTTGTGTACTAGCTAGAATTATCTTCACAACCATCTTGTATCAAATTTATTGTGTGCTATATTTCATGCTATATGTAAAATAAGCGGTATTGTAAGTTTGTAAAATATTGTGTAAAAGTTTGAACGCGAAATATTATTATAATCAGTTTTTCATATAGAATTGTAGTAGCTGAATTGTATATTAGCTACTAAGTATGAACTTAACGGGTAGGTACTACCCGAATTTAAACTTATAAAACACTAATATGAAGAAAAAGCTTTTATAAATGAGTTCATATTATGCTGTGAAATACTATTAACTACTCTTAATATTCTGTATGATTAACTTGTTCCATTTGATTATTTTGAAGGAAATGGCACCGACTACTCGACACACCGTGAATATGAATGAAGAGGAATTCCGTACTTTTCTAGCTTCAAACATAGCCGCAGTACAGGCTGCGCTACATACCAACAATAACCTTGGATCTAGCAGTACAGGAAATCGTGTAGGATGCACCTACAAAGAATTCACTGCCTGCAAACCTTTGGAATTTGATGGAACCGAAGGACCGATCGGATTGAAACGGTGGACCGAGAAGGTCGAATCGGTGTTTGCCATAAGTAAGTGTACTGAAGAGGACAAAGTGAAGTACGCTACGCATACCTTCACAGGTTCTGCGTTAACATGGTGGAATACCTATCTAGAGCAAGTGGGACAAGACGATGCGTACGCACTACCGTGGTCAGCATTCAAGCTCTTGATGAACGAGAAGTACCGTCCCAGAACCGAGGTCAATAAGCTCAAGACAGAACTTAAAGGGTTACGAACCCAAGGATTTGATATTACCACGTACGAAAGACGATTCACAGAATTGTGCCTATTGTGTCCGGGAGCATTCGAAGATGAGGAAGAGAAGATCGACGCATTTGTGAAAGGATTACCGGAAAGAATCCAAGAAGATATAAGTTCACACGAGCCCGCCTCCATACAACAGGCATGTAGAATGGCTCACAAACTAGTGAACCAGATTGAAGAAAGAATTAAAGAACAGACTGCTGAAGAGGCCAATGTGAAGCAAGTCAAAAGAAAGTGGGAGGAAAACGGTGATAAGAATCACCAATACAACAATAACAGCAATTACAACAATAATCGCAATAATTATCCCAACAATCGCAACATCAATCGCAACTACAACAAACGGCCCAACAACAACAACAACAATAACAACAGCAACTACAACAATCATCCCAACAACAATAATAACCGCAACAACAACAATAATCAGAAGCAGCTATGCCAAAGGTGTGAAAAGTATCACTCGGGGTTCTGCACCAAATTTTGCAACAAGTGTACAAGAAATGGTCATAGCGCGGCGAAGTGTGAGGTCTACGGACCAGGGGTTAATAGAACGAAAGGAACAAATGGTGTCGGAACGAGTAATGGCGGAACAAGTAGTGTCGGAGCAAGTTATGCCAATGTAGTTTGTTATAAATGTGGAAAACCATGCCACATTATTAGAAATTTCCCGAACCAGGAGAACACGAATGGACAAGGCCGCGGAAGAGTTTTCAATATTAATGCGGAAGAGGCACAGGAAGACCCGGAGCTTGTTACGGGTACGTTTCTTATTGACAATAAATCTGCTTACGTTTTATTTGATTCGGGTGCGGATAGAAGCTTTATGAGTAGAGATTTTTGTGCTAAATTAAGTTGTCCATTGACGCCTTTGGATAGTAAATTTTTACTTGAATTAGCAAATGGTACATTAATTTCAGCAGATAATATATGTCGGAATCGAGAAATTAAACTGATTAGCGAAACATTTAAGATTGATTTGATACCAGTAGAGTTAGGGAGTTTTGATGTGATAATCGGTATGGACTGGTTGAAAGAAGTGAAAGCAGAGATCGTTTGTTACAAAAATGCAATTCGCATTATACGAGAAAAAGGAAAACCCTTAATGGTGTACGGAGAAAAGGGCAACACGAAGCTACATCTTATTAGTAATTTGAAGGCATAAAAACTAATAAGAAAAGGTTGCTATGCTGTTCTAGCACACGTCGAGAAAGTACAAACTGAAGAAAAGAGCATCAATGATGTTCCCATTGCAAAAGAATTTCCCGATGTATTTCCGAAAGAATTACCGGGATTACCCCCACATCGATCCGTTGAATTTTAAATAGATCTTGTACCAGGAGCTGCACCAATAGCTCGTGCTCCTTACAGACTCACACCCAGCGAGATGAAAGAATTGCAAAGCCAATTACAAGAACTTTTAGAGCATGGTTTCATTCGACCAAGCACATCACCGTGGGGAGCTCCTGTTTTGTTTGTCAAGAAGAAAGATGGTACATTCAGGTTGTGTATCGACTACCGAGAGTTGAACAAACTTACCATCAAGAACCGCTACCCACTACCGAGAATCGACGACTTATTTGATCAACTACAAGGCTCGTCTGTTTATTCAAAGATTGACTTACGTTCCGGGTATCATCAAATGCGAGTGAAAGAAGATGATATTCCAAAGACTGCTTTCAGAACACGTTACGGTCATTACGAGTTTATGGTCATGCCGTTTGGTTTAACTAATGCACCAGCTGTGTTCATGGACCTTATGAACCGAGTGTGTGGACCATACCTTGACAAGTTTGTCATTGTTTTCATTGATGACATACTTATTTACTCAAAGAATGACCAAGAACACGGTGAACATTTGAGAAAGGTGTTAGAAGTATTGAGGAAGGAAGAATTGTACGCTAAGTTTTCAAAGTGTGCATTTTGGTTGGAAGAAGTTCAATTCCTCGGTCACATAGTGAACAAAGAAGGTATTAAGGTGGATCCAGCAAAGATAGAAACTGTTGAAAAGTGGGAAACCCCGAAAACTCCGAAACACATACGCCAGTTTTTAGGACTAGCTGGTTACTACAGAAGGTTCATCCAAGACTTTTCCAGAATAGCAAAACCCTTGACTGCATTAACGCATAAAGGGAAGAAATTTGAATGGAATGATGAACAAGAGAAAGCGTTTCAGTTATTGAAGAAAAAGCTAACTACGGCACCTATATTGTCATTGCCTGAAGGGAATGATGATTTTGTGATTTATTGTGACGCATCAAAGCAAGGTCTCGGTTGTGTATTAATGCAACGAACGAAGGTGATTGCTTATGCGTCTAGACAATTGAAGATTCACGAACAAAATTATACGACGCATGATTTGGAATTAGGCGCGGTTGTTTTTGCATTAAAGACTTGGAGGCACTACTTATATGGGGTCAAAGGTATTATATATACTGACCACAAAAGTCTTCAACACATATTTAATCAGAAACAACTGAATATGAGGCAGCGTAGGTGGATTGAATTGTTGAATGATTACGACTTTGAGATTCGTTACCACCCGGGGAAGGCAAATGTGGTAGCCGATGCCTTGAGCAGGAAGGACAGAGAACCCATTCGAGTAAAATCTATGAATATAATGATTCATAATAACCTTACTACTCAAATAAAGGAGGCGCAACAAGGAGTTTTAAAAGAGGGAAATTTAAAGGATGAAATACCCAAAGGATCGGAGAAGCATCTTAATATTCGGGAAGACGGAACCCGGTATAGGGCTGAAAGGATTTGGGTACCAAAATTTGGAGATATGAGAGAAATGGTACTTAGAGAAGCTCATAAAACCAGATACTCAATACATCCTGGAACGGGGAAGATGTACAAGGATCTCAAGAAACATTTTTGGTGGCCGGGTATGAAAGCCGATGTTGCTAAATATGTAGGAGAATGTTTGATGTGTTCTAAGGTCAAAGCTAAGCATCAGAAACCATCAGGTCTACTTC
Organism: Rutidosis leptorrhynchoides; assembly: GCF_046630445.1. Lineage (NCBI taxonomy): Eukaryota > Viridiplantae > Streptophyta > Magnoliopsida > Asterales > Asteraceae > Rutidosis > Rutidosis leptorrhynchoides. The sequence goes on from NC_092334.1 coordinate 459,263,178, forward strand.
AACAACCCGAAATCTCGGAATGGAAATGGGAAAACATTACCATGGATTTCATCACTAAATTGCCAAGGACTGCAAGTGGTTTTGATACTATTTGGGTAATAGTTGATCGTCTCACCAAATCAGCACACTTCCTGCCAATAAGAGAAGATGACAAGATGGAGAAGTTAGCACGACTGTATTTGAAGGAAGTCGTCTCCAGACATGGAATACCAATCTCTATTATCTCTGATAGGGATGGCAGATTTATTTCAAGATTCTGGCAGACATTACAACAAGCATTAGGAACTCGTCTAGATATGAGTACTGCCTATCATCCACAAACTGATGGGCAGAGCAAAAGGAATACAAACGCTTGAAGACATGCTACGAGCATGTGTTATTGATTTCGGAAACAGTTGGGATCGACATCTACCGTTAGCAGAATTTTCCTACAACAACAGCTACCATTCAAGCATTGAGATGGTGCCGTTTGAAGCACTTTATGGTAGAAAGTGCAGGTCTCCGATTTGTTGGAGTGAAGTGGGGGATAGACAGATTACGGGTTCGGAGATTATACAAGAAACTACCGAGAAGATCATCCAAATTCAACAACGGTTGAAAACCGCCCAAAGTCGACAAAAGAGCTACGCTGACATTAAAAGAAAAGATATAGAATTTGAAATTGGAGAGATGTTCATGCTTAAAGTTGTACCTTGGAAAGGCGTTGTTCGATTTGGTAAACGATGGAAATTAAATCCAAGGTATATTGGACCATTCAAGATTATTGATCGTGTCGGACCAGTAGCTTACCGACTTGAGTTACCTCAACAACTCGTGGCTGTACATAACACTTTCCATGTCTCGAATTTGAAGAAATGTTTTGCTAAAGAAGATCTCACTATTCCGTTAGATGGAATCCAAATCAACGAAAAACTCCAATTCATCGAAGAACCCGTCAAAATAATGGATCGTGAGATTAAAAGACTTAAGCAAAACAAGATACCAATTGTTAAGGTTTGATGGAATGCTCGTAGAGGACCCGAGTTCACCTGGGAGCATGAAGATCAGATGAAGAAGAAATACCCGCATCTATTTCCAGAAGATTTGTCAACACCTTTAACAGCTTAAAATTTCGGGACGAAATTTATTTAACGGGTAGGTACTGTAGTGACCCGAACTTTTCCATGTTTATATATATTAATTGAGATTGATATTTACATGATTAAATGTTTCCAACATGTTAAGCAATCAAACTTGTTAAGACTTGATTAATTGAAATATGTTTCATATAGACAATTGACCACCCAAGTTGACCGGTGATTCACGAACGTTAAAACTTGTAAAAACTATATGATGACATATATATGGATATATATATATATATATATATATATATATATATATATATATATATATATATATATATATATATATATATATATAGTTAACATGATACTATGATAAGTAAACATATCATTAAGTATATTAACAATGAACTACATATGTAAAAACAAGACTACTAACTTAATGATTTTTAAACGAGACATATATGTAACGATTATCGTTGTAAAGACATTTAATGTATATATATCATATTAAGAGATATGCATACATGATAATATCATGATAATATAATAATTTAAAATCTCATTTGATATTATAAACATTGGGTTAACAACATTTAACAAGATCGTTAACCTAAAGGTTTCAAAACAACACTTACATGTAACGACTAACGATGACTTAACGACTTAGTTAAAATGTATATACATGTAGTATTTTAATATGTATTTATACACTTTTGAAAGACTTCAATACACTTATCAAAATACTTCTACTTAACAAAAATGCTTACAATTACATCCTCGTTCATTTTCATCAACAATTCTACTCGTATGCACCCGTATTCGTACTCGTACAATACACAGCTTTTAGATGTATGTACTATTGGTATATACACTCCAATGATGAAAGGACCCGTTCATATACATTATAAACGTTTCACAATAGTTGATTACATCGCGAGGTATTCGACCTCTATATGATACGTTTTACAAACATTGCATTCGTTTTTAAAAGACAAACTTTCTTTACATCAAAAATTGACGACAGGCATACTATTTCATATTACATCCAACTATAATTGACTTAATATTAATCTTGATGAACTCAACGACTCGAATGCAACGTCTTTCAAAGTATGTCTTGGATGACTCCAAGTAATATCCTTAAAATGAGCTAATGCACAGCGGAAGAATTCTTTAATACCTGAGAATAAACATGCTTTAAAATGTCAACCAAAAGGTTGGTGAGTTCATTAGTTTATCATAATCCATCATTTCCGTAATAGTAATAGACCACAAGATTTCAGTTTCTATAAATATCCGTACACTCGCAAGTGTATAAAAGTATTCTATATGTTGTAGGCACTCGGTAACAAGCCTTAACGTTCATGTTTTACCCTCTGAAAGTACACCGAATCAGGTGTGTTATATAAATCTCGAAGTACTAAAGCATCCCATAGTCAGGATGGGGTTTGTCAGGCCCAATAGATCTATCTTTAGGATTCGCGCCTACCAGTCATACACCAGTAGTTATAGTTACCAAGCTAAGGGGATATTTCTGGTTTAAACCCACGTAGAATTAGTTTTAGTACTTGTGCCTATTTCGTAAAACATTTATAAAAACAGCGCATGTATTCTCAGTCCCAAAAATATATATAAAAGGGAGCAAATGAAACTCACAATACTGTATTTCGTAGCAATTATGTATATGACGGCACTGAACAAGTGCAGTGTTTGTCTCGGATTCACGAACGTATCAATATTGTGATTCAATATTGCAGGAAAGTACGTAGACGCAACGAAAATGATAAATGTTAGGTTGACCTCCCGAGCAATACCCTCGAGCAATACCCATAACCTTCATAGCTATAACCCATAATTTCCTTAGCTCTATCCCATTTGAAAACTTATTTTGAAATCGTCTGAATATAACTCCGTCGTAGTATTTTATGTATACTAATAATATCTTGAAATAATACTAAGAAAATATATATATATATATATATATATATATATATATATATATATATATATATATATATATATATATATATATATATATATATGTAATTCGATTGAGAGAGTTTAGAGAAATATATTTTCAAGTTTCTATGAAATAATGAAACCTATTGAATTCTATTTATAATAGATTTTTGAATTATTAAAGTGAATTATTAAAGTATGAATTATTAAAGTGAATTATTAAAGTATGAATTATTAAAGTGAATTATTAAAGTATGAATTATTAAAGTGAATTATTAAAGTATGAATTATTAAAGTGAATTATTAAAGTATGAATTATTAAAGTGAATTATTAAAGTATGAATTATTAAAGTGAATTATTAAAGTATGAATTATTAAAGTGAATTATTAAAGTATGAATTATTAAAGTGAATTATTAAAGTATGAATTATTAAAGTGAATTATTAAAGTATGAATTATTAAAGTGAATTATTAAAGTATGAATTATTAAAGTGAATTATTAAAGTATGAATTATTAAAGTGAATTATTAAAATATGAATTATTAAAGTTAAAGTAAAGTAAAAGTAAAGTAAAGGTAAAGTTAAAATATAGTAAAAGTATAAAACTATGTACGTATAATACGCGTATAAAAATATATATATAATATTAATTTAAATTGTTATATATATATATATATATATAATAAAATATAAATATCGTTATCTTTATCATACTGGTTAAGTAATGAGTTGTCAAAAAAAATAGATTTCTTAAATCATAGTGGACCTCATAACATAGGCCCGTAATCATATCATAATGTATCTGATAATTGAATCATTTGATATTATCTCTTAATTCTGTCGATAAATATATCGAAACAAATATGTTTATGTAAAGTATCATATATCTAATACTTTGTTAATGTTTTCAGTTAATATTATATATTATATATACATATCTATATACACATAATTATTCGTGAATCGTCGAACACGGTCAAAGGGTAATTGATTACATGAAAGTAGTTCCAAACTTTTTGAGATTCAACATTACAAATTCTGCTTATCGTGTCAGAAACATATAAAGGTTAAGTTTAAATTTGGTCAGAAATTTCCGGGTCGTCACAGTACCTACCCGTTAAAGAAATTTCGTCCCGAAATTTGATCGAGGTCGTCATGGCTAACTATAAAAATGTTTTCATGACGAATATGAGTTGATAAATAGAGTTTTATCATCATTGAGTAATATAGATAAAACAATTTGATTACGCGAAGAGTATAAGTGAAGCTATAGCAAAAGAGTGAAATGAGTAAACGTATATTCGTTTTAACCGATGACGTAGTTATGATTGATTTCCGGAATTCATGGGATTTAAAGAAAATCTTTGCAATAAGATTTGGTTCTTCGGCGATTAAGGAAATCAGGATCTTCTTTGATTAAATGCGATAATCTGTCTCGATTTCTCTGTCTGATATTTTACTATAATTCCACCCCCTTCGTTTCTTTATTTCCACAGCTCACACCTTCTAGTCTTTCTCCCCAATTCATACTTTAAAGCATTCGTTAATATGCTTCATCCAGTATTGATTCTTGATATACTTTTAACTTTCATATCTGTCATTCTTCTTTTTCATCTACCACCGGAGGAAGTTATTTTCTTCTACCATTACCTTGGGGTTATTGTGTTTTTCATTCTCCCGTGTCTTTATATTGCTATACGCATTTATATACACGGTTTGTAATTTCGGGGTTGTTATCGGGCTTTATATTCTCCATTATATTTCGGAGCTTCATGCTTTCGTTTTCTCTTCCCGATCTTAAGTCAAGCGGATAATAGTCCAGAATTCGTAGATATGAATTTTTGGATGAACATAGTTAATGTTTCAAGAAGAAAATCGTAATGGCACGATCTTGATTTGGCAAATTACCAGAATATCCGAAAATATAGAGCTATCAAGATGATATGTTCTTAATATGTTTGAAAATTGGGTAGAATGTAAGAGTCGTGTAAACAGTACATGATGACGGTATGTTCTGTGAATCATCACGTTCCATTAGAAACTCAGCATGACTTACTGTAATATAATCACGTTGATCAAGTGTCATTATATTATACTAACTCATGCTTCAGTTCCTAACACTACTTCAAAAACATTCCTATTTTAAATTCAAATTTTTTTTTAAATTTAGAAACTAACACAGTTTCTTTTTATGTTGTAACACAGATATTGAGAAGAGATAAAAGATATCGGATAAGAATAGTTGTGAAAATATCTTCAGGAATATCAAAGATATTATAATAAAAGATACGATAATATGGATGATGAAGAAGATTTGTCTGTGAAGGTTTAGAATAAGAAGTAAGGTGTTTGCTAACGATTTCAGTAGACACTGAATCATTTGGATCCTTTGAAGGCAGGTTTAGTCTTTGTGATTTGTCCACAGCCTCCTTCATGGTCTGCTCAATCCGTTTTCCAGTTTCAAACCTTCTCTTTTTCTCAGCTTTACCACCATACTATTCTTTATCATCAAACTTTTGACTGTTAAAGTCGTTTGTAGTTTTTGCTACTTCATCAGCATTTTTCCAATTTCGGAGAACTAGTTCATAGTTTGAGATGTTTTTCAGAAAATTCACATTCGAAGTATGTAAGTCTAGGAGATAGACGTTATATGTATAACTTTTGACGTAAAATTGTCGCGAAATTCAAAATACTGATTGCTAATTCCCAGTAGTTGGTGTGACAATTATTGTTACAGGATGTAGGTGAGTACATGATGGGGTTTTAATGAATAAGTATAGTGGCTTTTCGGAGAGGCTTAAGTCGAAGGTTAATGAAGTTGTTGATAAGTTTACTGCTAATGTGGCGAGATATGAAAGGTTTCCCGGTAACAATGATGAAGGGGTAATTGTTATAATAAGGTTTATTCGTATAAACAAATGAAGGTGATTTGCTGGAGCTGTGACAAAACTGTCTATTTTGGAAAGAGATTGAAAAATTATATTTGGTAATAAATATCAAAGGATCTGACACGGATACGTGTTAAACTATAACTTTGGTTTTGAGAGTTTTTCAGATGCATGACAGTGGGTAATATGTGGTTGGATCATCATCTCGCATGTCTTTAGGAATTTCGAAGTGTTTGAACACATATTGTAATTGTTAATATACATATGATGTTCTAAGATTTTGAATGATACAAATATTTTTGTGAGTTCCATGAATAGAAATGAGGTTCTAGGACAGTTTTGAAGTCAAAGTATAGTTTTGAAAGATGTAGTAATCTAAGAGTGATGATTTCGGTTATATCTTGAATCGAATTCTGAGATTTCAAAATCAGAATATGTAATTAGATTTTGAATGAGTATGGTTGTTTTGATTTCTATAAAAGAATGTATATTGTTGTGAAAGTAGGGAGTATAATGGATGATTTGCTGAATCAGATTCGAAGAATGTAACATATTAATTGTGAATTTATATATCTCTCGGGTATTATCTACCCGTTAAAAAAAATTTCACAATTAATATTTTGTACAAAAGAATTTTATTACAGTCTTTATGGAAATATATATGTGTATATTTCTTCAGATGTAATATTGATTTAATGAGTTAATATTAAATTAAACTCATTTGATTTATGGTTAAGGCTAGGATAGATAATTTCTAAACTTTAGAAATTACATAATCGCCGTAGAATGTTTCCCCAATGAAGTTATGAATCAATACTTCATCATTGTGGTATTCCTTGGTATCTACATGGCGTATGACGTCGATGCTCGTGGGACAGATTGTGAAGTTGAGATTTGCGATGCGGTTGTTGTTGTTGGTGGTAATGGTACTGTTGATGTTGTTGATGGTGGTACTGGTTATGCTGCTGGTGCTACTGCTGGTGTTTGTAACCTTTGCACCATATTTTCTAAAGCCACTACCCGAGCGCGAAGCTCGTTGACTTCTTCTATTACACCGGGGTGATTGTCGATTCGGACGAGCGAATAAATAAGATCTAGAATTTGGTGTAGTATATAATCATGACGAGATACTCTGGAAATGAGAGAGAAAATGATGTTTCGGACAGGTTCGCCGGTAAGTGCTTCAGGTTCATTGCCAAGAGGGCAATGTGGTGGATGAAAGGGATCGCCTTCTTCTTGTCTCCAATGGTTAAGTAGATTACGAACCCATCCCCAATTCATCCAGAATAGATGATGGCTAATTGGTTGATCCATTCCGGTCACGCTGCTTTCGGAGCTCATGTGAAAATCCATATCGGCATAGCTGTCGGAATCCGAGGAACTCGAACTGGTTGAGGGATCCATCTTGTATGATCAGGGAAAGAATTTTTTTGGTATGAAATAGATTGTAGAATTTAGATTTGGTATTCTTCAATATATAATTTACATATGTATATATAATACCAAAATCCCATAAATTACGAAGGAATCTTTGAAAGATGTCAGTCAAAGTTCACAGTAACAGATATGCTAAGATAAGAATTCGTCTATACACTATTATGCAATAAATGTAGGAAAACGCGTCTAGACTTAAGAATGATAAGCAGGTAATTTCCTAAGGATGGTAAGTAGATGATTTCCGACTAAAAATGATAAGCAAAACTTTTGACATGCAGACACGGTCGAAGTCCAGACTCACTAATGCATCTTAACAACTATCAGTTAGACACACTAATGCAAGACCTGGTTCGCTAAGACCACCGCTCTGATACCAACTGAAAGGACCCGTTCATATACATTATAAACAATTCACAATAGTTGATTACATCGCGAGGTATTCGACCTCTATATGATACGTTTTACAAACATTGCATTCGTTTTTAAAAGACAAACTTTCTTTACATCAAAAATTGACGGCATGCATACTATTTCATATTACATCCAACTATAATTGACTTAATATTAATCTTGATGAACTCAACGACTCGAATGCAACGTCTTTCAAAGTATGTCTTGGATGACTCCAAGTAATATCCTTAAAATGAGCTAATGCACAGCGGAAGAATTCTTTAATACCTGAGAATAAACAAGCTTTAAAGTGTCAACCAAAAGGTTGGTGAGTTCATTAGTTTATCATAATCCATCATTTCCGTAATAGTAATAGACCACAAGATTTCAGTTTCTATAAATATCCGTACACTCGCAAGTGTATAAAAGTATTCTATATGTTGTAGGCACTCGGTAACAAGCCTTAACGTTCATGTTTTACCCTCTGAAAGTACACCGAATCAGGTGTGTTATATAAATCTCAAACTACTAAAGCATCCCATAGTCAGGATGGGGTTTGTCAGGCCCAATAGATCTATCTTTAGGATTCGCGCCTACCAGTCATACACTAGTAGTTATAGTTACCAAGCTAAGGGGATATTTATGGTTTAAACCCACGTAGAATTAGTTTTAGTACTTGTGCCTATTTCGTAAAACATTTATAAAAACAGCGCATGTATTCTCAGTCCCAAAAATATATATAAAAGGGAGCAAATGAAACTCACAATACTGTATTTCGTAGCAATTATGTATATGACGGCACTGAACAAGTGCAGTGTTAGGTTGACCTCCCGAGCAATTATGTATTTCGTAGCAATTATGTATTTCGTATCAATATTGTGATTCAATATTGCAGGAAAGTACGTAGACGCAACGAAAATGATAAATGTTAGGTTGACCTCCCGAGCAATACCCTCGATCAATACCCATAACCTTCATAGCTATAACCCATAATTTCCTTAGCTCTATCCCATTTGAAAACTTATTTTGAAATCGTCTGAATATAACTCCGTCGTAGTATTTTATGTATACTAATAATATCTTGAAATAATACTAAGTAAATATATATATATATATATATATATATATATATATATATATATATATATATATATATATATATATATATATAATTCGATTGAGAGAGTTTAGAGAAATATATTTTCAAGTTTCTATGAAATAATGAAACCTATTGAATTCTATTTATAATAGATTTTTGAATTATTAAAGTGAATTATTAAAGTATGAATTATTAAAGTGAATTATTAAAGTATGAATTATTAAAGTGAATTATTAAAGTAAGAATTATTAAAGTGAATTATTAAAGTATGAATTATTAAAGTGAATTATTAAAGTATGAATTATTAAAGTGAATTATTAAAGTATGAATTATTAAAGTGAATTATTAAAGTATGAATTATTAAAGTGAATTATTAAAGTATGAATTATTAAAGTGAATTATTAAAGTATGAATTATTAAAGTGAATTATTAAAGTATAAATTATTAAAGTTAAAGTAAAGTAAAAGTAAAGTAAAGGTAAAGTTAAAGTATAGTAAAAGTATAAAACTATGTACGTATAATACGCGTATAAATATATATATATATATAATATTAATTTAAATTGTTATATATATATATTTAATAAAATATAAATATCGTTATCTTTATCATACTGGTTAAGTAATGAGTTGTCAAAAAAAATAGATTTCTTAAATAACAGTGAACCTCATAACATAGGCCCGTAATCATATCATAATGTATCTGATAATTGAATCATTTGATATTATCTCTTAATTCTGTCGATAAATATATCGAAACAAATATGTTTATGTAAAGTATCATATATCTAATACTTTGTTAATGTTTTCAGTTAATATTATATATTATATATACATATCTATATACACATAATTGTTCGTGAATCGTCGAACACGGTCAAAGGGTAATTGATTACATGAAAGTAGTTCCAAACTTTTTGAGATTCAACATTACAAATTCTGCTTATCGTGTCAGAAACATATAAAGGTTAAGTTTAAATTTGGTCGGAAATTTCCGGGTCGTCACAAATGATCAGCTCTTAGCAGCCCATGTGAGTCACCTAACACATGTGAGAACCATCATTTGGCAACTAGCATAAAATATCTCATAAAATTACAAAAATATGAGTAATCATTCATGACTTATTTACACGAAAACAAAATTACATATCCTTTATATCTAATCCATATACCAACGACCAAAAACACCTATAAACACTTTCATTCTTCAATTTTCTTCATCTAATTGATCTCTCTCAAGTTTTATCTTCAAGTTCTAAGTGTTCTTCATAAATTCTACAAGTTCTAGTTACATAAAATCAAGAATACTTTCAAGTTTGCTAGCTCACTTCCAATCTTGTAAGGTGATCATCCAACCTCAAGAAATCTTTGTTTCTTACAGTAGGTTATCATTCTAATATAAGGTAATAATCATATTCAAACTTTGGTTCAATTTCTATAACTATAACAATCTTATTTCAAGTGATGATCTTACTTGAACTTGTTTTCGTGTCATGATTCTGCTTCAAGAACTTCGAGCCATCCAAGGATCCGTTGAAGCTAGATCCATTTTTCTCTTTTCCAGTAGGTTTATCCAAGGAACTTAAGGTAGTAATGATGTTCATAACATCATTCTATTCATACATATAAAGCTATCTTATTCGAAGGTTTAAACTTGTAATCACTAGAACATAGTTTAGTTAATTCTAAACTTGGTGGCAAACAAAAGTTAATCCTTCTAACTTGACTTTTAAAATCAACTAAACACATGTTCTATATCTATATGATATGCTAACTTAATGATTTAAAACCTGGAAACACGAAAAACACCGTAAAACCGGATTTATGCCGTCGTAGTAACACCGCGGACTGTTTTGGGTTAGTTAATTAAAAACTATGATAAACTTTGATTTAAAAGTTGTTATTCTGAGAAAATGATATTTATTATGAACATGAAACTATATCCAAAAATTATGGTTAAACTCAAAGTAGAAGTATGTTTTCTAAAATGGTCATCTAGACGTCGTTCTTTCGACTGAAATGACTACCTTTACAAAAATGACTTGTAACTTATTTTTCCGACTATAAACCTATACATTTTCTGTTTATATTCATAAAATAGAGTTCAATATGAAACCATAGCAATTTGATTCACTTAAAACGGATTTAAAATGAAGAAGTTATGGGTAAAACAAGATTGGATAATTTTTCTCATTTTAGCTACGTGAAAATTGGTAACAAAACTATTCCAACCATAACTTAATCAACTTGTATTGTATATTATGTAATCTTGAGATACCATAGACACGTATACAATGTTTCGACCTATCATGTCGACACATCTATATATATTTCAGAACAACCATAGACACTCTATATGTGAATGTTGGAGTTAGCTATACAGGGTTGAGGTTGATTCCAAAATATATATAGTTTGAGTTGTGATCAATACTGAGATACGTATACACTGGGTCGTGGATTGATTCAAGATAATATTTATCGATTTATTTCTGTACATCTAACTGTGGACAACTAGTTGTAGGTTACTAACGAGGACAGCTGACTTAATAAACTTAAAACATCAAAATATATTAAAAGTGTTGTAAATATATTTTGAACATACTTTGATATATATGTATATATTGTTATAGGTTCGTGAATCAACCAGTGGCCAAGTCTTACTTCCCGACGAAGTAAAAATCTGTGAAAGTGAGTTATAGTCCCACTTTTAAAATCTAATATTTTTGGGATGAGAATACATGCAGGTTTTATAAATGATTTACAAAATAGACACAAGTACGTGAAACTACATTCTATGGTTGAATTATCGAAATCGAATATGCCCCTTTTTATTAAGTCTGGTAATCTAAGAATTAGGGAACAGACACCCTAATTGACGCGAATCCTAAAGATAGATCTATTGGGCCTAACAAACCCCATCCAAAGTACCGAATGCTTTAGTACTTCGAAATTTATATCATATCCGAAGGGTGTCCCGAAATGATGGGGATATTCTTATATATGCATCTTGTTAATGTCGGTTACCAGGTGTTCACCATATGAATGATTTTTATCTCTATGTATGGGATGTGTATTGAAATATGAAATCTTGTGGTCTATTACTATGATTTGATATATATAGGTTAAACCTATAACTCACCAACATTTTTGTTGACGTTTTAAGCATGTTTATTCTCAGGTGATTATTAAGAGCTTCCGCTGTCGCATACTTAAATAAGGACGAGATTTGGAGTCCATGCTTGTATGATGTTGTGTAAAAACTGCATTCAAGAAACTTATTTTGTTGTAACATATTTGTATTGTAAACCATTATGTAATGGTCGTGTGTAAACAGGATATTTTAGATTATCATTATTTGATAATCTAAGTAAAGCTTTTTAAACCTTTATTGATGAAATAAAGGTTATGGTTTGTTTTAAAATGAATGCAGTCTTTGAAAAACGTCTCATATAGAGGTCAAAACCTCGCAACGAAATCAATTAATATGGAACGTTTTTAATCAATAAGAACGGGACATTTCAGGTTTCTCACTCTAGAATTGAATGGAAGAGATGATAAGGTTGGTGGATGTGAATTAAAGACTCCACCCAGCGTTTTAGTGGCTTTAAATCCGGCCTCAAGTGAAAAGACCAAAATGCCCCACGTTCTATTTAAATTAGAAACAGAAATCTGTCAACAGGAAGAGTGTGCCACACGCACACTTAAAAGTGCGCGGCGCGCACCTGTGGTCTGAACAGGTTCTGCCTCTATTTAATCACCCACTGTCATCCACACTTTATGTACCCTATTTACATCTCTGTATAATAAATATTCGGGTCTTACAACAACCAAATACTATATAGAAGCAATCATATTTCAATATTAGTTTAGTATTTTAGCAATATATGTCAATCTTATAAGTCAAATCGATGACACAAATATCACAATTGTAAGATAGAATGTTTATCTTCAAACATTCAACGATATATATTATTGACACAAAATACAGTTGATGTTCAATCTAAAAAGGTAATTACTACAAACATCCAAATGCAATATCCATAACCAATGTAACAAGAGAAAATAGAGGAAAATTATAAACTAAAATGCATACAAATAATATCTTAAAGAAGTGAGAACGTAATATATCTTCATCTTTCATGTGATATGTGATACTCGACATTAAAAGATCAAACATCTTAAAAGTAATGATAAAAAAAAAGTATTTATACAACTCTATCAATTATTTAATTTAAAAGGTGTAAAAGTGTAAGTGATGTGAATAATGAGAAAATAGTATTTATAGACAACAATGACTGTCAATTAAATTAGGTAGTTAATATAAGGAAAGTGAAAATGTTAAAACTATTGTTATTATTTATGACATAACATAAAGTTTTTATGAATGTTTAGAGAAAATGAAAAGTTTAAAACTATTGTTATTATATATGATGACATGCATTAATATTAGTTATTAAGAATATTTAGAATCAAATTTATGATAAGAACTTAATATTAATATCAAATTAAAAGACTATATACACAACATTTAATTTTTTAGTTCAAGATTATCTTATCCTGATTAATTAATCAACAGTTTTTTTACCATCTTTATATTTTAATTTTCTTAAACTTGTATATTTATTTCTCTTTTTATGATATAGATTAAATAAAATTTCATTGCAAAAGAACATTAGGTAATGTATAATCACCTCTCCGTTAAAAAGTAAAAACTATAGATAAGTTTTTAAAGAGTATACATATATACATTACTTTCGTTACAATTATTTTAATCGTTTTTTGTTTAATGATATATTTATGTGTAAAAGGTTATATATTTCAAACCAATTAATAAACAAATGAAACTTTTTGTCTTCTCATTTTTACTATATTAATTTTATTATTGTAGGTAATCAAAATTATTTGAATGATGATGAATAAAAATATAACACACAATAATATGCATATCAAAAGTCAAATAAAATTATGAGGATTGAAGAACTTACATTTTGTGTATGATGACGATGATGATGAATATAAATCTAAAACACAATAATAATATGTAGATCGAAAGTGAAAACACAATAATAATAATATTGATATCGAAATGAACAAATAAAATTGAGCGAAAGTATGAGGACTAAAGAGCTTACGTTTTCTATGTGATGACGATGATGATTAATACAAAATTAAAACACAATAATAATAATATGTATATCATGAACAAATAAAATTGAGTGAAAGTATGAATACTAAAGAGCTTACGTTTCCTATGTGATGACGATGATGATAAATACAAATATATACACAATGATAATATGTATATCGAAAGTGAACAAATAAAAATTGAAGAACTTATGTTTTGCATATGATGGCGATGATGATGAATACAAATCTAGAAAACAATAATACGCAAGACTAATTACACATCTCCTCTTTATACTAAGGTTTTATTAATAGAACATGGAAGGATGATGAAAAAGGGGAAAAAATATGGTTAAATGCTAGTGATCTTACTCTAAAAACTCCGCCTTCAAATATACTTTAATGGAAGCATTTCAATATCAAATTAGTATAACAGACAATTTTAACAGTAAAATGATTATGAACCAATTTATATAAAACAATCTCCTTTAATCATTTTATGTAACTGGTCATTAATCATTGCAAGAAAATGAAAAGCTAGTAATTATAATAAAAGATTCTTGAATTTTCTACTTATTAAATGTATTAATTGTTATTTAATACTTTATTAATAATTAATATAGTGAAAGATTAACGCTTCTTAAATCGGTTCTTAGTAGTTTACCGTTATATTATTTCTCCTTATTTCGTGCCCCTTTGAGTGTTATAAAAAATTTAGGGGGTATTAGGAGAAAAAAAATTTTGGGGTGGGACGGGTGAGTGTTCAATATTATCTTGGGTTAAATGGGATGAGTGTCTTTTACCTTATGATGATGGGGGTTTAAACATCGGGTCTTTACGTGGAAAAAATCTTGCTCTTTTGGGAGAGTGGTTTTGGCGGGCAAAAACTGAGCCAAACACACTTTGGGTCTTAATTATTAAGAGTATTTACGGTTCTAATGGGTTACTCCCCCCCCCCCCCCCCGCTACGCGTCTCTCCGGACCATTAGGGGTGAGTAGTGTATGGTCCAATATTTTACGTGCAGGTGTCATGATCGAAAAGATGGATATCAAGTTCGCTTCGTCTTTTTCAAAGATAATTGGTGATGGGTCGGACACAAGATTTTGGGAAGATCCATGGGTTTGCAGTACTCCATTGAAGCAAAAATTCACTCTCCTTTTTTACTTGGAAGAAGTTTCTGAAGCAAGAGTTAAAGATCGTGTTACATGGATTGATCGACATATTACTTGTAATTTTAGATGGAATCGTGATGTTTCGGGTCGCACTTGTAATGATCTCGACTCTCTTCAAACACTACTAAATGCTTATGTGAAACAAGATAAGGCTACGGATTCGTGGATTTGGGACTTAGCGGGTAATGGGTTATTTACTACAAAGAAGTGAGCAAGTATAATCGATGAAAATATTCTTAATAATGGGTTGAATGTTTTTGAAGAATTCTTGAAGAATTCTTGAAGAATCGGTTAGTTCCTATTAAAGTTGGAATTTTCATATGGAGAGCATTAAAAAGGCGAATTCCGGTACGTATCGAACTTGATAAAAGAGGTATAGACTTGGATTCCGTTAGATGTCTTTTATGTGATGATGATGTGGAAACTATTGAGCATACTTTAATCTTTTGTCGTCATGCAATGGATATTTGAGTTCGGGTTTATAAATGGTGGGGCTTAGGTGCGGTTTCAAACTTAAGCATAAATGAATTATTTCGGGGCAAATGTAATCGTTCCTTATCCCCTCTTTGGTCGAGTATTTGGCAAGCAATTGAGTGGACGTGCGGATATTTGATATGGAAGAATCGAAATCAAAAAGTCTTTTCAAATTCATCATGGAGCGGTCCTACGGGTTTAATGGAAATTCAACTCAAGTCTTTTGAATGGATTTCTAATCGTATGAAGAATAGAAGATTAGATTGGCTAGGTTGGATCTTGAATCCATGGTCTTGTCTTGTGTAGCGTAGCATTTTTGTAGTTGCTTTCTCCGCAACTTTGTTGTAGTCGAGTTTCGTGTTTCGTGTTTCGTGTGTTTCATTGTTCTTTTTCTTTGTCGGTCTCATTTCATTGTACGGGTTTCCCCCCCTTAGTGGGCTTGCGTTAATATATTCTTGCTTTTCGGAAAAATTAATAATTAATATAGAGATTCTAATTTACTTATTACAAGTATTCAATATATATTTTGTAGTAACTTTTCTAACTTTTTTACTAATAATAAATTTAAAGAGAGGTGAAAATGTATTTAATAGATGATATTTAATTTTTTGAAACTCAATTCTGACATTTCTTTTATACGGTATTAAATATTTTTAACAAGTTCTTGCCTCCATCGAAAAATATTTCTGAATCGGGCTATGAAAGTACTCGTAATTGATAGAATCTAATTGAAAGTTGAATAGGAAGAGGAATATAATTTATTTTACGGTTTTTTTAATAAATAATAAAATATCGTCAACTGAAAAAGGTCGATAAGTTCCAAAAATCTTGCTGTGGGGCTCAGTAGGTGATCAAGAATATTTGTGTCCACAAATAATAATGATTAATGACTTGCATATTCATTTCTAGAAAGTAGTAATAAACTCTTGATATTATCTAATCTAACTAACCAATCACGTGTTTAGACGGAATATGAAAATGGAAAGCCATCGTGAAATGAAATACTTCCGAGTCTCATAGTAATAGATGGCTCCACCACTATAAAAGGTGTTAGGTGTACGTAATGA
Source organism: Rutidosis leptorrhynchoides (assembly GCF_046630445.1). Classification (NCBI taxonomy): domain Eukaryota; kingdom Viridiplantae; phylum Streptophyta; class Magnoliopsida; order Asterales; family Asteraceae; genus Rutidosis; species Rutidosis leptorrhynchoides. The sequence continues at coordinate 459,279,855 of NC_092334.1, forward strand.
TAATGGAAGTTACAAAATGTAATAATCACACGTCTATATTTGTCTATATTTTCTTATTCTTACAAGGATTGTGTTTACCGGCAAGGTTGCAAAATTCGCTATTCGGGGATTAATTGGTCGGGACTTTAAAAAGATTAATCGGTAATTCGGGGATTAATCGGAGATTAATCGGATTGTACTGTATACATTTAAATATTAAATATTAAAAATTATATGTTTAACTATAGAAAAAAACCATAAATATAAAGATAATTTTTAACATAATTCTCTAAAATTGTTCATTTTTCTTCAAAACTATAAAATTCTAGTTTAAATTCATGTTAAAATGTTAACCATTTTTGACTTTGACTGACTTTGATTACCAAATTCGATTTTGATCAATCAATTGACGTTGATCGTTTAATTAAACGGATTTTTGAAAATCAGAACGGATTTCTCCTAAAAATGATTAATCAGGGATTAATCGGCGAGTAATCGGGTTTTTTACAACACTGTTTACCGGTGTAGTGAATCGATCATTTTACAATATATTTAGCTTTTTTAATATATCTGTTTTAAAAATTATTATTGAGCATTAATAATAAAACAATTTTTTGAAACAAACAAGTCAAACGGAATGAAGAGCAGATCACGGCTTGGAATGCCGATAGAAAATAATTGTTTAAAGAATAAAATTCCAAAAATGAAATGCTCAAAAAAATTAAGGGCAACATAGACGTTGAAACGGCTAATAAACCGCCGCTTTACTTCTTCAACAAATGATCGTGTAGAAATCAGCTAAGCAACGCAGCAACAAAGTATAATCGATGACTCCAAGTTTTAGTTGAACGTTGGTTAATTGTATATAATATTAACGGTGTAGTCGGACTATGACTCAGTTTAGAATGGACTAGCCAAATACATGTAAAGACAAAATTACATGGAGGGTCCCTATGGTATGTTCAAAACATCAAACGGAGTCCAAAAGAATTTTTTGAACTTGAGGGGTCACTGTGGTATGCATTCATATCACGGGGAGTCCATTTTGCTAACAACCATTAAATTCGTCCGTTAAATTCCTCATGTGCATAGCACATGAGGGCAGAAATGTCACTTCAACCATTTCTCCTCTTTTTCTTCATCTTTCTTATGTGTTGAACACACCCTCTACCCTAAACCAAAACCATATCCACACCAATTTCTCCTGAACACGCAGCCTATACCCTACACCAAAACTACTTCCACACCAATTTCTAAATTAACACCCAATATCATTCACTAAATCAAAAACCAATTGACTGTGAACCATAAAATAAAAAAAAAAAAAAAAAAAAAAAACAGATTCATAACCCAAATTGAAGATTAACAGCAGAAAACAAGCACATCTCAAATGTCTCTGATCTAAAGATAAATATACAGATTAGAAGATGTTGGCGAGTCCCATTAACACCTATATGGTCTAATTTCAATATCCCACATCACACAATACCCAGATGCTTCGTTAATTAATAATTCAAAAAAATCACCGAAAGGAATGGCAAGAAATCATAAATATATTCAATAGAAAGTATAATTTTACTATTCCTAACATTATTTTATTATCAAAATCCATTATTTCAAAATAACCCTCAACTTTGATCAAAATTAAAAATCGGTCCCCGAAACTATGAATTCACTATTCTCAACATTATTATATTACCAACATCCACTTTTTCAAAATAACCCCCCAACGTCGCAAGTTAAATTTTTCCAACAATACCGTTGAACTCGAAATAATTTTACGAACACAACGCAACTAACTACTCACAAAACGGATGTCTTTTAAATAACGTTAAATGGTTTGAGCCACCTTTCATACACATTATTTTTTTTCTTCATTAGGGCTTGCTTTAGAGTTCCGCTGCAAAGCGCGGGCTCCTTAACTTGTTAAGCTCATAAAAAGGCTTCTAATATGGTGAACAAGAGATTTTCGAAGAATTATTGAATGCTATTTGATGGTTTTGAGAATCAGGTGAAATCTTCAAAGGTTGCAATACTTCATTCATCTCTCTCATTTCGAAGGTAAAAGACTTTTTAAATTTTGCAAATTTTCGACCTATAAACCTTCTTGGTAATTATTACAAAATTTTGTCCAAATTGCTTGCTAATATAATTAGATTAGTTTTCCCAAGTCTAATAGGTGAGGAAAAAAGTGCGTTTATACTAGATACATATATACTTGAAAGTGTTTTAATTGCCTTGGACACTATTGACAAACTTAAAGCTAATTACTTGAAAAGTTTCATATTTAAAGTCGACATTAAAGCTTTAGTTTGTTTAGATTGGGAGTTTCTTTTTGATATAATGGGGTCACATTGGCTTTCACCAAAAGTAGATCAATTGAATTCTATTGTGTTTATACTCAAACTCAATTCTCACATATAGCTCACCAACAGACTAATTTACACAATCTAATTATTTTTCGAGAAGAAGTTACAGTCAGTAAACACAACACAAGTTTCTGCTCATGTAGTGAAAGCAAAATATTCATAACTATTAAATCATCGGTACTCAAAAACCTTAAGCTCCACTTGAAAATTTTCATAAACACATCAAATTATCACCAGAAAAATAATGAAAACATTTTGTTTAGCCAATTGGTACAGTTTATTCATTTAAACCAGATCTTCCTGTTTTGACAACAATTCAGAAACATAATTTTGTATGGAGGATAACTTGATCATAAAAATTCAAAACATGTTCAAGCCAATGGAGAAAATCTTTCAATATATGTCTATTCTCATATGTCAAAGGATGAGATTTTTATTTCACAACGATTTTCTAGAATCTCATATTTTGTAAGCAAATGTCAGATTTAGACGTGCAGAAAACTACTAATTTCATTTTAATCATAACTCAGTGAACGTTTATCGAAAACTCAAGTGTGGTACGCGAAAAATGTGACGACCCGGAAATTTTTGACCAAATTTAAACTTTAATCTTTACATTATTCTGACACGATAAGCAAAGTTTGTTAAGAATTTTAAACGGTGTTCATACATTCAATTAACCTCGACCAAGTTTCGACAATTCACGAACTAATACATAAATGGATATGATTATATATATATACATAAAATATATATTATAACTTGAGAATATTAACAAAGTATTAAACGTATAATATTTTAAATGAACGTATTTGTTTCAATATGTTTATCGACGGAATTAAAAGATAATATCAAATGATTGAATTATTAGATACATTGAATTATGGCTACGAGTCCCTGTTAGGAGGTCCACTTTGATTTAGGAAACCTTTCCTTTTTAACCATATTCGGAAAATGGTAGAGTGATTTTACAAATAAGAACAAAGTGTCAACTAACGAGAACTAGACAAGAGTTAGTGAAGATTCTTAATTGATTTTCAATTCATACCTTACAACATTTTCCTCGTGATATTAATAAGATAACTATTATGATTATCATTTTAAAGTTGGAATGTGGAATGTAAATAACTTAGACAATGGGTATCGACATTTTACATTAAGGTGATTTCGTACGTTTATCTAACCTTTAGACTTTATACCACCTTGCACCAACAAATGTTAAGAACTTGAAACCTATGAAAAGTATATTTAATTATATTTCTCTAAAATGTTTACGATATAACAACCTCTAATAATATAACTTTTTAGTAAAATGATTCTTAAAAATACTTAGTTTTGGAAAATAAATTTTTCATATTTATTTAATATTGTTTCAAACGTACAAAAACAATTTTTAAAGAACTTTATTAGTGAAACGTTTTATAAGATAAATTTTTCATAAGTTTTAAGGAACTAATTAAAGCTTGTATTATAAATTATATATATATATATATATATATATATATATATATATATATATATATATATATATATATATATATATATATATATATATATATATATATATATATATATATATATATATACATATATATATTGTTTCAAAAACGTAAAACGTGATACGACATGATATTTTCTATTACTTAAACGTTTTGAACTTTGAAATATAATTAGATAGATATTTCGATTATATATAAGATATACAAAAATTATATTTTGAAGTAATAATATATATATATATATATATATATATATATATATATATATATATATATATATATATATATATATATATATATATATATATATATATATATATTACAAACGCGTTAATGTTTAATTTAAAACGTTTCGATATTATTAAACGTATTTTAATAAACAGCGAGCCCCTAATTTATAGAAGCAAATGACCACAACGCTCAAATATATAAGTTACATTTATTATAATATGATTCACCGACGTTAAAGTCAAATTTTTGTAAAAGGTACATGTCACGTAACGAAAAGTGTTAGTTATCTAAGCGTACGAATATGTGTTCGAAAAACCGAAAGCGGGACATGAGTCGAGTGACAACGTATGAGTCAGTGGAACAAAAATTACATTTTTACCATGCTCATAAATATAATATATTATATAAATAATTACCTAGATTAAATATATATTAATATATATATTATATAATTTAATAAGAGTGTCGGCAGGACTTTTAGTCGAACATGAGCTGGTAAAGGGCCTCATGCGATCGCATGAAGGTCCCCTCACATACTCATGCGATCGCATGAGGAGGATGGTGAGGCCAAGTCCATTTAAATATCGAACGTACTCGTTTTCTGATTCAATCTTTCATCTAACTCTCTCGATCTCTCTCAAATATATATGTATATTAATAATAATAATAATAATAATAATAATAATAATAATAATAATAATAATAATTATTATTATTATTATTATTATTATTATTATTAATTATATGATTATTATTAGTAGTATTAGGAGTGATATTATTAGTATTTATACATAAAATACTACGACGGAGTGTTGATTGATTAATTTAAAAATGAGTTTTACGAGTGGGATAGGACTAAGGAAATTATGGGTTATAGCTATGGAGGTGATGGGTATGGTTCATGGGTATGCTCGTGAGGTCAATCTAGTGTTTATCATCTCCGTTGCATCTACGTACCTTTCCTGCAATATTGAATCTCAATATTGATACGTGAGTACTCATAATTTAGCTTTTACATACTAATAGTGTATCCCTGACTAGTGCTCGAGTATATAGGATTATGCATGTTTGTATTTTGATATTGCCTTTAGTTAGGTTATGTTGAATCCTGAATTAGTTATATATGCGGTTGAGATAAGGTATAAGATATGCATGTCGTTGGAAAGCTAGCGAAAAATTAAGAACTTTTCATTTAGATATCGAATGGTTTCGATGAACGGATTAGAAGTTATCATCAATTGAATTTTTGTATTATTATTAAAAATGAATATTATTATCGTCGTTATTATCGTCTTTCTAGTTTTTATCTAATTATTATTATTATTATTATTATTATTATTATTATTATTATTATTATTATTATTATTATTATTATTATTATTATTATTATTATTATTATTATCATCATCATTATCAATAAAAGGTATTATGTCATGACCCGGATTTTTCCATGATTATATATTGAACAATATTAATATTTACATGATTAAATGTTTCCAACATATTAAGCAATCAAACATTTTAAGACTTGATTAATTGAAACAAATTTTATGTAAACGTGTGACCACCCAACTTGTCCGATGATTCACGAACGTTATAACTTATAAATAACATGATAATATATATATGAACTTATATATATATATATATATATATATATATATATATATATATATATATATATATATATATATATATATATATATATATATATATATATATATATATATATATATTTAACATGATGAAATGATAATTAAGTATCTCATTAAGTATATTAACAATGAACTATATACATAAAATGAGACTACTAACTTAAGGATTTCGAAACGATATATATACGTAACGATTATCGTTGTAATAACGTCTTAGTATTTATATATCGTATTAAGATATATTAACACACTATGTTATCATGATAATATAACAATTTAACATCCCATTAGATATAATAACAATGGGATTAATTACATTTAACAAGGTCGTTAACTTAAAGGTTTCGAAATAACACTTACATGTAACGACTAACGATGATTTAACGACTCAGTTAAAATGTATATATATATATATATATATATATATATATATATATATATATATATATATATATATAGAGTGTATTAAGATGTATTAATACACATTTGAAGGACTTCAATTCATATATCAAAACACTCTTACTTAACAAAAATAATCACAATTGTATTCCCATTTGTTTTCATCAAGAATTCTACTCGTATTCGCTCGGTATTTGCACTCGTATTATACCCAGCTGCTAGATGTATTTACTATTGGTATATACCAATAAAAATTTGCTCCTTAGTAGCCTTAAATGATTAAGGAACATGTGGAACCAACCATTTATCAAGTAGCATGAATTATTTAGCAAGAAAACAAAATTAGGAATCTTTTCTTTCTTTATAAACTAAAAACGTTTTTATGCATACACACCATTTCTTCATTTCATTTTCTCATACTTACACTCCTAATTCTCTCTCAAAATACTCCTAACTTCATACTTGATCATCTCCAAGTATTTTCCCCATCATTTAGCTTCAATTACAAGCTTTAATCATCATAAAAACAACCTAGAATCAAGAAGTTGCAAGATTACTTCCAATCTTTTTAATTCAATCCAACAACTCATCAAAGATCAAGAACTTCTATCTAATCTCAGTAACTTTTCATTCTTATTCAAGGTAAAAATCATATCCAAGCTTTGGTTTAATTCCTATAAACATAACTACCTTAAATCAAGTAGTAATCTTACTTGAACTTGTTTTCGTGTCATGATTCTGCTTCAAGAACTTCCAAGCCATCAAAGATCCTTTGAAGCTCAAGTTATTTTCTCTTCATTTCCAGTAGCTTTAACTACTATACTTGAGGTAGTAATGATGTTCATAACATCTGTAACACCCCGTTTTTCCGTACGCGTTTAAAGGTACAACCTTATTTATTAGCACGCTTATAACTTGTTCGTTTGTGTGATTAAGTGAGCCAAGTGTTAGTTTTTGTGTAAGTACATGTATGTATATGTATATATATATATATATATATATATATATATATATATATATATATACACATATATATATATATATATATATATATATATGCGAATGCGTGCGTGTACGTGTTTATGTATGTGTCGCGATGGTATTGAGTCGTGTGAGACTTAAGGGCGAAGCTTAGACGTGCATAGGAATAGTGAACGAGGTGTGCTAGTTGTATGAACCTTCGTTTTATGATTTGTTGTCAAAGTGACCAGGAACAGACCAATGCCGCGCCGCGAGGAATGGGGCCGCGACGCGACAAACAAAGCAAATCCAGATCAGAACTTGAGTTAAGAAGGGTCATTTTTCCTTCTTTATGTCGTGCCACGACAAAGGAGCCGCGCCGCGACACCTCTGCAATTCTGACTCCGAATTCTATTCAAATTAAATAGGGTTTAGGGGTAATTTGGTCTTTTTGCGTGTAGATCTGGTTGGAGCCTTTAATATCAACCACTTATCTTATTTTTCTTATTTCTTTTCCATTTTCTTTCACATTTTCCTCTCAAATCCTAAAACCCACTTAGATTAAACTCAAGATTTGAAGGTGAAGTTTTGTGAATCAATCCTAGAAGCAAGAATTAAAGTTGCTCTCCTTGTTATTAGCTACAAGAGGATAGTTTTGGTAAGTCTTAACTCTAAGTTTTGAGTTTTAATTAGTTTAAGCTAGGGTTGGTTCATATGGAACTAGTGTGACCCATTTGAGGGTTAAATGGGTGGGTTTTTGGGTTGGATTGTTGAAAGGAAACCCTAAGTATCTATTATTTAGGGTTTGATCTTGTGATTTGAGGTTGTAAGTGCTAAATGATGTTGTTAGTCATTAATGCACTTTTAAAAGGATGAAAGTGTTGTTATTGTGTAAGTTTGACTTGAATTGTGAGTCAAAGAGTCAAAAGAGCACTAGTTGACCTAATCGGGTGAAATGGTTATGAAATGCACCAAGTTTATGTTAGTTGATGTTATTAAACCTTAATCACTAGCTTTTAGTGATTTATGACGAGGCATGGCCATTAATGGGCGGTTTTGGTGTAGTTGAGTCATTTAATGCAAACGGGTCATTAAATGCTCAAGGGTTAGTGTTTGGCATTTAATTCAACTAGATTGTATGTTAATAAATGCATAATGTGATAGGTACATTACATTGAAGGGTTGCAAGCTCGGTTAGCTTTCACAAGGGACTTGAGGTGTGTGGAAAATCTATATATGTATGTATATGATTTACGTGCCGTATTAATGGTGTCACATAGCCGTTTTGTGACCATAGTTGTGAGACATAGTGTTTTGTCCACTTTTTATATTATGCACATAGCCGTGTTTGTGCATATAGTGGCGAGTAATAGCCGTGTTTTACTCCCACATTATTATCCGTGTTATTGTGCACATAGCCGTGTTTGTGTACATGATTGTGAGTAATAGCCGTGTTTTACTCACATGTTGATCAAGTGATGCCATAGCCGTTTTTGGGAACACTTAGGGGTGATGCCATAGCCGTTTTTGGAATACCTCGGGGGTTAGTATACCATAGCCGTGTTTGGGAGCTAACGGTTGTTATGAACATCGATGACTTGTTTCGCGAAGTCATTCCCTTGCGAATAATTGGGTTAACATTTTAATTAATGCTATGATTACTATGCTATTAATGTTGCTAGTTGTACGATTTGATGATACTAGCTTGTTTATCGAGATGTTATGTGATTGTGTATGTTATATGATATCGTGGATGCTTGTGGGTAAGTCTTATATGCATGTATATATTTATTCTACTCACTAAGATTTGCTTACCCCTCTCGTTGTTTATCTTTTTAGATGCAGGCGCGGACAAGGGCAAGGGGGTCGTTGGGCACTAGGTGTCCCTTGTTGTTGTTATGTTGGAGCTTTTAGAAGTTGGCCTAGTTTTGGGTAGTTTAGTCCCAAACCATGCTCGGAACGTCGTTTGGTTTATAAACTATCATTTGTAAAGGGTCAAACTTGTACTAAACTTTATTCGTGGCCCTCGTGCCTATTGTAAACAATTAATTGTTGGGCATTTTAAATAGAACTCATGAAATGGGTTACATATTTAATTGGCGTTTAATTGTGTTGTATAAAAAAAAATTATCGTAAGGATTACGGGTTGTGTTGTTACAACATCATTCGATTCATATATATATAACTATCTTATTCGAAGATTTAAACTTGTAATCACTAGAACATAGTTTAGTCAATTCTAAACTTGTTCGCAAACAAAGTTAATTCTTCTAACATAACTTTTAAAATCCACTAAACATATGTTCTATATCTATATGATATGCTAACTTAATGATTTAAAACCAGTAAACACGAAGAACACCGTAAAACCGGACATACGCCGTCGTAGTAAAACCGGGGGCTGTTTTGGGTTGGATAATTAAAAACTATGATAAACTTTGATTTAAAAGTTGTTCTTATGAGAAAATGATATTTCTTATGAACATGAAACTATATCCAAAAATCATGGTTAAACTCAAAGTGGAAGTATGTTTTTCAAAATGGTCATCAAGATGTCGTTTTTCGACGGAAATGACTGCCTCTTTCAAATATGACTTGTAACCTGTAACTCTGACTATAAACCACTACTTTTTCAGTTTAGTTCTAAATACTACAGTTCATTATGAAACCATAGCAACTTGATTCACTTTAAACGGAGTTGTAATGAATATTTGGCCAGCAAAACAAAATCTGCTAAACTTAACGTTGTATGGACGAAATTTATATTGTAAAAACTATATTAACCATATCCTTGCTAACTTTTCCTATATATATTTGGACATGTTATCATTAGTATAACAAAATATTATAATCTTATTTAATTCCGAGATTGTATATATATATAATAATCTTGGTACATTCCATGACAATAAGTATACAATACGTTTTGATAAATCCTAAGACAATAAGTAAACAATACGTTTTGATAAATTCTAAGACAATACGTATACAATACATCTCTGGGTTGATGCAAAGACAATACGTATACAATACGTCGTGGGGTAATTCTAAGATTATATATATACCGATTATTGGACTGTTGGACATTTCGGACTATTTTGAACTACTAACAAAGGACTACTAACATAAAAATGTTAAAAATTAATATATAAGTATTCTATGAACTTGTTTTATTTTATTCACATGTCGTATTATTATCTGAATCATTATTATTGTTATAGGTTCGTGAATCCAAGGACGACAGCTATATTTTTAATAAGCTGAAAACTTATTATTAATATACTTTTACTACCGTGAGTATATAGTCCCATTTTTAAACTCTAAAATATTTTGGGATGAGAATACATGCATTTTATGTTTTACGCCATGGATGCAAGTAGTTAAAATATATTCTACGTTGAGTTGTACCACATTGCATATCTTCTCTAATAGCTTGGTAACTAATATTTACATGTTGTAAGAACATATAAGCGCAAATCCTATTGATAGATCTATCGGGTTTGACAACCCCAACCGGGCTAGTCGCTCTAGTATCATAAACGGTTGCATAGTACTTTGTTTTTACTACACTTGGTACAGTGTAGGGAGATTTCATAATAAAGGGAATATGCTACATTTATGGTTAAGTATGGTTACCGAAGCGCTCAACAACTTATAGAATATCTTTATTGAAATATTTATAACTATGAAATCTTGTGGTCTATATTTATATCGATGCTAGCTTTAAACCTATATATCTTACCAACCTTTGTGTTGACTGTTTAAGCTGTGACGACCCGGAAACTTCCGACCAAATTTAAACTTGATCTTTATATAATTCCAACACGATAAGTAAAGTCTAGTAATTTGAATCTCAAAATGTTTGAACTATTTATCATGAATGCTTTTGACCTTGACCATTCCGATGATTCACGAACGATTGTTGTAAATAAATATGTATATATATATATATATGTATAAATAAATAAATATATAAGTGTATATATATATAATTTTGAATTAATAACGTACACCTTAAAAATGAAAGATTGTATTAGAATAATTAAAGTAATACTAGAATATATATATATATATATATATATATATATATATATATATATATATATATATATATATATATATATATATATATATATATATATATATATATATATATATATATATATATATATATATATATATATATATATATATATATATATATATATATATATATATATATATATATATATATATATATATATATATATATATTAAATATTCAGTATATGTTAACATTAGTAATTAATTTTAATTACAAGTTAAAAATATAAAATTTATATTATTAACCTTAATTTCATTATAAATGATAATATTAATATTTGAATTATAAATTATATAAAAATATATAAGACTTGAGATGTACAAGTATTGCTAATAATATTATTGATATTATTAATTCTAATATTATTATTATTATTAGTTACATTTACTATTAATAAAATTAATATTAAATATTAACGTTTATATAAATATTATTATTATGTTTCTTATTATAATTAATACACACACACACACACACATATATATATATATATATATATATATATATATATACAAGTTCGATATATAAGATTTATGTACACATAAATGCATATTATATATACAGAATATATATATATATATATATATATATATATATATATATATATATATATATATATATATATATATATATATATTGAGATATACATATATACAACCACATTATATAAGTATTTTTATTACTAAATTATGATTAATTAAATAATGATAATGAGTTATACAAAAACACAGGATCAATTTCAATTTCATATCATTTTCATACTGTTTTAAATTGATGACTCTTATTCTTAAACCGTACAAATCACAAACTTAATTCACAAAACATTCCAAAATCCGTTGCACATAACCATCTTCTTTATCTTTATTTTCTGTCTTTTATCTCTTGAACGAATATTGCTATCGATAAAACTTGCTGTACATTCAATCATTAGTTCAATGATATGAAGGATAAACAACCCATAATCACTTGACCACTAATACAAACACCACCTCACCTTCATCCAACCTCACAATCATCTTCTCTATTGCTGATTGAGTTATGGACCGAGAACAACACAAGCATGTTACAACCTCCAAAAATTTTGTCTATGAAGTCGATCACCAACTCATCTTCTTCGCAAAAGTACAACTGTCTTTAATCACATTCATTAATTGGTAAGCATGATCAACCGACACTGCTACTATATTCTATACTATCTCGATCATAAAACAAATTCCATCATCAAACCGTTACCATCTTAATGTTTCTGTTTTGGTCAGTCTCCCATCCACCACCGCCACTTTCTTTCTTCCTTATTCCTGATCTGTAGCCGAAACAACCATCATCATAACCTGTAAATATACTTGCTGCTAGACAAACGTCCCTACTTCTGTTTAACCTTGAAACTACCTTTCAATCACCACTTGATCGATGTATACGATATATTTCTGCTTGGAACAGCTCGACAACGAACCTGATATTTTTTTTATTTGTTGTTTATTGATGGATCACCGTTGAATATATACTGCTATATATGTATTAGAATGATGATGATAAAACATGAGAATAATGATGCTAATTTAACTAGTAGAGCCGTAGTGCAATTGGTGATTCTATCTTCGGTATCCTATGTGTCCCCATATACAGTAAATCGAAATTTTGTTTAATGGAAGTGGGGTTGCTGGATAACTTTTCTCTTTAAATCAACATCACCACCGATGGCCTTTTTCTTGTTTTTCTCCTCTTAAACTTATCTTGTGTCCATGTGGGCCAAACAAACTCACCCAACAATTCAAACAACTCCATCCAACAACCCATATTTAAATCGTGAAGTGGTAATAATCATATTATATTAGATGGATGATGATGATTAGGAGAATTAAAGAGGTAACCGATGTTTTGCTTTTGCAATTGGAGAATGAGTGGGTTAGGGAAGAGTGCATCATGTAGAGTGTGACATGTTGTTGTTCTTGATTAAAACCGAACCCCACACCTATACCATAACAAAATTTAAATAGTCGTACCTATTCTTGTTTAAATGCTTCGGTGAGATTAAAAAAGGCAGAATGAAATATGATGTTTAAGGAGGTACTATAATGATGATTATGTACATAAAATCATGATGTTAATGATATGTGTAAATTGCTAATGATGATGAATAGTTACGGTCATGATGATCATGATGTCGATGAGGAGAATAATTCGATGATGATGATGATGATGATGATGATGATGATGATGATGATTGAAGGACCCATGATGCTCGCTGTTTGATCTGCTATTTATCCAGGAAACCCTCGAATCTATTGTAGGTTATAATGTAAAAGGATTAGGTTGCATTTCTATTTTGTTAGGCCAAGAACCGGTTTGGACAGCTGAGATCGATACTTGATGATGAAGATGAAGATTATAAATGGGTCTTTATTTTTTATGAAGAAGATGAATTCAGATTAAAGGGTGAAAGAAATTAAAAAGGTATTATATCAGAAAAGTTAAATAGCTCAGATGGTTTGAAGGGAGTGTGGGCTAATGAGAGGTCTTGAGTTCGAACCCAAGCAGTGGCGTTATATTTTTTAGCCTATTCTTAAGGTAGCACTTTTATTATTATTCCTATATTATTATTATTATTATTATTATTATTATTATTATTATTATTATTATTATTATTATTATTATTATTATTATTATTATTATTATTATTATTATTATTATTATTATTATTATGATTATGATTATTATTATTTGGTTAATATATTATTAATATTATTATTATTGTTATTATTATTATTATTATTATTGTTATTATTATTAGTATTATAATTATTAACATGGTTATTATTATTATAAATACAAGTCTTAATTATCATTATTATTATTATGATTATAATTAAAAAAAATTAATATTATTATTATTATTGTTAAGTATTATTATAATTATCGTACTACAATTTATTATTATTACCATTAAAAAAAATAAGTATTATCATTATTGTTTGTATTGGTATTAAGTATTATGAATATTAGGTTTTTTATTATTATTATTATTATTATTATTATTATTATTATTATTATTATTATTATTATTATTATTATTATTATTATTATTATTATTATTATTATTATTATTATTATTATTATAAGTAGCATAGGTATTATTACAAATATTATCATAATTATTAATAATATAATCATTAGTATTATTATTAAACTCATTATCATTATTATCATTCTCACTAAGATTATTATTTTGTTATCACTGAAACTAGCAATATTTTCATAAATAAATACTTTTATATAAAACTACATTACGCTATACTTTTACTATTAAAAAGATATTAATTAATCCATATCAATTAATATACAAAAATGTACTAAACCTTAATATACAGTTTATATTTATAATGATATGTAATAGATATATAAAACATATAAACTAAATATATTAAACTTATTTAAATAAACATATAGTATAACAAGTATATTAATAATAACAATATATATATATATATATATATATATATATATATATATATATATATATATATATATATATATATATATATATATATATATATATATATATATATATATATATATATATATATATATATATATATATAATTGCTCAATTACAAGTATATGTATTAATATACATATGAATGATATAGGTTCGTGAATTCGAGGCCAACCTTATGAAATGTCCCGTTCTTATTGATTAAAAACGTTCCATATTAATTGATTTCGTTGCGAGGTTTTGACCTCTATATGAGACGTTTTTTAAAGACTGCATTCATTTTAAAACAAACCATAACCTTTATTTCATCAATAAAGGTTTAAAAAGCTTTACGCAGATTATCAAATAATGATAATCTAAAATATCCTGTTTACACACAACCATTACATAATGGTTTACAATACAAATATGTTACAACAAAATAAGTTTCTTGAATACAGTTTTTACACAATATCATACAAGCATGGACTCCAAATCTCGTCCTTATTTAAGTATGCGACAGCGGAAGCTCTTAATAATCACCTGAGAATAAACATGCTTAAAACGTCAACAAAAATGTTGGTGAGTTATAGGTTTAACCTATATATATCAAATCATAATAATAGACCACAAGATTTCATATTTCAATACACATCCCATACATAGAGATAAAAATCATTCATATGGTGAACACCTGGTAACCGACATTAACAAGATGCATATATAAGAATATCCCCATCATTCCGGGACACCCTTCGGATATGATATAAATTTCGAAGTACTAAAGCATCCGGTACTTTGGATGGGGTTTGTTATGCCCAATAGATCTATCTTTAGGATTCGCGTCAATTAGGGGTGTCTGTTCCCTAATTCTTAGATTACCAGACTTAATAAAAAGGGGCATATTCGATTTCGATAATTCAACCATAGAATGTAGTTTCACGTACTTATGTCTATTTTGTAAATCATTTATAAAACCTGCATGTATTCTCATCCCAAAAATATTAGATTTTAAAAGTGGGACTATAACTCACTTTCACAGATTGTTATAGGTTCGTGAATCCAAGGACGACAGCTATATTTTTAATAAGCTGAAAACTTATTATTAATATACTTTTACTACCGTGAGTATATAGTCCCATTTTTAAACTCTAAAATATTTTGGGATGAGAATACATGCATTTTATGTTTTACGCCATGGATGCAAGTAGTTAAAATATATTCTACGTTGAGTTGTACCACATTGCATATCTTCTCTAATAGCTTGGTAACTAATATTTACATGTTGTAAGAACATATAAGCGCAAATCCTATTGATAGATCTATCGGGTTTGACAACCCCAACCGGGCTAGTCGCTCTAGTATCATAAACGGTTGCATAGTACTTTGTTTTTACTACACTTGGTACAGTGTAGGGAGATTTCATAATAAAGGGAATATGCTACATTTATGGTTAAGTATGGTTACCGAAGCGCTCAACAACTTATAGAATATCTTTATTGAAATATTTATAACTATGAAATCTTGTGGTCTATATTTATATCGATGCTAGCTTTAAACCTATATATCTTACCAACCTTTGTGTTGACTGTTTAAGCTGTGACGACCCGGAAACTTCCGACCAAATTTAAACTTGATCTTTATATAATTCCAACACGATAAGTAAAGTCTAGTAATTTGAATCTCAAAATGTTTGAACTATTTATCATGAATGCTTTTGACCTTGACCATTCCGATGATTCACGAACGATTGTTGTAAATAAATATGTATATATATATATATATGTATAAATAAATAAATATATAAGTGTATATATATATAATTTTGAATTAATAACGTACACCTTAAAAATGAAAGATTGTATTAGAATAATTAAAGTAATACTAGAATATATATATATATATATATATATATATATATATATATATATATATATATATATATATATATATATATATATATATATATATATATATATATATATATATATATATTAAATATTCAGTATATGTTAACATTAGTAATTAATTTTAATTACAAGTTAAAAATATAAAATTTATATTATTAACCTTAATTTCATTATAAATGATAATATTAATATTTGAATTATAAATTATATAAAAATATATAAGACTTGAGATGTACAAGTATTGCTAATAATATTATTGATATTATTAATTCTAATATTATTATTATTATTAGTTACATTTACTATTAATAAAATTAATATTAAATATTAACGTTTATATAAATATTATTATTATGTTTCTTATTATAATTAATACACACACACACACACACATATATATATATATATATATATATATATATACAAGTTCGATATATAAGATTTATGTACACATAAATGCATATTATATATACAGAATATATATATATATATATATATATATATATATATATATATATATATATATATATATATATATATATATATTGAGATATACATATATACAACCACATTATATAAGTATTTTTATTACTAAATTATGATTAATTAAATAATGATAATGAGTTATACAAAAACACAGGATCAATTTCAATTTCATATCATTTTCATACTGTTTTAAATTGATGACTCTTATTCTTAAACCGTACAAATCACAAACTTAATTCACAAAACATTCCAAAATCCGTTGCACATAACCATCTTCTTTATCTTTATTTTCTGTCTTTTATCTCTTGAACGAATATTGCTATCGATAAAACTTGCTGTACATTCAATCATTAGTTCAATGATATGAAGGATAAACAACCCATAATCACTTGACCACTAATACAAACACCACCTCACCTTCATCCAACCTCACAATCATCTTCTCTATTGCTGATTGAGTTATGGACCGAGAACAACACAAGCATGTTACAACCTCCAAAAATTTTGTCTATGAAGTCGATCACCAACTCATCTTCTTCGCAAAAGTACAACTGTCTTTAATCACATTCATTAATTGGTAAGCATGATCAACCGACACTGCTACTATATTCTATACTATCTCGATCATAAAACAAATTCCATCATCAAACCGTTACCATCTTAATGTTTCTGTTTTGGTCAGTCTCCCATCCACCACCGCCACTTTCTTTCTTCCTTATTCCTGATCTGTAGCCGAAACAACCATCATCATAACCTGTAAATATACTTGCTGCTAGACAAACGTCCCTACTTCTGTTTAACCTTGAAACTACCTTTCAATCACCACTTGATCGATGTATACGATATATTTCTGCTTGGAACAGCTCGACAACGAACCTGATATTTTTTTTATTTGTTGTTTATTGATGGATCACCGTTGAATATATACTGCTATATATGTATTAGAATGATGATGATAAAACATGAGAATAATGATGCTAATTTAACTAGTAGAGCCGTAGTGCAATTGGTGATTCTATCTTCGGTATCCTATGTGTCCCCATATACAGTAAATCGAAATTTTGTTTAATGGAAGTGGGGTTGCTGGATAACTTTTCTCTTTAAATCAACATCACCACCGATGGCCTTTTTCTTGTTTTTCTCCTCTTAAACTTATCTTGTGTCCATGTGGGCCAAACAAACTCACCCAACAATTCAAACAACTCCATCCAACAACCCATATTTAAATCGTGAAGTGGTAATAATCATATTATATTAGATGGATGATGATGATTAGGAGAATTAAAGAGGTAACCGATGTTTTGCTTTTGCAATTGGAGAATGAGTGGGTTAGGGAAGAGTGCATCATGTAGAGTGTGACATGTTGTTGTTCTTGATTAAAACCGAACCCCACACCTATACCATAACAAAATTTAAATAGTCGTACCTATTCTTGTTTAAATGCTTCGGTGAGATTAAAAAAGGCAGAATGAAATATGATGTTTAAGGAGGTACTATAATGATGATTATGTACATAAAATCATGATGTTAATGATATGTGTAAATTGCTAATGATGATGAATAGTTACGGTCATGATGATCATGATGTCGATGAGGAGAATAATTCGATGATGATGATGATGATGATGATGATGATGATGATGATGATGATTGAAGGACCCATGATGCTCGCTGTTTGATCTGCTATTTATCCAGGAAACCCTCGAATCTATTGTAGGTTATAATGTAAAAGGATTAGGTTGCATTTCTATTTTGTTAGGCCAAGAACCGGTTTGGACAGCTGAGATCGATACTTGATGATGAAGATGAAGATTATAAATGGGTCTTTATTTTTTATGAAGAAGATGAATTCAGATTAAAGGGTGAAAGAAATTAAAAAGGTATTATATCAGAAAAGTTAAATAGCTCAGATGGTTTGAAGGGAGTGTGGGCTAATGAGAGGTCTTGAGTTCGAACCCAAGCAGTGGCGTTATATTTTTTAGCCTATTCTTAAGGTAGCACTTTTATTATTATTCCTATATTATTATTATTATTATTATTATTATTATTATTATTATTATTATTATTATTATTATTATTATTATTATTATTATTATTATTATTATTATTATTATTATTATTATTATTATTATTATTATTATTATGATTATGATTATTATTATTTGGTTAATATATTATTAATATTATTATTATTGTTATTATTATTATTATTATTATTGTTATTATTATTAGTATTATAATTATTAACATGGTTATTATTATTATAAATACAAGTCTTAATTATCATTATTATTATTATGATTATAATTAAAAAAAATTAATATTATTATTATTATTGTTAAGTATTATTATAATTATCGTACTACAATTTATTATTATTACCATTAAAAAAAATAAGTATTATCATTATTGTTTGTATTGGTATTAAGTATTATGAATATTAGGTTTTTTATTATTATTATTATTATTATTATTATTATTATTATTATTATTATTATTATTATTATTATTATTATTATTATTATTATTATTATTATTATTATTATTATTATAAGTAGCATAGGTATTATTACAAATATTATCATAATTATTAATAATATAATCATTAGTATTATTATTAAACTCATTATCATTATTATCATTCTCACTAAGATTATTATTTTGTTATCACTGAAACTAGCAATATTTTCATAAATAAATACTTTTATATAAAACTACATTACGCTATACTTTTACTATTAAAAAGATATTAATTAATCCATATCAATTAATATACAAAAATGTACTAAACCTTAATATACAGTTTATATTTATAATGATATGTAATAGATATATAAAACATATAAACTAAATATATTAAACTTATTTAAATAAACATATAGTATAACAAGTATATTAATAATAACAATATATATATATATATATATATATATATATATATATATATATATATATATATATATATATATATATATATATATATATATATATATATATATATATATATATATATATATATATATATATATAATTGCTCAATTACAAGTATATGTATTAATATACATATGAATGATATAGGTTCGTGAATTCGAGGCCAACCTTATGAAATGTCCCGTTCTTATTGATTAAAAACGTTCCATATTAATTGATTTCGTTGCGAGGTTTTGACCTCTATATGAGACGTTTTTTAAAGACTGCATTCATTTTAAAACAAACCATAACCTTTATTTCATCAATAAAGGTTTAAAAAGCTTTACGCAGATTATCAAATAATGATAATCTAAAATATCCTGTTTACACACAACCATTACATAATGGTTTACAATACAAATATGTTACAACAAAATAAGTTTCTTGAATACAGTTTTTACACAATATCATACAAGCATGGACTCCAAATCTCGTCCTTATTTAAGTATGCGACAGCGGAAGCTCTTAATAATCACCTGAGAATAAACATGCTTAAAACGTCAACAAAAATGTTGGTGAGTTATAGGTTTAACCTATATATATCAAATCATAATAATAGACCACAAGATTTCATATTTCAATACACATCCCATACATAGAGATAAAAATCATTCATATGGTGAACACCTGGTAACCGACATTAACAAGATGCATATATAAGAATATCCCCATCATTCCGGGACACCCTTCGGATATGATATAAATTTCGAAGTACTAAAGCATCCGGTACTTTGGATGGGGTTTGTTATGCCCAATAGATCTATCTTTAGGATTCGCGTCAATTAGGGGTGTCTGTTCCCTAATTCTTAGATTACCAGACTTAATAAAAAGGGGCATATTCGATTTCGATAATTCAACCATAGAATGTAGTTTCACGTACTTATGTCTATTTTGTAAATCATTTATAAAACCTGCATGTATTCTCATCCCAAAAATATTAGATTTTAAAAGTGGGACTATAACTCACTTTCACAGATTTTTACTTCGTCGGGAAGTAAGACTTGGCCACTGGTTGATTCACGAACCTATAACAATATATACATATATATCAAAGTATGTTCAAAATATATTTACAACACTTTTAATATATTTTGATGTTTTAAGTTTATTAAGTCAGCTGTCCTCGTTAGTAACCTACAACTAGTTATCCACAGTTAGATGTACAGAAATAAATCGATAAATATTATCTTGAATCAATCCACGACCCAGTGTATACGTATCTCAGTATTGATCACAACTCAAACTATATATATTTTGGAATCAACCTCAACCCTGTATAGCTAACTCCAACATTCACATATAGAGTGTCTATGGTTGTTCCGAAATATATATAGATGTGTCGACATGATAGGTCGAAACATTGTATACGTGTCTATGGTATCTCAAGATTACATAATATACAATACAAGTTGATTAAGTTATGGTTGGAATAGATTTGTTACCAATTTTCACGTAGCTAAAATGAGAAAAATTATCCAATCTTGTTTTACCCATAACTTCTTCATTTTAAATCCGTTTTGAGTGAATCAAATTGCTATGGTTTCATATTGAACTCTATTTTATGAATCTAAACAGAAAAAGTATAGGTTTATAGTCGGAAAAATAAGTTACAAGTCATTTTTGTAAAGGTAGTCATTTCAGTCGAAAGAACGACGTCTAGATGACCATTTTAGAAAACATACTTCCACTTTGAGTTTAACCATAATTTTTGGATATAGTTTCATGTTCATAATAAAAATCATTTTCTCAGAATAACAACTTTTAAATCAAAGTTTATCATAGTTTTTAATTAACTAACCCAAAACAGCCCGCGGTGTTACTACGACGGCGTAAATCCGGTTTTACGGTGTTTTTCGTGTTTCCAGGTTTTAAATCATTAAGTTAGCATATCATATAGATATAGAACATGTGTTTAGTTGATTTTAAAAGTCAAGTTAGAAGGATTAACTTTTGTTTGCGAACAAGTTTAGAATTAACTAAACTATGTTCTAGTGATTACAAGTTTAAACCTTCGAATAAGATAGCTTTATATATATGAATCGAATGATGTTATGAATATCATTACTACCTTAAGTTCCTTGGATAAACCTACTGGAAAAGAGAAAAATGGATCTAGCTTCAACGGATCCTTGGATGGCTCGAAGTTCTTGAAGCAGAATCATGACACGAAAACAATTTCAAGAAAGATTTCCACTCGAAATAAGATTGTTATAGTTATAGAAATTGAATTAAAGTTTGAATATGAGTATTACCTTGTATTAGAAAGATAACCTACTGTAAGTAACAAAGGTTTCTTGATCTTGGATGATTACTTGGAATGGATTTAGAAAACTTGGAAGTAAACTTGCAATCTTGGAAGTATTCTTGATTTTATGAAACTAGAACTTTTGGAATTTATGAAGAACACTTAGAACTTGAATATAGAACTTGAGAGAGATCAATTAGATGAAGAAAATTGAAGAATGAAAGTGTTTGTAGGTGTTTTTGGTCGTTGGTGTATGGATTAGATATAAAGGATATGTAATTTTGTTTTCATGTAAATAAGTCATGAATGATTACTCATATTTTTGTAATTTTATGAGATATTTCATGCTAGTTGCCAAATGATGGTTCCCACATGTGTTAGGTGACTCACATGGGCTGCTAAGAGCTGATCATTGGAGTGTATATACCAATAGTACATACATCTAAAAGCTGTATATTGTACGAGTACGAATACGGGTGCATACGAGTAGAATTGTTGATGAAACTGAACGAGGATGTAATTGTAAGAATTTTTGTTAAGTAGAAGTATTTTGATAAGTGTATTAAAGTCTTTAAAAAGTGTATAAATACATATTAAAACACTACATGTATATACATTTTAACTGAGTCGTTAAGTCATCGTTAGTCGTTACATGTAAATGTTGTTTTGAAACCTTTAGGTTAACGATCTTGTTGAATGTTGTTAACTCATTGTTTATTATAACAAATGAGATGTTAAATTGTTATATTATCATTATATTATGATATATAATATATCTTAGTATGATATATATACAGTTAAATGTTGTTACAACGATAATCGTTACATATATGTCTCGTTTCGAAATCATTAAGTTAGTAGTCTTATTTTTACATATGTATTTCATTGTTAATACACTTAATAATATATTTACTTATCATCTAACATAATTAACCAAGTGTATCAATGTCTTAATATGATTCATATGTACCTAGTAAGACGTTATAACGATAATCATTATATATATCGTTTTCGAGTTTCTTAAATTAATAGTCTCATTTTTATGTATATAACTCATTGTTAAAATACCTAATGAGATACATACTTATAATAAAATCATGTTAACTATATATATAACCATATATATGTCATCGTATAGTTTTTACAAGTTTTAACGTTCGTGAATCACCGTTCAACATGGGTGGTCAATTGTCTATATAAAACATATTTCAATTAATCAAGTCTTAACAAGTTTGATTGCTTAACATGTTGGAAACATTTAATCATGTAAATATCAATCTCAATTAATATATATAAACATGGAAAAGTTCGGGTCACTACAGTACCTACCCGTTAAATAAATTTCGTCCTGAAATTTTAAGCTGTTGAAGGTGTTGACGAATCTTCTGGAAATAGATGCGGGTATTTCTTCTTCATCTGATCTTCACGCTCCCAGGTGAACTCGGGTCCTCTACGAGCATTCCATCGAACCTTAACAATTGGTATCTTGTTTTGCTTAAGTCTTTTAACCTCACGATCCATTATTTCGACGGGTTCTTCGATGAATTGAAGTTTTTCGTTGATTTGGATTTCATCTAATGGAATAGTGAGATCTTCTTTAGCAAAACATTTCTTCAAATTCGAGACGTGGAAAGTATTATGTACAGCCGCGAGTTGTTGAGGTAACTCAAGTCGGTAAGCTACTGGTCCGACACGATCAATAATCTTGAATGGTCCAATATATCTTGGATTTAATTTCCCTCGTTTACCAAATCGAACAACGCCTTTCCAAGATGCAACTTTAAGCATGACCATCTCTCCAATTTCAAATTCTATATCTTTTCTTTTAATGTCAGCGTAGCTCTTTTGTCGACTTTGGGCGGTTTTCAACCGTTGTTGAATTTGGATGATCTTCTCTGTAGTTTCTTGTATAATCTCCGGACCCGTAATCTGTCTATCCCCCACTTCACTCCAACAAATCGGAGACCTGCACTTTCTACCATAAAGTGCTTCAAACGGCGCCATCTCAATGCTTGAATGGTAGCTGTTGTTGTAGGAAAATTTTGCTGACGGTAGATGTCGATCCCAACTGTTTCTGAAATCAATAACACATGCTCGTAGCATGTCTTCAAGCGTTTGTATCGTCCTTTCGCTCTGCCCATCAGTTTGTGGATGATAGGCAGTACTCATGTCTAGACGAGTTCCTAATGCTTGCTGTAATGTCTGCCAGAATCTTGAAATAAATCTACCATCCCTATCAGAGATAATAGAGATTGGTATTCCATGTCTGGAGACGACTTCCTTCAAATACAGTCGTGCTAACTTCTCCATCTTGTCATCTTCTCTTATTGGCAGGAAGTGTGCTGATTTGGTGAGACGATCAACTATTACCCAAATAGTATCAAAACCACTTGCAGTCCTTGGCAATTTAGTGATGAAATCCATGGTAATGTTTTCCCATTTCCATTCCGGGATTTCGGGTTGTTGAAGTAGACCTGATGGTTTCTGATGCTCAACTTTGACCTTAGAACACGTCAAACATTCTCCTACGTATTTAGCAACATCGGCTTTCATACCCGGTCACCAAAAATGTTTCTTGAGATCCTTGTACATCTTCCCCGTTCCAGGATGTATTGAGTATCTGGTTTTATGAGCTTCTCTAAGTACCATTTCTCTCATATCTCCAAATTTTGGTACCCAAATCCTTTCAGCCCTATACCGGGTTCCGTCTTACCGAATATTAAGATGCTTCTCCGATCCTTTGGGTATTTCATCCTTTAAATTTCCCTCTTTTAAAACTCCTTGTTGCGCCTCCTTTATTTGAGTAGTAAGGTTATTATGAATCATTATATTCATAGATTTTACTCGAATGGGTTCTCTGTCCTTTCTGCTCAAGGCATCGGCTACCACATTTGCCTTCCCCGGGTGGTAACGAATCTCAAAGTCGTAATCATTCAATAATTCAATCCACCTACGCTGCCTCATATTCAGTTGTTTCTGATTAAATATGTGTTGAAGACTTTTGTGGTCGGTATATATAATACTTTTGACCCCATATAAGTAGTACCTCCAAGTCTTTAATGCAAAAACAACCGCGCCTAATTTCAAATCATGCGTCGTATAATTTTGTTCGTGAATCTTCAATTGTCTAGACGCATAAGCAATCACCTTAGTTCGTTGCATTAATACACAACCGAGACCTTGCTTTGATGCGTCACAATAAATCACAAAATCATCATTCCCTTCAGGCAATGACAATATAGGTGCCGTAGTTAGATTTTTCTTCAATAACTGAAACGCTTTCTCTTGTTCATCATTCCATTCAAATTTCTTCCCTTTATGCGTTAATGCAGTCAAGGGTTTTGCTATTCTGGAAAAGTCTTAGATGAACCTTCTGTAGTAACCAGCTAGTCCTAAAAACTGGCGTATGTGTTTCGGAGTTTTCGGGGTTTCCCACTTTTCAACAGTTTCTATCTTTGCCGGATCCACCTTAATACCTTCTTTGTTCACTATGTGACCGAGGAATTGAAATTCTTCCAACCAAAATGCACACTTTGAAAACTTTGCGTACAATTCTTCCTTCCTCAATACTTCTAACACCTTTCTCAAATGTTCACCGTGTTCTTGGTCATTCTTTGAGTAAATAAGTATGTCATCAATGAAAACAATGACAAACTTGTCAAGGTATGGTCCACACACTCGGTTCATAAGGTCCATGAACACAGCTGGTGCATTAGTTAAACCAAACGGCATGACCATAAACTCGTAATGACCGTAACGTGTTCTGAAAGCAGTCTTTGGAATATCATCTTCTTTCACCCGCATTTGATGATACTCGGAACGTAAGTCAATCTTTGAATAAACAGACGAGCCTTGTAGTTGATCAAATAAGTCGTCGATTCTCGGTAGTGGGTAGCGGTTCTTGATGGTAAGTTTGTTCAACTCTCGGTAGTCGATACACAAACCTGAATGTACCATCTTTCTTCTTGACAAATAAAACAGGAGCTCCCCACGGTGATGTGCTTGGTCGAATGAAACCACGCTCTAAAAGTTCTTGTAATTGGCTTTGCAGTTCTTTCATCTCACTGGGTGCGAGTTTGTAAGGAGCACGAGCTATTGGTGCAGCTCCTGGTACAAGATCTATTTGAAATTCAACGGATCGATGTGGGGGTAATCCCGGTAATACTTTCGGAAATACATCGGGAAATTCTTTTGCAATGGGAACATCATTGATGCTCTTTTCTTCAGTTTGTACTTTCTCGACGTGTGCTAGAACAGCATAGCAACCTTTTCTTATTAGTTTTTGTGCCTTCAAATTACTAATAAGATATAGCTTCGTGTTGCCCTTTTCTCCGTACACCATTAAGGGTTTTCCTTTTTCTCGTATAATGCGAATTGCATTTTTGTAACAAACGATCTCTGCTTTCACTTCTTTCAACCAGTCCGTACCAATTATCACATCAAAACTCCCTAACTCTACTGGTATCAAATCAATCTTAAATGTTTCGCTAACCAGTTTAATTTCTCGATTCCGACATATATTATCTGCTGAAATTAATTTACCATTTGCTAATTCGAGTAAAAATTTACTATCCAAAGGCATCAATGGACAACTTAATTTAGTACAAAAATCTCTACTCATATAGCTTCTATCCGCACCCGAATCAAATAAAACGTAAGCAGATTTATTGTCAATAAGAAACGTACCCGTAACAAGCTCCGGGTCTTCCTGTGCCTCTGCCGCATTAATATTGAAAACTCTTCCGCGGCCTTGTCCATTCGTGTTCTCCTGGTTCGGGAAATTTCTAATAATGTGGCTCGGTTTTCCACATTTATAACATACTACATTGGCATAACTTGCTCCGACACTACTTGCTCCGCCATTACTCGTTCCGACACCATTTGTTCCTTTCGTTCTATTAACCCCTGGTCCGTAGACCTCACACTTCGCCGCGCTATGACCATTTCTTTTACACTTGTTGCAAAATTTGGTGCAGAACCCCGAGTGATACTTTTCACACCTTTGGCATAGCTGCTTCTGATTGTTGTTGTTGTTGCGGTTATTATTGTTGTTGGGATGATTGTTGTAGTTGCTGTTGTTGTTATTGTTGTTGTTGTTGGGCCGTTTATTGTAGTTGCGATTGATGTTGCGATTGTTGGGATAATTGTTGCGATTATTGTTGTAATTGATGTTGTTGTTGTATTGGTGATTCTTATCACCGTTTTCCTCCCACTTTCTTTTGACTTGCTTCACATTGAACTCTTTAGCAGTCTGTTCTTTAATTCTTTCTTCAATCTGGTTCACTAGTTTGTGAGCCATTCTACATGCCTGTTGTATGGAGGAGGGCTCGTGTGAACTTATATCTTCTTGGATTCTTTCCGGTAATCCTTTCACAAACGCGTCGATCTTCTCTTCCTCATCTTCGAATGCTCCCGGACACAATAGGCACAATTCTGTGAATCGTCTTTCGTACGTGGTAATATCAAATCCTTGGGTTCGTAACCCTCTAAGTTCTGTCTTGAGCTTATTGACCTCGGTTCTGGGACGGCATTTCTCGTTCATCAAGTGCTTGAATGCTGACCACGGTAGTGCGTACGCATCGTCTTGTCCCACTTGCTCTAGATAGGTATTCCACCATGTTAACGCAGAACCTGTGAAGGTATGCATAGCGTACTTCACTTTGTCCTCTTCAGTACACTTACTTATGGCAAACACCGATTCGACCTTCTCGGTCCACCGTTTCAATCCGATCGGTCCTTCGGTTCCATCAAATTCCAAAGGTTTGCAGGTAGTGAATTCTTTGTAGGTGCATCCTACACGATTTCCTGTACTGCTAGATCCAAGGTTATTGTTGGTATGTAGCGCAGCCTGTACTATGTTTGAAGCTAGAAAAGTACGGAATTCCTCTTCATTCATATTCACGGTGTGTCGAGTAGTCGGTGCCATTTCCTTCAAAATAGTCAAATGGAACAAGTTAATCATACAGAATATTAAGAGTAGTTAATAGTATTTCGTATCATAATATGAACTCATTTATAAAAGCTTTTTCTTCATATTAGCGTTTTATAAGTTTACATTCGGGTAGTACCTACCCGTTAAGTTCATACTTAGTAGCTAATATACAATTCAACTACTACAATTCTATATGAAAAACTGATTATAATAATATTTCGCGTTCAAACTTTTACACAATATTTTACAAACTTATAATACCGCTTATTTTACATATAGCATGAAATATAGCACACAATAAATTTGATACAAGATGGTTGTGAAGATAATTCTAGCTAGTACACAAGTCGTTCAGCAAAGGCAATAAAGACACGTAATTCATACGTCCAGAAACAAGTCATGCATTCTGGTTTTACTAGGATTACTTCCCATCCTTGGTCTTGTGGAACATAACCGTTATGGCCGTTGATAAGACATCGTGTTGTAACGTCGTCAAAGGGACGAGGGTTACGTAATGTCCAACAGTCCCGTAACAATCTAAAAACCTCATTTCTTACCCCAATTACCGACTCCGCGTTTTGTTTAATAGTTGTAGCCCGATGTTCTTGTTCTCACTTTGGTGAGAAGCGAACATTACTAATCCGTAAGCATAACATGCTTCTTTATGTTGCATGTTAGCCGCTTTTTCTAAATCACGAAATCCAATATTCGGATATATTGAGTCAAAATAATTTCTTAACCCATTGCATAAAATAGCATTTGGGTTCCCCGCAATATATGCGTCAAAGTAAACACATCGTAACTTATGGATTTCCCAATGTGATATCCCCCATCTTTCGAACAAAAGCCTTTTATAAACCAAGGCATTCTTGGAACGTTCTTCGAATGTCTTACAAACTGATCTCGCCTTAAATAGTTGTGCCGAAGAATTCTGACCGACTCTAGACAAGATTTCATCAATCATGTCTCCAGGTAGGTCTCTTAAAATATTGGGTTGTCTATCCATTTTGTGTTTTTATACTGTAAAATAGACAAGAGTTAGATTCATAAAAAAAAATACTTATTAATACAAGCAATTTTTACATATATCATAAAGCATAAGCACACTATATTACATATATTACACCACACGAATACAACTATCTTATTCCGACTCACTTGTTTCTTCTTCTTCGGTTTTGGTTCGTTTTGCCAAGTTTCTAGGGATATATGATGTTCCCCTAATACAAACCGTCGTTTTCCACATTGGTTTAGAAAAACCTGGTGGTTTAGAGGTTCCCGGGTCATTGTTACAACTTAAGGACTTCAGGGGTTGACGATACATATAAAGTTCATCGGGGTTGGAATTAGATTTCTCTATTTTTATGCCCTTTCCCTTATTATTTTCTTTTGCCTTTTTAAATTCAGTTGGGGTAATTTCTATAACATCATCGGAATTCTCGTCGAAATCCGATTCATCGGAGAATTGGTAATCCTCCCATTATTTTGCTTCCTTGGCGGAAACACCATTGACCATAATTAACCTTGGTCGGTTGGTTGAGGATTTTCTTTTACTTAACCGTTTTATTATTTCCCCCACCGGTTCTATTTCTTCATCCGGTTCCGATTCTTCTTCCGGTTCCGATTCTTCTTCAGGTTCCGACTCTTCTTCTGGTTCCTCTTCGGGAACTTGTGAATCAGTCCACGAATCATTCCAATTTACATTTGACTCTTCATTATTATTAGGTGAGTCAATGGGACTTGTTCTAGAGGTAGACATCTATCACATAATATCAAACGCGTTAAGAGATTAATATATCACATAATATTCACATGTTAAAAATATATAGTTTCCAACAAAATTTGTTAAGCAATCATTTTTCAAGTAAACACGGTCGAAGTCCAGACTCACTAATACATCCTAACAAACTCGATAAGACACACTAATGCAAAATTCTGGTTCTCTAAGACCAACGCTCGGATACCAACTGAAATGTCCCGTTCTTATTGATTAAAAACGTTCCATATTAATTGATTTCGTTGCGAGGTTTTGACCTCTATATGAGACGTTTTTCAAAGACTGCATTCATTTTAAAACAAACCATAACCTTTATTTCATCAATAAAGGTTTAAAAAGCTTTACGCAGATTATCAAATAATGATAATCTAAAATATCCTGTTTACACACAACCATTACATAATGGTTTACAATACAAATATGTTACAACAAAATAAGTTTCTTGAATGCAGTTTTTACACAATATCATACAAGCATGGACTCCAAATCTCGTCCTTATTTAAGTATGCGATAGCGGAAGCTCTTAATAATCACCTGAGAATAAACATGCTTAAAACGTCAACAAAAATGTTGGTGAGTTATAGGTTTAACCTATATATATCAAATCATAATAATAGACCACAAGATTTCATATTTCAATACACATCCCATACATAGAGATAAAAATCATTCATATGGTGAACACCTGGTAACCAACATTAATAAGATGCATATATAAGAATATCCCCATCATTCCGGGACACCCTTCGGATATGATATAAATTTCGAAGTACTAAAGCATCCGGTACTTTGGATGGGGTTTGTTAGGCCCAATAGATCTATCTTTAGGATTCGCGTCAATTAGGGTGTCTGTTCCCTAATTCTTAGATTACCAGACTTAATAAAAAGGGGCATATTCGATTTCGATAATTCAACCATAGAATGTAGTTTCATGTACTTGTGTCTATTTTGTAAATCATTTATAAAACCTGCATGTATTCTCATCCCAAAAATATTAGATTTTAAAAGTGGGACTATAACTCACTTTCACAGATTTTTACTTCGTCGGGAAGTAAGACTTGGCCACTGGTTGATTCACGAACCTATAACAATATATACATATATATCAAAGTATGTTCAAAATATATTTACAACACTTTTAATATATTTTGATGTTTTAAGTTTATTAAGTCAGCTGTCCTCGTTAGTAACCTACAACTAGTTGTCCACAGTTAGATGTACAGAAATAAATCGATAAATATTATCTTGAATCAATCCACGACCCAGTGTATACGTATCTCAGTATTGATCACAACTCAAACTATATATATTTTGGAATCAACCTCAACCCTGTATAGCTAACTCCAACATTCACATATAGAGTGTCTATGGTTGTTCTGAAATATATATAGATGTGTCGACATGATAGGTCGAAACATTGTATACGTGTCTATGGTATCTCAAGATTA
This sequence comes from Rutidosis leptorrhynchoides, assembly GCF_046630445.1. Lineage (NCBI taxonomy): Eukaryota > Viridiplantae > Streptophyta > Magnoliopsida > Asterales > Asteraceae > Rutidosis > Rutidosis leptorrhynchoides. The sequence continues at coordinate 459,311,271 of NC_092334.1, forward strand.
CATAATATACAATACAAGTTGATTAAGTTATGGTTGGAATAGATTTGTTACCAATTTTCACGTAGCTAAAATGAGAAAAATTATCCAATCTTGTTTTACCCATAACTTCTTCATTTTAAATCCGTTTTGAGTGAATCAAATTGCTATGGTTTCATATTGAACTCTATTTTATGAATCTAAACAGAAAAATTATAGGTTTAGAGTCGGAAAAATAAGTTACAAGTCATTTTTGTAATGGTAGTCATTTCAGTCAAAAGAACGACGTCTAGATGACCATTTTAGAAAACATACTTCCACTTTGAGTTTAACCATAATTTTTGGATATAGTTTCATGTTCATAATAAAAATCATTTTCTCAAAATAAAAACTTTTAAATCAAAGTTTAACATAGTTTTTAATTAACTAACCCAAAACAGCCCGCGGTGTTACTACGACGACGTAAATCCGGTTTTACGGTGTTTTTCGTGTTTCCAGGTTTTAAATCATTAAGTTAGCATATCATATAGATATAGAACATGTGTTTAGTTGATTTTAAAAGTAAAGTTAGAAGGATTAACTTTTGTTTGCGAACAAGTTTAGAATTAACTAAACTATGTTCTAGTGATTACAAGTTTAAACCTTCGAATAAGATAGCTTTATATATATGAATTGAATGATGTTATGAACATCATTACTACCTTAAGTTCCTTGGATAAACCTACTGGAAAAGAGAAAAATGGATCTAGCTTCAACGGATCCTTGGATGGCTCGAAGTTCTTGAAGCAGAATCATGACACGAAAACAATTTCAAGTAAGATTTCCACTCGAAATAAGATTGTTATAGTTATAGAAATTGAATTAAAGTTTGAATATGATTATTACCTTGTATTAGAAAGATAACCTACTGTAAGTAACAAAGGTTTCTTGATCTTGGATGATTACTTGGAATGGATTTAGAAAACTTGGAAGTAAACTTGCAATCTTGGAAGTATTCTTGATTTTTTGAAACTAGAACTTTTGGAATTTATGAAGAACACTTAGAACTTGAATATAGAACTTGAGAGAGATCAATTAGATGAAGAAAATTGAAGAATGAAAGTGTTTGTAGGTGTTTTTGGTCGTTGGTGTATGGATTAGATATAAAGGATATGTAATTTTGTTTTCATGTAAATAAGTCATGAATGATTACTCATATTTTTGAAATTTTATGAGATATTTCATGCTAGTTGCCAAATGATGGTTCCCACATGTGTTAGGTGACTCACATGGGCTGTTAAGAGCTGATCATTGGAGTGTATATACCAATAGTACATACATCTAAAAGCTGTGTATTGTACGAGTACGAATACGGGTACATACGAGTAGAATTGTTGATGAAACTGAACGAGGATGTAATTGTAAGCATTTTTGTTAAGTAGAAGTATTTTGATAAGTGTATTGAAGTCTTTCAAAAGTGTATAAATACATATTAAAACACTACATGTATATACATTTTAACTGAGTCGTTAAGTCATCGTTAATCGTTACATGTAAATGTTGTTTTGAAACCTTTAGGTTAACGATCTTGTTGAATGTTGTTAACCCATTGTTTATTATAACAAATGAGATGTTAAATTGTTATATTATCATGATATTATGATATATAATATATCTTAGTATGATATATATATAGTTAAATGTCGTTACAACGATAATCGTTACATATATGTCTCGTTTCGAAATCATTAAGTTAGTAGTCTTATTTTTACATATGTATTTCATTGTTAATACACTTAATAATATATTTACTTATCATTTAACATAATTAACCAAGTGTATCAATGTCTTAATATGATTCATATGTACCTAGTAAGACGTTATAACGATAATCGTTATATATATCGTTTTCGAGTTTCTTAAATTAATAGTCTCATTTTTATGTATATAACTCATTGTTAAAATACCTAATGAGATACATACTTATAATAAAATCATGTTAACTATATATATAACCATGTATATGTCATCGTATAGTTTTTTACAAGTTTTAACGTTCGTGAATCACCGGTCAACATGGGTGGTCAATTGTCTATATAAAACATATTTCAATTAATCAAGTCTTAACAAGTTTGATTGCTTAACATGTTGGAAACATTTAATCATGTAAATATCAATCTCAATTAATATATATAAACATGGAAAAGTTCGGGTCACTACACCTTACACTTGTTCAATGATGTTATATGTATTTTTACTACAAAATACATTATGTGAGTTTCATTTGATCCCTTTTACTCTTTACATTTTTGGGACTGAGAATACATGCGCTGTTTTTTTACAACTGCTTTATTAAATGCTTTTGAAATATATTTTGAACTGCGAATACATGAAATTCTTTTATAAATGTTTGACGAGATAGACACAAACAAAACATTCCTCGAATGAATTATTATGCAGATAGAAGTTCTGCGGATTATTGTTGAATTATGTGGACATGATAATTGCCACCATTGAATTATGTGGACATGATAATTGCCACCATTGAATTATGTGGACATGATAATTGCCACCATTGAATTATGTGGACATGATAATTGCCACTAATTGATATGAATGTTATGTATCGAGAGAATAATTTTATACACAGGTTATGTGTATGATATTTTTGTGCACGAGATATGTGTACGGTTACTAAGATTTATGAAAGATGATTTTGTACACGAGAAAGGTGTACTGTATTTAAAAGATATCGCATGTACATTACAGGTGGGTATAGGATTCGGGCCCATTTGTAGCATGCAGCATTTAAATCTTGTGGTCTATCAAAATGATGAATTTTATTGTTTTATGATAAACCTATGAACTCACCAGCCTTTTGGTTGACACTTGAAAGCATGTTTATTCTCATGTATGAAAGAAACCTTCCGCTGTGCATTTGCTCATTTTAAAGACATTATTTGGAGTCGATCATCGCAATGGGACCAACTGATGAAGACTTCGTCCAGATGGATTAGGTCAGGTCATTTCAGTTGGTATCAGAGCGGTGGTCTTAGCGAACCAGGTCTTGCATTAGTGAGTGTAACTGATAGTTGTTTAGATGCATTAGTGAGTCTGGACTTCGACCGTGTCTGCATGTCAAAAGTTTTGCTTATCATTTCTAGTCGAAAATCATCTGCTTATCATCCTTAGGAAATCACCTGCTTATCATTCTTAGTCTAGACACATCTTACTGCAGTTAGTGCATCGATAGTGTACAGACAAAATTCATATCTTAGCGTATCTGTTACTATAGATTTTGCCTGACAGCTTCCATAGATTCCTCCGTAACTTATGAGATTTTAGTATTATATATGCATATGTAAATCATGTATTGTAGAGTACTAATATACATCCTATAATCTATTTCATACCGAAAATCTTTCATCTGATCGTACGAGATGGATCCCTCAACCAGTTCGAATTCCTCGGATTCCGACAGTTATTCCAACACGGATATTCACCTAAGCTCTAGAAGCAGCGTCACCAGAATGAATCAACCAATCATCCATCCCCAATTCATCTGATGGGTTCGCAGTCGACTTAACCGATGGAGACGACAAAAAGGCGATCCTTTCCACCCACCAACCGAATTTACCTCTTGTTAATGAACCTGAAGCACTTACCGGCGAACCAGTCCGAAACACCATTTTCATCCTCATTTCCCGAATATCTCACCACGATTGTATTCTATCTAAAATTCTAAACCTTATTCATCCGCTCGTTTCGACCGACAATCAACCCGGAATAATGGAAGAAGTCCACGAGCTTCGCACCCGAGTAATAGCCTTGGGAAAAATATGGTGCAAAACGTACCAGCTTCAGCAACATCATCGGCACCAACAGTACCATCAACAATCCATGCCTCAACATCTCATTCCGTACCTCGAGTATAATCATCGTTCGACGTATCGTTCTACCTCATTTATCTTCGTTCGACATGGCAAATATGTAATCTCTAAAGTTTTAGAGATTATTTATTCTAGTTCCAACCGAAAACTAAATGAGTTTAATATTAAGTTAACTCATTAAATCCATGATTACATCTGAAGAAAATATATATGTATATATGTTTTCATAAAGATTGCAATTAAAAATTCTTTTGTACAAACTGTTAATGGTGAAAATATTTTAACGGGTAGGTAATACCCGAGGAAATATTTAACTTTCATATTAACATGTTATACTGAATATTCTTCGAATCTGATTCAATAGTCATTTACTATCTTATTTACAACCACCGATATATGTATCCGTTCATCAAAGAATAACTATTTTTATTCAAATTCAATTTCATATTTGGATTTTGACCTATCAGAATCCAACAAGTGGCATAATGAAGAAATAATGGACACAATAAAAATTTATTAGAAACAGACTAATTAACAATATGAAATTTTGTTAAGAATCCACGCTAACAAGATCCTAGCTAACTGTTCCTAGCTAACTGTTAATTCCGTACTACATTTTATTTTATCGCAATTTATTTATCGCAATTTATTTATCGCAATTTATATTCTCGCAATTTTATTTATCGTCGTTTAATTTCTGTTATTTATTTTACGCACTTTAAATATCGGGACACGTATACAAGGTTTTGACATATCATATCGACGCATCTATATATATTATTTGGAATAACCATAGACACTCTATATGCAGTAATGATGGAGTTAGCTATACAGGGTTGAGGTTGATTCTACAATAATATATATAGTTTGAGTTGTGATCGAGTCTGAGACATGTACATGGGTCACGATATGTATTAATTAATTCGAATATTATATATTAAACTATATATGAATTATTGGACTGTTAAATGTAGACTGTCAACTGTGGACTACCAACATTGGACAATTAAAATGAATTAAAATATTGATTATAACATATGAAACTAAACAATTCTTCAAGTTTGCCACTTGATTTCATCTTAAATCTCATATGTATCTTGACGATTCCAATCTGCGTTCAAACCTTTCATGATTCTTAAAAACACCTTAATCGAGAGGATGAACCAACCGCACTTCATCCACGGAAGAAAAGATTTATGCATATAGTCATGCACCTAAAAAACTCTCAGAAACTGAGTAAACGTTTAACACGCAGATGTGCTAATTCCTTTAGCATTATTATTATCGAAAATAACTTTGCATTTCCTTTTCAAATTAGCCAAATTTGTCACAGCTCCAGCAAGTCAACTTCGACTTTTCAGACGGACTAGCCTTACTATAATCCTGATATATATGCGTACTCTTTTATTGTTACCGGGGAACCATTTATATTCCACCATATTACCATCAGATGTACCAGCAACCTCGTCGCTCCTTGGTTTAAATCTCTTCGACAAATCACAATATTTATCTATTGAAGTCTCATCATGTACTCATCCGCATCTTGTAACAAGAATTGCCATACCAATTACCAGAAATCAGTGAATCTTTATTGTGAGTCTCGCAACGTTTCCACAACAACAGTTATATGTATCCATATAACATTTATCTCTTAGAACTATGATCTTCCATTCTGAAATTCTGAAATTCTGAAAAGCACCCAGTCTACGAATCTATACACTAAATGTTGAAAAAGCTGAAGGAACCAGCAAAACTGTAAATCACCTTAACAGTCAAAAGTTTGATGATAAAGAATGGAGTGTTGGAAACGTTTAATAGAAAATTTAGTACCGAAAAACGGATTATGCGAAACTATGAAGGAAACCGTGGACAAATCACAAAGACTAAGTTTGACTTCAAAGAATCCGAATGATTCAATGCCTGCTGAAGTCTTTAGCGAATATCTTGCTCCTTACTCTAAACCATTGCGGACAATAATCTCTATCATCCTCTGATCTTAGATATCCAAAGATATTATCGTATCTTTCATTATAAATATCCTAGATATTTCTGAATATATTTTCATAACTAATCTTATCTGAAATAATTTATCTCTTTGAGCTATCAGTGTTACATCATATGAGAAACTATTAGTTTCTATATTCTGTAAACTTTCGAGTTTAAAAATATGAATGTTTTGAAGTAGTGTTGGGAGCTGAAGCATGAGTTAGTATAATATAATGACACTTGATCAACGTGATTATATTCTAGTAAGTCGTGCTGAGTTTCTAATGGAACGTGATGATTCACAGATCTTAACGCCATCATGTGCCATGTTACATAACTCTTTCATTCTACTTAACTTCTGAACATATTAAGAAAATATATTCTTGATAGTTCTATTCTCAGTGATTCTGGTAATTTGACAAATCAAATCGTACTAATACGTTCTTTCTTGTTTAGAACATGTTGTTCATTCAAAATTCCATACTTACGAATCCTGGACTGTTACTCGCTTACTAGAGGTCGAAAGGATAATAAAAAGGCAAAGAGATCCAAAATATAAGAGAAAATATAAAGCCCAATAACAACACAGAGGTTACAAACCATGGATATTAATACGAATAGCAATATAAAGGTACAGTATAATTAAGAATAGTATCACCCCAAGGTAATAGTAGAAGTAAACAGATTCTTCTGGTGGAAGATTGAAAAGAAGGATGACAGAAATGATAATTAGAAAAATATCAAGGATTAGAACTGGATTAAGTATTTTCACAATCTTTTGGATGTATGAACTAAGAAAGAAAGTATAGGAATGGTGAGAATAATGGAACGGAAGAGCTTAATTTATAATGGAAATATCAGACAGAGTAATCGAGGCAGATCACTGTATTTAATTATAGAGATCTTAATTTCCTTACTCGCCGAAGAATCAAATCTTTTAGATTTCGAAGATTTTTTTTAAATTTCTTGAATTCCGAAATTCAACCCTAACTCTGCCAAAAGTTAAAACGAATCTTTACTTTTCCTATTCCAATCTTTTGTGATAGCTTCACTCGTACTCTTCGAATAATCGAAATTTTTTTTTATCCACATTACTCAATGATGATAAAAATCTATTTATCAACTCATATTCGTCATGAAAACATTTTTATTGTTAGCCATGACGACCTCACTCAAATTTCAGGACGAAATTTCTTTAACGGGTAGGTACTGTGATGACCCGGAAACTTCCGACCAAATTTAAACTTGATCTTTATATAATTCCGACACGATAAGTAAAGTCTAGTAATTTGAGTCTCAAAATGTTTGAACTATTTATCATGAATGCTTTTGACCTTGACCATTCCGACGATTCACGAACGATTATTGTAAATAAATATGTAAATATATATATATATATATATATATATATATATATATATATATATATATATATATATATATATATATATATATATATATATATATATATATATATATATATATATATATATATATATATATATAAGCGTATATATATATATATAATTTTGAATTAATAAAGTACACCTTAAAAATGAAAGATTATATTAGAATAATCAAAGTAATACACTTATATATAATCTTTCATTTTTAAGGTGTACTTTATTAATTCAAAATTATATATATATACACTTATATATATATATATATATATATATATATATATATATATATATATATATATATATATATATATATATATATATATATATATATATATATATATATATATATATATTAAATATTCAGTATATGTTAATATTAGTAATTAATTTTAATTACAAGTTAAAAATATAAAATTTATATTATTAACCTTAATTTCATTATAAATGATAATATTAATATTTGAATTATAAATTATATAAAAATATATAAGACTTGAGATGTACAAGTATTGCTAATAATATTATTGATATTATTAATTCTAATATTATTATTATTATTAGTTACATTTACTATTAATAAAGATAATATTAAATATTAACGTTTATATAAATATTATTATTATGTTTCTTATTATAATTAATACACACACACACACACACACACAGATATATATATATATATATATATATATATATATATATATATATATATATATACAAGTTCGATATATAAGATTTTATGTGTATATATATATATACAAGTTCGATATATAAGATTTATGTACACCTAAATGCATATTATATATATATATATATATATATATATATATATATATATATATATATATACATATGTACTGAGATATACATATATACAACCACATTATATAAGTATTTTTATTATTAAATTATGATTAATTAAATAATGATAATGAGTTATACAAAAACACAGGATCAATTTCAATTTCATATCATTTTCATACTGTGTTAAATTGATGACTATTATTCTTAAACCGTACAAATCACAAACTTAATTCACAAAACATTCCAAAATCCGTTGCACATCACCATCTTCTTTATCTTTATTTTCTGTCTTTTATCTCTTGAACGAATATTGCTATCGATAAAACTTGCTGTACATTCAATCATTAGTTCAATGATATGAAGGATAAACAACCCATAATCACTTGACCACTAATACAAACACCACCACACCTTCATCCAACCTCACAATCATCTTCTCTATTGCTGATTGAGTTATGGACCGAGAACAACACAAGCATGTTACAACCTCCAAAAATTTTGTCTATGAAGTCGATCACCAACTCATCTTCTTCGCAAAAGTACAGCTGTCTTTAATCACATTCATTAATTGGTAAGCATGATCAACCGACACTGCTACTATATTCTATACTATCTCGATCATAAAACAAATTCCATCATCAAACCGTTACCATCTTAATGTTTCTGTTTTGGTCAGTCTCCCATCCACCACCGCCACTTTCTTTCTTCCTTATTCCTGATCTGTAGCCGAAACAACCATCATCATAACCTGTAAATATACTTGCTACTAGACAAACGTCCCTACTTCTGTTTAACCTTGAAACCACCTTTCAATTACCACTTGATCGATGTATACGATATATTTCTGCTTGGAACAGCTCGACAACGAACCTGATATTTTTTTTTTGTTGTTTATTGATGGATCACCGTTGAATATATACCGCTATATATGTATTAGAATGATGATGATAAAACATGATAATAATGATGATAATTTAACTAGTAGGGCCGTAGTGTAATTAGTGATTCTATCTTCGGTATCCTATCTGTCCCCATATACAGTAAATCGAAATTTTGTTTAATGGAAGTGGGGTTGCTGGATAACTTTTCTCTTTAAATCAACATCACCACCGATGGCCTTTTTCTTGTTTTTCCCCTCTTAAACTTATCTTGTGTCCATGTGGGCCGAACAAACTCACCCAACAATTCAAACAACTCCATTCAACAACCCATATTTAAATCGTGAAGTGGTAATAATCATATTATATTAGATGGATGATGATGATTAGGAGAATTAAAGAGGTAACCGATGTTTTGCTTTTGCAATTAGAGAATGAGTGGGTTAGGGAAGAGTGCATTATGTAGAGTGTGACATGTTGTTGTTCTTGATTAAAACCGAACCCCACACCTATACCATAACAAAATTTAAATAGTCGTACCTATTCTTGTTTGAATGCTTCGGTGAGATTAAAAAAGGCAGAATGATGTATGATGTTTAAGGAGGTACTACGATGATGATTATGTACATAAAATCATGATGTTAATGATATGTGTAAATTGCTAATGATGATGAATAGTTACGGTCATGATGATCATGAAGTCGATGAGGAGAATAATTCGATGATGATGATGATGATGATTGAAGGACCCATGATGCTCGCTGTTTGATCTGCTATTTATCCAGGAAACCCTCGAATCTATTGTAGGTTATAATGTAAAAGGATTGGGTTGCGTTTCTATTTTGTTGGGCCAAGAACCGGTTTGGACAGCTGAGATCGATACTTGATGATGAAGATGAAGATTATAAATGGGTCTTTATTTTTTTATGAAGAAGATGAATTCGGATTAAAGGGTGAAATAAATTAAACAGGTATTATATCAGAAAAGTTAAATAGCTCAGATGGTTTGAAGGGAGTGTGGGCTAATGAGAGGTCTGAGTTCGAACCCAAGCAGTGGCGTTATATTTTTTAGCCTATTCTTAAGGTAGCACTTTTATTATTATTATTCCTATATTATTATTATCATTATGATTATTATTATTTGGTTAATGTATTATTAATATTATTATTATTGTTATTATTATTATTATTGTTATTATTATTAGTATTAGTATTATAATTATTAACATGGTTATTATTATTACAAATACAAGTCTTAATTATCATTATTATTATTATGATTATAATTTTAAAAAAATGAATATTATTATTATTATTGTTAAGTATTATTATAATTATCGTACTACAATTTATTATTATTACCATTAAAAAAATATAAGTATTATCATTATTGTTTGTATTGTTATTAAGTATTATGAATATTAGGTTTATTATTATTATTATTATTATTATTATTATTATTATTATTATTATTATTATTATTATTATTATTACTATTATTATTATTATTATTATTATTATTATTATAAGTAGCATAGGTATTATTACAAATATTATCATAATTATTAATAATATAATCATTAGTATTATTATTAAACTCATTATCATTATTATCATTCTTACTAAGATTATTATTTGTTATCACTGAAACTAGCAATATTTTCATAAATATAAAACTACATTACGCTATACTTTTACTATTAAAAAGATATTAATTAAGCCATATCAATTAATATACAAAAATGTACTAAACCTTAATATACAGTTTTTATTTATAATGATATGTAATAGATATATAAAACATATAAACTAAATATACTAAACTTATCTAAATAAACATATAGTATAACAAGTATATTAATAATATATATATATATATATATATATATATATATATATATATATATATATATATGTATGTATAATTGCTCAATTACAAGTATATGTATTAATATACATATGAATGATATAGGTTCGTGAATCCGAGGCCAACCTTACACTTGTTCAATGATGTTATATGTATTTTTACTACAAAATACATTATGTGAGTTTCATTTGATCCCTTTTACTCTTTACATTTTTGGGACTGAGAATACATGCGCTGTTTTTTTACAACTGCTTTATTAAATGCTTTTGAAATATATTTTGAACTGCGAATACATGAAATGCTTTTATAAATGTTTGATGAGATAGACACAAACAAAACATTCCTCGAATGAATTATTATGCAGACAGAAGTTCTGCGGATTATTGTTGAATTATGTGGACATGATAATTGCCACCATTGAATTATGTGGATATGATAAGTGCCACCATTAAATTATGTGGACATGATAATTGCCACCATTGAATTATGTGAACATGATAATTGCCACCAATTGATATGAATGTTATGTATCAAGAGAATGATTTTATACACAGGTTATGTGTATGATATTTTTGTGCACGAGATATGTGTATGGTTAGTAAGATTTATGAAAGATGATTTCGTACACGAGAAAGGTGTACTGTATTTAAAAGATATCGCATGTACATTACAGGTGGGTATAGGATTCGGGCCCATTTGTAGCATGCAGCATTTAAATCTTGTGGTCTATCAAAATGATGAATTTTATTGTTTTATGATAAACCTATGAACTCACCAGCCTTTTGGTTGACACTTGAAAGCATGTTTATTCTCAGGTATGAAAGAAACCTTCCGCTGTGCATTTGCTCATTTTAAAGACATTATTTGGAGTCGATCATCGCAATGGGACCAACTGATGAAGACTTCGTCCAGATGGATTAGGTCGGGTCATTTCATAAGCATGTTTATTCTCAGGTCCTTAAGAAAGTCTTCCGCTGTTGCATTATCTGAGCAAGCTGTGCATGGAGTCTCATGCTTTTGTTTAAATGAAGTGTTGCATTCAATAAAACCTTTGTCATGTATTATATTCGACTGTTATGTCACGTGTTTAGTATTTAGAAACCGATGTATTATGGGGATTATTTCTTAAATAATCGCCCACTTGTTTAAAACATGTATTATGTATAATAAGGGTGTGTCTTTTTATGAAACGAATGCAATATTTTCTAAAATGTATCATATAGAGGTCAAATACCTCGCTATGGGACCAATGAATAACGTACCGCGTTTATAGTAATATGGACGAGTCATTTCAGTTGGCATCAGAGCAGAGGTCTTAGCGAACCAGAAATTGCATTAGTGTGTCTGACCAGTATTTGTTAGGATGCATTAGTGAGTCTGGACTTTGACCGAACTTGTTTTTGAAAACCATTACTTATCATTTTTGGTCGGAAATTAAATATTATAACATGTAAATATTATGTGGTATATTACTAATGTGGTAGTTAATGTGTGATAGATGTCTACTTCTAGGACCAATCTCATTATCACATTCAGCGACTCCGTAGTTGAATCTCCAGCAAAAGTACCAATCATTGACTTATCTGATAACGAAGATGACTTTAAGGAAGGTGTATCAATCATCTATATAACTGATGACGATGATGACCTGGATTCGGATACATTTTTGGAAGACTCACAATTCCCAGAGGAAGCAGAAGAGGAACCTATAATCGACAACCCAGAAATTCCAAAAGCAGAAACTAATAAAACAATTATTGTACCAAGTACTCTCGATACTACCACACCTAGTCAACCATGTCTTACCAATACTACAGAAATGTCATCTACTGAACCCCAACCAAAACCTAGACTTACCGCTGGAATACGCACTCTGACAGTAGAGAAGCGAAAATTCTATGATTTCCCAGATTTCTTTGAATTCCCAAGAAAGCCTCGTCGTTTCTAATCTGTTTTTGCAGCTATTCGACTTCACGCCTTATATAATAATATATCATGTGCTATATTTCATCTTACATATGTTTTATGTAAATAGTGGTATGGAATTATTGTAAAATATTGTACCAAAAGAATAAGTGTGAAGTATTAATGCATGAAGTTTTTCATGATAGAATATTATCATGATTGTAGTAGTTAATTTGTGTACTAGCTATTAAGTATGAACTTTAACGGGTAGGTACTACCCGAGCTACAATTATAAAATGCTAATAAGAAGAAAATGCTTTTATAATAACTGGTTCATATTATTAATATGCCACGATGTACCATTAATTACTTGCTACATCTATAATATTCTATGTGATTAATTATCTTATATGTTTATTGAAGAAACATGGCTCGATTAAATCGAATGACGGAACAAGAAATTGAGGAGCTTATCAACCAACGCATAAATGACCGAATGCTTTGGGTCGAAGCGGCAAGAGCAGCAGCAAAAAACACAAACCCTCGTGTTGGATGCTCATATAAAGCATTTCAAGGTTGCAAACCTTCATCATTCAGTGGAACAGAAGGACCAGTCGGTTTAACCCGATGGTTCGAAAAACTGGAGTCCGTATTTAAAATAAGTGGTTGTGCGGAAGGGGATCAGACAAAGTATGCTTCATGAACATTACAGGATGGTGCACTTACATGGTGAAAAAACTATGTAAAATTTGTAGGGGGCGATGAAGCATATGATACTCCTTGGGAGGAATTGAAAAATATGCTAATCAACGAATACTGCCCAAGGAATGAGGTTAGGAAGATGGAAGCCGAGTTACGAAATTTGAAAGTTGTCGAAACGGAACTTACCAACTATAACAGGTGATTCATGGAATTAGCCTTGTTATGTCCTGAATTGGTACCAACGGAAGAGCGAAAGATTGAATTGTACAAAGATGGTCTGCCAAAGAACATCAAGGCCAATGTTACAGCATCCAAACCCAAGACAATTCATGAAGCTATCACCATGGCAAATGAGCTAATGGATCAGAACATCCTGGATAAGAACGCATCAAATACCGATGCCAAGGTATCGGATAATAAAAGAAAGTGGGATGGAAACCGTGATCGAGGTCACCAGCAACAATCTCTCAAGAAACAGGAAACCACGTAAGGTGCGGGTAGTGGTTTAAGCTCGGGTTACAAAGGGCGTAATCCCTTATGTAACAGATGCCACAAACATCACACTGGTTTTTGCAATGTGGTGTGCAAAAAATGTAATCGAAGGGGTCATCTTGTTGAAGATTGTTGGGTTCCTGTTACAAATACAAATGGCAACAAGACTCCTGCCACCAATGCAAATAAAACTACCCTGGCTACTGTTACTTGTTACGAGTGTGGGAAACAGGGTCATATTAAGAGCCAGTGCTCGAATCCAGAGAAGAATAATGGACCTGCACGGGGAAGAGCATTTTTTATTAATGCTAAAGAGGCATGTGAAGACCCGGAGCTTGTTACGAGTACGTTTACCAATAATGACTTATCAGCATCTATTATATTTGATACTGGTGCCGATAGAAGTTACATGTGTAGAGACTTTTACGCTAAATTGAATTGTTCATCATTACCTCTAGATGCTAAGTACATGATTGAGTTAGCTAATGGTAAACTAATTAAAGCCGATAAAATTTGCCGTGATTGTAAAATAAAGTTAGCCGGAGAAACATTTAAAATTGATTTGATACCCGTAGAATTAGGAAGTTTTGAAGTAACAGTCGGCATGGACTGGATGTCCAAAATAGGAGCTGAGGTTGTGTGTGTCAAGAAGGCAATTCACATTCCTCGTAAGGATAAAACGGCAGTAATGATATATGGAGAGAAGGGTAACTCAAAGCTAAAACTCATTAGGTGCTTGAAAGTCCAAAAGTGCTTGAAGAAAGGGTGCTATGCTATCCTAGCACATGTTAATAAAGTCGAAACGAAGGAAAAAAGAGAAGAGCATCAACGACGTGCCTGTGGCAAGAGATTTTCCTGAAGTCTTTCCAAAAGAGTTGTCGGGATTACCTCCATTTAGATCTGTAGAATTTCAAATAGATCTAGTACCAGGAGCTGCACCAGTGGCTCGAGCTCCATACAGACTTACACCGTCTGAGATGAAAGAGTTACAAAGCCAGCTACAAGAATTACTGGACCGTGGATTCATTCGACCGAGTACTTCACCGTGGGGAGCTCCAATTTTATTCGTCAAGAAGAAAGATGGATCCTTTCGAACGTGTATAGATTACCGCGAATTAAACAAGTTAACAAGAATCGGTACCCATTACCAAGAATTGATGACTTGTTTGATCAGCTGCAAGGATCACGTGTTTAATTGATGACTTGTTTGATCAGCTGCAAGGATCACGTGTTTACTCCAAAATCGATCTAAAATCGGGATATCATCAGTTACGTGTCAAAGAAGAAGATATTCCAAAAACCGCATTTCGGACACGCTACGGTCATTATGAATTTTTAGTCATGCCGTTCGGGCTGACAAATGCACCAGCTGTATTCATGGACCTCATGAATCGGGTATGCAGTCCGTATTTGGATAAGTTTGTTATCGTCTTTATTGATGATATTCTTATTTATTTCAAAAATGAACAAGAACATGAGCAACATTTAAGGTTGGTGCTGGAACTGTTGAAGAAAGAACAGTTATACGCAAAGTTTTCTAAGTGCGCCTTGTGGTTAAAGGAAGTACAATTCCTTGGTCACATCGTGAGCAGTCAAGGAATTCAGGTCGATCCTGCGAAGGTTGAAGCCATTGAAAAATGGGAAACCCCAAGGACTTCGACGCAAATACGCCAATTTTTGGGTATTGCTGGCTATTACAGAAGGTTTATTCAAGATTTTTCCCGGATAGCCAAACCATTGACAGCATTAACACATAAAGGGAAGAAGTACGAATGGACTTCTGAGCAGGAAGCCGCATTTCAATTATTGAAGAAGCAGTTGACTACATCGCCTATTCTATCGTTACCTGAAGGAAACGATGATTTTGTAATTTATTGTGACGATTCGCGACAAGGTTTTGGTTGTGTCCTCATGTAACGAAAGAAGGTTATTGCATATGCATCTCGACAACTGAAGATTCATGAAAAAAATTATACGACTCATGATCTAGAATTGGGAGCAGTGTTGTTTGCATTAAAGATTTGGAGACACTACTTTTATGGGGTTAAATGTACTGTGTATACCGACCATAAAAGCCTTCAACATATCTTTAACCAAAAACAACTGAACATGAGGCAACGTAGGTGGGTCGAGCTGATAAACGACTATGATTGTGAAATTCGCTATCATCCCGGGAAAGCAAATGTAGTAGCAGATGCTTTAAGCAGGAAGGAAAGAGAGCCGATTCGAGTACGGGCAATGAATATGAAGATTCATACAAACCTGACTACACAAATAAAGGAGGCTCAACGAGGAGCTCTTACTGAAGAAAAATTTGGAAATGAGATGCTCAAGGGTTTAGTCAAGCAACTTGAGATACGAGAAGATGGAACCCGGTATTTTAATGGACGTATTTGGGTACCGAAGTTTAAAGGGTTAAGAAAATTGGTTTTGGATGAGGCACATAAGACGAGATACTCGATACATCCCGGAGCTGGAAAGATGTATCAAGATCTTAAGGCACACTTTTGGTGGCTAAATTTGAAAGCTGATATTGCAACATACATTGGAGAATGTTTGACTTGCTCCAAAGTCAAGGTGGAACATCATAAACCATCAGGTTTGCTTCAACAACCAGAAATCCTTGAATGGAAATGGGAATGTGTTACTATGGATTTCATCATGAAGCTACCAAAGACTGCATGGAGTTATGACACCATTTGGGTAATTGTCGATCGTCTCACCAAATCTGCACATTTCCTATCTATGAAGGAAATGGATAAGATGGAGAAATTGGTACGATTATACATGAAGGAAGTTGTTTCAAGACATGGAGTACCTATTTCCATTATATCCGATCGCGACAGTAGGTTTATGTCAAGGTTTTGGCAATCACTATATGAAGCTCTAGGGACTCGTCTGGATATGAGCACTGCATATTATCCTCAGACCGATGGGCAAAGTGAAAGGACCATTCAGACTCTTGAAGACATGCTTAGAGCATGTGTGATCGATTTCGGAAACGGATGGGATAAATATTTACCATTGGCAGAATTCTCGTATAACAACAGTTATCATACGAGTATTAATGCTGCACCATTCGAAGCACTTTATGGAAGAAAGTGTAGATCCCCTATCTGTTGGAACGAAGTAGGTGACAGACAACTGACTGGTCCCGAGATCATACAGGAGACTACTGAAAATATTGTGCAAATCAAGGAGAGATTGAAGACCGCCAAAAGTAGTCAAAAGAGCTCGAAGGAAGCCGTTAGAATTTCAGGTTGATGACATGGTTATATTAAAGGTGTCACCTTGAAAAGGTGTGATACGCTTTGGTAATGAAACGACCCGTCCTAATCCATCCGGAAAAAGTCCGTATTGATTATAAACGATTCACAATAGTTGATTTCATCGCGAGGTACTTGACCTCTATATGATACATTTTACAAACATTGCATTCGTTTTTGAAAATACAATATTCCATTACATCGAAAGTTGACGGCATGCATACCATTTCATAATATATCTAACTATAATTGACTTAATATTAATCTTGATGAACTCAACGACTCGAATGCAGCATCTTTTGAAATATGTCATGAATGACTCCAAGTTATATCTTTAAAATGAGCAAATGCACAGCGGAAGATTTCTTTCGTACCTGAGAATAAACATGCTTTAAAGTGTCAACCAAAAGGTTGGTGAGTTCATTAGTTTAACATAAATAATTATTTCATAATTTTAATAGACCACAAGATTTCATATTTCCATTTCTCATAAACATACGTCCCATGCATAGAGACAAAAATATCATTCATATGGATTGAACACCTGGTAACCGAAATTCACAATATGCATATAAGAATATCCCCATCATTCTGGGATCCTCCATCGGACATGATATAAATTTCGAAGTACTAAAGCATCCGGTACTTTGGATGGGGCTTGTTGGGCCCGATAGTTCTATCTTTAGACTTCGCGTCAATTAGAGTGTTTGTTCCCTAATTCTTAGATTACCAGACTTAATAAAAAGGGGCATATTCGATTTCGATAATTCAACCATATAATGTAGTTTTCGATTACTTGTGTCTATTTCGTAAAACATTTATAAAAATTGCGCATGTATTCTCAGCCCAAAAATATAAAGGGTAAAAAGGTAAATGAAACTCACGCATATAATTATTGTAAAACAGTTAATAAAATATTTGTATGTATTCTCAGCCCCAAAAATGTAAAGAGTAAAAGGGGAGCAAATGAAACTCACTATATTGTATTTTGTATTAAAAATACATATGACGACATTGAACAGGTGTAGGGTTGGCCTCGGATTCACGAACCTATATCATTTATATGTATATTAACACATATAATGGTAATCGAACAAATTTAGGTATTATTATTAATTGTTATTTTAGTAACTTGTACGTTTCATTTATAACTAAATTTACTATAATTATTTTTATATACATTAAATAGATGATTAATATTTATTACAAACATATTAATATAGTTATGTTTTATGTAAATAATATATTTTTATATAGAAAATCTTTATTTGATATATTAATAATACTAATAATAATAATGATAAAAATAATAATATTAGTGTTAGAAATAATAAAAAATGATAATAAAAATAATAATGATAAAAATAATGATAATTCTAATAATAATAATAATAATAATAATAGTTCTAAAAATAAATATGATAACTTTTATAAAAAAAAATTTAGTTTCAATAATAATACTTACTTACATTAAAAATGATAATAATAATAATAATAATAATAATAATAATAATAATAATAATAATAATAATAATAATAATAATAATAATAATAATAATAAAATAATAATAATAAAAATAATAAAAAATAATAACAATAATAATAATAATAGAAATAATAATAATAAGTGTAATAATAATAACAAGTATACTACCTTTAATAGTTTTCCAAAAAAAAAATGCCACAGACCGAGTTCGAACCCAAGACCTCTCGCTTAATAAACACCCACTAAACCATTCCTCTGCCCTTGCATATCCGTTTTACTTAACAACTTAAATCTCTATAACCAGTTTATTTGACCGTTTTATTTTCTTTCCTTCTTCCAAAATCTAACAACATGAAAGGCCTAAATAAACTCTTGTAATCTGTGGCCCAACAGGCCCAATCGACAACCCAGGTACAATTGGCCCAACATCCATATACATAATAGCCAAATACATGTTTTTAATGGTTACGGTATCACTCAAGTTTTTGAGTTCCCGGTTCACGGCTCGACAGAGAAAAGGAACTAAATTACGTACAACCAAAAGGCTCGTTACTGCTCTCGACATCATCATTATTCGTTTTCATCACAGAAACATGATCCTTACAGTCATCATCTCGATCATCATCATTCACCAACATCGCAATCATCATTATTTGTACGCCCTTCATCAACCCGTTTTATTTCTTCATCAAACTTCATCCGATTTTTACCATCAGAACTATTCATCGTCTCTATCATCTTAGTGTGTGTTGGGTCGTGAAAAGGAAACAGTAATACTAGCAACCGTTAATGTTGTTCTTCGACGAAAAGACGAGGAAGTAATAGCTGTAGCTACAGCTGCACAACCGTAGCAGCAGCAGTGAGCAGGAACACGGTTAATTAAAGGGTTCAATATGGGTTTGTCGAGCAAAATTAGGAATGAGAGAGGGAAATATAGATTGAGTATAATAATAACATAGATGTAGCAGTAGAAGAAACAAGTAACATATTTAAGTGGGTTTCGTTGGGAGATAGGGTTCGAACAGAAAAAGAAAACAGGAAGAAAAGATAAGTGCAGCCGTCTTCATCGTTCGTTTTCATTTAACATCCTATCGTGTATCGTTTATTATGATCATAATCCATTCATCATAATATCTTCATATCATCATCATTAACACTATTCATTGTCTTCCTCATGTATTATCTTCGTTACCATCATCACAGCTTATAACATCATCTTCATCGTTTAAAATTGAAACAGAAATCGAGTAGTAGTATGTTAGACTATGATTGTGGTGGTTGTGATCGTGGGTGTTGTAGGGTGGTCGGTAACGGGTTATGGTGGCTAAACATGGTGTGGTCTCGGACTGAATTATAAACAGGAAACATGTGAGTAGAGGTGGTGGTTTACGAGGGTTGAAAATGAGTGATGGTTTGACGAGAGTGGGGTTTA
This sequence comes from Rutidosis leptorrhynchoides, assembly GCF_046630445.1. Lineage (NCBI taxonomy): Eukaryota > Viridiplantae > Streptophyta > Magnoliopsida > Asterales > Asteraceae > Rutidosis > Rutidosis leptorrhynchoides. Next base: position 459,331,340 of record NC_092334.1, read on the forward strand.
AACGGGTGACTGGAACCGAAATAGGAAGTGGGTTTCGGTGATTGGGTCTGAAATAGGAGATGCAATAGCAGAGCAGCTGCAGCTGTGGCTTCTATGGTGATGGTGTTGGATGATTACTTGGTCCGAAGGTGGTCACGAATGGGTAAATAAGATGGCGGTTATAGTAGTGGTTTTACGGTGGTGGTGAGGTGATGTTTTAGTGGTACCCAGTGGTTTCAAGTAATGGTGGTGGTTAGTCGACGAGGGCTAGCTGCATACGGCGGGGATTAAGGTTGAAGATGGTTCTTCCTCATTTTATGTAACTCATATGTTTTTATATACTGTAAAGTGAAGTTAGTATTTAATAATATTAACTTAATAATAATAATTAATAAATATATTATATTATAATCTAATTATATTTATCATGTAACATAAAAGATAACAGTATAGCCGCCTGTAATACTGGATTTTTCTGTGTCGACATCCCATCCTATCGTGTCCATTGCTAAACAGTTAAAATATAAAATTGTTCCTAAAAATCCCAAATTTTTAGATTAACTATATTTAATTATTTCAGTCATTAACTGTTTGAAACCGGATCGAAAAGGTTCGATAATTATTTATTTTCTGTTCCAATTTATATGTACGGAGTACTAATATTTAAACTAAAAAGGATAAAAATATATTTAACAAATCTAGAATCTTCGTAATCAATTTACACTCCCACTTTTATTTCAATTCTTCATGAACATGTACAATATCTATATTAAAACTAACAAAACATCAACCGAGTATTACCGACGTTTACCAATTAAGCTAAAAATCATTTATCTTTAATATATGCTCTTTCGATATATATAACCAATCTTAATTAAAAGTTTAAGTAAATAATTATATTAATTATATCTTTTTAAACAAATAAATATAATATTATATATTTACAAGTATTATTATATATAAATATAAATATCTATATATATATATATATATATATATATATATATATATATATATATATATATATATATATTTAATAACATAATAGTTTTTATTACATCGCATATTATTTTACATATTTATTTTCTACCATTAAATCATATAATATTTCAAATAATATTCCAAATTATTATTTATATATACATTTAATTATATATGTATTTATTTACAAATAGTTGTTCGTGAATCGTCGGGAATGGTCGAAGGTCAATCGAATATATGAACATAGATTTCAAAACTTTCGAGACTCAACATTACAGATTTTTCTTATCGTGTCAGAATCATGGTAAGATTAAGTTTAAATTTGGTCAGAAATTCCCGGGTCATCACAGTACCTACCCGTTAAAGAAATTTCGTCCCGAAATTTGAGTGAGGTCGTCATGGTTAACAATAAAAATGTTTTCCTGGCGAATATGGGTGGTAAATAGATTTTTATCGTTACCGAGTAATATAGATTAAACAATTCGGTTACTTGAAGCGTATGAGTGGAGCTATCGCAAAAGATTGAAATAGGAAAAGTAAAGATTCTTCTTAACTTTTGGCAGAGTCAGGGTTGAATTTTGAAAACAGGATGCGTCTTACTTTTGACGTTGTTTTGGTTGAATTCCGGAATTCAAGGAATTTGAAGAAAATCTTCGAAATCTAAAAGATTTGATTCTTCGGCGAATAAGGAAATTAAATTCTCTATAATTAATGCGGAAATCTGCCTTGATTTCTTTGTCTGGTATTTTCACTATAAATGACTTCTTCCGTTCCCTTACTTTTACCATTCCCATACTTTCTTCCTCTATTCCTACTTCTAAAATATTGTAGAAATGCTCCATCCAGTTCTGATTCTTGATATTTTCCTATTTATGTATCTGTCATCCTTCTTTTCAATATTCCACCAGAACATCTATTTACTTCTACTATTGCCTTGGGAGGATACTATTCTTAATTATACCGTGTCTTTATATTGCTATTTGTATTAATATCAATGGTTTGTAATTTCTGCGTTGTTGTTGATTTTATATCTTCCCTTATATTTCAATGACCCTGCTTCTGTCTCCTATAATTATTATCATCCACAGTTAATGCGCTCTCTTATTTGCTGCGATTTATACCCCCTTTCTATTTCGGAGCTTCATGCTTTTGTTTACTTTTCGCAAGTAACGGTCCAGAATACATAGATATGGAGTTTCGAATTATCATAATATACAAGGTAGAAAGGAAAGGTAGTAGCACGATTTGTTTTGTCAAATTACCCGAATCGCTGAGAATAGAACTATCAAGAATATATTTTCTTGATATGTTCAGAAGTTAAGCAGAATGAAAGAGTTATGTAACATGGCACATGATGACGTTATAATCTGTGAATCATCATGTTCCATTTAGAAACTCAGCATGACTTACTGTAATATAATCACGTTGATCAAGTGTCATTATATTATACTAACTCATGCATCAGTTCCCAACATTACTTCAATAACATTCATATTTTTAAGCTCGAAAGTTTACAAAATATAGAAACTAACAGTTTCTATATGATGTAACACTGATAGCACGAAGAGATTAATAATTTCAGATAAGAACAGTTATGAAAATATCTTCAGAAATATGGAGGATATTTATAATGAAAGATACGATGATATCCTGGAATTTCTAATATCGATGGATGATGAAGAAGATTTATCCGTAAGGGTTTAGATTCGGAAGCAATGTATTCTCTAAAGATTTCATCGGAAACAGAATCATTTGGATTCTTTGAAGTCAAACTTATTCTTTGTGATTTGTCCACGGCTTCCTTCATAGTTTCGCATAATCCGCTTTTCGGTACCAAATTTTCTATTGAGTGTTTCCAATACTCCATTTTTTATCATCAAACTTTCAATAGTTAAGGTCATGTACAGTTTGTGCTGCTGTATTCAGCTTTTTCAGAATTTGTGGTATTGATTTGTAGACTGAGTGCTTTTAAGAATTTCAGAATGAAAGATCATAATTCTAAGAGACAAATGTTATACATATAACTGTTGATGTAGTTATGCTGTGAGTTTTCAAGGTACTGATTGCTGATTCCCGGTAATTGGTATTGCAGTTCTCGTTACAAGATGCAGATGAGTATATGATAGGGTTTCAATGAATATATATAATGATTTATCAGAAAGATTTAAGCCAAGAAGCAACGAGGTTGCTGGTACATCTGCTGGTAATATGGTGGAGTATAAAAAAAAATCAGTATCAAAAGGGTAATCGTCTATATCAGGATTATAGTAAGACTACTTCGAATTAAAAATTGAAGTTGACTTGCTGGAGCTGTGACAAAATTGGCTACTTTGAAAAGAGATTGTATAGTTATTTTTGGTAATAATAATGCTAAAGGATCTAGCACAGATACATGTTAAACGTTTACTCAGGTTCTGAGAGTTTTCCAGATGCATAACTATATGCATAATTCTTTCCTTCCGTGGATGAAGTGTGGTTGGTTCATCCTCTTGATTGAGGTGTTTTCAAGAATCATGAAAGGTTTGAACGCAGATTGTGATCGTCAAGATACAAATGAGGTTTAAGATGAATTCAAGTGGCAAACTTGAAGAATTGTTTAGTTTCATATGTTATAATTAATATTTTAATTCATTTTAATTGTCCAATGCTATTAGTCCACAGTCGATAGTCCACAGTTAACAGTCTAATAATTTGTATATAGTTTAATATATAATATTTGAATTAATTAGTAAATATCGTAACCCGTGTACATGTCTCAGACTCGATCACAACTCAAAGTATATATATTATTTGAGAATCAACCTCAACCCTGTATAGAGAACTCGATCATTACTGCATATAGAGTGTCTATGGTGATTCCAAATAATATATATAGATGTGTCGATATGATATGTAAAAACCTTGTATACGTGTCCCGATATTTAAGGTGCGTAAAATAAATAACAGAAATTAAATGACGATAAATTAAATGCGTAAAGTAAATAACAGAAATTAAATGACGATAAATTAAATTGCGATAATTAAATTGCGATAAATAAACTGCTATAAATAAAATGTAATCAGTTAGCTAGGAACAGTTAGCTAGGATCTTGTTAGCGTGGTTTCTTAACAAAATTTCATATTGTTAATTAGTCTGTTTCTAATCAATTTTTATTGTGTTCATTATTTCTTCATTATGCCACTTGTTGGATTCTGGTAAGTCAAAATCCAAATATGAAATTGAATTTGAATGAAAATGGTTATTATGTGGTGAACGGATTCGTATATCGGTAGATGTAAGTAGGATAGTAAATGACTGTTGAATCAGATTCGAAGAATGTACAGTGTATCTTATTAATGTGAAATCTAAATATTTCTCGGGTATTACCTACCCGTTAAAATATTTTCACCATTAATCGTTTGTACAAAAGAATTTTTAATTACAATCTTTATGAAAACATATATACATATATATATTTTATTCAGATGTAATCATGGATTTAATGAATTAATATGATATTAAACTCACTTGATTTACCGTTAGAACAAGAATATATAATCTCTAAAACATTAGAGATTACATAATCGCCATGTCGTACAAAGATAGATGATGTAGAACGATACGTAGAACGATGATTATACTCGAGGTACAGAATGAGATGTTGAGGCATGGATTGTTTATGATACAGGTGCTGTTACTGATGGTACTGTTGGTGCCGGTGATGTTGCTGAAGCTGGTACGTTTTGCACCATATTCTCCAAATTGATTACTCGTGCGTGAAGTTTGTTGACTTCTTCAATTATTCCGGGATGATTGTCGGTCTAAACGAGCGGATGAATAAGATTTAGAATTGTGGATAGAATATAATCATGTCGAGCTATTCTGTAAATGAGGCTGAAAATGGTGTTTCGGATAGGTTCGCCGGTAATTGCTTCAGGTTCTTCACCAAGAGGTGAATTCGGTTGGTGGAAAGGATCGACTTCTTCTCGTCTCCATCGATTAAGTAGACTACGAACCCATCAAATGAATTGGTTGATTCATTCTGGTGACACTGCTTTCGGAGCTTAAGTGAAACTCCATATCGGAATAGCTGTCGGAACCCGAGGGACTCGAACTAGTTGAAGGATTCATCTCGTATGATCAGATGAAGGATTTTCGATAAGAAATAGATTATAGGATGTAGATTAGTATCCTGCAATACATAATTTACATATGCATATATAATACTAAAATCTCATAAGTTACGGAGAAATCTACGGAAGCTGTCAGGCAAAGATAACAATAACAGATACGCTAAGATATGAATTTTGTCTATACACTATTCATGCAGTCGATGCAGTAAAATGTGTCTAGACTAAGAATAATAAGTAAGTGATTCCCTAAGAATGATAAGTAGATGATTTCCGACAAAAATGATAAGCAAAAGTTTTGACATGCAGACACGGTCGAAGTCCAGACTCACTAATGTATCCTAACGACTACTAGTTAGACACACTAATGCATGACCTAGTTCGCTAAGACCACCGCTCTGATACCAACTGAAACGACCCGTCCTAATCCATCCAGAAAAAGTCCGTATCGATTATAAACGATTCACAATAGTTGATTTCATCGCGAGGTACTTGACCTCTATATGATATATTTTACAAACATTGCATTCGTTTTTGAAAAGACAATATTCCATTACATCGAAAGTTGACGGCATGCATACCATTTCATAATATATCTAACTATAATTGACTTAATATTAATCTTGATGAACTCAACGACTCGAATGCAGCATCTTTTGAAATACTTCACGAATGACTCCAAGTAATATCTTTAAAATGAGCAAATGCACAGCGGAAGATTTCTTTCGTACCTGAGAATAAACATGCTTTAAAGTGTCAACCAAAAGGTTGGTGAGTTCATTAGTTTAACATAAATAATTATTTCATAATTTTAATAGACCACATGATTTCATATTTCCATTTCTCATAAACATACGTCCCATGCATAGAGACAAAAATATCATTCATATGGATTGAATACCTGGTAACCGACATTCACAATATGCATATAAGAATATCCCCATCATTCCGGGATCCTCCATCGGACATGATATAAATTTCGAAGTACTAAAGCATCCGGTACTTTGGATGGGGCTTGTTGGGCCCGATAGATCTATCTTTAGAGTTCGCGTCAATTAGGGTATCTGTTCCCTAATTCTTAGATTAGCAGACTTAATAAAAAGGGGCATATTCGATTTCGATAATTCAACCATATAATGTAGTTTTCGATTACTTGTGTCTATTTCGTAAAATATTTATAAAAATTGCGCATGTATTCTCAGCCCAAAAATATAAAGGGTAAAAAGGCAAATGAAACTCACGCATATAATTATTGTAAAACAGTTAATAAAACATTTGTATGTATTCTCAGCCCCAAAAATGTAAAGAGTAAAAGGGGAGAAAATGAAACTCACTATATTGTATTTTGTAGTAAAAATACATATGACGACATTGAACAGGTGTAGGGTTGGCCTCGGATTCACGAACCTATATCATTTATATGTATATTAACACATATAATGGTAATCGAACAAATTTAGGTATTATTATTAATTGTTATTTTAGTAACTTGTACGTTTCATTTATAACTAAATTTACTATATTTATTTTTATATACATTAAATAGATGATTAATATTTATTACAAACATATTAATATAGTTATGTTTTATGTAAATAATATATTTTTATATAGAAAATCTTTATTTGATATATTAATAATAATAATAATAATGATAAAAATAATAATATTAGTGTTAGAAATAATAAAAAAATGATACTAAAAATAATAATGATAAAAATAATGATAATTCTAATAATAATAATAATAATAATAGTTCTAATAATAAATATGATAACTTTTATAAAAAAAAAAAATTTAGTTTCAATAATAATACTTACTTACAATAAAAATGATAATAATAATAATAATAATAATAATAATAATAATAATAATAATAATAATAATAATAATAATAATAATAAAAATAATAATAATAATAATAATAATAATAATAAAAATATTAATAATAAAAATAATAAAAAATAATAACCATAATAATAATAATAGAAATAATAATAATAAGAGTAATAATAATAACAAGTATACTACCTTTAATAGTTTTCCAAAAAAAAAATGTCACAGACCGGGTTCGAACCCAAGACCTCTCGCTTAATAAACACCCACTAAACCATTCCTCTGCCCTTGCATATCCGTTTTACTTAACAACTTAAATCTCTATAACCAGTTTATTCGACCGTTTTATTTTCTTTTCTTCTTCCAAAATCTAACAACATGAAAGGCCTAAATAAACTCTTGTAATCTGTGGCCCAACAGGCCCAATCGACAACCCAGGTACAATTGGCCCAACATCCATATACATAACAGCCCAATACATGTTTTTAATGGTTACGGTATCACTCAAGTTTTTGAGTTCCCGGTTCACGGCTCGACAGAGAAAATGAACTAAATTACGTACAACCAAAAGGCTCGTTACTGCTCTCGACATCATCATTATTCGTTTTCATCACAGAAACACGATCCTTACAGTCATCATCTCGATCATCATCATTCACCAACATCGCAATCATCATTATTTGTACGCCCTTCATCAACCCGTTTTATTTCTTCATCAAACTTCATCCGATTTTTACCATCAGAACTATTCATCGTCTCTATCATCTTAGTGTGTGTTGGGTCGTGAAAAGGAAACAGTAATACTAGCAACCGTTAATGTTGTTCTTCGACGAAAAAACGAGGAAGTAACAGCTGTAGCTACAGCTGCACAACCGTAGCAGCAGCAGTGAGCAGGAACACGGTTAATTAAAGGGTTCAATATGGGTTTGTCGAGAAAAATTAGGAGTGAGAGAGGGAAATATAGATTGAGTATAATAATAACATAGATGTAGCAGTAGAAGAAACAAGTAACATATTTAAGTGGGTTTCGTTGGGAGATAGGGTTCGAACAGAAAAAGAAAACAGGAAGAAAAGATAAGTGCAGCCGTCTTCATCGTTCGTTTTCATTTAACATCCTATCGTGTATCGTTTATTATGATCATAATCCATTCATCATAATATCTTCATATCATCATCATTAACACTATTCATTGTCTTCCTCATGTATTATCTTCGTTACCATCATCACAGCTTATAACATCATCTTCATCGTTTAAAATCGAAACAGAAATCGAGTAGTAGTATGTTAGAATATGATGGTGGTGGTTGTGATCGTGGGTGTTGTAGGGTGGTCGGTGACGGGTTATGGTGGCTAAACATGGTGTGGTCTCGGACTGAATTATAAACAGGAAACTTGTGAGTAGAGGTGGTGGTTTACGAGGGTTGAAAATGAGTGATGGTTTGATGAGAGTGGGGTTTAAACGGATGACTGGAACCGAAATAGGAAGTGGGTTTTGGTGATTGGGTCTAAAATGGGAGATGCAATAGCGGAGCAGCTGCAGCTGTAGCTTCTATGGTGATGGTGTTGGATGATTACTTGGTCCGAAGGTGGTCACGAATGGGTAAATAAGATGGCGGTTATAGTAGTGGTTTTACGGTGGTGGTGAGGTGATGTTTTAGTGGTACCCAGTGGTTTCAAGTAATGGTGGTGGTTAGTCGACGAGGGCTAGCTGCATACGGCGATGATTAAAGTTGAAGATGGTTCTTCCTCATTTTATGTAACTCATATGTTTTTATATACTGTAAAGTAAAGTTAGTATTTAATAATATTAACTTAATAATAATAATTAATAAATATATTATATTATAATCTAATTCTATTTATCATGTGACATAAAAGATAACAGTATAGCCGCCTGTAATATTGGATTTTTCTGTGTCGACATCCCATCCTATCGTGTCCATTGCTAAACAGTTAAAATATAAAATTGTTCCTAAAAATCCCAAATTTTTAGATTAACTATATTTAATTATTTCAGTCATTAACTGTTTGAAACCGGATCAAAAAGGTTCGATAATTATTTATTTTCTGTTCCAATTTATATGTACGGAGTACTAATATTTAAACTAAAAAGGATAAAAATATATTTAACAAATCTAGAATCATCGTAATCAATTTACACTCCCACTTTTATTTCAATTCTTCATGAACATGTACAATATCTATATTAAAACTAACAAAACATCAGCCGAGTGTTACCGACGTTTACCAATTAAGCTAAAAATCATTTATCTTTAGTATATGCTCTTTCGATATATATAACCAATCTTAATTAAAAGTTTAAGTAAATAATTATATTAATTATACCTTTTTAAACAAATAAATATAATATTATATATTTACAAGTATTATTATATATAAATATAAATATCTATATATATATATATATATATATATATATATATATATATATATATATATATATATATATATATATATATATATTAATAACATAATAGTTTTTATTACATCGCATATTATTTTACATATTTATTTTCTACCATTAAATCATATAATATTTCAAATAATATTCCAAATTATTATTTATATATACATTTAATTATATATGTATTTATTTACAAATAGTTGTTCGTGAATCGTCGGGAATGGTCGAAGGTCAATCGAATATATGAACATAGATTTCAAAACTTTCGAGACTCAACATTACAGATTTTTCTTATCGTGTCAGAATCATGGTAAGATTAAGTTTAAATTTGGTCGGAAATTCCCGAGTCATCACAGGTAAGAGGGGTAAATTGAACCCAAGATACGTAGGACCATTCAAGATCATCGAACGTATTGGACTGGTGGCTTATCGACTTAATCTACCACAACAACTTGCTGGAGTACACAATACCTTTCACGTCTCGAACCTAAGGAAATTCCTTACAAAAGAAGACCTCACTGTTCCTCTTGAAGAAATCCAAATCGACGAGAAACTGCATTTTATAGAAGAGCCTGTCGAAATCATGGATCGTGAAGTCAAACGGCTCAAGCAAAGCAACATACCTATAGTTAGGGTTTTTTGGAATGCTCAAAGAGGTCCTAAGTTCACTTGGGAAAGAGAGGACCAGATAAAACAGAAATATCCACAACTGTTTACAAACACCGCCCATTGAATAGGTATTACTTCAAATTTCTGGACAAAATTTCTTTAACGGGTAGGTACTGTCATGACCTGGATTTTCCATGATTATATATTGAACAATATTAATATTTACATGATTAAATGTTTCCAACATATTAAGCAATCAAGCTTTTTAAGACTTGATTAATTGAAACGAATTTTATGTAAACGTGTGACCACCCAACTTGTCCAATGATTCACGAACGTTATAACTTGTAAATAACATGATAATATATATATGAACTTATATATATATATATATATATATATATATATATATATATATATATATATATATATATATATATATATATATATATTTAACATGATGAAATGATAATTAAGTATCTCATTAAGTATATTAATAATGAACTATATACATAAAATGAGACTACTAACTTAAGGATTTCGAAACGATATATATACGTAACGATTATCGTTGTAATAACGTCTTAATATTTATATATCGTATTAAGATATATTAACACACTATGTTATCATGATAATATAACAATTTAACATCCCATTATATATAATGAAAATGGGATTAATTACATTTAACAAGGTCGTTAACTTAAAGGTTTCGAAACAACACTTACATGTAACGACTAACTATGATTTAACGACTCAGTTAAAATGTATATATATATATATATATATATATATATATACATATATCAAAACACTCTTACTTAATAAAAATAATCACAATTGTATTCTCATTTGTTTTCATCAAGAATTCTACTCGTATTCGCTCGGTATTTGCACTCGTATTATACCCAGCTTCTAGATGTATTTACTATTGGTATATACCAATAAAAAATCTACTCCTTAGCAGCCTTAAATGATTAAGGAACATGTGGAACCAACCATTTGTCAAGTAGCATGAATTATTTAACAAGAAAACAAAATTAGGAATCTTTTCTTTCTTTATAAACTAAAAACGTTTTTATGCATACACACCATTTCTTCATTCCATTTTCTCATACTTACACTCCCAATTCTCTCTCAAAATACTCCTAACTTCATACTTGATCATCTTCAAATATTTTCCCCATCATTTAGCTTCAATTACAAGCTTTAATCATCATAAAAACAACCTAGAATCAAGAAGTTGCAAGATTACTTCCAATCTTTTTAATCCAACCCAACAACTCATCAAAGATCAAGAACTTCTATCTAATCTCAGTAAATTTTCATTCTTAATCAAGGTAATAATCATATCTAAGCTTTGGTTTAATTCCTATAAACATTACTACCTTAAATCAAGTAGTAATCTTACTTGAACTTGTTTTCGTGTCATGATTCTGCTTCAAGAACTTTCAAGCCATCAAAGATCCTTTGAAGCTCAAGTTATTTTCTCATCATTTCCAGTAGGTTTACCTACTATACTTGAGGTAGTAATGATATTCATAACATCATTCAATTCATATATATATATATATATATATATATATATATATATATATATATATATATATATATATATATATATATATATATATATATATATATATATATAACTATCTTATTCGAAGATTTAAACTTGTAATCACTAGAACATAGTTTAGTTAATTCTAAACTTGTTCGCAAACAAAGTTAATCCTTCTAACATAACTTTTAAAATCCACTAAACACATTTTATATATCTATATTATATGCTAACTTAATGATTTAAAACCTGTAAACACGAAGAACACCGTAAAACCGGACATACGCCGTCGTAGTAAAACCGGGGGCTGTTTTGGGTTGGATAATTAAAAACTATGATAAACATTGATTTAAAAGTTGTTCTTATGAGAAAATGATATTTCTTATGAACATGAAACTATATCCAAAAATCATGGTTAAACTCAAACTGGAAGTATGTTTTTCAAAATGGTCATCAAGATGTCGTTTTTCGACGGAAATGACTACCTCTTTCAAATATGACTTGTAACCTGTAACTCCGACTATAATCCACTACTTTTTCAGTTTAGTTCTAGATACTACAGTTTATTATAAAACCATATCAATTTGATTCACTTTAAACGGAGTTATAATGAATATTTGGCGAGCAAAACAAAATCTGCTAAAATTAACGTTGTATGGACGAAATTTATATTGTAAAAACTATATTAACCATATCCTTGCTAAATTTTCCTATATATATTTGGACATGTCATCATTAGTATAACAAAATATTATAATCTTATTTAATTCCGAGATTGTATATATATATAATAATCTTGGTACATTCCATGACAATAAGTATACAATACGTTTTGATAAATCCTAAGACAATAAGTAAACAATACGTTTTGATAAATTCTAAGACAATACGTATACAATACGTCTCTGGGTTGATGCAAAGACAATACGTATACAATACGTCGTGGGGTAATTCTAAGATTATATATATACCGATTATTGGACTGTTGGACATTTCGGACTATTTTGGACTACTAACAAAGGACTACTAACATAAAAATGTTAAAAATTAATATATAAGTATTCTATGAACTTGTTTTATTTTATTCACATGTTGTATTATTATCTGAATCATTATTATTGTTATAGGTTCGTAAATCCAAGGACGACAGCCATATTTTTAATAAGCTGAAAACTTATTATTAATATACTTTTACTACCGTGAGTATATAGTCCCATTTTTAAACTATAAAATATTTTGGGATGAGAATACATGCATTTTATGTTTTACGCCATGGACGCAAGTACTTAAAATATATTCTACGTTGAGTTGTACCACATTGCATATCTTCCCTAATAGCTTGGTAACTAATATTTACATGTTGTAAGAACATGTAAGCGCGAATCCTATTGACAGATCTATCGGGTTTGACAACCCCAACCGGGCTAGTCGCTCTAGTATCGTAAACGTTTGCATAGTACTTCATTTTTACTACACTTGGTACAGTGTAGGGAGATTTCATAATAAAGGGAATATGCTACATTTATGGTTAAGTATGGTTACTGAAGCGCTCAACAACTTATAGAATATCTTTATTGAAATATTTATAACTATGAAATCTAGTGGTCTATATTTATATCGATGCTAGCTTTAAACCTATATATCTCACCAACATTTGTGTTGACTGTTTAAGCATGTTTATTCTCAGGTCCTTAAGAAAGTCTTCCGCTGTTGCATTATCTGAGCAAGCTGTGCATGGAGTCTCATGCTTTTGTTTAAATGAAGTGTTGGATTCAATAAAACCTTTGTCATGTATTATATTCGACTGTTATGTCACGTGTGTAGTATTTGGAAACCGATGTATTATGGGGATTATTTCTTAAATAATCGCCGACTTGTTTAAAACATGCATTATGTATAATAAGGGTGTGTCTTTTTATGAAACGAATGCAATATTTTCTAAAATGTATCATATAGAGGTCAAATACCTCGCTATGAGACCAATGAATAACGTACCGCGTTTATAGTAATATGGACGAGTCGTTTCATATTATTATTAAAAATTGTTATTTTTATTTTTATTATTACTATTGTTACTATCGTTAAAGTTATAATTAGTATTATTATTATCGTTAAAATGTTATTAGTATTATCATTAATAATATCATAATATTTATTATTATTAGTATTATTATAATTAAAACTAATATTAGTGATATCTAATTATTATGATTACTATTAATATCATCAACATGAACGCGATATAAAAGACGATTAAAAGTTATTAAACGAATCGATTAAGAAATAATGAGTATGAGTATCATGATGAAATTAAAATATTGTAAGATATTGATTTAGATAAAATTATCGTTCTTATTATTCTTATCATTACTATTATTAAAAGTATCGTTAGTATTAAAACTATCATTTTAACAAAAATTATCATTTTAAATGAAATGTTATTTTTATTACAAAATATCATTATTATTATCATCTTAAATAAAATTATTATTTTAAAGTTAATATCGTAAATATTAATGTTATCATAATTAGAATTATCATTTTATCATAATATCATTTTTAGTAAATATAAGTATTGATATTTTTATTAATAGAATAATAATTATTATTATTACAAAATAATACAACTTGTACTTATTATTATTATCAATGTTATTTTATCAAATAAGTATGTAATACAAATAATATAATTTACCTTAATAAAACCTATCATAATATTTTTATGATATTAAATGAACTTTATAAATTTATTACTTAAGATATATAAAAGTATATTTTTATATAAAGTTTTTTTTATTAATAAATGAATTATATTATTTACTCTAATAAATCTTTTAAAAATGTTTAAAAATATAAAACGACGATATTTAAACTATATAATAATCATGTATAAATTTTGGAAATTATTTTGAGTCAAATTGACTTTTGTTGACTTTTGCATATTAGTCTCGAGTATTAGGATTGTGGTACACTATGACTTGACCTAATTTGTTAGACAAATATTGACCAACACACACATATATATATATAATTAATTTAGGTTCGTGAATCCGAGGCCAACCTTGCACTTGTTCAATGACGTTATATGTATTTTTACTACGAAATACAGTATGGTGAGTTTCATTTACCTTTTTACCCTTTATATTTTTAGGCTGAGAATACATGCGAAATTTTTATAAATGTTTTACGAAATAGACACAAGTAATCGAAACTACATTATATGGTTGAATGATCGAAGCCGAATATGCCCCTTTTTGCTTGGTAGCCTAAGAATTAGGGAACATCACTAATTTTGAGAATAAGTGCACGCCTAATTGAAGCGAATCCTAAAGATAGATCTATTGGGCCTAACGAACCCCATCCAAAGTACCGGATGCTTTAGTACTTCGAATTCGTTTTTATCATGTCCGAAGGATTTCCCGGAATGATAGGGGATATTCTTATATGCATCTTGTTAATGTCGGTTACCAGGTGTTCAATCCATATGAATGATTTTTGTCTCTATGCATGGGAAGTATATTTATGAGAAATGGAAATGAAATTCTTGTGGTCTATTAAAATGATGGAAATGAATGATTATGATAAACTAATGAACTTACCAACCTTTTGGTTGACACTTTAAAGCATGTTTATTCTCAGGTATTAAAGAAATCTTCCGCTGTGCATTAGCTCATTTTAAAGATATTACTTGGAAATCATTCATGGCATATTTCAAAAGACGTTGCATTCAAGTCGTTGAGTTCAGTAAAGATTATGATTAAGTAAATGACAGATTAGATCATTTATAGATAGATATTATGAAATGGTATGCATGCCTGTCAACTTTCGATGTAATAAAAGTTTGTCTTTTAAAACGAATGCAAGTATTGTAAAATGTATCATATAGAGGTCAAATACCTTGCGATGTAATCATATGTTATTGTATTCGTTCTTATGGATTAGGATGGGTCTTTACAAAAAATTATCTACTCGAAGAGTAGAATTAAAATATTAAATCTCTCAGATCCAGAAAGAAATTTATCTAATTATTAATCACATATTTCAATACGAATTTTAAACACAATTGATACTATAATTAAAACGATCGTATCTTTTGATTCTCATGTCGGATTAAGGCGATTTCTATATGAAAACTTAATTTTCGAGAGAAAACTATTTATAAATATACTATAATCAGTAGGTAACGTATATGTGACGCCCCGTACAAAATCAAAGTGTACGGATCATCAACAACAGGTCCATTACATGGTATAACACTATATGCTGTTTTAAAAAAAGTTTTGAATTCATGAAAAGATAACGACTTTACCAACGTCAAATGATTTACAAAAGATAACGTCTTTACCAACGTCAAATGTTTTACAAAGGTAACGTGCTTCTACGAATAGAGAGGATTAACATAAGTACGTGACACAAAGGTCATTACAAAACCATAGCTCGTAAATAACATAAGTTGTGAATGCAAAATAAAAGTTCCATGATTGAGACATCTCTAAACAATGCAGCGGAAGTCTAACACAGCGAGTCTGTAACAGCAAGTCTATGACACCAAGACTATAACATCAAGTCTAACAGCGGAAGCAACAACGTCTAAGCACCTGAGAAATACATGCTTAAAAAGTTAACACGAATGTTGGTGAGCTATAGTTTGATTGTAAACAACAATGTAATATAGACCACGAGATTTCGTATTCAAAATAGTATCTCAAATCCATATGATAAAGTATATGCTTATCCGTGGGCACTCGGTAACTAACTTAACGTAAAAATAATATATCACCCCCTAAAAGTACACTTGACAAGTGCGTATGTTCTCGAAATATTAAACACCCGTTAAATGCTAGCGCGACTAGCCCGAGTGGGGATGTCAAACTCTATGGATCCATATCTAAGATTCGCGTCCACTGGTTCATAAACCAATAGTTAAACGTTACCGTGCTAAGGGGAATCTTTGTGCCGTTATATCACCCACACATATATAAAGTTTAAGTACTCGTATCTAGTATGTAAAACATAAAAAGCGCATGTATTCTCAGTCCCAAAAATAGTTAAAGTAAAAAGGGAGCTATAACTCACAGTGAATGTGTGGTAAAATCGATACGAAAATGTAAGCAAGTAGTAAGTCGGTCCAAACAAGTAAGTTGGTCGATCCAAAAGGTCCTCAACCTAAGTCAATGGTTGCTAAGTTAGTAAATCGTTTAAAAGGTTTAAAAGTACGTAATTTAAGTTTTAAGCATCATCATTATCATCATCGTTATCATCATACATAAAAGATAAAGTAAGGTTTTCAACAAGAATAGAGATCGAAACAAAGGGCTGACTTCGGACAGCTGCTATGACCTCTATACAAACTGAAATGACGCGCGACTAGTGGCCAAGGCTCCATTTGTGAGTCCTCTTACCGCTTTCCGATTTTCACATCCTAACTCGATGTCGTTTGACCGTGGCGACGGTTCAAGCACGAGTAGGTTAGAAATTTCAGCACGTCGTTACGAAGGCGTAGTGATTTTCAGAAGGCTATAAATCCTAAAATGTATATCGGATTTAGGTGAGTCTTAAATGAAAACTAATCTACTCAAACTGAACTATCTGAAAATCAACATTTCAGAAGTCCCAGGAGTCTGATCAGCCCCAAAAAACAGAAACAAGTGCTCCGGTGGGTTTCTTGGTGCTTGATGCTTATCACGGTTCTCATCCTTGATGCGTATAAGCCTCAAGTGTACAACTCTTTGATGTTTTAGCATCACTTTGACCAAGTTTTAGCCATCAACACACAACTAAAAGTAAAAGCTAACTTCTATAAGTTTTGAACATCAAAGTTGTCTCTTTATTTATAAACACAATAAAGCTTCAACATTTGTCCTTTTGACACAACTTTATGCATCTTCATCATATGAGATGATGAAGACTTGATTTTATCAACATAAAAATCATAAAAAGGTTCCAAGTAAGTGAGATCTACAATAATAACTTAGATCTCAAGTGTTAAGAAACCCTAAGCTAGAAAGCTTGGATTTTTACAAGAGTAAGGAGACCATAAGCTAGAAATCTAAGATCTAGTAAAAGTAATGAGATCATAAACTTAAAAAGCTTAGATCTAAACAAAATAATAAAACCCTAAGCTAGAAAGTTTGGATCTTTAATGTTCTTGAAGATCCTTAAAGCAAAAAGCTAGATCTACAAGTTACATGAAGATCATAAACACAAGTTTTGATCATTTAACAAAATAAGGTGATCTTAAGCTTCAAAACTTAGATCCAACAAAGTAATGAAGATTCAAAGCTAAAAAGCTTGAATCTTTCATGTTCTTGAAGGATTCAAATCAAAGTTTGAATCTACAAGATATAACAAGATCAAAAAGCTAAAAAGCTTGATCCTTTGATGATGATGATGATGATGATGTCGAAATTAAAGAAGAAAAAGAAGAAGAAATAAAATTCAAGAACTTACAATTTTAGTGTGAGAAAGACTAGAGAGAGAATTAGAGAGCAAGTGTGTGTAAAATGAGAATGAAATCAAGTGTGAAATGAAGAATGAGGCTTGTATTTATAGTGGTGGAGGGGTGGTTTGGTGTCTCCAAAATCGTGGGCACCATGAGGGGACAAGGGGGACAACTTTTTGCTTTTTGCATGGTGGTGGTCTAAAGGTAGTGCTTGTTGTTGGGATCCCATGCAACATATGTAGTAATGGCTAACAAAAATGCTAGTGTGTTGGCTCATCAAAATGGGTTTTTTTCCTACATCTTAATGGGTCATAAGTCCATTAAAATTGGGCTAACTTAAAAGTCCATTAGCTAGAGTAGGGTGGGCCTAAGTCCATTAAGGTAAAAAGTCCATTAAGACTAACTAGTGTGCATTAGTAAATTACTAAGCGTAATTAAGCAACCAATAAGCCAAATAATTGTAATTAATAAATAACAATTAGTATTACGTAGTCATAATATTCCAATTATGACAAAAGTTAACGTGTACAAAGTACGTAGCTCGTTCAAATCGACAAGTGACACTAACGGTCGTAAAAGCATTCGAGGATCAAGTTAAGTGATTAAACACTTAATAGCACGTTTTAAGACATTAACGAAAGTAATTAATCATGAATAAAGATCCCAGAGCATAAACTAGCTCAGTACGCACAAATACGCAGTTTCGTGAAAGTATAGAGCACAAAAATATAAGTCAAAAAAGTCAGGTCGTTACAATATACACGTCAAAATCATCAATATTAAATTCGGATTTAATTAAAAAGTTGCAAACTGGCAATATTAAAACACAATATCATGCATACACATATAGACCGGAGCCATGAGCATGATTACACTACTAAATATGATTAAAATCAGTAAATAAAATTTAGGGTTATGAGATTATACCTAAATCGCAAGACTAAATGTGTAGTGGAGAACGCATAGATCGCGAATATGTGATCAATTTAATGAGCAAACAACTAATTGATGGTATGGTGATAATAAAAGTCGACAATGATGATGAAAATGGGGTTGAGGGTCGTGATTTACAAGGAGAGAAAAAGGGCAGAGGAAGAAAAATATGGGGTACAATGTTTTGAGTGAGGAATAAAACCGTAACACATATTAAAACAAAAAGTTACACAAACACCCATCCCACATAGATGGGCCGATCGGTGTCACGACCGTACTTTTTCCGTTAAGTATTTAACTTTTATTAACTGGTATCCTTGTCATGTCATTTTTACGTGACTAGATTATATTCTATATAAATTAAATAATATTCCTATATTATTTATGAAATGAAAATGTGTCATTATGTGTTAGTACGTTCCTCCGTATTGTAGCGACCCGACAAAATCGTCATTGACGGCCCCGCTAACTTAGGTCCCGTTACGTGGTCGTAGTCCCTATATGAGACTCGTTTGACCAAAACTATGTCGCATTCATTTGAAAAGTACAAGACTTGCAAAGTTTAGTTTACCAAACGGATCGACAACAAGTTTAAGTTTACAAAAGTAGTAATGTATAAATGAAATAACTTGCAACATAATTAGTTGAAAATCACAGTTGCTATAAATAGCGTAAGTATGTATGTATGCTTGACTCCAAGCAAGAAATCAGAGTGTATGCATGTATGCTCAACCTCCAGCAAGTATGAAAGTACGCGGAAGCATGTATCAAATAGCCATGTATGAACCTGAGAAACATATAGAAAACTGTCAACGAAAAACGTTGGTGAAATCATAGGTGTATTAATAAAAGTTATATTTTGAACTACAAGATTTAGTATTTCCATAAAATTGATCATCCAAAAGTTGCATTCCAAAAGTTTGTTCGCGAGCACCCAATTATCAATGCTTAACATTCCTTCCATAGAACCCCATCACAATAGTGTTAGAACATACACTGTTTCTCGAAAATATATTCCATTCGTAAACGGTAGCGAACCGTTTGAATGAGGGTTTGTCAAACCCGTATGGCCACACAATATAAGTTCTCGCTTACACCCTGCAAGTGTAACTAATGATAATCGAATTGAGGATTTTTGTTCTAACTCGCTGTGGAATGTTTGTTTCATCGTACTTGTGTTCAAAGTATAAAAGTAAGTAGTACAAAATGTAACAAAGTATATATTTCTCAGCCCACAATTTAAAAGTATAAAAAGTTGTTGAAAAGGTGGGACTATGATCTCACCTCGAGTGCACGAGTATAAATGTACTTCACAAAGTAATTGTGTGCATGAAAGTTGCTTAGCCTTGACCTAAACAAATAAGTTGTATCAATTAACCCGGTTACGACACAAGGTCGGGTGAAATGTGTTCAATTAGTCCTATGGCTCGTTACGACTCGATTATGTAGCATGTGAATCAATTTGTCAAGTTTCATGCAAGATACAAGTATAGGAACAAGTTAGGAAGGTTGCACAATCATTTGGTTAAGTTTGACAAAAATTCGAACTTCGATCGGTCAAAGTCAACGAAAAGTCAACACATTCGGGTCGGGTCCCGAACTATTTTTCTGAGGTTTTTAATCATATATGAGCATGTTAGAACAAGTTACATGTGAATCGGAGGTGCGTAGCATAGCAAACATTATTCAAAAATCGACAAAGTTGGACAGACCACTTTGGCGCGCCGCGCGAGTACATGGCGCGCCGCGCCATTACCTGTGTAGAGAATTCTGGCAGTTTTCACACTCAAGCACGAATCCAACTTCAAATACCCATAAATCCTAAACCGTAAACATCCAAAACAAGTATCTTATATCGTTGGAAAGGTATTTTGACAAGGAATACAACTAACCACTTTTCATCAAGCAAAAACATCATTTACAATAGCCGAAATCTCGTCAAGTGGTCATTAAATGTTCAAAACCATCGTTTCAAGTTTACAAAATGCATTTTAAGATTCGGGAATGCAATTCACACATATGATATGCCGTTTTGAAGGTAATGAAACATACAATACAACTAATCACTAACTAATAACATTTCATGGCATTCAAAGCATCAAAATTTTCTTTTAGAGTTCATCAAACCCTAATCAAGAATCACAAAACCAATAATCATGTTAATGATGTTTTCCAAATCAACCTACACATCAAATTGATGCTAAAGATGCTAGTAACACTTTTAAAACATAAACTCTAACAATTTAACAACATTAACTCATCCAAAATTAAGGATTAAGCACACCCATTTCAAATGTTCAAACTAGTTACTCAAAACAACGAATCGAGCAAACAAAACATATATTCATGTTATACACGAGCCATAGACACTAACTAACACAATTTCAAGTCAAAAACACGAATTTAGAGAAATCTAGAGTTTTTAGAAACCTTACCCCAAGCTATGAAATTGGTACCAAATCGAAGAGGATGAAGAGAGGATTCCAAATATGTAATTTGCTTTGATGTTTGCTTGCTAAATCCGATTTAGATGATGAATGTGTGATGAAGATCAAAAGGATTGAAGTTTGGGAGTAAAAATTGAGAGAAAAAGAAAAATGAAAAGAAAATAATAAATGGTGGGGAGGAGGTGGTTGACTAGTCAACCACTAGTTACTTCTTTGCTCACTTGACACCAATAGTCCCTCGAGTTTAAGAGCGGGTGCGGGAATTAACCGAACGAATATTTTAAAAACGCTCGAGTAAACGAGTGATGTTATAATTAAATAACAGGAAAATTAAGAACGTTGGTCAACGGAAACTACGAATTTAAATAACGAAAGGTATTATTTAAAAAAAAAGATAATGTTAAAAATAAATTTAACGAAAAAACGCGGGATGTTACATTACCTACACCTTAAAAGAAATTTCATCCCGAAATTTAATTTGAAGTAGTAGTCGTTGTTTCATCCTCGAGATCTTGCGTTGTCGGTTCTACGAATAAGTGAGGGTACTCCCTCGGGTATTTCAACGAACTTCGACAGTCGCGATTTTACGTTGGTTTAAAGTTTGGTTTCACGATTCATAGTTTCATCGATAGGAATAATAAGTTTTTGTTTCGCGAGACACGTCTTTAAGTTTAGCGCATGGAATGTAGGATGAACGGAGACTCAAACGAGTCGGAAAATCTAAATGGCTAGCAACGGGTCCAAAACGCCCCAAGATTTTTAAAAGGATCAAAATATCACGGATTTAGCTTTCTACGGTTCCCGAAATGAATTACACCTCCTCAAGATGCGACTTTTTACGTTACGAGGTTTTCCACATGGAATTTGAAAAGTTTACGTCTGACAGTGGCATAGCTCCTTTGGCGACTACGGTCGTCTCGAGCCTTTATGAGGTTAAAGAAGTTTCTTGGTTGTTCCATGAATTAGCTCGGGTTCGGTGGTTTGATTATCATTAACTTGGTTCTACAAAAGGAGAATGACATTTCCGGTCACATAAGATTTCAAAAGGTGTGACGTTAAGACTTGAATGATAACCATCGGCGTAAGAGAATTTAGTAAAGGCAATGACTTTTCTCAAGAAATTTTGAAGTCGATAACACGAATTCGTTTTATGATTCCCAAGGTTTGAATCGTATGTTTGTTTGGCCTTTCGAGATGCGTTGATGTGTTGTACTCATGTTTAAACGCGGTCCCGAGGCTTTTCGTAAAGCACTCCGAAATCTAGAAGTGAAACAAGAATCTCGATCTGAAATGAGGTACATTTCTGTAAGGTATGTTTGAACGGGTACATCAGGACTCGAAAACGTTAGTTAGAACAAGTTTCTCTAGGAATTTTGTGTCGCGAAAGATTTATCTGTTTCCAAAAATGTTTGTCGGAGCAAGTTCTCATCGGTTTCTAAAAACGTTCGTCGGGGCTATTCACCCTCGAGGCGAGTACTAGTATAACGTGAAGAGTCTATCTCTCCATTGAAAATTTAGAATCAAAGATTTCCTTATACGGAAGTACGAGTGTAATACGAGAGAAGTTTCCACCTCGGTGTGAGCATAACAGGTATATTGTAGTTCGTTGATAAAACTGTGCGAGGACGAGATAGTATTCATGTATAACGTATGTTTGAAGTTAAAAGAATTCGTCATTCATTCGGAAGCATAAATATGGTTCGACAATATTTGAAGGTGTGTCCCCGGTATGGTTGTTGTCAGTACTTTCGGAGTTTTCAGATGTCCAAACATGAATAGATGAAATCATGTACATGGCACATGGTGGTGATTAGGTTGATCGAGTCTAACCACCATCACGTGTCATTAGAACTTTGGTATGTCTTACCGTAATATAACCACGTTGATCGAGTGTCGTTATATTACGCTAACTCATACCTCCATTCCCACATCACTCCATAACATCAAGTTCGTGTAACTGTGAAGATCTAAAATGAACAAAATGTAACGACGTCTCAAACGTGACTCGTATTAAATCGAAAGAATTTCTGCAACTCTAAGGAAGCGTTCCCCGAGGGAAGTGTATAAATGATTGTTCACGTCAATGCGGTTCGAGTCAGACAATAAGGTATTCAGGTATGAAAAGAGAAACGAGTCATGATAACGAGTAGCACACAACCGTAGTGATAAATGTTGATGACGATACTCACCTAGAGTAGTAATGGTAGTAACACCAAAAAGTAGATAGTAAGAAACACCAGTGGGAAACCGATAGTAAGTTGAAACGGTGGCAAATAACAATCCGGGAGACAGAGTTCCCGAACAAGTGTGACTAATGAAGTCGTCATCATCCATACGTGTATGAATCTTGAATTTACGTGTGTTACCAGAAAGTGGCAGAATACGGATTCGTATGATGAAAGTTGGGTACCATTAAAAAGTTTGCCTAAGAATGATTCAAGTATAATGCACAAGTAGTCAAGTAAGTGCTATCTATAGCAAATGTATGTCAGAATGCAATGGCTAACTATCCGGTTCTAGTCTAGATTCACTAATACGTCCCAACGACTCTGTCAGACACACTAATGCACATCCTAGTTCCCTACAACCAACGCTCTGATACCATCTGTAGCGACCCGACAAAATCGTCATTGACGGCGCCGCTAACTTAGGTCCCGTTACGTGGTCGTAGTCCCTATATGAGACTCGTTTGACCAAAACTATGTCGCATTCATTTGAAAAGTACAAGACTTGCAAAGTTTAGTTTACCAAACGGATCGACAACAAGTTTAAGTTTACAAAAGTAGTAATGTATAAATGAAATAACTTGCGACATAATTAGTTGAAAATCACAGTTGCTATAAATAGCGTAAGTATGTATGTATGCTTGACTCCAAGCAAGAAATCAGAGTGTATGCATGTATGCTCGACCTCAAGCAAATATGAAAGTACGCGGAAGTATGTATCAAATAGCCATGTATGAACCTGAGAAACATATAGATAACTGTCAACGAAAAACGTTGGTGAAATCATAGGTGTATTAATAAAAGTTATATTTTGAACTACAAGATTTAGTATTTCCATAAAATTGATCATCCAAAAGTTGCATTCCAAAAGTTTGTTCGCGAGCACCCAATTATCAATGCTTAACATTCCTTCCATAGAACCCCATCACAATAGTGTTAGAACATACACTGTTTCTCGAAAATATATTCCATTCGTAAACGGTAGCGAACCGTTTGAATGAGGGTTTGTCAAACCCGTATGGCCACACAATATAAGTTCTTGCTTACACCCTGCAAGTGTAACTAATGATAATCGAATTGAGGATTTTTTTTCTAACTCGCTGTGGAATGTTTGTTTCATCGTACTTGTGTTCAAAGTATAAAAGTAAGTAGTACAAAATGTAACAAAGTATATATTTCTCAGCCCACAATTTAAAAGTATAAAAAGTTGTTGAAAAGGTGGGACTATGATCTCACCTCGAGTGCACGAGTATAAATGTACTTCACAAAGTAATCGTGTGCATGAAAGTTGCTTAGCCTTGACCTAAACAAATAAGTTGTATCAATTAACCCGGTTACGACACAAGGTCGGGTGAAATGTGTTCAATTAGTCCTATGGCTCGTTACGACTCGATTATCTAGCATGTGAATCAATTTGTCAAGTTTCATGCAAGATACAAGTATAGGAACAAGTTAGGAAGGTTGCACAATCATTTGGTTAAGTTTGACAAAAAGTCGAACTTCGGTCGGTCAAAGTCAACAAAAAGTCAACACGTTCGGGTCGGGTCCCGAACTATTTTTCTGAGGTTTTTAATCATATATGAGCATGTTAGAACAAGTTACATGTGAATCGGAGGTGCGTAGCATAGCAAACATTATTCAAAATCGACAAAGTTGGACAGACCACTTTGGCGCGCCGCGCGGGTAGATGGCGCGCCGCGCCATTACCTGTGCAGAGAATTCTGGCAGTTTTCACACTCAAGCACGAATCCAACTTCAAATACCCATAAATCCTAAACCGTAAACATCCAAAACAAGTATCTTATATCGTTGGAAAGGTATTTTGACAAGGAATACAACTAACCACTTTTCATCAAGCAAAAACATCATTTACAATAGCCGAAATCTCGTCAAGTGGTCATTAAATGTTCAAAACCATCGTTTCAAGTTTACAAAACGCATTTTAAGATTCGGGAATGCAATTCACACATATGATATGCCGTTTTGAAGGTAATGAAACATACAATACAACTAATCACTAACTAATAACATTTCATGGCATTCAAAGCATCAAAATTTTCTTTTAGAGTTCATCAAACCCTAATCAAGAATCACAAAACCAATAATCATGTTAATGATGTTTTCCAAATCAACCTACACATCAAATTGATGCTAAAGATGCTAGTAACACTTTTAAAACATAAACTCTAACAATTTAACAACATTAACTCATCCAAAATTAAGGATTAAGCACACCCATTTCAAATGTTCAAACTAGTTACTCAAAACAACGAATCGAGCAAACAAAACATATATTCATGTTATACACGAGCCATAGACACTAACTAACACAATTTCAAGTCAAAAACACGAATTTAGAGAAATCTAGAGTTTTTAGAAACCTTACCCCAAGCTATGAAATTGGTACCAAATCGAAGAGGATGAAGAGAGGATTCCAAATATGTAATTTGCTTTGATGTTTGCTTGCTAAATCCGATTTAGATGATGAATGTGTGATGAAGATCAAAAGGATTGAAGTTTGGGAGTAAAAATTGAGAGAAAAAGGAAAATGAAAAGAAATTAATAAATGGTGGGGAGGAGGTGGTTGACTAGTCAACCACTAGTTACTTCTTTGCTCACTTGACACCAATAGTCCCTCGAGTTTAAGAGCGGGTGCGGGAATTAACCGAACGAATATTTTAAAAACGCTCGAGTAAACGAGTGATGTTATAATTAAATAACAGGAAAATTAAGAACGTTGGTCAACGGAAACTACGAATTTAAATAACGAAAGGTATTATTTAAAAAAAAAGATAATGTTAAAAATAAATTTAACGAAAAAACGCGGGATGTTACATTACCTACACCTTAAAAGAAATTTCATCCCGAAATTTAATTGGAAGTAGTAGTCGTTGTTTCTTCCTCGAGATCTTGCGTTGTCGGTTCTACGAATAAGTGAGGGTACTCCCTCGGGTATTTCAACGAACTTCGACAGTCGCGATTTTACGTTGGTTTAAAGTTTGGTTTCACGATTCATAGTTTCATCGATAGGAATAATAAGTTTTTGTTTCGCGAGACACGTCTTTAAGTTTAGCGCATGGAATGTAGGATGAACGGAGACTCAAACGAGTCGGAAAATCTAAATGGCTAGCAACGGGTCCAAAACGCCCCAAGATTTTTAAAAGGATCAAAATATCACGGATTTAGCTTTCTACGTTTCCAGAAATGAATTACACCTCCTCAAGATGCGACTTTTTACGTTACGAGGTTTTCCACATGGAATTTGAAAAGTTTACGTCTGACAGTGGCATAGCTCCTTTGGCGACTACGGTCGTCTCGAGCCTTTATGAGGTTAAAGAATTTTCTTGGTTGTTCCATGAATTAGCTTGGGTTCGGTGGTTTGATTATCATTAACTTGGTTCTACAAAAGGAGAATGACATTTCCGGTCACATAAGATTTCAAAAGGTGTGACGTTAAGACTTGAATGATAACCATCGGCGTAAGAGAATTTAGTAAAGGCAATGACTTTTCTCAAGAAATTTTGAAGTCGATAACACGAATTCGTTTTATGATTCCCAAGGTTTGAATCGTATGTTTGTTTGGCCTTTCGAGATGCGTTGATGTGTTGTACTCATGTTTAAACGCGGTCCCGAGGCTTTTCGTAAAGCACTCCGAAATCTAGAAGTGAAACAAGAATCTCGATCTGAAATGAGGTACATTTCTGTAAGGTATGTTTGAACGGGTACATCAGGACTCGAAAACGTTAGTTAGAACAAGTTTCTCTAGGAATTTTGTGTCGCGAAAGATTTATCTGTTTCCAAAAACGTTTGTCGGAGCAAGTTCTCATCGGTTTCTGAAAACGTTCGTCGGGGCTATTCACCCTCGAGGCAAGTACTAGTATAACGTGAAGAGTCTATCTCTCCATTGAAAATTTAGAATCAAAGATTTCCTTATACGGAAGTACGAGTGTAATACGAGAGAAGTTTCCACCTCGGTGTGAGCATAACAGGTATATTGTAGTTCGTTGATAAAACTGTGCGAGGACGAGATAGTATTCATGTATAACGTATGTTTGAAGTTAAAAGAATTCGTCATTCATTCGGAAGCATAAATATGGTTCGACAATATTCGAAGGTGTGTCCCCGGTATGGTTGTTGTCAGTACTTTCGGAGTTTTCAGATGTCCAAACATGAATAGATGAAATCATGTACATGGCACATGGTGGTGATTAGGTTGATCGAGTCTAACCACCATCACGTGTCATTAGAACTTTGGTATGTCTTACCGTAATATAACCACGTTGATCGAGTGTCGTTATATTACGCTAACTCATACCTCCATTCCCACATCACTCCATAACATCAAGTTCGTGTAACTGTGAAGATCTAAAATGAACAAAATGTAACGACGTCTCAAACGTGACTCGTATTAAATCGAAAGAATTTCTGCAACTCTAAGGAAGCGTTCCCCGAGGGAAGTGTATAAATGATTATTCACGTCAATGCGGTTCGAGTCAGACAATAAGGTATTCAGGTATGAAAAGAGTAACGAGTCATGATAACGAGTAGCACACAACCGTAGTGATAAATGTTGATGACGATACTCACCTAGAGTAGTAATGGTAGTAACACCAAAAAGTAGATAGTAAGAAACACCAGTGGGAAACCGATAGTAAGTTGAAACGGTGGCAAATAACAATCCGGGAGACAGAGTTCCCGAACAAGTGTGACTAATGAAGTTGTCGTCATCCATACGTGTATGAATCTTGAATTTACGTGTGTTACCAGAAAGTGGCAGAATACGGATTCGTATGATGAAAGTTGGGTACCATTAAAAAGTTTGCCTAAGAATGATTCAAGTATAATGCACAAGTAGTCAAGTAAGTGCTATCTATAGCAAATGTATGTCAGAATGCAATGGCTAACTATCCGGTTGTAGTCTAGATTCACTAATACGTCCCAACGACTCTGTCAGACACACTAATGCACATCCTAGTTCCCTACAACCAACGCTCTGATACCATCTGTAGCGACCCGACAAAATCGTCATTGACGGCGCCGCTAACTTAGGTCCCGTTACGTGGTCGTAGTCCCTATATGAGACTCGTTTGACCAAAACTATGTCGCATTCATTTGAAAAGTACAAGACTTGCAAAGTTTAGTTTACCAAACGGATCGACAACAAGTTTAAGTTTACAAAAGTAGTAATGTATAAATGAAATAACTTGCGACATAATTAGTTGAAAATCACAGTTGCTATAAATAGCGTAAGTATGTATGTATGCTTGACTCCAAGCAAGAAATCAGAGTGTATGCATGTATGCTCGACCTCAAGCAAATATGAAAGTACGCGGAAGCATGTATCAAATAGCCATGTATGAACCTGAGAAACATATAGATAACTGTCAACGAAAAACGTTGGTGAAATCATAGGTGTATTAATAAAAGTTATATTTTGAACTACAAGATTTAGTATTTCCATAAAATTGATCATCCAAAAGTTGCATTCCAAAAGTTTGTTCGCGAGCACCCAATTATCAATGCTTAACATTCCTTCCATAGAACCCCATCACAATAGTGTTAGAACATACACTGTTTCTCGAAAATATATTCCATTCGTAAACGGTAGCGAACCGTTTGAATGAGGGTTTGTCAAACCCGTATGGCCACACAATATAAGTTCTCGCTTACACCCTGCAAGTGTAACTAATGATAATCGAATTGAGGATTTTTGTTCTAACTCGCTGTGGAATGTTTGTTTCATCGTACTTGTGTTCAAAGTATAAAAGTAAGTAGTACAAAATGTAACAAAGTATATATTTCTCAGCCCACAATTTAAAAGTATAAAAAGTTGTTGAAAAGGTGGGACTATGATCTCACCTCGAGTGCACGAGTATAAATGTACTTCACAAAGTAATCGTGTGCATGAAAGTTGCTTAGCCTTGACCTAAACAAATAAGTTGTATCAATTAACCCGGTTACGACACAAGGTCGGGTGAAATGTGTTCAATTAGTCCTATGGCTCGTTACGACTCGATTATCTAGCATGTGAATCAATTTGTCAAGTTTCATGCAAGATACAAGTATAGGAACAAGTTAGGAAGGTTGCACAATCATTTGGTTAAGTTTGACAAAAAGTCGAACTTCGGTCGGTCAAAGTCAACAAAAAGTCAACACGATCGGGTCGGGTCCCGAACTATTTTTCTGAGGTTTTTAATCATATATGAGCATGTTAGAACAAGTTACATGTGAATCGGAGGTGCGTAGCATAGCAAACATTATTCAAAAATCGACAAAGTTGGACAGACCACTTTGGCGCGCCGCGCGGGTGCAGAGAATTCTGGCAGTTTTCACACTCAAGCACGAATCCAACTTCAAATACCCATAAATCCTAAACCGTAAACATCCAAAACAAGTATCTTATATCGTTGGAAAGGTATTTTGACAAGGAATACAACTAACCACTTTTCATCAAGCAAAAACATCATTTACAATAGCCGAAATCTCGTCAAGTGGTCATTAAATGTTCAAAACCATCGTTTCAAGTTTACAAAACGCATTTTAAGATTCGGGAATGCAATTCACACATATGATATGCCGTTTTGAAGGTAATGAAACATACAATACAACTAATCACTAACTAATAACATTTCATGGCATTCAAAGCATCAAAATTTTCTTTTAGAGTTCATCAAACCCTAATCAAGAATCACAAAACCAATAATCATGTTAATGATGTTTTCCAAATCAACCTACACATCAAATTGATGCTAAAGATGCTAGTAACACTTTTAAAACATAAACTCTAACAATTTAACAACATTAATCATCCAAAATTAAGGATTAAGCACACCCATTTCAAATGTTCAAACTAGTTACTCAAAACAACGAATCGAGCAAACAAAACATATATTCATGTTATACACGAGCCATAGACACTAATTAACACAATTTCAAGTCAAAAACACGAATTTAGAGAAATCTAGAGTTTTTAGAAACCTTACCCCAAGCTATGAAATTGGCACCAAATCGAAGAGGATGAAGAGAGGATTCCAAATATGTAATTTGTTTTGATGTTTGCTTGCTAAATCCGATTTAGATGATGAATGTGTGATGAAGATCAAAAGGATTGAAGTTTGGGAGTAAAAATTGAGAAGAAAAAGGAAAATGAAAAGAAAATAATAAATGGTGGGGAGGAGGTGGTTGACTAGTCAACCACTAGTTACTTCTTTGCTCACTTGACACCAATAGTCCCTCGAGTTTAAGAGCGGGTGCGGGAATTAACCGAACGAATATTTTAAAAACGCTCGAGTAAACGAGTGATGTTATAATTAAATAACGGGAAAATTAAGAACGTTGGTCAACGGAAACTACGAATTTAAATAACGAAAGGTATTATTTAAAAAAAGATAGTGTTAAAATAAATTTAACGGAAAAATGCGGGATGTTACACGTATAACGTTTTTATTAGAAGAAGCGTCTCGGTTTTCAAACCAACAATTATATATTCGTGATTTCTAAGTCCGAATTCTTCTACGTGACATTCCTATGTCAATTGAAATAATAAAATATTCCTATATTTTATTTCTTAGATTCGTATCATTCTCGCGTGATTAAATTGCGTAATGTTATTTCTTCGGTTCGTTTTCTGTTAAATCTTTCGGGTCAACTGTTGTGTATTATAGGTCTAAGTTACTCATAATCTTGAACCCCCTTATTACTATTTTGGTCATTGTCGTGCCTCATCCTAATCCATATGGACGAATGCATTACAATTGATTACATCGCGAGGTACTTGACCTCTATATGATACATTTTACAAACATTGCATTCGTTTTTAAAAGACAAACTTTCATTACATTGAAAGTTGACAGCATGCATACCATTTCATAATATATCCAACTATAATTAACTTAATAATAATTTTGATGAACTCAACGACTCGAATGCAACGTCTTTTGAAATATGTCATGAATGACTCCAAGTAATATCTTTAAAATGAGCAAATGCACAGCGGAAGATTTCTTTAACACCTGAGAATAAACATGCTTTAAAGTGTCAACCAAAAGGTTGGTGAGTTCATTAGTTTATCATAATCGATCATTTTCATCATTTTAATAGACCATAAGAATTTCATTTTTCAATATACATCCCATACATAGAGATAAAAATCATTCATATGGTGAACACCTGGTAACTGACATTAACAAGATGCATATAAGAATATCCTCTATCATTCCGAAAAATCCTTCGGACATGATAAAAACGAATTCGAAGTACTAAAGCATCCGGTAGTTTGGATGGGGTTCGTTAGGCCCAATAGATCTATCTTTAGGATTCGCGTCAATTAGTAGATCGGTTTACTAATTCTTAGGCTACCAAGCAAAAGGGGCATATTCGGCTTCGATCATTCACCCATATAATGTAGTTTCAATTACTTGTGTCTATTTCGTAAAACATTTATAAAAGCGCGTGTATTCTCAGTCCTATAAATATATATATTGCAAAAGCATTTAAAAGGGGAGTAATGAAACTCACTCTACAATATTTTATAGTAAAAATATTCATACGACGATACTAAACAATGCAAGGTTGGCCTCGAATTCATGAACCTATATTATTCATATATGTATTAAAACATATTCTTGTACTCGAATAAATATATATATATATATTATTATTAGTGATATAATTTTTATATTAATAATTAATATATATTTCATTATTTAATTAAATGTATTCATTTTATATATTGAAAATAAATAAAAGTATTAATATGGTTAAGTTATGTAAATATATTTTTATATATATATCATTTGTTTGTTGAAACTAGTAATTGTAATAATATTAAAATAATATTTGTAATGGTAAAATGATAATATTGATATTTCTTAATATTAATAAAATAATAACGTTAATAATTCTATTAGTGATAAATATAATAATATTAATAATAACGACAGTGATATTAGTAATAAACTTAATAATTTATTTAAATTATAATTTAATCATTTTCGAAATAAAATTTGTATCTATAATCTTTATATTTATAATTCTAGTAATAATAATAATAATAATAATAAAATAATAAAAATGATAATATTAATTGTTTTCATAATAGTATCGGTATTCCTAATCTTTTATATACATATACTTCTATGCATCGTGTTAATATTTTTATAACCTTTTATATCCATATGGTCATCATAACATAGTAAATTTCATTTTTTTACACAAATATCATTATATTATTATTAAGGTTACGATTTATAATAATATTAGCAACAATATTAATAGCAACAATAATAATAATGATGATGATGATGATAATAATAATAATAATAATAATAATAATAATAATAATAATAATAATAATAATAATAATAATAATAATAATAATAATAATAATAATAATAATAATAATAATAATAATAATAATAATAGTAAGTAAAATAAGAGTGTATACCCTCTAAGAAGCTTTTCTAAAAAGAATGCCCCAGACGAGGCTCGAACCCAAGACCTCTCGAAATCAACAAACACGCCTAACCACTCGTCTGTCCCTTACATTTTTGATTTATTCCCCAACAGAAAATGTAAACTGATCTCGGCCCAACATTTCTCGATCCATTCATGAATTAAAAGCCCAATATTTGAAAGGCCCAAGATGAATAACCCTTAACCCAATAATGATCCAGTAACAATTATAATGGATATGTGCGTGTATTTTTTTTGCTCGTCTGACTCCACAATATACAAAAATCCATGTTATTTCTCTACTTAACATACGGTTGACCAAAATCCAAATCATCTCACTGTATCAATTTCAAGCTCACGATCATCGTTATCTAACATAATTATCATCACAACATCCTTATCATCGTTCACTATTTCCTAAATGGGTCTTGATGGAAACGGCAACGTTGAGCATCATCTTCCTCATCATTATCGTTTAGAATACAGAAACAGAAGATGAACAACAGCAATAATCTAAAGTCACGGGTGGTGTTTGGTGATGTTTGATTTGTTGTGTTGGTGGTTGAGCTGACTAAACAGAAACAGAATAGTATAAACAACAATTATAAAGTTTGAATCAGTTTTTCTCATCATCACTGGCCATCTTCCTCGTACTATTCATCATCATCTTCTTCATTTCAGCCGGATTAATAATAATAGCAGGTGACGATATGGGTGGTGGTTGAGGGTATACGATGGTTTCGCGATAGAAAAATAGGAAATAAGATGGTGGTGGTGAGAGAGAGAAAGATGAGAGAGAGAGGTAGAGGTGATGAGGACGGTGGCGGTTTTCATGGTGACTGTAGCAGTCGGCATCAAAACAAAAATAGAAAGTAGTAGTACCGATGGAGTTCTTGGTGGTTTGGTGATGTAATTAATGAAGAAGAAGAATATTGATGATGGTCATGGTGGTGATCTCCGGTGGTGGTAGCCGGTGGTTCTTGGTGACGATGGTGTAAGAAGGTTTCAGTGGTGGCGATATAGTGATGGAGTACGGTGGTTGTCATAGGTGGTGGTTCATGGTTGCTCGAATAACAGAAACAAGGAGTGTAGGTGGTGATTGAAAAGGGTGTTTGATTAATTGATGGTTATTAAACAAAAATAGAACAGAAGTAGGTGTGGTTTACTTCTTACTTGTAATCATATATGTATATAAATATAGATATAGAATATTAACTTAATATAATAATAAATCATATTATTGCTCAAAGAGAGAAACGTGGGTATACAGTTATGATTCACTCTACTGACACTCCAATTATAAATATAATTCCGTACCCCGTAGATAATCAGTGGCGGATAAAATAATTCAGAAAAAAATCCCATATTTTTTAATTGACTATATTTATTTATTTTGGTCATTATGGTATAAAATTTGATTATTAATTACTAAATAAAAATTACATCAACTGTCCCTCTCAATTCTGGGTAAAATATAAAAAAATGTTAAAATTTAATTACTAGATCCTAAATACATTTTTAGTAAGTCTAAAATTTATAGAACTCGTTTTCGGATCACCGTTTATTTTAGAATTATATAAGTTTGTATTTAACTTGTTTAATAGCGATCGACTGGCAAACGAGTGCTATTATTGTTTACTAAATAAATTCTAAACCATATAAATATACATTCAATATACCTTACATATATATAGATTTATTTTAATATCATATATTATTTTATTTACATAATTAATTAACTTTTTAATAGCAATAACATATAATATTTCAAATTATATTTTCAATTACCATTTATATATATATATATATATATATATATATATATATATATATATATATATACACACACACACACATATCTATTTACAATTAATTGTTCGTGAATCGTCGAAACTGGTCGAAGGTAAATTAAAACGGTTCAAAATTTTTGAGACTCAACACACAGACTCAGCTTATCTTGTCGATATCATATAGAGATCTAAGTTTAAATTTGGTCAGAAATTTCCGGGTCATCACAGTACCTATCCGTTAAAGAAATTTCGTCCCCGAAATTTGATAGAGGTCGTCATGGCTAACAATGCGAATGTTATTATGACGTATGTAAGCTGATACATAGAGTTTTATCATGATTAAGAAATACGGATAAAATAATTCAATTTCTCGAAGCGTATGAGTGAAGTTATCGTAAATGAATGAAATAAGATAATAGTGATTCGTCATATCTTTTGACGTAGATAGGGTGGATTTCCAAGTTCAATAGATTTGGAGAAAATCTTCGTAATAGGATTTGATTCTTCGATAATCAATGGAATTAGGATCTGCTTTAAATGCGATCATCTGTTTTGATTACTCTGTCGGATATTTTACTATAAATCCAACTTCTTCGTTTCCTTTTAACTTACACCTTCCATTATTTTCGTCTCAACTCATACTTTAAAGTATTCATCAATATGCTCCATTCAGTTCTGCTTCTTGATATATTCCTAACCTTCATATCTGTCATTCTTCTTTTTCATCTACCGTCGAAAGAATCTATTTACTTCTGCTATACCCTTGATTTTATAGTGTTTTTAGTTCTCCTGTGTCTTTATATTGCTATATGTATTGGTATATACGGTTTATAATTTCTGGGTGGTTGTTGGGTTTTATATCTTCTCTTATATTTCGATGTCCCTGCTTCTGTCTCCCATAATCATTGTCATCTCCAGTTAATGCTTTCTTTTATTTGCTGCAATTTATACCCCAATTTCTGTTTCGGAGTTTTGTGCTTTCGTTTCTTCTTCTTGCGATTAAGCACCGCTTGTAATGGTACAGAATTCGCAGATATGAATTTCGAAATGAACATTGTTAATGTTCTAGGAAGAAAATTGTAATGGCATGATCTTGACTTGTCAAATTACCAGAATACCTCGAAAAAAGCCGAATCATCAAGAAATATTTTCTTGATATTTTAGAGATTAAGTAGAATACAAGAGTCGTGTAACATGGCACATGATGATGTTATGATCTGTGAATCATCACGTTCCATTTAGAAACTCAGCATGACTTACTATAATATAATCACGTTGATCAAGTGTCATTATATTATACTAACTCATGCTTCAGCTCCCAACACTACTTCAAAATTATTCCTATTTTAAACTCGAATGTTTTAGAATTTAGAAACTAAAATAGTTTCTTTTATGATGTAATACAGATAGCGCGAAGAGGTAAATGATTTCAGATAAGAATAATTATGAAATATCTTTAGAAATATGGAGGATATTTATAATGAAAGATACGATGATATCTTAGAATTTCTAATATCAGAGGATGATGAAGAATATTGTCCGCAGGGGTTTAGAGTTAGGAGCAAGATATTCGTTAATGACTTCAGCAGGTACTGAATCATTTGGATCCTTTGAAGTCAGGTTCAGTCTTTGTGATTTGTCCACAGCCTCCTTCATACTTTGCTCAATCTAGTTTCTAGTTCCAAGACTTCTCTTATTCTGCGCTTTGCCAGCACACTTATTCATTATCATCAAAATTTTACTGTTCAAGTCGTTTATAGTTTTTGCTGCTTCATCAGCATTTTTCCATTTTCGGAGAACCAATTCGTAGTTCGGAGTGTTTTTCAGAAACTTCACATTCAAATTATGTCCAGAAGATAGACGTTATATATACACATATAACTGTTGGCGTAGACATGCTGCGAGATTTCAAAATACTGATTGCTAATTCCCGATGATTCGTATGGCAAATTCTCATTACAAGATGCGAATGAGTAAATGATGGGGTTTTGGTACATATAATGATTCTTCGGAAGGTCAAAGATCAGTGAAGTTATGAATAAGTTTATTGCTAATGTGGTGGAACATGAAAGGTTCTCTGGTAACAAAAGGGTAATCATATATATCAAGATTATGATAAGGCTACTCCGAATGAAAAATCGAAGTTGTCTTGCTGGAGCTGTGATAGAATTTGCTACTTTGAAAAGGAATTGCAAAGTTATTTTTGCTAATAAATGCCAAAAGATCTGACATAGATATGTGTTGAATTATGACTTTGGTTTCGAGAGCTTTTTAAGTACATAACTGTGGGTAATATGTGGTTGGATCATCATCTCGATTGCTCATTATTTGAAGTGTCTTCAGAAATTTTCGAAGGGTTTGAACACAGATTGTAATCGTTAATATACATTTGATGTTCTAACACAGTTTTGAAGTCAAAGTATAGCTTTGAAAGATGTAGGAATCTAAAAGTGATGGTACCGGTTATATTTCGAATTGAATTATGAGGTTTCAAAGTCAGAATAGGTAATTGAGTTTGAATGAGTATGGTTGTTTTGATTTCTATGAAAGAATGTATATTATTGTGAAAGTAGAAAGTATAGTTGATAATTTACTTAATCAGATTCGAAGAATGTAACATATTAATTGTGAATATACATATATCTCTCGGGTATTACCTACCCGTTAAAAAAAATTCACAATTAATATTTTGTACAAAAGAATTTTATTACAGTCTTTATGAAAATATATATGTATATATTCTCTTCAGATATAACATAGATTTTAATGAGTTAATACTAAATTAAACTCATTCGATTTACGGTTGGAACTAGAATTGAATAATCCCTTGAAGGCTTTAGAGATTACATAAGTATTTCTTCAATAATATTGAAATTATGAATTAATATTTCGTTATTTGTTGAGGCGTGATGTTGGTTTTCGTTAAATTCTTGTGAACTTCGCAAAGTACGAATGATGTTATCTGAAAAGTTTCGGGTACATCGATGATGAAAGTGTAAAATCAAATATATACTTGATTTATTATGAATTGGAATTTGTTGAATTGAGACAGAGATTGTAGTTAACGATGGTTAAGTTGCGGGCGAAGGACGTACATTATTGCATATTTGTAATATGAATTAACCTAGTAGTTAAGATTCACACACAATGGCTTAGCACGGAAAGATTTATTTTTATTTCAAAATATATATATAAAATATAAATATAATTTCCTCAGAGGGAATGAGTTAATTCTTCATAACTCGTTGATACAATATATGCGTTATTGATTCGTAATGATGTCCACAGTGATTCTTGAACTGACGGAGTTTGTGATGTTATAGGTGTTGTTGATTCTGATGCTGACTGCACTGACGATGCTGGTGATGCTGACGGTACTGATGATGCTGTTGGTAAAACAAGTTTAGCTTGTTAACCACACACCATTTTTGTCAGGGTTTCTACTCTTCCTTCTATCATTTTGGTTCGCTTAACTGATTTATGGTTAGGGCTAGATTAGATAATCTCTAAGACTTTAGAGATTATATAATCATCGCAGAATACTTCTTCAATGAAGTTTTGAATCAATACTTCATCGGATAATGTTGTTGGTACTCCTTGGTATCTATGGTGCGTATGAAGTTGATGCTCGTGGGAAAATTGTGAAGTTGAGGTTTACGACGCGGTTGTGGTTGGAGGTGGTAATGGTACTGTTGGCGTTGATGATGGTCGTACTGGTTATGCTACTGGTGCTGCTGCTGGTGTTTGTAATCTCTGCACCATATTCTCCAAAGCCACTACCCGAACGCGAAGCTCGTTTACTTCTTCTATTACACCAGGGTGATTGTCGGTTCGGACGAGCGGATAAATATAATACAGAATTTGATGTAGTATATAATTGTAACGAGATACTCTGGAAATGAGAGAGAAAATGGTGTTTCGGATTGGTTCGCCGGTAAGTGCTTCAGGTTCTTCGTCAAGAGGGCAATGTGGTGAATGGAAGGGATCACCTTCTTCTTGTCTCCAATGATTGAGGAGGCTACGAACCCATCCCCAATTCATCCAGAATAGATGATGGCTGATTGGTTGATCCATTCCAGTCACACTGCTTTCGGAGCTTGAGTGGGATTCCATTTGGGAATCCGAGGGACTTGAATTGATGACGAATTCCATTTCGTACGATTGGATAAAGAATTTTTCGATATGTAATGATTTTCTAGCTATCGGATGGTATTCTAATTACATAGAATATCTATATATATAGAATAAAAGATTTCGTAGATTACGGAGGAATTTACGGAATATATCAGGCAAAGTTTAAAGTAACAGATACAATAAGATATGATTTAGCAGATACGCTAAGATATGAATTTTGTCTATACACTACTCATGTAATTAATGTGGCAAGACGTGTCTAGACTAATAATGATAAGCAGTTAATTTCCTAAGGATGATAAGCAGATGATTTTCGACTAGAAATGATAAGCAAAACTTTTGACATGCAGACACGGTCGAAGTCCAGACTCACTAATTCATCCTAACGACTTATCAGTTAGACACACTAATGCAGACCTGGTTCGCTAAGACCACCGCTCTGATACCAATTGTCGTGCCCCGTCCTAATCCATCTGGACGAATACATTACAATTGATTACATCGCGAGGTACTTGACCTCTATATGATACATTTTACAAACATTGCATTCGTTTTTAAAAGACAAACTTTCATTACATCGAAAGTTGACGGCATGCATACCATTTCATAATATATCCAACTATAATTGACTTAATAATAATAATCTTGATGAACTCAACAATTCGAATGCAACGTCTTTTGAAATATGTCATGAATGACTCCAAGTAATATTTTTAAAATGAGCAAATGCACAGCGGAAGATTTCTTTAACACCTGAGAATAAACATGCTTTAAAGTGTCAACTAAAAGGTTGGTGAGTTCATTAGTTTATCATAATCGATCATTTTCATCATTTTAATAGACCACAAGAATTTCATTTTTCAATATACATCTCATACATAGAGATAAAAATCATTCATAATGTGAACACCTGGTAACCGACATTAACAAGATGCATATAAGGATATCCCCTATCATTACGAGAAATCCTTCAGACATGATAAAAATGAATTCGAAGTAATAAAGCATCCGGTACTTTGGATGGGGTTCGTTAGGCCCAATAGATCTATCTTTAGGATTCACGTCAATTAGAAGATCGGTTTACTAATTCTTAGGCTACCAAGCAAAAGGGGCATATTCGGCTTCGATCATTCACCCATATAATGTAGTTTCAATTACTTGTATCTATTAAAACATTTATAAAAGCGCATGTATTCTCAGTCCCAAAAATATATATATTGCAAAAGCATTTAAAAAGGGAGTAATGAAACTCACTCTGCAATATTTTGTAGTAAAAATATTCATATGACGATACTGAACAATGCAAGGTTGGCCTCGGATTCATGAACCTATATTATTCATATATGTATTAAAACATATTCTTGTACTTGAATAAATATATATATATTATTATTAGTGATATAATTTTTATATTAATAATTTATATATATTTCATTATTTAATTAAATGTATTCATTTTATATATTGAAAATAAATAAAAGTATTAATATGGTTAAGTTATGTAAATATATTTTTATATATATATCATTTGTTTATTGAAACTAGTAATTGTAATAATACTAAAATAATATTTGTAATGGTAAAATGATAATATTGATATTTCTTAATATTACTAATAAAATAATAACATTAATAATTCTATTAGTGATAAATATAATAATAATAATATTAATAATAACGACAGTGATATTAGTAATAAACTTAATAATTTATTTAAATTATAATTTAATCATTTTCGAAATAAAATTTGTATCTATAATCTTTATATTTATAATTCTAGTAATAATAATAATAAAATAATAAAAATGATAATATTAATTGTTTTCATAATAATATCGGTATTCCTAATCTTTTATATACATATACTTCTATGCATCATGTTAATATTTTTATAACCTTTTATATCCATATGGTCATCATAACATAGTAAATTTCATTTTTTTTACACAAATATCATTATATTATTATTAAGGTTACGATTTATAATAATATTAGCAACAATATTAATAGCAACAATAATAAAAATAATAATGATGATGATAATAATAATAATAATAATAATAATAATAATAATAATAATAATAATAATAATAATAATAATAATAATAATAATAATAATAATAATAATAATAATAATAATAGTGTATACCCTCTAAAGAAGCTTTTCTAAAAAGAATGCCCCAGACGAGGCTCGAACCCAAGACCTCTCGAAATCAACAAACACGCCTAATCACTCTTCTGTCCCTTACATTTTTGATATATTCCCCAACAGAAAATGTAAACTGATCTCGGCCCAACATTTCTCGATCCATTCATGATTTAAAAGCCCAATATTTGAAAGGCCCAAGATGAATAACCCTTAACCCAATAATGATCCGGTAACAATTATAATGGATATGTGCGTGTATTTTTTTTTGCTCCTCTGACTCCACAACATACAAAAATCCATGTTATTTCTCTACTTAACATACGGTTGACCAAAATCCAAA
The DNA here is from genome assembly GCF_046630445.1 of Rutidosis leptorrhynchoides. Classification (NCBI taxonomy): domain Eukaryota; kingdom Viridiplantae; phylum Streptophyta; class Magnoliopsida; order Asterales; family Asteraceae; genus Rutidosis; species Rutidosis leptorrhynchoides. Next base: position 459,372,758 of record NC_092334.1, read on the forward strand.
TCATCTCACTGTATCAATTTCAAGCTTACGATCATCGTTATCTAACATAATTATCATCACAACATCGTTATCATTGTTCACTGTTTCCTAAATGGGTCTTGATGGAAACGGCAACATTGAGCATCATCTTCCTCATCATTATCGTTTAGAATACAGAAACAGAAGATGAACAACAGCAATAATCTAAAGTCACAGGTGGTGTTTGGTGATGTTTGATTTGTTGTGTTGGTGGTGGAGCTGACTAAACAGAAACAGAATAGTATAAACAACAATTATGAAGTTTGAATCAGTTTTTCTCATCATCACTGGCTATCTTCCTCGTACTATTCATCATCATCTTCTTCATTTCAGCAGGATTAATAATAATAGCAGGTGACGATATGGGTGGTGGTTGAGGGTATACGATGGTTTCACGATAGAAAAATAGGAAATAAGATGGTGGTGGTGAGAGAGAGTAAGATGAGAGAGAGAGGTAGAGGTGATGAGGACGGTGGTGGTTTTCATGGTGACTGTAGCAGTCGGCATCAAAACAAAAATAGAAAGTAGTAGTACCGATGGATTTCTTGGTGGTTTGGTGATGTAATTAACGAAGAAGAAGAATATTGATGATGGTCATGGTGGTGATTACGGTGGTGATAGCCGGTGGTTCTTGGTGATGATGGTGTAAGAAGGTTTCAGTGGTGGCGATGTAGTGATGGAGTACGGTGGTTGTCATAGGTAGTGGTTCATGGGTGCTCGAATAATAGAAACAAGGAGTGTAGGTGGTGATTGAAAATGGTGTTTGATTAATTGATGGTTATTAAACAAAAATAGAACAGAAGTGGGTGTGGTTTACTTCTTACATGTAATCATATATGTATATAAATATAGATATAGAATATTAACTTAATATAATAATAAATCATATTATTGCTCAAAGAGAGAAACGTGGGTATACAGTTATGATTCACTCTATCGACACTCCAATTATGAATATAATCCCGTACCCCGTTGATAATCAGTGGCGAATAAAATAATTCAGAAAAAAATCTCATATTTTTAAATTGACTATATTTATTTATTTTGGTCATTATGGTATAAAATTTGATTATTAATTACTAAATAAAAATTACATCAACTGTCCCTCTTAATTCTGGGTAAAATATAAAAAAAATGTTAAAATTTAATTACTAGATCCTAAATACATTTTTAGTAAGTCTAAAATTTATAGAACTCATTTTCGGATCACCGTTTATTTTAGAATTATATAAGTTTGTATTTAACTTGTTTAATATGAAATGTCCCGTTCATATTGATTATAAACGTTCCATATTAATTGATTTCGTTGCGAGGTTTTGGCCTCTATATGAGACGTTTTTCAAAGACTGCATTCATTTTTAAAACAACCATAACCTTTATTTTATCAATAAAGGTTTCAAAAGCATTACGTAGATTATCAAATAATGATAATCTAAAATATACTGTTTACACACGACCATTACATAATGGTTTACAATAGAAATATATTACATCGACATATGTTTCTTGAATGCAGTTTTTACATAATATCATACAAACATGGACTCTAAATCTTGTCCTTATTTTAGTATGCAACAGCGGAAGCTCTTAATATTCACCTGAGAATAAACATGCTTTAAACGTCAACAAAAATGTTGGTGAGTTATACGTTTAACCTATATATATCAAATCGTAACAATAGACCACAAGATTTCATATTTCAATATACATCCCATACATAGAGATAAAAATCATTCATATGGTGAACACCTGGTAACCGACATTAACAAGATGCATATATAAGAATATCCCCATCATTCCGGGACACCCTTCGGATATGATATAAATTTCGAAGTACTAAAGCATCCGGTACTTTGAATGGGGTTTGTTAGGCCCAATAGATCTATCTTTAGGATTCGCGTCAATTAGGGTGTCTGTTCCCTAATTCTTAGATTACCAGACTTAATAAAAAGGGGCATATTCGATTTCGATAATTCAACCATAGAATGTAGTTTCACGTACTTGTGTCTATTTTGTAAATCATTTATAAAACCTGCATGTATTCTCATCCCAAAAATATTAGATTTTAAAAGTGGGACTATAACTCACTTTCACAGATTTTTACTTCGTCGGGAAGTAAGACTTGGCCACTGGTTGATTCACGAACCTATAACAATATATACATATATATCAAAGTATGTTCAAATTATATTTACAATACTTTTAATACATTTTGATGTTTTAAGTTTATTAAGTCAGCTGTCCTCGTTAGTAACCTACAACTAGTTGTCCACAGTTAGATGTACAGAAATAAATCGATAAATATTATCTTGAATCAATCCACGACCCAGGGTATACGTATCTCAGTATTGATCACAACTCAAACTATATATATTTTTTGGAATCAACCTCAACCCTGTATAGCTAACTCCAACATTCACATATAGAGTGTCTATGGTTGTTCCGCAATATATATATAGATGGGTCGACATGATAGGTCGAAACATTGTATACGTGTCTATGGTATCTCAAGATTACATAATATACAATATAAGTTGATTAGGTTATGGTTGGAATAGATTTATTACTAACTTTCACGTAGGTAAAATGAGTAGTTTTTATCAATCTTGTTTTACTCGCCATTTCTTCGTTTCTAATCCGTTTTGAGTGATTCCAGTGGCCACGGTTTCGTATTGAACTTAAATTTATGAATCTAAATAGAAAAAGTATAAGTTTATAGTCGGAAATACAAGTTACAAGTCGTTTTTGAAAGAGGTAGTCATTTCCGTCGAAAGAACGACATCTTGATGACCATTTTGAAAAACATACTTTCACTTTGAGTTTAACCATGATTTTTGGATATAGTTTCATGTTCATAATAAAAATCATTTTTCCAGAATTATAGCTTTTAAATCAAAGTTCTTCTTAGTTTTTAATTATCTAACCCAAAACAGCCCGCGGTGTTACTACGACGGCGTAAATCCGGTTTTACGGTATTTTTCGTGTTTCCAGGTTTTAAATCATTAAGTTAGCATATCATATAGATATAGAACATGTGTTTAGTTGATTTTAAAAATCAAGTTAGAAGGATTAACTTTATTTGCGAACAAGTTTAGAATTAATTAAACTATGTTATAGTGATTACAAGTTTATAACATTGAATAAGACAGCTTTTTATGTATGAATCGAATGATGTTATGAACATCATTAATACCTCAAGTTCCTTGGATAAACCTATTGAAAATGAGAAAAATGAATCTAGCTTCAAAGGATCCTTGGATGGCTTGAAAGTTCTTGAAGCAGAATCATGACACGAAAACAATTTCAAGTAAGATTTCCACTCAAAATAAGATTGTTATAGTTATAGAAATTGAATTAAAGTTTGAAAATGATTATTACCTTGTATTAGAAAGATAACCTACTGTAAGTAACAAAGGTTTCTTGATCTTGGATGATTACTTGGAATGGATTTAGAAAACTTGGAAGTAAACTTGCAATCTTGGAAGTATTCTTGATTTTATGAAACTAGAACTTTTGGAATTTATGAAGAACACTTAGAACTTGAAGATAGAACTTGAGAGAGATCAATTAGATGAAAAAAATTGAAGAATGAAAGTGTTTGTAGGTGTTTTTGGTCATTGGTGTATGGATTAGATATAAAGGATATGTAATTTTATTTTCATGTAAATAAGTCATGAATGATTACTCATATTTTTGTAATTTTATGAGATATTTCATGCTAGTTGCCAAATGATGGTTCTTACATGTGTTAGATGACTCACATGGGCTGCTAAGAGCTGATCATTGGAGTGTATATACCAATAGTACATACATCTAAAAGCTGTGTATTGTACGAGTACGAATACGGGTGCATACGAGTAGATTTGTTGATGAAACTGAACGAGGATGTAATTGTAAGAATTTTTGTTAAGTAGAAGTATTTTGATAAGTGTCTTGAAGTCTTTCAAAAGTGTATGAATACATATTAAAACACTACATGTATATACATTTTAACTGAGTCGTTAAGTCATCGTTAGTCGTTACATGTAAATGTTGTTTTGAAACCTTTAGGTTAACGATCTTGTTAAATGTTGTTAACCCAATGTTTATAATATCAAATGAGATTTTAAATTATTATATTATCATGATATTATGATGTACGAATATTTCTTAATATGATCTATATACATTAAATGTCGTTACAACGATAATCGTTACATATATGTCTCGTTTCAAAATCAATAAGTTAGTAGTCTTATTTTTACATATGTAGTTCATTGTTAATACACTTAATAATATATTTACTTATCATTTAACATAATTAAAAAAGTGTATCAATATCTTAATATGATTCATATGTACCTAGTAAGACGTTATGACGATAATCGTTATATATATCGTTTTCGAGTTTCTTAATTTAATAGTCTCATTTTTATGTATATAACTCATTGTTAAAATACCTAATGAGATACATACTTATAATAAAATCATGTTAACTATATATATAACCATATATATGTCATCGTATAGTTTTTACAAGTTTTAACGTTCGTGAATCACCGGTCAACATGGGTGGTCATTTGTCTATATGAAACCTATTCCAATTAATCAAGTCTTAATAAGTTTGATTGCTTAACATGTTGGAAACACTTAATCATGTAAATATCAATTTCATTTAATATATATAAACATGGAAAAGTTCGGGTCACTACAGTACCTACCCGTTAAATAAATTTCGTCCCGAAATTTTAAGCTGTTGAAAGTGTTGACGAATCTTCTAGAAATAGATGCGGGTATTTATTCTTCATCTGATCTTCACGCTCCCAGGTGAACTCGGGTCCTCTACGAGCATTTCATCGAACCTTAACAATCGGTATCTTAAATGAATTGAAGTTTTTCATTGATTTGGATTTCGTCCAACGGAATAGTGAGATCTTCTTTAGCAAAACATTTCTTCAAATTTGAGATGTGGAAAGTGTTATGTACAGCCGCGAGTTGTTGAGGTAACTCAAGTCGATAAGCTACTGGTCCGACACGATCAATAATCTTGAATGGTCTGATATACCTTGGATTTAATTTCCCTCGTTTACCAAATCGAACAACGCCTTTCCAAGGTGCAACTTTAAGCATGACCATCTCTCCAATTTCAAATTCTATATCTTTTCTTTTAATGTCAGCGTAGCTCTTTTGTCGACTTTGGGCGGTTTTCAACCGTTGTTGAATTTGGATGATCTTCTCGGTAGTTTCTTGTATTATCTCCGGACCCGTAATCTGTCTATCCCCCACTTCACTTCAACAAATCGGAGACCTGCACTTTCTACCATAAAGTGCTTCAAACGACGCCATCTCAATGCTTGAATGGTAGCTGTTGTTGTAGGAAAATTCTGCTAACGGTAGATGTCGATCCCAACTGTTTCCGAAATCAATAACACATGCTCGTAGCATGTCTTCAAGCGTTTGTATCGTCCTTTCGCTCTGCCCATCAGTTTGTGGATGATAGGCAGTACTCATGTCTAGACGAGTTCCTAATGCTTGCTGTAATGTCTGCCAGAATCTTGAAATAAATCTGCCATCCCTATCAGAGATAATAGAGATTGGTATTCCATGTCTGGAGACGACTTCCTTCAAATACAGTCGTGCTAACTTCTCCATCTTGTCATCTTCTCTTATTGGCAGGAAGTATGCTGATTTGGTGAGACGATCAACTATTACCCAAATAGTATCAAAACCACTTGCAGTCCTTGGCAATTTAGTGATGAAATCCATGGTAATGTTTTTCCATTTCCATTCCGGGATTTCGGGTTGTTGAAGTAGACCTGATGGTTTCTGATGGTCAGCTTTGACCTTAGAACACGTCAAACATTCTCCTGCGTATTTAACAATATCGGCTTTCATACCCGGCCACCAAAAATGTTTCTTGAGATCCTTGTACATTTTCCCCGTTCCAGGATGTATCGAGTATCTGGTTTTATGAGCTTCTCTAAGTACCATTTCTCTCATATCTCCAAATTTTGGTACCCAAATCCTTTCAGCCCTATACCGGGTTCCGTCTTCCCGAATATTAAGATGCTTCTCCGATCCTTTGGGTATTTCATCCTTTAAATTTCCCTCTTTAAAAACTCCTTGTTGCGCCTCCTTTATTTGAGTAGTAAGGTTATTATGAATCATTATATTCATAGGTTTTACTCGAATGGGTTCTCTGTCCTTCCTGCTCAAGGCGTCGACTACCACATTTGCCTTCCCCGGGTGTTAACGAATCTCAAAGTCATAATCATTCAACAATTCAATCCACCTACGCTGCCTCATATTCAGTTGTTTCTGATTAAATATGTGTTGAAGACTTTTGTGGTCAGTATATATAATACTTTTGACCCCATATAAGTAGTGCCTCCAAGTCTTTAATGCAAAAACAACCGCGCCTAATTCCAAATCATGCGTCGTATAATTTTGTTCGTGAATCTTCAATTGTCTAGACGCATAAGCAATCACCTTCGTTCGTTGCATTAATATACAACCGAGACCTTGCTTTGATGCGTCACAATAAATCACAAAATCATCATTCCCTTCAGGCAATGACAATATAGGTGCCGTAGTTAGCTTTTTCTTCAATAACTGAAACGCTTTCTCTTGTTCATCCTTCCATTCAAATTTCTTCCCTTTATGCGTTAATGCAGTCAAGGGTTTTGCTATTCTAGAAAAGTCTTGGATGAACCTTCTGTAGTAACCAGCTAGTCCTAAAAACTGGCGTATGTGTTTCGGAGTTTTCGGGGTTTCCCACTTTTCAACAGTTTCTATCTTTGCCGGATCCACCTTAATACCTTCTTCGTTCACTATGTGACCGAGGAATTGAACTTTTTCCAACCAAAATGCACACTTTGAAAACTTAGCGTACAATTCTTCCTTCCTCAATACTTCTAACACCTTTCTCAAATGTTCACCTTGTTCTTGGTCATTCTTTGAGTAAATAAGTATGTCATCAATGAAAACAATGACAAACTTGTCAAGGTATGGTCCACACACTCGGTTCATAAGGTCCATGAACACAGCTGGTGCATTAGTTAAACCAAACGGCATGACCATAAACTCGTAATGACCGTAACGTGTTCTAAAAGCAGTCTTTGGAATATCATCTTCTTTCACCCGCATTTGATGATACCCGGAACGTAAGTCAATCTTTGAATAAACAGACGAGCCTTGCAGTTGATCAAATAAGTCGTCGATTCTAGGTAGTGGGTAGCGGTTCTTGATGGTAAGTTTGTTCAACTCTCGGTAGTCGATACACAACCTGAATGTACCATCTTTCTTCTTGACAAACAAAACAAGAGCTCCCCACGGTGATGTGCTTGGTCGAATGAAACCACGCTCTAAAAGTTCTTGTAATTGGCTTTGCAGTTCTTTCATCTCGCTGGGTGCGAGTCTGTAAGGAGCACGAGCTATTGGTGCAGCTCCTGGTACAAGATCTATTTGAAATTCAACGGATCGATGTGAGGGTAATTCCGGTAATTCTTTCGGAAATACATCGGGAAATTCTTTTGCGACTGGAACATCATTGATGCTCTTTTCTTCAGTTTGTACTTTCTCGACGTGTGCTAGAACAGCATAGCAACCTTTTCTTATTATTTTTTGTGCCTTCAAATTACTAATAAGATGTAGCTTCGTGTTGCCCTTTTCTCCGTACACCATTAAGGGTTTTCCTTTTTCTCGTATAATGCGAATTGCATTTTTGTAACAAACAATCTCTGCTTTCACTTCTTTCAACCAGTCCACACCGATTATCACATCAAAACTCCCTAACTCTACTGGTATCAAGTCAATCTTAAATGTTTCGCTAACCAGTTTAATTTCTCGATTCCGACATATATTATCTGCTGAAATTAATTTACCATTTGCTAATTCGAGTAAAAATTTACTATCCAAAGGCGTCAATGGACAACATAATTTAGCACAAAAATCTCTACTCATATAGATTCTATCTGCACCTGAATCAAATAAAACGTAAGCAGATTTATTGTCAATAAGAAACGTACCCGTAACAAGCTCCAGGTCTTCCTGTGCCTCTGCCGCATTAATATTGAAAACTCTTCTGCGGCCTTGTCCATTCGTGTTCTCCTGGTTCGGGCAATTTCTAATAATGTGGCCCGATTTTCCACATTTATAACAAACTACATTGGCATAACTTGCTCCGACACTACTTGTTCCGCCATTACTCGTTCCGACACCATTTATTCCTTTCGTTCTGTTAACCCCTGGTCCGTAGACCTCACACTTTGCTGCGCTATGACCATTTCTTTTACACTTGTTGCAAAATTTGGTGCAGAACCCCGAGTGATACTTTTCACACCTTTGGCATAGCTGATTCTGATTGTTGTTGTTGTTGCGATTGTTATTGTTGTTGGGATGATTGTTGTAGTTGCTGTTGTTGTTGTTGTTGTTGTTGTTGTTGTTGTTGTTGGGCCGTTTGTTGTAGTTGCAATTGATGTTGCGATTGTTGGAATAGTTGTTGCGATTATTGTTGTAATTGCTGTTGTTGTTGTATTGGTGATTCTTATCACCGTTTTCTTCCCACTTTCTTTTGACTTGCTTTACATTGGCCTCTTCAGCCGCCTGTTCTTTAATTCTTTCCTCAATCTGGTTCACTAGTTTGTGAGCCATTCTACATGCCTGTTGTATGGAGGCGGGCTCGTGTGAACTTATATCTTCTTGGATTCTTTCCGGTAATCCTTTCACAAATGCGTCGATCTTCTCTTCCTCATCTTCAAACGCTCTCGGACACAATAGGCACAATTCTGTTAATCGACTTTTGTACGTGGTAATATCAAATCCTTGGGTTTGTAACCCTCTAAGTTCTGTCTTGAGCTTATTGACCTCGGTTCTAGGACGGTACTTCTCGTTCATCAAGTGCTTGAATGCTGACCACGGTAGTGCGTAAGCATCATCTTGTCCCACTTGCTCTAGATAGGTATTCCACCATGTTAACGCAGTACCTGTGAAGGTATGCGTAGCGTACTTCACTTTGTCCTCTTCAGTACACTTACTTATGGCAAACACCGATTCGACCTTCTCGGTCCACCGTTTCAATCCGATCGGTCCTTCGGTTCCATCAAATTCCAAAGGTTTGCAGGCAGTAAATTCTTTGTAGGTGCATCCTACACGATTTCTTGCGCCGTTAGCTGCATTGCTAGATTCGGAGTTATTGTTGGTATGTAGCGCAGCTTGTACTGTGGCTATGTTTGAAGCAAGAAAGGCACGAAATTCCTCTTCGCTCATATTCAAGGTGTGTCGAGTAGTCGGTGCCATTTCCTTCAAAATAGTTAAATGAAACAAGTTAATCATATAGAATATCAAGAGTAGTCAATAGTATTTCGTAGCGTAATATGAACTTATTTATAAAAGCTCTTTCTTCATATTAGCATTTTATACTCTTTAATTCGGGTAGTACCTACCCGTTAAGTTCATACTTAGTAGCTAACATACCATTTCAACTACTACAATTCTATATGAAAAACTAATCACAAAAAAATATATATCATATTCAAACCTTTATAAAATAACTTGCAAACTTACAATACCGCTATTTTACATATAGCATGAAATATAGCACATAAAACTTTGATACAAAATAGTTGCGAAGATAATTCTAGTTAATAAATAAGGCGTTCAGCAAAGGCAATAAAGACACGTAATTCATACGTCCAGAAACAAGTCATGCATTCTGGTTTTACTAATACCACTTCCCATCCTTGGTTTTGTGGAACGTAACCATTGTGACCGATAGTAAGACAATGTGTTGTAATGTCGTCAAAAGGATGAAGGTTACGTAATGACCAACAGTCTCGTAATAACCTAAAACCTCATTTCTTACCCCAATTACCGACTCCGTCACTTGTGGGAACGTTTTGTTTAATAGTTGTAGCCCGATGTTCTTGTTCTCACTTTGGTGAGAAGCGAACATTACTAACCCGTAAGCATAACATGCTTCTTTATGTTGCATGTTAGCCGCTTTTTCTAAATCACGAAGTCCTATATTCGGATATATTGAGTCAAAATAATTTCTTAACCCGTTGCGTAAAATAGCATTTGGGTTCCCCGCAATATATGCGTCAAAGTAAACACATCGTAACTTATGGATTTCCCAATGTGATATCCCCCATCTTTCGAACGAAAGCCTTTTATAAATCAAGGCATTCTTGGAACGTTCTTCGAATGTCTTACAAACTGATATCGCCTTAAATAGTTATGCCGAGGAATTCTGACCGACTCTAGACAAGATTTCATCAATCATGTCTCCGGGTAGGTCTCTTAAAATATTGGGTTGCCTATCCATTTTGTGTTTTTATACTGTAAAATAGACAAGAGTTAGATTCATAAAAAATACTTATTAATACAAGCAATTTTTACATATATCATAAAGCATAAGCACATTATATTACATATATTACACCACACGAATACAACTATCTTATTCTGACTCGCTCGTTTCTTCTTCTTCGGTTTTGGTTCGTTTTGCCAAGTTTCTAGGGATATATGATGTTCCCCTAATACGAGCCGTCGTTTTCCACATTGGTTTAGAAAAACCTGGTGGTTTAGAGGTTCCCGGGTTATTGTCACAACTTAAGAAATACGGGTGTTGATGATACATATAAAGTTCATCGGGTTTGGAATCAAATTTCTCTATTTTTATGCCCTTTCCCTTATTGTTCTCTTTTGCCTTATTAAATTGTGTTGGGGTAATTTCTATAACATCATCGGAATCTTGTCGGGATCCGATTCATCGGAGAATTGGTAATCCTCCCAATACTTTGCTTCCTTGGCGGAAACACCATTGACCATAATTAACTTTGGTCGTTGGTTGAGGATTTTCTTCTACTTAACCGTTTTATTATTTCCCCCACTGGTTCTATTTCTTCTTCCGGTTCCGATTCTTCTTCCGGTTCCGATTCTTCTTCCGGTTTCGACTCTTCTTCCGGTTCCTCTTCGGGAACTTGTGAATCAGTCCACGAATCATTCCAATTTACATTTGACTCTTCATTATTATTAGATGAGTCAATGGGACTTGTTCTAGAGGTAGACATCTATCACATAATATCAAACGCGTTAAGAGATTAATATATCACATAATATTCACATGTTAAAAATATATAGTTTCCTGCAAAATTTGTTAAGAAATCATTTTTCAAGTAAACACGGTCAAAGTCCAGACTCACTAATACATCCTAACAAACTCGATAAGACACACTAATGCAAAATTCTGGTTCTCTAAGACCAATGCTCTGATACCAACTAAAATGTCCCGTTCATATTGATTATAAACGTTCCATATTAATTGATTTCGTTGCGAGGTTTTGACCTCTATATGAGACGTTTTTCAAAGACTGCATTCATTTTTAAAACAACCATAACCTTTATTTTATCAATAAAGGTTTCAAAAGCATTACGTAGATTATCAAATAATGATAATCTAAAATATACTGTTTACACACGACCATTACATAATGGTTTACAATAGAAATATATTACATCGACATATGTTTCTTGAATGCAGTTTTTACATAATATCATACAAACATGGACTCCAAATCTTGTCCTTATTTTAGTATGCAACAGCGGAAGCTCTTAATATTCACCTGAGAATAAACATGCTTTAAACATCAACAAAAATGTTAGTGAGTTATAGGTTTAACCTATATATATCAAATCGTAACAATAGACCACAAGATTTCATATTTCAATATACATCCCATACATAGAGATAAAAATCATTCATATGGTGAACACCTGGTAACCGACATTAACAAGATGCATATATAAGAATATCCCCATCATTCCGGAACACCCTTCGGATATGATATAAATTTTGAAGTACTAAAGCATCCGGTACTTTGGATGGGGTTTGTTAGGCCCAATAGATCTATCTTTAGGATTCGCGTCAATTAGGGTGTATGTTCCCTAATTCTTAGATTACCAGACTTAATAGAAAGGGGCATATTCGATTTCGATAATTCAACCATAGAATGTAGTTTCACGTACTTGTGTCTATTTTGTAAATCATTTATAAAACCTGCATGTATTCTCATCCCAAAAATATTAGATTTTAAAAGTGGGACTATAACTCACTTTCACAGATTTTTACTTCGTCGGGAAGTAAGACTTGGCCACTGGTTGATTCACGAACCTATAACAATATATACATATATATCAAAGTATGTTCAAAATATATTTACAATACTTTTAATACATTTTGATGTTTTAAGTTTATTAAGTCAGCTGTCCTCGTTAGTAACCTACAACTAGTTGTCCACAGTTAGATGTACAGAAATAAATCGATAAATATTATCTTGAATCAATCCACGACCCAGGGTATACGTATCTCAGTATTGATCACAACTCAAACTATATATATATTTTGGAATCAACCTCAACCCTGTATAGCTAACTCCAACATTCACATATAGAGTGTCTATGGTTGTTCCGCAATATATATATAGATGGGTCGACATGATAGGTCAAAACATTGTATACGTGTCTATGGTATCTCAAGATTACATAATATACAATATAATTTGATTAGGTTATGGTTGGAATAGATTTATTACTAACTTTCACGTAGGTAAAATGAGTAGTTTTCATCAATCTTGTTTTACTCGCCATTTCTTCGTTTCTAATCCGTTTTGAGTGATTCCAGTGGCCACGGTTTTGTATTGAACTTTACTTTATGAATATAAATATAAAAAGTATAAGTTTGTAGTCAGAAATACAAGCTACAAGTCGTTTTTGAAAGAGGTAGTCATTTTCGTCGAAAGAACGACATCTTGATGACCATTTTGAAAAACATACTTTCACTTTGAGTTTAACCATGATTTTTGGAAATAGTTTCATGTTCATAAGAAAAATCATTTTTCCAGAAGTATAGCTTTTAAATCAAAGTTCTTCTTAGTTTTTAATTATCTAACCCAAAACAGCCCGCGGTGTTACTACGACGGCGTAAATCTGGTTTAACGGTGTTTTTCGTGTTTCCAGGTTTTAAATCATTAAGTTAGCATATCATATAGATATAGAACATGTGTTTAGTTGATTTTAAAAGTCAAGTTAGAAGGATTAACTTTATTTACGAATAAGTTTAGAATTAACTAAACTATGTTCTAGTGATTACAAGTTTATAACGTTGAATAAGACAGCTTTTTATGTATGAATTGAATGATATTATGGAAATCATTACTACCTAAAGTTCCTTGGATAAACCTACTGTAAATGAGAAAAATGGATCTAGCTTCAAAGGATCCTTGGATGGCTTGAAAGTTCTTGAAGCAGAATCATGACACGAAAACAATTTCAAGTAAGATTTCCACTCGAAATAAGATTGTTATAGTTATAGAAATTGAATTAAAGTTTGAATATGATTATTACCTTGTATTATAAAGATAACCTACTGTAAGTAACAAAGGTTTCTTGATCTTGGATGATTACTTGGAATTGAATTAGAAAACTTGGAAGTAAACTTGCAATCTTGGAAGTATTCTTGATTTTATGAAACTAGAACTTTTGGAATTTATGAAGAACACTTAGAACTTGAAGATAGAACTTGAGAGAGATCAATTAGATGAAGAAAATTGAAGAATAAAAGTGTCTGTAGGTGTTTTTGGTCATTGGTGTATGGATTAGATATAAAGGATATGTAATTTTGTTTTCATGTAAATAAGTCATGAATGATTACTCATATTTTTGTAATTTTATGAGATATTTCATGCTAGTTGCCAAATGATGGTTCCCACATGTGTTAGGTGACTCACATGGACTGCTAAGAGCTGATAATTGGAGTGTATATACCAATAGTACATACATATAAAAGCTGTGTATTGTACGAGTACGAATACGGGTGCATACGAGTAGATTTGTTGATGAAACTGAACGAGGATGTAATTGTAAGCATTTTTGTTAAGTAGAAGTATTTTTATAAGTGTCTTGAAGTCTTTCAAAAGTGTATGAATACATATTAAAACACTACATGTATATACATTTTAACTGAGTCGTTAAGTCATCGTTAGTCGTTACATGTAAATGTTGTTTTGAAACCTTTAGGTTAACGATCTTGTTAAATGTTGTTAACCCAATGTTTATAATATCAAATGAGATTTTAAATTATTATATTATCATGATATTATGATGTACGAATATCTCTTAATATGATCTATATACATTAAATGTCGTTACAACGATAATCGTTACATATATGTCTTGTTTCAAAATCATTAAGTTAGTAGTCTTATTTTTACATATGTAGTTCATTGTTAATACGCTTAATGATATATTTACTTATCATTTAACATAATTAACCAAGTGTATCAATATCTTAATATGATTCATATGTACCTAGTAAGACGTTATAAAGATAATCGTTATATATATCGTTTTCGAGTTTCTTAATTTAATAGTCTCATTTTTATGTATATAACTCATTGTTAAAATACCTAATGAGATACATACTTATAATAAAATCATGTTAACTATATATATAACTATATATATGTTATCGTATAGTTTTTACAAGTTTTAACGTTCGTGAATCACCGGTCAACTTGGGTGGTCATTTGTCTATATGAAACCTATTCCAATTAATCAAGTCTTAATAAGTTTGATTGCTTAACATGTTGGAAACACTTAATCATGTAAATATCAATTTCATTTAATATATATAAACATGGAAAAGTTCGGGTCACTACATAATAGCGATCGACTGGCAAACGAGTGCTATTATTGTGTACTAAATAAATTTGAAACCATATAAATATACATTCAATATACCTTACATATATATATAGATTTATTTTAATATCATATATTATTTTATTTACATAATTAATTAACTTTTTAATAGCAATAACATATAATATTTCAAATTATATTTTCAATTACCATTTTCATATATATATACACACATATCTATTTACAATTAATTGTTCGTGAATCGTCGAAACTGGTCGAAGGTAAATTAAATATATGAAAACAGTTCAAAATTTTTGAGACTCAACACACAGACTCTACTTATCTTGTCGATATCATATAGAGATTTAAGTTTAAATTTGGTCGGAAATTTCCGGGTCGTCACAGTCACCACCTTAAATTACGAAACCATTTTAAATGAAATATATAAATATATAATAATAATAATAATCCCAATCTCAAATTAATTTAAATACCAAAGTTTAATATTAAGGTAAATATAAATATAATATAAATCAGACATGTATTACGTATGTAAATACAAATTTAATAATTTAATCAAACTTAATTGATCAAATTAATTCTAGTAACAACCATGGTTATTATTACTTTTACAAATTACTTACCTTCAGTTTAATATAAAATTAAAAAAAATACTAAAGGATAAGATGATTGATATTTAGCAAAAGTGATTTTAAATATACGTAAAATATTATTAAAATGTATGTTATTCGACTAGAGTAAAAATAACAAACAAGCCTATTAGTTTTCAAGTTTAAGTCGAGAATCGGTTAATGGGACGAAGTCAAACACGTGCAAATATGTGCTCGTCATATATCCCGAACGTATAGGTAATATTTGATATCTTGGGATAGGATTTCAAAAAAAAAATAGATATATATATATATATATATATATATATATATATATATATATATATATATATATATATATATATATATATATATATATAAGTAAATAAAAAATGGGTCGGCGTGATTTATCCCAAAATTTTAAACCTAGTCACAAAATATATTTTTCTCCCTCTCTCCATTCTTGCGTCTACAGTACCCCATCTCCACACCATCACTTTTATTTTTCAAACTCATCCTCTAAGTTGTTGCTCATCATTAAAAACTTGTTGCGTAATCGTGTTCCTCTCGATCTGATCTTCGAATTTATGTTTCTCGTTTCTTGATTTGAGGTAGTTATAAAACCCTTAATTTTTCAATTCTTTACTATTATTATGTTATATTGATTGTATGTATAGTTATAATGCTTGGAATTAATTGTGGTGATGTTTGAATAATTAAATATGATAAAAAGTGTATTTTTCGGTTTAATTAAATTTGGACAGAAATTAAATAAGTATTTTCGAGATGCGTGTTTTATGAATTAGTTAAGATTTTTAAAAGTTTATAAAAATAAATTTTTTATTAGAATGCTGATGCAGAAAATAAACTTTTGTCGAAATCGTGTCGATCACCATGGTCATTTAAATGCTGTAAACATCGTCAAATAAATCATGTAGTATCTTGATATAAAGGGGAAAATTTTGGTTGTGCTCGTTTGTCAAACCGAATTCCGAGTGTCATTTTAAAAATTGTCAAAGTGGGTCACCTAGGCGCACTTGTACATTTTCTAAAATGCTGAAAAATCAGAAACTTAAAATGTCAATATCTTCTCAATCGTCGACGTCATTTGAATACGAATTAGGTGCTGAAATAATTCTTGTTGTTACTTTGTGGTAAGGAGAGACTCTCAACTTTACCCGTTCGTCAATCCAAGGTCTGTGAATTTTTGTAAAAATAGTCAAAGTAGGTCACTTGGTCATATTTATACTTTTTCTGAAAAGCTGAAACAAAATCATTGAAATGTCGTAACGACATCGGTTGCCACGAGTTGCTCAAATCGAGTTGGCTCTTGAAAAAAAAATTTGTAGTCTTTTTGTGGTACAAAGTAGCATTGGGCATTGGTCATTGGTCAAGAGAGGTCCCACTGATTTTTATAAAAATTCTCATAGTGGATAGTTTAATCATTTTTACAATATTTTTGAGTTTGTAATATTATGATAATATGATATGATGTTGAAATGAGTATAAATTAGTATTAAAGATTGTCTTTTAAGTCTTGTTGACTTTCAACATTGACCGTTAACTTTTTGAAAATGAGTTTTGAGTTGAGTGTTGACCTTTTTGGTTGACTTTTTTGAGTTGACTTTATAAATAAGGAAACATTCTAAATAAAGAAACTTTCTCAAAATAGAAACTTTCCCGAAATGAACACTTTCTAAAAATAGAAACTTTTCAAAAATAAAAA
Source organism: Rutidosis leptorrhynchoides (assembly GCF_046630445.1). Classification (NCBI taxonomy): domain Eukaryota; kingdom Viridiplantae; phylum Streptophyta; class Magnoliopsida; order Asterales; family Asteraceae; genus Rutidosis; species Rutidosis leptorrhynchoides. The sequence continues at coordinate 459,389,792 of NC_092334.1, forward strand.
CTTTCCAAAAATAGAAACTTTATAAAAATAGAAACTTACTAAAAATAGAAAGTACGCGTAATACTTTAATTTGATCAAACATATTGATACCGAATTCCAAATCAACATCAAGCGCTAGGACTATCATGCTATGACATGACCTAAGTTAGATATATTCTGACCTACTTTGTTATATTAGGTTGGAGTCTTGATCATTCTTGAACACTCTATTATTCGTGTACGTGTTAGCTTTTCAAATGCACTCAAGGTGAGTTGTAGTCTCATTTTACTACTATCTTAAATCTTTTTGGGATGAGAATACATACTTTTCGCTTTTACACATTAGACACAAGTAATCAAAAATGGTAAATTATTCATTTATGGGTTGTACGAAAATATACCTTAGCTTGGTAACTTATAACTTCGGGCTCTGTACCGTAGACGCGAATCCCAATGATAGATCTATCGTGCCTGACCGCCCCATTCCTTCCTAGTCGCGCTAGTTTTCAAGGGAATGTTTAGTCCTTCGTAGAAGATACACCTGTACAGTGTATGGTCCATAAAAAGGTAGATAAAACGAGTTAAGTTGGGTTACCAGGTGCTCACGGGATAGATGTAATAATATTTCTTAAAGACGTTTTTCAACATTAAATCTTGTGGTCTAATGATATTCAAGTTGTTTTATTAAACATATAGAAAGTAGTAGCTATTGGTCTAGCGGTATCGAGTTTGCCCCTTCAACCTATAGGTTGGGGGTACGAGTTCCGGGATGGACATGTATATATCCGTGTTTAAATTTGTGTATGGGTCTGTTGTTTGCCTTTAAAAAAAAAAACAATAGTGATCAACGAATTTCCCGTAAGCCGTTGGATTGGCCCAAAACCAATAAAGGCTCAGTTTAAAAGCCCAAAAAGGAAGTTCGCATGTCACCGCCTAGAGGTGAAAGTTAAAATCGATTTTTAAACCGACCCGACAATTAAACCGAAACCGATTTTTCATGCGAACCGGTTTTTTCAATAACCGGTCCAACCGGTTTAAACCGATCGGTTTGAACCAGTTTCGATTTTTTATTCACACCGGTTTTTTTACCGATTTTATTCCGGTTTTAATCGGTTTCTTTACAAAATCGATTTAAATCGATTTTTAAACGTTGAACGGTATTTTTTTTAATTTACGAAGCATAGGTAGCTGGGTGTTGTGAAAGTTTGAAGATGAGCATTGAAGAAGATAAATGAAAAAGGGTGGGGTCCACATACATAAGAAAACATGTGGTGCTTTTATGCTTCTGAATTCTGTTTACTTTTTTATTATTTTACTAAAAACCTCTCAAAATTTGTTTAATGTTACACATGAACCCTTAAACTTGCTTGAACGTTTATTTTTATGAATTTTTGATACTAGCCGTTTTTTTGTATATTTTGGTAGTATTTAGACTATATTACCCCCATAAAATTGGCAGTATAAATATAGATTGTTGGATTAGTTTCAAAACACACCAAAACACTCTCAATTCTCTATAATACTATAATCTTTCTTATTTCGTTATTATGGATAACTTATCACAACAAGCATCCGCTTCGGGTTCTACTTCCAATTTACAAAGAAAAACTTACTCAAATAACGATATTCGGGAAATTAAAAAAACTTCCCGAAATCCCGAAATTTGGGATAATTACGAGTTATGTATTATGAATGATGGGGCAAAAAAGGCTCGTTGTAAGAAATGTGGCAACTTTTATGCAACAACGGCTAATAGTACGTTGAAACAGCATACTACTACTTCTTGTAAAGCGGCAAGTCAAGATTCATCGCAAGCTAATATCGGTTCAGATGGTCGTGTTTTCATATATGATCAAGAAGCGCTTCGACAAGATTTGGCAAGGTTCGTCATCCAAAGAGCACTTCCATTCAACCACTTCGACAACACTCAACTTAGAGAAATCATCAAGAACCGACTACAACCACGTTATCAAGCTGTAAGTCATACAACTCTTAGAACTGGCGCTTTTAATTTATGGGCACGGGCTAAAAATGAAATTATTGAAGGTTTTCAAAATTACAAATATGGTGTTTCTATAACTACTGACGTTTGGACAGCACCACATGGTACGGCAAATTCGTATATTGCCCTTACGGCTCATTGGTTTCATCCCGAGTCTTGGTTGTTAATGAAACGGACAGTTGCTTTTAAAATATTTCCTTATCCACATAATGGAAATAATATACGAACAATTTTACATGACACTTTAAGTGAATATAATTTGGATGACAAAGTTTTTCACGATTTCACTAGACAACGCTTCTAATAATAATAGAGGTATGAACTTATTAAAATGTCGTATAAAACCAATTTTAGATGGAGCATTTTTTCATTCCCGTTGTGTTGCTCATGTTATAAATTTGTCCGTGAAATCGGCATTAAGAATATGCGATTCCTTAAAAATGTTGTTTAGAAATTTATTACAAACTATATATAGTACGAGCAACGAACGAAAAATGAATTATAGATTTTTTCGTATACAATGTAATGAAGTACCGTTAGGACATTCTTATGATAATAATACTAGGTGGAATTCAACTTGTATAATGTTTGAAAATATATTACAACAACGTCAAACGTTACACACTTTTAATGAAGGTCTTGTACGTCAAAATAAGTCCGTTTCTATTTCCGAACAAGAGTGGGGGCAACTAGGTGAATTAACTAGTTTTTTACAAGTTTTTAAAGAGGCAACTACCGAATTATCTGGTGTTTATTACCCAACTAGTTCGTTAGTTTTAAACCAACTTTATTTAATGACGTATAAATTAAACGAATTTGAAAACCACCATAGTCCAATGTTTAGAACAATGGTTCGAAATATGAGAAACAAATTTATAAAATATTTTTATATGTTACCTTTGGTTTTCACTTGTGCCGCGGCACTTAATCCGTGTTTAAATGTTGGAGGGGTAGAATATCTAATAAGAAACATAATGGATAATTTGGGATTGCAAGATGGGATGGACCCCGAAGAAGCCGACCACGACTATATAAATAAAGTAATTTTTAAATTTAATGATAATTTTAAAAAATTATTTGAAATTTATGCAATAAAATTTGGTCAACGCCCAAACCCAATCGTTGATCCTTTTCGGGCCGGATCATCATCATCATCATCGTCGCGAATGACCCGCGACATTAATATAAACCTTTTTAATCAAATACGTGAAGATGCTAGTAAACGTCAGCGATCATCTGCTCCAACAAGCGAATTAGGAAATTATATTGGTCTCGGTTCGAGCTTTGTAATGAATTTGCAACCCGAACAATTTGCCCACTTTGATATCTTGGCTTATTGGAAAGAAAAAGAATCAACCTATCCAATTTTAGTAGCTATGGCTCGTGACTTACTATCTGTCCAAGCTTCGACGGTTGCTTATGAATCGGCATTTTCCGTTAGTGGTCGAATTATATCCGAAAGAAGGTCAAGACTAACTCCCGAAGCCGTTGAAGTATGTGTTTGTTTGAAAGATTATTTGGATGGTGTGGATATGATACAAAATCAAGTATCTTTGGAATGTCATATGTTAAACGATGTTGAAGAAGTTATTGTTAATGAAGAAATTGAAAGAGGACTATCACCTCCGCGTGCTGAATTAGTTGAAGGTGAATGTGAACTAGCTGATCCAGAATCAATCGGTATATATAGTGGATCACTGAACGACGACGACACCGAGTACTACTAAACTTAAGTGTAACGGGTGATGGCCATGCCGAAGCTTGATATACTTAAGTACTCGAATACGTTTCCGGGTGATGGCCATGCCGAAGCTCGAAATGTATTCGTATTAGTATTTTTTTTTTTTGTATAATTGTATGGTTTGAATTGAATAAAAGTTAACGATTATCTTGATTTATATTATATATAGTTGTTAAGCGTTATAATATGATTATGTTGTTTATATTATTTATAGTTGTTTATATGTTATAAAATTAATTCGTTAAAAATCGATATCTAAAAAAATAGTAGAACCGGTAATAGAATAATCATTTAAAAATCGGATCCGAAAAAAACCGAACTCGAATCCGAAATAAAACCGAAAAAAATCGAACCGGTAAAAACCGGTTAAAAACTGAAAAGACCGATTCCAAACATTTAAAACCGACAACAAACTGATTCGGAAAAACCGAAACTGAACTAAAACTGATTTTTCAAAAAACTGATTAAAAAAAACTAATTTTTCAAAAACACCGAAAAAAAACCAATTTTTCTGCACCTCTATCACCGCCTCACAAACACGTTATTCGCCGAATACTTAAATCCTTACGCAACGTGATTTTAGGGCAAAATAAGCAATAGACACACACACAAATTAATTGAGGGGCGGCTATCGTTGAAGGATAAAGTTCTACGAAGCTGTTCAAATCTCGATCTATCAATTTCTATCGTCGATCTTTTTCAACCACCGTCGTAATCCATCGGATTTTGAAGACATTTGTTCCGGTAAGACACATTAACGCCTCTATATTTGAGGTTTGAAAACACGAAGATCGGCCGATTCGTATAGAAAACAATATGATGGTAGAATATCAAGAAGGAATGAATTGCAGGGCAGATATAAAGAAGTTCATTACTTTGAAAATGTGTCAAATTTTGAGACTAGCAGGAAAAGAAAATTCTCGCCTGTTGTTTGGAACGATAGGGTTGAGAAGCAGGTGAAGATTTCATCTAAAAACAGTGTTACAGGTTCTGTCCTTACTCAGTTGCCTTCTCATAAATCTCCTAAAGATTTGGGGAAATTGCAGGATTTTATTGCAGATGTGGATATTAGAAAATGTTCACTTGCTACTGATGAATTTAAAACGTCTTCTGTCGAGTCTGTTGTGTCTAATGTTTCAGATGGGGTTGAAGTACCAAACTTTTTGGCTACAAGAACTCCTGATGAAGAGGTTGAGATTGAAGAGGGAGGATACGTTGAGGAACGGAAATTGTCCAAATCAAAGTGGGCGTTTGAGGATTCCCCTAGAATGGCGTCACGTGTTAACAATTCAAGCCCTGAAAGTGGAGGGTTCCAGCGAGAAGGATCTGATGGTAATGATGAGTTGTCATCTTTGTCTACTGAGGATGAGCGGCTAGAGTATATTGATGATAAAGTTGCTATTGCTAGCATGGATTACTTAAAATCAGAAGATGGCGATGATGATCTTGAAGTCCCAAGGTGTTCAGGATTTGGCATGATGCCATCTTGTAGAAACGTGTTCGAGTATGAAAAATTAGGGAAGATTAGTGAAGGAACGTATGGTGTTGTGTACAAAGCTAGAGATAAAAAGAACGGAGAAGTTGTGGCATTGAAGAAGGTAAAGATAGGAAAGGAGAGTGAAGGTTTCCCGATAACAGCTTTACGTGAGATCAACGTTCTTTCATTGTTGCAGCACCCATCTGTTGTTGAAATCAAGGAAGTTGTTATGGATGATTTCAATGGCGTTTATATGGTTATGGATTACATTGATCATGAACTCAAAGGATACATGGACCGAATGAAACAGCCGTTTAGTCAAAGTGAGGTTAAAAGCCTTATGTTGCAAATTTTGGAGGGACTGTCGTATCTTCATGATAACTGGGTCATGCATAGGGATTTAAAGACATCAAACTTGTTATTGAACAGCAAGGGTGACTTGAAGATTTGTGACTTTGGTATGGCCCGCCAACACGGGAGTCCTACAAAGGCGTATACTCCATTAGTGGTCACACTTTGGTACAGGGCGCCTGAACTTCTTCTAGGGGTGAAAAGTTATACGACTGCTGTTGATATGTGGTCGGTTGGTTGTATAATGGCGGAAATGTTATCCAAGAAACCGCTTTTTGATGGTAACAGGGAACTTGAACAGATTGAGAAGATTTTTGGAACTCTTGGTACCCCTAATGACTCAATATGGCCTGGCTATTCTAAACTGCCAGGTGTCAAACCGAAGTTTGTAAACCAGTCGTTTAATACTTTGAGAAAAAGATTTGCTGCAGCTACTTTTACTGGGGCGCCTATGCTTACCGAGCTGGGGCTTGATTTGTTGAACAAGCTTCTCACATATGATCCGAGTAAGAGGATTTCTGCAAAAGATGCTCTTAATCATCAATGGTTCTGTGAGGCTCCTCTACCTGCTGAACATGTCAGGATCTGTAAATAAGTTTTATCTTTTTATGTGACAAATATGGGTCATGATCTTTGTAACAAATATATTAGACTATTATCAATTATTATCAATGCAAGGGAATATTACAATCTTAACTTTTCACTTTTGTTGTTGCTCAGTGTTTCTCTTAGTTGGATCGGATACAATGTTTCTGGGGTTGTGCTCATTTTTGTGACGTTTGCACGGTGTAAGTGAACATTGGTTTGCATTTTTAATAGTTCCAAAAGTATAATAAAATATTATCAACGTTTAAACACCAAGTAAAAGACATCATCATCACTCTTTTGGCATCTTCAATTGATTGTCAATATGTGATTTTGCAAATTTGAGCTTCGATTTAAATGAGCAACATCTGAACCCATATTCATTCCTAGCTTTTTACAAATCAGAAAGAGAAACTGTGGACTAATGTTGTCGTGAGACGATTAGTAATGATCATCGTATGCCTTATATATACTCATTATCTTTCCGATATTTCCTTATGTTGCTGCAGGGTGGGTTTTTGTTTATTTGGAGTTAGCAGTTGTAGAATATGATAGGGAGCAAATGGTGTGTGTAACATTTCTGAAATTATTTGCAATTTTCCAGTTCACTGATGTTTTAAGTTTCTGAATCTGCCTCACATGATCCAATTTATGGTCTATTTATCAAATTCTTGATTATCTGTTTTCTAACTGATACTAGTTCAGATTTTTTTTTTTTATGAATCTTGTTTTTCACAGGAGAATTCTGACATATTAAGAGCATTTCTGCACTTATAAGATTTTCCTGATCCCGTTTATTCTTTCACTAGTAAGTGACAACTAACTTTTCAACATTTACTCGGTGGAACTAGATTATAGTGTTTCGGTGCACATTTATGCTATTTGTTCTTTTCGTTACAGATCCCATGCTATATACGGTTTGGGTATGTCAAAGAGTTCGTGTTAATGACTCGTTTAGGTTTGTATCCAACTTATGGTTTTGATTATTTTGCTTATGCTCTTCACTTCATTCTGCTCCAAGTGATGCAAAAACGAAACATTTTGCTCTGGAAGCCATATCATTCTAACACCTGAAGTTATGTTTCATATCACCTTACTATATTAATGAAATTAAACAATCTGTTAGTTAATTAATGTATTCAACGCTAGCTTATGATATGGAGTATCTATTTGTGCTGGGTTGGAGGTGAAAACATGGTTATTTTGTAATTCTTGCTCTTATTCTCTTAAGGTTTATCCGAATTCACTGTTGATGCAAGTAATGCGTCCATTAACATTTATATCATTGAACCTGGTAACATCTATTGACTCGAGAATTATTTTGTTTTATTCATACAATGCACTTTCAGAGGTTGATTTGTTGCTGATACGATTTGTGTTGCTTGACGTGCTAATACAGCTGATCGATCAAAAATTGGATCATGGCAACACTTCAACTAGCATCTGTTGTCGTCGTTAGCTAAGCTATAAAATATCAATTTTCAAGAGGCTATCCATAAATATTCAAATGGGTTCGTTTCTCCATTTCTAATCATTTCTACTGTTATAACCCATGTTACCTCATTCATATTAACACAACTGAAAAAAAACATGAATAGAATTTAAGCATCTCTTAATTGACTTGGCTTTAACAGGCAATTGAGGAAATCCTAAACCAGCAGAGATTCTTGATCATATCTCTAATTAATTTCTTATCAACAAAGGTTTTAGCATTTGATTATGTTTGTTTAGAGATATAGGTACAAAGCTAACTAGTATATACTTTAATTTGTTGTCCTAGTATTGATAAGTTTACGTTGATTTTCTTATTCTGTTTACTTGTTCTTCAGCAATCCGGTTTTTTATTTTTCGAAAGCTTGGGCATGTATGCTATATAGGACGTGACGAATGGGATGTGGGTCATGTCTGCCATCTAGGACATGAGCCATCTCCGCCTTACACGACATGGACCATGCCATATAAAAACATGACCACGTCTTGCCTATATTCTATTTCTATACCTATATAAAAGATATCGAAATAAAGAGTCAACTGGAGATTCATAATAACTTATTAGCACACCAAAGAATGAGATTTTTGCCGATTTGCAGAATTCGAGTTCACTGCTTTCCCTAAAAATGGTTGAGCTGGCCCAAGGGTGATTTTTGGGTTCTAGTAGGAGATTAAGGAAGACCAAAGAATTAGTAGTAAAGCTCTACTCAAATCAATGCGCAAATTAGGTTTAGCGAGTAATATTTATTTCTCTTTCTCTTGAATGTTCTGCTATCTATGTTTTAAGAAAAACTATTGTCTAAACTCTAAATCATCCCGTATCTCCTTAGACATTTGATTCCCTTTCATTTAATGGCATTTATATGCTGATTTGATTATTTGGTTGTTTACCCCGATTATCACTTTCTCTGAGACATGAGCCATGTCCTCTATAGGACATGGCACATTTCCCCTAATAGTACATGGGCAATAGGAGTTCACTATATAGTACATGGTCAATAGGAGTTCAACTTTTTTTTTTTTTTTCAAACAGCGATATTAAGGTCACCTTGCATTGCTAGATATAGATAGAACCTACCATTTGCAAGATACCCCAAAGGACTTTATAACCAACTGCAAAGCAAATTGCATTATGAAATTCCAAGTGAGGACCTCTCGAACATCCAGAAGGGCAGTAAACACTGGGTTAAATGGAGATGGCCGAGTTAGATTCAATTTCTAAAATCAGTTGAGCTATGATACGCAATGCAACTATACGAAGCAGGCATAATTACTATGTATAAAGGATATGCAATCTACATAATATATCAGTTAACCATTACAATTTCAACATCTTATGATTTTATTTTTCGACGTCCGCTATTAGTTATCCTGATGTTCCTACTATTCATAAACTAACCGGGCGAAACCTGGTTCGGTAAGGAAGTAATAACATTATATATCACAACACAAATGCTCATGATACATCCTGCTTTTACAACATACTTCAAATCTGTTACCCTATTTTGTATACAGTCTAACAGCTTCATATATGAGCATATGCAAGTGATGAGGATTTACACAATTACACTTTTTAAATAGTAACCACAAAAATAAAATGTATTGTGGCAATATCAGTGATACAGTTTGTTGTTGAAACATACATCAAAATCTGTCTTTAGCTTATTAGCTACCTGAGTGTGATTGTAATGGTCTTGCCAAGCACAAAGAAGATCAGCGAGAGCTCGATGAAGAAAATTGTGTTGATGAGCATTCTGTCGATGATCCATCCGAAAATGGTAAACCCACCCGTATTTGATTGCACATATGACACTGTAAAGCAAAGCACAAACCATTTCACTTGTGAGAGCATGTCCCATGACTTGATTCTTTTACATTAAGTTGCAACGTTTATTATTTCAGATTGTATAATACTTTAACTCTTTCGCTAGTGTATGAAGCGTAATTTCATAACTATTATTGAACTTTTGTTGTATCTATTGAACTTGTCCCGTCTATTGTCTTTACACCTTCCTTTTTTATAAAAGGACAAAAAAGGAAAGTGTACATACAATAGACGGAATCGACTACAATAGACTTATAGACCAATGAAAGTACGTTTTATACAATAACAAAAGAGGCAAAGTATGACATACTTTGAAATAATAAACTCTTAATATAAAGATATACACAAATGTAAAACTTTCCGGGCAACTTGCAAAGCAGGTTGTCGCCTCGAGATTAGTGTGCTCGCAAAGCGAGTTGGAAACTCAGGCCCGAAAAGGAAATAATAAACTTGAATCCGCAGATGTTAGGAAACTGTTAAACATACCAAATGATTGTCTCTTGTGATATGATGATGTAGAAGTAGCGAATTGGTTATGAATAGCGAATGGCACAAAATCCCCTGTTTCTTGTTCACTCTCTGAATTATTACCGCCCAAAGTGCTCGCTGAGTTGGCAGCCTCCAAATTCTTAACATCGATTGATATTCCAGATTGAGACGCATCGTTCGAGTCACATGTTACAAGTGCATGCCATCTACAAGCAACCGATCCAAGTCCTTGAGCTCTATGTGAAATTTTCGAAGCTGCAGATAAGCAAAGAACAATTCCTACAAGCTGAAGAATCGATAACACCTGTATGAATTTCATTAAAAGATGTAAGAAACGTTCGAAAGTTTCAACACTGATCATGCATATTTTAACCGCGGGGTTTAACATGCCTGCTCAATACATAAGGAGGGGTTTAAGGAGCTTAGAACGTGGCTCTCCGGTCCGGCTACCGTGAATAACCCTGGCCGACATGATGATGTCGGCGGGGTGGCCAAGTGATTAAGTCCACCTCTGATAACGGTCGTCGATCAAGAGGCCCCACATAAGGTCGTAGGTACTAGCTTACGAAAGACTAACCTGTTAACCTTGAAGAGATGCTGAATGATGCTGTTTTGCGTAATGTATCTTGTGTGTGATAGTTACGTAATATGCCGTGTCTGTTGAATGATGATTAGGGTTTGTATTTATAGGCAAACCCTAATTCTAGAACCGTCCCAGATCACGTTAATCTCATCCATAACTGACTCCCCCGAATCACGGATATAATTATGGAAAAGATATTTACTTGACAGCTAAGCAACCGCCGTACCGGAAACAAAGGAATCAGATACAATCCGCATACCGCATAGCGCACACAAGCACACGCATACGCACACTACTAAACGCCCGCATGCATATGAGGTGCGCATGCGGGTTGCGGTATCATTATGTCCCCCCAGTTTGATGTTATATGACGCAAGACACATGACATCAAACTATTAAACGGAAAAAACAAGAAAACGGCTAGCATTTAATATTCCGCGTGCGCCTCGATGCCATTAAATGCCTGTCACAATCGCAGAAGCCCATTCGGCGAACATGACATAAAGTGGCAGTGTGTCAGGCGCGTGCCAACCACGCGCGTACATGTAATCATACCCAACTGGCATCCACGCGCATCAATAAAGTGCTGGCCGTCGATTGCGTAACACGTGTACAGCCACGATCACAACACTCCATCCCATGACTCCCAAACGTCCCTATAAATACCCCATTTTGCAGCTTATTTCCACTTTCCTGCTTCAAGCTTCCTCGTTACGCTGTCAATTTGAATTTCGATCAAAAATCAAACATTCCGGCCACCAATTAAAGGTTAGTATTCATCCGATTACTCCTAGAAAATGACTAAAGCTAACGAGACGTATGTAGATAGCGTAGAGTCTGTTATAGAGCAGAAGCACATAGATTACTTAGTGAAACAGTATCCTCCCTTAGCCAAGTACAATCCGGTGCCACCCCTACCCCATCAATGTGCTCACGAGCCCCCGGAGAAGAAAGTGGCCATCTATGAACATGCGTTCAAGCATGGTAACTTTAGGGTTCCCCCATCTGACTTCTTCTTAGGCGTATTAGATCACTTCAGAGTGGGATTAGGGCAACTACACCCGTACGCCATAGGAAAAATAGTTCTGTTTGAAATGTGGTGCGCCGCAATCGACAGGGTACCGTTGGTTAAAGTTTTCTGTCATCTATACCGCCTAGCCAATCACCACAAATCCTGGTTCACCTTCTTCGCCCGACAAAATTTCACCAAAACCCCAAAGTCGAATGCGGGTAACTGGAAAGAAACTTTCTTTTTCGTTGACCAAACTGTAGTTGGTACCGCTTTTCCGCAAACGCTTATATGGTGCGAGAAGGTGGAAAAGGATGTGAACAAAACCCCGGTCCTTGATGACGAGGAAACAAAGCTGTTAGCGGAGTGCGCTAACGCACAGCTGGTGCACCGGTCATACGGGAACGTGATGTTGCGGCTAGGGAAGATATCCGCACACTGGCCATGGGAGGATGTGCGTCCAGCCATAGTCGGACCGGATGGAAAGGGTAGGAATAGTATAATCACGTACTAACAGTTTGCTATTTATGTGTTCTAACGCATGCGTGCATGTTTGCAGAGATGAAGATGAAGAGAGTACTGACTGCGGAGGAGATTGCGGGCATCGCCTTCCGCAAACAGAATGTGAACCAACTGTTGGAGCAGGAGAAGACTGGCGAGAATGCACCTGCCACCTCCGGCAATAAGCGCAAGGCCGCCGAAGCCTCCCAATCCCAACAGAAGAAGAAGAAACTCACTCCCAAACAGAGGGAGGACAAGCGGAACGATAACTTTGTTCCCATCGAACCCCGTTCTGCGGATCTACCTCCCCCATCACCTGGTAAGAGTTCTGCTTGCGCGCATACCGCACATTTAAGTTTGCACTTATTTAACCACTTATTAATACGCAGGGCATGCGGAAGAAACTCATCACACCCCACCGCGGGTCAATCCGGACCTCGAAGCTACTGCCGAGTCAAAGGATAAGACGATACACCTTGACTCCGAGTCCACACCAACCCCGCCACACGGTAGCTTCCGATTGGCAAACCTGGCGCAGCTCACCCATATATCGGCGGAAAACGCCGCAGAGCAGTCCGCCTTCCTCCAACAAATCTTCCCTGCCGAGTTCCGCAACCAACTAGCCGCTCTGCCTTTTAATCAGGCGCTCAACGCCTTCGTCCAAAACGGCCTTGTCTTTTTTGGCATGGTTGCAGATCAAGCCCGCCGTTCGACTAACTTGTATCAAGTGGCCTTGCGGAAAGAAACAGAGCTAGGGCTGCTGCAAGCGGGGGTTGATCAGGTGAAGAAAGACAGGGACGCCGCAGAAGAAGCGCGCAAGGCGGTGGAGTTAACCGCGGCGGAAACCAAAACTGCACTGATTGAAGAGAGAAAGAAAAACCGCGAGCTGGTTGGTGCGGTTGACCAGTCCAAAGGGGAGACAGAGCGTCTGCGGGTGGAGCTGGAAAGGGTGACGAGGGAAAGGGATGACGCGGTAACCAACCGCGAGCTAGCAGAGGCGGATCTGGCGAAGCTGCGCACTGCTCTCCCCACCATTGCGCAAAAGGTGATGGACTCAGAGCCTGTGTCCGACAAGTTCAATGCCTACGTTGATGCGGTAAGGGACCATGAAATCAACAAGGCTGTGCAGGAGGTAATCCAAGCTTGCGGTCTAACACCGCCGTTCCCCGACATCGTTCAAAAGAAGCTAAAAGAGGGAACGGCTGCAGCGTTAATGGAGGCGGAAGAAGCCATCAAGTCCATCCCTATCCCCCTAATCAACGCATTCTCTGCGGACCCGAACATGTCGATCGATGGGTTTTTAAAGGAGGATTATTAGTGTTGGATTGCGCCGTAAGTCCTATGCTTAGGCAGGTATTTGTATTTTTGCAGCCCTAAGTCCCGTGTTGGGCAGGCGTTACAAACAATTACCTCTTATGTAACAACTTAATTTGATGTATATATATTCCTGATATGCATGCGTAGTGTGTTTATTTGTTTATATATCGCGAATCAAAACAAAATGTGAACCGCATGCCCCTGCGCATAGTTAACCAAAACGCATGCGTATGCGGGTATTACTGCGTAAAATAAACCAATACTTTAACAATTACCCTTTAATAATTTAGACTCGAAAGCTACTGCGTTATCGCTTTGTCATGTACTAGAGGTGCACTATAGCTGTATGGTAAGCAACGCAACTAAAAACAAGCCAATGTTTTTATGCTTTGAGTTCCTCACGCAAACCAATGCGAGAGTAATTACGCACAAGCAAACCAATGCTCGTAATTTTTTAAGTCAACTTTGCAGCCATCTAGTCTGCGTGGCGCTTGGCTAGGGGAAAACCAATTCCCTTTGCCTGCCGTTAACGTCTAGCCTTGTAACCAAACAGGCTTCTGCCGCACGGGGGCTAGAGGACACCCCTTAAGTAGGCAGGAACCGCATACAAAAAAGATTTAAACAACAAAAGTATGCGCGAGTAAATATTTAATTGGCATTAATCACAATTACAACCGCGACACATCCAAACGGACGGAAAATACATAGAAAAAATAATGTGCTACAATAAACTGGAGTGATCAGTTCCACCTAGCTACATATAACATTTTTTCAATAACGTCGCATGCCAAGTGCGTTTCACAGGTTTTCCATCTAATGTCTCGAGATGGTACGCCCCGGTATTGCTTGCCTTCGCTACCCTGTATGGACCTTCCCAATGGGGGCCCAGTTTCCCAGTATCCTCCGCATGACTTGCGTCGTTCTGACGCCAAACCAAGTCACCGCACTTGTAAGAGCGCGAACGCACACGCTGATTATAGTGCTTTGCAATTTTTTGCTTGTTATTTGCTTCGTTGACAGCCGCAGAGAGTCTGCGCTCTTCCAGCAAATTAAGATTTTCCCGCAAAGCTTCAGAGTTATTGTGCTCATCAAAATTTTGTATGCGGAACGTTGGTACCCCAATTTCTGCGGGTACAACAGCTTCTGATCCATAGACCAAACTGAACGGGGTCTCACCAGTGCTTGCTTTGGGTGTTGTTCTATGTGCCCATAAAACCTTCGGTAGTTCATCCACCCAACCAACGCGACCATGACCCAACCTAGCTTTGATTCCAGCTACTATATCCCGGTTGGTGACTTCGCACTGGCCATTCGCCTGCGGATGCGCAACAGATGTAAAAGTTTGCTTAATATTAAGCTCCGCGCACCAGCTGCGAAAAGGGTCACCCACGAACTGCATACCGTTATCGCTAACAATTTCGTTTGGTATACCAAATCGACAGACGATGTCTTCCCATACAAAATTTCGCACCCTTTTTCCTGAGATTGCTGCCAGCGGTCTCGCTTCGACCCACTTTGTGAAATAGTCGATTGCAACAATCAAGAATTTGATGTTCCCTGCGTGTGCAGAATGTGCGTAAGGTACTGATGTGAGTAACATGTTTAGAAAATAAATGATAAAATTACCTCGGCCTTTTGGGAATGGTCCGACTATGTCGATTGCCCATTTGCAGAATGGCCACGGTGAGGAGACTGCTATCATTGGATGCGCAGGTGCTCTGCTAATAGGTGCATGTATTTGGCATGATTCACATTGCTTAACTATGCGCGCAGTATCCGCATACATGGTGGGCCAATAATATCCTAGCCGCATTATTTTTGACACAATGGACCTGTGCCCCGAATGGAGTGCTCATGCACCCTCATGCACCTCGCGTACAACTTCCTCCGCCTCTTTCGGGCCAATGCACCTTAAGTGCGGTCCCAAATAATTCTTTCGATATAGGACGTTACCCTCAAGGGCATACAGCGGTGCCTTAACGCGGACTTTCTTTGCGTCAGCAGAATCTGCAGGAGAAGTGCCATCCCGCAGAAAAGCCACGATGGGCGTCATCCATGTTGAGGTTGATTCCTCTACTGGTGCCACTAAAGGCATCATAACAATGGATTTCGCATTGAGTTCTTCTATTAGAACTTTCTTCCCCATATGATCAAAAGCCAAGGCAGCCAGTTTGCTTAGCGCATCCGCTTTCTTATTTTGACCCCGCATTACGTGGGAGATTTGAAAAGCTTCAAACTGGTCAGCGAGGTTGTGAACAAGCGATAGATATTGCTGCATGGCTATGTCATGCGCTTCGAAATCTCCGCTGACTTGACTGCATACTAGCTTTGAATCCACATAAGCGTGCAAAATTTTAACATTTAACTTATGCGCAATGCGCATACCTGCTAACAGAGCCTCATACTCTGCTTCATTGTTTGTAACAGCAAAATTAAACCGCAGTGCGTATGTATGCTCTTCGCCATCCGGGCCTGTTAAAATTACACCCGCACCTGCACCAGATGCGCTGCACGCTCCATCGGTGTACAATTCCCATGGTGACAAAGTTGGTGCAGGTGGATCCTGATGTTCTGCTGATGCCTCGACATCCGCAGGTAATTCTGCTAGGTAATCAGCAAGTATTTGACCCTTAACCGCACTGCGCGAAGAAAAATTTATTTCATGTTCACCTAATTCAACTGCCCACTTAGCCATTCGGCCAGAAATCTCAGGCTTGTATAACACCTGAAAGAAAAATGATTGCGTTAGTCAATGCGGTAATCCCGGTCATTGCCGCAAAGTAGGCGTTTACCAACCTGTTTGATTGGTTGATCAGTTAGGACCACGATTGGATGTGCTTGAAAATATCGGCGCAAACGCCGCGCCGTATGGACCAGCGCATATACAAGCTTTTCTATTGGTGAGTAGTTTACTTCGCTTGATGTCAGTGTCTTGCTTACGAAGTAGACCGGCATTTGCGTCTGAGAAAAACCTCAGTCGTTAAATTTCTGCGATATAAATAAAGCATGTAAATTAATGGATTACCTTTTCGCGATCCGCGATGAGGACTGAGCTGACAGCTTCCTTCGATGCCGCAAGGTACAGTGTTAGCGTTTCTCCTGATACTGGCGCAGTAAGTGTTGGTAATTCTGCAAGCACCTTTTTCATCTCCTGAAAGGCTGATTCTGCTTCCTGAGTCCATACGAAGTCTTTTTTCTTCAAACAATTTTTCAAAGTATTGAAGAATGGTAACTGTCGTTCTGCGGCTTTCGACAGAAACCGCGTGATAGCCGCAAGCTTCCCCGTTAGACTCTGCACATCTTTCTTTGTCTTCGGAGATGGCAAATTATCAATGGCTTCAATCTTTTTGGGATTGGCCTTGATACCCCTCGCTGTCACCACATGACCTAAAAACTTGCCTTCCTCTTCCCCAAAACTACATTTAAGCGGGTTAAGCTTCATGTTGATCCTGCGCAGAGATGCAAACGTTTCTAGGGTGTCGGTGAGCATGTCTTCTTCGGTGTTGCTTTTAATTACCAAGTCGTCGACGTACGCTTCAAGATTTCTACCGATTTGGTGCTTGAATGCTGCGTCAATTACACGCTGATAGGTCGCGCCAGCATTCTTTAAACCGAAAGGCATCTTCGTGTAACAATAAATACCCTGCGGCGTATGAAAAGCAGTCTTGTCCTCATCCTCCGCAGCCATTAAGATTTGGTGATAACCCTTGTACGCGTCCAGAAAACACTTGTACCTAAATCCCGATAATGATACCGCAACCCGCATGCGCACCTCATATGCATGCGGGCGTTTAGTAGTGTGCGTATGCGTGTGTGATAATGCTAAAAACGAACATATATTTCATAGCATTATTCCTCAAGAAAGACAAGCTTTTAGTTGCAATTGTTCTATTTACAAGTGATATTCGTTTAAATAATAAAATGTGAAGACAAAAGACAGATTCGACGAATTGAAGACGCAAAGGTCCAAAAAACTAAAAAGTACAAGATACAATAAAAAAAGGTTCAAATTATTGATGAGGAACGTCTAAAAACGACAAGAGTACAAGTTACAAAACGCAAAGTACAAAATATAAAATTGTACGCGAGGACGTTCGAAAATCCGGAACCGGGAACGGAGTCAACTCTCAATGCTCGACGCAACGGACTAAAAATTACAAGTCAACTATGCACATAAATATAATATAATATTTAAATAATTCTTATAATTATTTAATATATTATATTATTTATAAAACGTCGGCACAAGGAAACAAGCAACATGTGAACTCTCCCAGCTGGCCATGCGATCGCATGGCCAGGAAGAAGAAAGTCCATGCGATCGCATGGCATGAAAAGTCAGGCCACATCTCCTATAAAATCGAGTTTTGGTGAACCAAAAATCCATCCATCAATCTCTCTTCTCTCATATATACGTAAAATATATATAATTTATATTTTAATTTTAATTTTAATTATAATTCTAATAATAAGGGTATGTTAGCGAATGTTGTAAGGGTGTAAGTCGAAATTCTGTCCGTGTAACGCTACGCTATTTTTAATCATTGTAAGTTATGTTCAACCTTTTTATATTAATGTCTCGTAGCTAAGTTATTATTATGCTTATTTAAAACAAAGTAATCATGATGTTAGGCTAATTACTAAAATTGGGTAATTGGGCTTTGTACCATAATTGGGGTTTGGACAAAAGAACGACACTTGTGGAAATTAGACTATGGGCTATTAATGGGCTTTATATTTGTTTAACTAAATGAAAGTTTGTTAATGTTAATATAAAGATTTACAATTGGGCGTCCCTATAAATTACCATATACACTCAATCGGACACGATGGGCGGGGTATTTATATGTACGAATAATCGTTCATTTAACCGGACACGGGAATGGATTAATAGTCTATGGAATCATTAAAACAGGGGTGAAATTACATTCAAGGGTAATTGGTGTAATTGTTAACAAAGTAGTAAAACCTTGGTTTACACGCAGTCGATAACCTGGTGTATTCATTAAAACAAAGTATTAAAACCTTGTTACAATTCGAATCCCCAATTAGTTGGAATATTTAACTTCGGGTATAAGAATAATTTGATGAGGACACTCGCACTTTATATTTATGACTGATGGACTGTTATGGACAAAAACCAGACGGACATATTAAATAATCCAGGACAAAGAACAATTAACCCATGGGCATAAAACTAAAATCAACACGTCAAACATCATGATTACGGAAGTTTAAATAAGCATAATTCTTTTATTTCATATTTAATTTCCTTTATTTTATATTTAATTGCACTTCTAATTATCGCACTTTTATTTATCGTTATTTAATCGCACTTTTAATTATCGTACTTTTTAATTATCGCAAGTTTATTTTATCGCACTTTTATTATTCGCAATTTCATTATCGTTATTTACTTTACGCTTTAAATTAAGTCTTTTATTTATTTAATATTTTACATTAGGTTTTAATTGCGACTAAAGTTTTAAAATCGACAAACCGGTCATTAAACGGTAAAAACCCCCCTTTATAATAATAATATTACTTATATATATGTTTGTATTTTTATAAAAGTAAATTAATATAGCGTTGAGCTTTGTTTAAAGATTTCCCTGTGGAACGAACCGGACTTACTAAAAACTACACTACTTTACGATTAGGTACACTGCCTATAAGTGTTGTAGCAAGGTTTAAGTATATCCATTCTATAAATAAATAAATATCTTGTGTAAAATTGTATCGTATTTAATAGTTTTTCCTAGTAAAATATAAGCTATTTTATATACACCTCGCATAACATCAAGTATTTTTGGCGCCGCTGCCGGGGAAACGCCGAAGCGAAACGCCACACACATAAAAAAAAAAGATTTTTATTTTTAGTAGGTTTTGTAGAAATACGTTTTAAATATTCGAAAATATAAAAATAAAAACAAAAATATAAATATTTTTTTAAAGAGTTTGTATGTTATATAAAAGTTTCTTTATCTTTATTTTATAAAAATATAAGTTTTATTTAATTTATATAAATATATTACATAATTTTATTAAAAAAAAAAAAAAAAAAAAAAATTTCGGCCTGTACTGTAGCAGCCCACTCTATGGCCCGAAACCCTAGCCCATGCGATCGCATGGCTGGGCAACTGAGGACTCATGCGATCGCATGAGCCCATCTGACACGCCAGATTTGACTTCCTGCTGCAATAATTACGAAATTATTATTATTATTATATAATTAAAACCCTAATTAGGGTATTATTGTTTTTATTATTAGTTTAGTTTTTATTATTATTAATTTGTTATATTTAGTTTTATTTTAGTTTTCATTAAATTATAAAATTAATAGTTTTATAAAATAAATAATATAAAAATAATATTTTTATAAAAATTGTACTTTTTACAACTTTTTTTTATATATTTTTATATTTTGTCCCTTTTTAATCATTGTAGCATAACTTTTGTATTTTTAGCTCATATTTAGTTTTAAACTTAGTTTTAGCTATAGTCATTTTTACTCCTAGATTTTTAGGCTTTGCCGTAGAATTCCTTAAGTGCTTTTTCTTTAGACTAAGATTTAGGTACTTTAAAATTTTGCGACGCCTTTTTAAGTTTTAGTTTCTTTTGTTTGGGATTTAGTTTTTCTTGTAAGCTTTAATATTTTTAGACGACCTTTTACTATGTATCAATTATCATTCCAATTAGTAATTTCAATTTGCGATTATAATTTTAAATTAGTTGTAGTAATAAGGTTAGGTTAGTCAAGTATTTTTAAGTTTTTATAAGTTTCTTTTATTTTTCCGTCACCTTTTATTTTTCAACCATTTTTTCTTTTTTGACCTTTTTCGACGAACTCTTTTTCTCTCTTATTTCTCGCTATTCTAGTTTTTAGGACATAGATTTTTATTCTACTTCTTATCTAAATTTCTTAAAATTACGAAAATTTATTTTAGGTGGTTAAATTGATAGACATTAAAATTTTCTGGTTCGTAGTAATAGTTGGATTTGTACGTGGACCGGGTTATTGGAGCCAAACAGTCCTCAATTATATTGAGACCAAACGAATCCTGCCCCTCTGCTGCATCTTTTGGCTATTCGAAACGTGGGCAAAATCAGAAAAGTCTATTGATTGGATAACTTATTATAATTTTTCTTTCCTTTTTAAAAACTAATAGGATATTCAGTGAATGCACCGAGCAAGACGTTCACCACCTTTTGTACGTTCACCACCTGTAACTAGATCAAGACATCTAGCCAATATTGTCGCCGTTGATTTTTCTTTAGAATCGTCATCCAGTCGACCAAGAACTTCAGTTCAAATTTCCGATAATCCATTTTTTGAACCCGACATCACAATTGAGAATCCGGAGAATATTCAGGAACGGTTCGTAGATCCTGAACCACTAAACTTTCCTCCGGAGCCACCAATCATTCAAACAGAGATTGTTGAGGAACGAACCATTAAATCAGAATCATCTAGTGATACCGATTCAACAAATTCAATTATGGAGAATCTGGAACCTTTAAGTATGGAAGACCGAATGAGAGCTAAACGCACTGGCCAAGGTCACGCAATTACTCATCCAGACATTAATGCGCCAGATTATGAAATCAAAGGACAAATTCTACACATGGTGACTAATCAATGCCAATTTAGTGGTGCGCCGAAGGAAGATCCAAATGAACATCTACGTACCTTTAATAGGATCTGCACACTATTTAAAATCCGAGAAGTAGAGGATGAACAGATATATCTCATGTTATTTCCCTGGACTTTAAAGGGAGAAGCCAAAGATTGGTTGGAATCGTTACCTGAAGGGGCGATCGATACATGGGACGTTTTAATTGACAAATTTCTTAAACAATTCTTTCCTGCATCTAAAGCCGTAAGACTTCAAGCAGAAATTGTTACGTTCACACAGAAACCAAATGAAACTCTATATGAGGCGTGGACAAGATATGGAAAGTTATTAAGAGGATGTCCGCAACATGGTTTAGACACCTGTCAAATAGTACAAATATTCTACCGAGGATGCGACATCACTACAAGGAAAGACATAGATATAGCAGCTGGTGGTTCTATTATGAAGAAAACCGAAACTGATGCTTACAAAATTATTGATAACACTGCTTCCCACTCACATGAGTGGCACCAAGAAAAAGATATCATTAGATCATCTAAAGCAGCTAGAGCCGATTCTAGCCATGACTTAGATTCCATTTCCGCAAAGATAGATGCTGTGGAGAGACGAATGGAAAAGATGACTAAAGATATTCACTCAATACGAATTAGTTGTGAGCAGTGTGGAGGACCACATTTGACAAAAGATTGTCTCAGTATTGAATTAACAATGGAACAAAGAGATAATATTTCATACATAAACCAAAGGCCTGAAAATAATTATCAGAATAATTATCAACCGCCAAGACCGATTTACAATCAAAACCAGAATTATAACCGAAATATTCCATACAACAACCAACAAGGTCCTAGCAATCAACAAGTATCCAATAATACTTACAATCAGCAAAGACCTAATTTTCAAAACAAACCACCACAACAAACCGATGATAAAAAGCCGAATTTAGAAGATATGATGACGAAGCTAGTTGAAACTCAAACGCAGTTTTTCACATCTCAAAAACAAACAAATGAACAAAATGCTCAAGCATTTAGAAATCAACAAGCTTCTATTCAAAATCTGGAACAAGAAGTAAGTAACCTAGCAAGGTTAATAGGTGAAAGAAAACCGGGAAGTCTACCTAGTGATACAAATGCTAACCCCCGGAATGAAACAGCTAAAGCTATTACCACAAGAAGTGGTACAACACTTAAACCACCTGAAATACCTGTAACTTCTGATGAAACCATTCCTACTCCACAAGAACCACAACCTGATCAAGATAAGGAAAAAGAACCGGTAGTTGAAAAGGTTAATGAAGATAACACAGTTAAGGATAAACCTTATGTTAAACCATACCAACCACCACTTCCTTACCCGAGTAAAATGAAGAAAGAAAAACTTGAAGCCGAGCAATCCAAATTCTTGGATATGTTTAAACAGATAAATGTAAATCTTCCTTTCATTGATGTGATTTCAGGAATGCCTAGATATGCTAAATTCTTGAAAGATCTAATCTCAAATAGAAAGAAAATGGAAGAACTCTCGGCTGTTACTATGAATGCTAATTGTTCAGCAGTGCTGTTGAATAAGATACCAGAAAAATTATCTGATCCAGGAAGTTTCACAATTCCATGTTTTCTGGGTAGTCTTAGTTCAATAGAAGCATTGGCAGACTTAGGTGCTAGTATAAATCTAATGCCGTATTCACTATACGCTAAACTAGACCTTGGAGAATTGAAACCAACAAGAATAAGCATACAACTAGCCGATAGATCAATAAAATATCCTAGAGGGATAATGGAGAACATGCTAGTTAAAGTTGGTACTTTAGTATTTCCAGTAGATTTTGTTGTTTTGGACATGGAAGAAGATTCTCAAGTTCCTCTCATATTAGGAAGACCATTCTTAAACACGGCTAAAGCAATGATAGACGTGTTCGGTAAGAAACTGACCCTAAGTATAGAGGATGAGAGTGTTACCTTTTCAGTTGATAGAGCAATGCAACAACCACAATCTGCAGATGATACATGTTATTATATTCAAACTATAGATGCACATGCAGAATTATTAGAAGAATTTCCAGAATTACAAGGAACAGGAGAATGTTCTTTAGGAGAAGGTAATGAACCAATTGATGAAGCTGAAATGTTAGCTACACTTATAGCTAATGGATATGAACCAACAACAGAAGAAATTCAAATGCTAAAAGAAGAAGACAGATATCGATATAAATCATCGATAGAAGAACCTCCGAAATTAGAGTTAAAGCCACTTCCAAACCATTTGGAATACGCTTATTTACATGGTGAATCTGAATTACCTATAATAATATCATCTTCTCTTACTGAAAATGAGAAATCACAACTCATTTCTGTGTTGAAAGCTCATAAACCAGCCATTGCATGGAAGATTCATGATATTAAAGGAATAAGTCCTTCGTATTGCACACATAAAATCCTTATGGAAGAAGGTCATAAACCGTATGTGTAATGACCCGCACTTTTTCGATCATTCTATACTTGTAAGATTAATATTTACATAAATTAAACCTTACCAACATGATAAGCAATCCAAATTGTTGAGATTTATGTTTTTGAAAAGAGTTTTACACAACGTTTGACCGTCTAGTTTGACCGATGATATCACGAACTATATAACATATGATAATTATACGTTTGTGTATATATATGTATATATACATATTTAACATGATCTAAGAATGTTTTAATATCTCATTTTGTATTAATAACAATAAGTTATATGTATATTTTGAAACTACTAACTTAAGTTTTCAAAACGATAACCATACGCAACGTTATTTGACTTAAATACTTATGACCTATAATGTTTATACATATATCGTATAAGTAATGAATTTAATCACTTTTAAGAACTTAAATACATAAAACCATATAAGTGTATTCACAAAAGATAGCTATATTTGAATCCTCATTCCATTTTTCACAAAATTTCTATACGTATATCTAGAGTATATGTACTCGTATCATACGCAGCTTCTAGATGTATTTACTATTGGTATATACCAATAAAAATCTGCTCCTTAGCAGCCTTAAATGATTAAGAAACATGTGGAACCAACCATTTGTCAAGTAGCATGAATTATTTAGCAAGAAAACAAAGTTAGGTATCTTTTTTTTCCTTTATAACCTAAAAACGTTTTTATGCATGCACACCATTTCTTCACCCCATTTTCTCATACTTACACTTCCATTTCTCTCTCAAAATACTCTTAACTTCATACTTGATCATCTCCAAGCATTTTCTCCATCATTTAGCTTCAAAAACAACACTTAAATCTCATAAGAAAACCTTACAAAAACACTTCAAGAAATCCTTCCAAGAACACAAACTTACTTCCAATCTTTCATCCAATTCCATCACCCTTTTGGTTCTAGGTTCTTACTCCTCTTTTACAGAAACCTTGTCCAAGGAACTTGAGGTAGTATCTATGTTCATAACCTTATTCGATTCATATATATATAGCTATCATATTTTGTGGTATACAATTTTAACAACAAGAACATAGTTTGAATGTTTTCAAACTTGTTTGCAAACTAAATAGATCCTTCTAACTTAACTTTTAAAATACTTCAAGACCTGTAATATAACTTAAATATATGCTAATTTAACAAGGTATAACATGGTTTTTCAAAGAACACCTTAAAAACTGTTTTTACGACGTCGGAGTGTAACCGGGGGCTGTTTTGGGTTGGATAATTAAAAACCATCTTAAACTTTGAATTGAAGGTTTATGTTCTGGAAAAATGATTTTTACTATGAATATGGTAACACATAAAAATTTCATGATTTAATTCAAAGTATAAGTATTTTTAGAAAAATAATCATTTAAGGTTGCCTACATAAAGGAAAAGGTTTAACTTCATAAGTTTCACTAAAGTTTCACCTATGCCGTGTGATTTTGAAAACAAACTAAGATATTTACAGTTCATAGTCTTAAAGAGGAACTCGATCCAAGGAGATGGCAAGTTGAATCAACGAAAACGGAGTTGTAACGAAGAAACTATGACCGAAACAAAATTGGCTATCCAAGACTAGTTTAACTTCGGGATTAATTGGAGAAAATTAAAATAAATCACATCTTTTTAAGATAACATGATATTTTATATATATGTACTCATAATTCAATTTTATATGGTTCAGGATCATCCGTAAACAACACGAGAAGATTAATCATAAGATCCCATGTTTGTACGCAACACGTCATTTGACAACACCGGTACTTTATGTACGCAACACGTCATTTGACAACACCGGTACCGTGGGTCAAGATTAATCTCGACCAATACATATACGTTGGGGGTTTTATTTATTTCGTTGGGGGTTTATTAAACATCTAAATATGAACCATTAAAATTGAATTACTAACAACGAACTGCTAACTACGGACTAAGGAATTATAAAAAGTATTAAAAGTATAACAAGAATATATATGTGACGTTGTTTAAAAAGAAAAGGTATTGATATATTATATATGGATAGGTTCGTGATATCAACCGGGAGACCAAGTCAAAATATATATATCTTCAAGACGAAAGTGAGTATATAGTCCCACTTTTAAACTCTAAATATTTCGGGATGAGAATACATGTATTTTATGTTTTACGTTATGGACACAAGTAACTGAAAAATATATTCTACGTTGAGTTGTACCACTGGCATACTTCCCTGTAGCTTGGTAACTAATATTTACAGCGGTATTGTAAACGCGAATCCTGTTGATAGATCTATCGGGCTTGACAACCCCAGCCGGACTGGACGACCAGTATTCAACGGTTGCACAGTACTTCGTTTCGTGACTACACTTGGTACAGTGTAGTAAGATTTCATATTAAAGGGAATATGCGACGTGATTAATTGTTAAGTATGGTTACCAAGTGCTCAACCACTTAGAATATTTTTATTAAACTGTTTATATACGAAATCTTGTGGTCTATATATATATTGCTGCCGGCACTAAACCTATATCTCACCAACTTTATGTTGATATTTTAAACATGTTTATTCTCAGGTGATAATTAGAAGTTTCCGCTGCATTATGTTGAATTTGAGCAGGATCTTGCGTACGCATATTTGTGTCAAAAATAAGACTGCATATCCAAGAACTTGTGTTGTAAAATATGCTAGAAATCGTGTTGTTATCATCATTTGTAAAGTTTGTAAGTCGAAGATTATCGCTAAACGATAATCATCTTTATTTCGTCCAAAGCTTGTATCAAAAATAAGAATCATGGTTTGTAATGTATAATATATACAGTTTTTCTTTTAAAAATGTCGCATATAGAGGTCAATACCTCGCAATGAAATCATACGTTATCTAACACGTTCTTACGGTTAAGGACGGGTTATGACATGTGGTATCAGAGCGGTGGTCTTAGCGAACCAGGTTTGCATTAGTGTGTCTAACTGATAAGTCGTTAGGATACATTAGTAAGTCTGGACTTTGACCGGGTCTGATTTAAAAACCATTGCTTATTATTGTTGGTTAAAATTTATATGTAAATATTATGTAGTACTAATGGGTTAGTTGTTGTGTGATAGATGTCGGGCTCAAAACTTGTTATCACATTCAGCGACTCCGAACCAGAATCTTCAGATGGTGTTCCAGTCATTAACCTATCCGATGACGAAAATAATATCTTTGGGGAAGACTCACAAATTCCGGATGAACCGACTATAGAGAACCCGGAAAGTGAACCCGAGGAGGAAAGTGAACCCGAGGAGGAAAGTGAACCCGAGGAGGAAAGTGAACCCGAGGAGGAAAGTGAACCCGAGGAAGAAATACAGGAAATTACAAAAGAAGAGTTCGAACTAGGAAAGAAACGAAAGGCTAATGAATTAGAAAATTCAAATCCTGAGTTTAATAAGGATGATGTGGCACCAACTCCACTAGACACTACCACCCCTATTCCCGCTATTCCTATTCGTTCTATCCCGGCATCCAGTTCTTCAGTCCCACAGCCAAAATATAGGCAGACAGCCAGGATAAGCGTTAAGCGATTCTTTGAACCTAAACGTCCTAGAAAATAGACCAAACGATGCGCTGCCGTATTAAACCATGGGATCATATAATGTTTTGTATAATATTATTAGTGTGGTTTGCTTAATGTTCGATGTAAGATAAGCATATGTAAAATAGTGAAGTGTGAAATGCAATAATTTTCCATGGTTAAGTATTATTTAGATGGTAGTAATTGATTCTGTACTAAGCTATTAAGTATGGACATTAACGGGTAGGTACTACCCTAGATATAATTATAAAACGCTAATAAGAAGAAAAGGCTTTTATAATAATACCTGGTTCATATTATTAATAAGCTATAATGTACTGTAAATATACACTACATCTATAATATTCCATGTGAATAATTATTTTCTTTTCATTCTTATAGAAGAATATGGCGCGATTGAACCGAATGACGGAACAAGAAATCCAGGAACTCATCAATCAGCGAGTGAACGACAGAATGTTATGGGTCGAGGCTGCAAGAGGTGCTGCAGTTAACCCAAATCCTCGTGTGGGGTGCACTTACAAAACTTTTCAAGCTTGCAAGCCCTCATCATTCAGTGGAACAGAAGGACCGATCGGTTTAACCCGGTGGATAGAAAAGATGGAAACTGTGTTCAAAATCAGTGGTTGTGTTGAAAAGGACATGACCAAATACGCATCGTGCACTTTACAAGATAGTGCACTCACGTGGTGGAAAAATTATGTGAAGGCTGTAGGAGGAGATGTAGCTTATGATACTCCGTGGGAAGAATTCAAAACAATGTTAATCAATGAATATTGTCCAAGGAACGAGGTTAGGAAGTTGGAAGATGAGTTACGAAGTCTGAAGGTTATTGGTACTGAAATCACCAACTACAATCAGCGATTCATGGAATTAGTTTTGCTATGTCCTGAATTGGTTCCAACCGAAGAACGGAAGATTGAAATGTACAAAGATGGTTTGCCCAAAAAGGTCAAAGCAAATGTTACAGCATCGAAATCTAAGACAATTCATGAAGCTATAACCATGGCAAACGAGCTAATGGATCAGGTCATCATGGATAAGAAAGTATCCAATACTGATGTGAAGGTATCAGGTAACAAAAGAAAGTGGTATGGAAATTATGATCGAGGTAACCAACAACAATCTTTTAAGAAACAAGAAAACACGCAAGGTACGGGTAGTGGTTTAAGCTTTGGTTATAAAGGACAAAATCCTTTATGCAACCGATGCCACAAACATCACTCTGGTTACTGTAATGTGGTATGCAACAAATGTAATCGAAAGGGTCATCTTGCTGAAGATTGTAGGGCTCTCGTTACAAATACAAATGGTACCAAGACTCCTGCCACCAATGCAAATAGAACTGCTTTGGCTACCATTACTTGTTTTGGGTGTGGAAAACAAGGTCACTATAAGAGCCAGTGCCCGAATCCAGAGAAGAATATCGGACCTGCACGTGGAAGAGCATTTGTTATTAATGCTAAAGAGGCATGTGAAGACCCGGAGCTTGTTACGGGTACGTTTACCATTAATAACTTATCCGCATCTATTATATTTGATACTGGTGATGATAGAAGTTACGTGTGTAGAGACTTTCACGCTAAAATGAATTGTTCATCATTACCTCTCGATGCTAAGTACATGATTGAGTTAGCTAATGGTAAACTAATTAAAGCCGATAAAATTTGCCGTGATTGTAAAATAAATTTAGCCGGAGAAACGTTTAAAATTTACTTGATACCCGTAGAATTAGGAAGTTTTGATGTAATAGTCGGCATGGACTGGATGTCCAAAATAGGAGCTGAAGTTGTGTGCGCCAAGAAGGCAATTCGCATTCCTCGTAAGGATAAAACGCCAGTAATGATTTATGGAGAGAAGGGTAACTCAAAGCTAAAACTCATTAGTTATTTGAAAGCTCAAAAGTGCTTGAAGAAAGGGTTCTATGCTATCTTAGCACATGTTAATAAAGTCAAAACAAAGGAAAAAGTGAAGAGCATCAATGACGTGCCTGTGGCAAGAGATTTTCCTGAAGTCTTTCCGGAAAAGTTGTCGGGATTACCTCCATTTAGATCTGTAGAATTTCAAATAGATTTAGTACCAGGAGCTGCACCAGTGGCTCGTGCTCCATATAGACTTGCACCGTCCGAGTTAAAAGAACTTCAGAGTCAGTTAAAAGAATTACTGGATCATGGATTCATACGACCAAGTACTTCACCGTGGGGAGCTCCGATTCTATTTGTTAAAAAGAAAGATGGATCTTTTAGGATGTGTATAGATTATCGTGAATTAAATAAGTTAACTATCAAGAATCGGTATCCACTACCGAGAATTGACGACTTATTTGATCAACTCCAAGGATCATGTGTGTACTCAAAAATTGACTTAAGGTCGGGCTATCATCAATTACGTGTCAAAGAAGAGGACATTCCGAAAACTGCTTTTCGGACACGTTATGGTCATTACGAATTTTTGGTCATGCCGTTTGGGTTGACAAATGCGCCAGCTGTATTCATGGACCTCATGAATCGAGTTTGTAGTCCATATTTAGATAAGTTTGTTATCGTTTTCATTGATGATATTCTTATCTATTCCAAGAGTGAGCAAGAGCATGAGCAGCATTTAAGGTTGATATTATAGTTGTTGAGAAAAGAACAGCTATATGCTAAATTTTCTAAATGTGCTTTCTGGTTGAAAGAAGTGCAATTTCTTGGCCACGTTGTTAGTAGCAAAGGAATTCAGGTTGATCCAGCAAAAATTGAAGCCATTGAAAAATGGGAGACTCCTAAGACACCAACGCAGATACGCCAATTTTTGGGTTTAGCCGGTTATTATAGAAGGTTTATTCAAGATTTTTCCTGAATAGCTAAGCCGTTGACAGCGTTAACGCAAAAAGGGAAGAAATATGAATGGACTTCTGAGCAGGAGAGTGCATTTCAATTACTAAAGAAGAAGTTAACTACGGCGCCTATTTTATCGTTACCAGAAGGGAACGATGATTTTGAAATATATTGTGACGCTTCGCGACAAGGTTTTGGTTGCGTTCTTATGCAACGAAAGAAAGTTATTGCATACGCATCCCGACAATTGAAGATTCACGAGCGGAATTATACGACGCATGATCTAGAACTGGGAGCAGTCGTGTTTGCATTGAAGATATGGAGACACTACTTGTATGGGGTTAAATGCACTGTGTTTACTGATCATAAAAGCCTTCAACATATTTTTGATCAGAAACAGCTGAACATGAGACAACGTAGGTGGGTCGAGTTAATAAACGACTATGATTGTGAAATTCGTTATCATCCCGGGAAGGCGAACGTGGTGGCCGATGCTTTAAGCAGAAAGGAACGAGAACCAATTCGAGTACGAGCGATGAACATAAAAATTCGCATGAATCTCAACTCACAAATCAAAGAAGTTCAACGAGAAGCACTTACTAAAGAAAATATAGGAAATGAAATAATGAAGAAGTATGAGAAGCAACTCGTTATGCGGGAAGATGGAATTCGATATTTTGCAAATCGTATTTGGGTACCGAAGTTGGGTGGATTAAGGAAGTTGATATTAAATGAGGCACATAAGACAAGATACTCGATACATCCTGGAGTTGGAAAGATGTACCAAGATCTTAAGACACATTATTGGTGGCCTAATTTAAAGACAGACGTTGTAACATATGTTGGGGAATGTTTAACTTGTTCCAAAGTCAAAGCTGAACACCAGAAGCCGTCAGGGTTACTTCAACAACCAGAAATCCCAGAATGGAAATGGGATGGTATTACCATGGATTTCATCACGAAGTTACCAAAGACTGCCTGGGGATACGACACCATTTGGGTGATTGTTGATCGTCTCACCAAGTCTGCACACTTCTTGCCTATAAAGGAAACGGATAGAATGGAGAAACTATTACGATTGTATATAAAGGAAGTTGTTTCAAGGCATGGAATACCTATTTCCATTATATCCGATCGTGATAGTAGATTTACATCAAAGTTCTGGCAATCACTACAGGAGGCCCTAGGAACTCGTTTGGATATGAGTACCGCGTATCATCCGCAAACCGACGGGCAGAGTGAAAGAACGATTCAGACTCTTGAAGACATGCTCAGGGCATGTGTGATCGATTTTGGAAACGGATGGGATAAATATCTACCATTAGCAGAATTCTCGTATAATAATAGTTATCATGCGAGCATTAAAGCTGCGCCATTCGAAGCATTGTACGGAAGGAAGTGTAGATCTCCTATTTGTTGGAATGAAGTAGGAGATCGACAATTAACTGGTCCCGAGATCATACACGAAACGACTGAGAAGATAGTACAAATCAAGGAGAGATTGAAAACAGCCCGTAGTCGCCAAAAGAGCTACGCCGATGTTCGAAGGAAACCATTAGAGTTTCAGATCGGTGACATGGTTATGTTAAAGGTGTCACCTTGGAAAGGTGTAATACGTTTTGGAAAAAGGGGTAAACTAAACCCAAGGTATGTAGGCCCGTTCAAGATCATCGAACGCATTGGACCGGTAGCTTATCGACTCGAGTTACCGCAACAACTCGCCGGAGTACATAATACCTTTCACGTCTCAAACCTTAAGAAGTGTCTTGCAAGGAAGACCTCACCATTCCTCTTGAAGAAATCCATGTCGACGAGAAACTACAATTCATCGAAGAACCAATCGAAATCATGGATCGTGAAGTTAAACGGCTCAAGCAGAGCAACATACCGATTGTTAAGGTTCGTTGGAATGCTCGAAGAGGTCCCGAGTTTACTTGGGAACGAGAGGATCAAATGAAACAAAAGTATCCACACTTGTTTCCCGATGACGCAAAATAGGTACAATTTTAAAATTTCGGGACGAAATTTATTTAACGGGTAGGTACTGTAATGACCCGCACTTTTTCGATCATTCTATACTTGTAAGATTAATATTTACATAAATTAAACCTTACCAACATGATAAGCAATCCAAATTGTTGAGATTTATGTTTTTGAAAAGAGTTTTACACAACGTTTGACCGTCTAGTTTGACCGATGATATCACGAACTATATAACATATGATAATTATACGTTTGTGTATATATATGTATATATACATATTTAACATGATCTAAGAATGTTTTAATATCTCATTTTGTATTAATAACAATAAGTTATATGTATATTTTGAAACTACTAACTTAAGTTTTCAAAACGATAACCATACGCAACGTTATTTGACTTAAATACTTATGACCTATAATGTTTATACATATATCGTATAAGTAATGAATTTAATCACTTTTAAGAACTTAAATACATAAAACCATATAAGTGTATTCACAAAAGATAGCTATATTTGAATCCTCATTCCATTTTTCACAAAATTTCTATACGTATATCTAGAGTATATGTACTCGTATCATACGCAGCTTCTAGATGTATTTACTATTGGTATATACCAATAAAAATCTGCTCTTTAGCAGCCTTAAATGATTAAGAAACATGTGGAACCAACCATTTGTCAAGTAGCATGAATTATTTAGCAAGAAAACAAAGTTAGGTATCTTTTTTTTCCTTTATAACCTAAAAACGTTTTTATGCATGCACACCATTTCTTCACCCCATTTTCTCATACTTACACTTCCATTTCTCTCTCAAAATACTCTTAACTTCATACTTGATCATCTCCAAGCATTTTCTCCATCATTTAGCTTCAAAAACAACACTTAAATCTCATAAGAAAACCTTACAAAAACACTTCAAGAAATCCTTCCAAGAACACAAACTTACTTCCAATCTTTCATCCAATTCCATCACCCTTTTGGTTCTAGGTTCTTACTCCTCTTTTACAGAAACCTTGTCCAAGGAACTTGAGGTAGTATCTATGTTCATAACCTTATTCGATTCATATATATATAGCTATCATATTTTGTGGTATACAATTTTAACAACAAGAACATAGTTTGAATGTTTTCAAACTTGTTTGAAAACTAAATAGATCCTTCTAACTTAACTTTTAAAATACTTCAAGACCTGTAATATAACTTAAAAATATGCTAATTTAACAAGGTATAACATGGTTTTTCAAAGAACACCTTAAAAACTGTTTTTACGACGTCGGAGTGTAACCGGGGGCTGTTTTGGGTTGGATAATTAAAAACCATCTTAAACTTTGAATTGAAGGTTTATGTTCTGGAAAAATGATTTTTACTATGAATATGGTAACACATAAAAATTTCATGATTTAATTCAAAGTATAAGTATTTTTAGAAAAATAATCATTTAAGGTTGCCTACATAAAGGAAAAGGTTTAACTTCATAAGTTTCACTAAAGTTTCACCTATGCCGTGTGATTTTGAAAACAAACTAAGATATTTACAGTTCATAGTCTTAAAGAGGAACTCGATCCAAGGAGATGGCAAGTTGAATCAACGAAAACGGAGTTGTAACGAAGAAACTATGACCGAAACAAAATTGGCTATCCAAGACTAGTTTAACTTCGGGATTAATTGGAGAAAATTAAAATAAATCACATCTTTTTAAGATAACATGATATTTTATATATATGTACTCATAATTCAATTTTATATGGTTCAGGATCACCCGTAAACAACACGAGAAGATTAATCATAAGATCCCATGTTTGTACGCAACACGTCATTTGACAACACCGGTACTTTATGTACGCAACACGTCATTTGACAACACCGGTACCGTGGATCAAGATTAATCTCGACCAATACATATACGTTGGGGGTTTTATTTATTTCGTTGGGGGTTTATTAAACATCTAAATATGAACCATTAAAATTGAATTACTAACAACGAACTGCTAACTACGGACTAAGGAATTATAAAAAGTATTAAAAGTATAACAAGAATATATATGTGACGTTGTTTAAAAAGAAAAGGTATTGATATATTATATATGGATAGGTTCGTGATATCAACCGGGAGACCAAGTCAAAATATATATATCTTCAAGACGAAAGTGAGTATATAGTCCCACTTTTAAACTCTAAATATTTCGGGATGAGAATACATGTATTTTATGTTTTACGTTATGGACACAAGTAACTGAAAAATATATTCTACGTTGAGTTGTACCACTGGCATACTTCCTTGTAGCTTGGTAACTAATATTTACAGCGGTATTGTAAACGCGAATCCTGTTGATAGATCTATCGGGCTTGACAACCCCAGCCGGACTGGACGACCAGTATTCAACGGTTGCACATTACTTCGTTTCGTGACTACACTTGGTACAGTGTAGTAAGATTTCATATTAAAGGGAATATGCGACGTGATTAATTGTTAAGTATGGTTACCAAGTGCTCAACCACTTAGAATATTTTTATTAAACTGTTTATATACGAAATCTTGTGGTCTATATATATATTGCTGCCGGCACTAAACCTATATCTCACCAACTTTATGTTGATATTTTAAACATGTTTATTCTCAGGTGATAATTAGAAGTTTCCGCTGCATTATGTTGAATTTGAGCAGGATCTTGCGTACGCATATTTGTGTCAAAAATAAGACTGCATATCCAAGAACTTGTGTTGTAAAATATGCTAGAAATCGTGTTGTTATCATCATTTGTAAAGTTTGTAAGTCGAAGATTATCGCTAAACGATAATCATCTTTATTTCGTCCAAAGCTTGTATCAAAAATAAGAATCATGGTTTGTAATGTATAATATATGCAGTTTTTCTTTTAAAAATGTCGCATATAGAGGTCAATACCTCGCAATGAAATCATACGTTATCTAACACGTTCTTACGGTTAAGGACGGGTTATGACAGTATGTGCAACGCCAACGAAGACTAAATCCTAATATGCAAGATGTAGTTAAGAAAGAGATTATTAAACTGCTAGATGCAGGTTTAATTTATCCAATCTCTGATAGTCCATGGGTAAGCCCAGTTCAATGCGTGCCTAAGAAGGGTGGCATGACTGTCATTACAAATGAGAAAAATGAGCTTATTCCTACTAAGACTGTAACAGGATGGCGTGTATGTATTGATTATAGAAAATTAAATGACGCCACCAGAAAAGATCATTTTCCCTTACCTTTCATAGATCAAATGTTGGAAAGATTAGCCGGAAATAGTTACTATTGTTTTCTAGATGGATTTTCCGGATATTTTCAAATTCCAATAGCACCCGAGGACCAAGAGAAAACCACATTCACGTGCCCTTATGGTACTTTTGCTTACAAACGCATGCCATTTGGACTTTGTAACGCCCCTGCAACCTTTCAAAAGTGTATGATGGCGATTTTTCACGACATGATAGAAGAATGCATGGAAGTATTCATGGATGACTTTTCAGTCTTCGGTGATACATTTAAATCATGTCTAGTTAATCTGGAACGAATGTTAATTAGATGCGAAAAATCAAATCTAGTACTTAATTGGGAGAAATGCCATTTTATGGTTAAAGAAGGCATCGTTCTTGGACATAAAATTTCAAAAGAAGGAATTGAAGTGGATAGAGCTAAAGTAGATGTAATTGCTAAATTTCCACATCCCACCAATGTTAGAGGAGTTAGGAGTTTTCTAGGGCATGCCGGTTTTTACCGACGTTTCATAAAAGATTTTTCTAAAATTGCCACTCCTATGAATAAACTCCTAGAAAAGGATGCGCCATTCATCTTTTCAGATGAGTGTATCAAATCTTTTAATATTCTTAAAGAGAAACTCACTAATGCACCAATCATGATAACACCAAATTGGAATCTACCATTTGAACTAATGTGCGATGCAAGTGATTTTGCAATGGGAGCCGTTTTAGGACAAAGGATTGAAAAACGATTTCAACCTATATATTATGCTAGTAAGACATTACAAGGAGCACAAAAAAACTATACAACTACTGAAAAAGAACTCCTTGCTATTGTATTTGCTTTTGACAAATTTCGATCATATCTCGTTCTAGCAAAAACGGTGGTCTATACCGACCATTCTGCTCTTAGATACCTATTTTCAAAACAAGATGCTAAACCAAGATTAATCCGTTGGATCTTACTCTTACAAGAGTTTGATATTGAAATCCGAGATAAAAGAGGAGCAGAAAATCTCGCCGCTGATCATCTTTCTCGTCTTGAAAATCCCGAATTAGAAGTTCTAAATGAATCAGCCATACAAGACAACTTTCCTGATGAATATCTATTGAAGATAGATTATAAAGAAATCCCATGGTTTGCAGACTATGCAAATTATTTAGTATGTGGATTCCTTGAAAAAGGATTATCGTACCAAAAACGAAAGAAATTCTTCAGTGATATAAAACACTATTTCTGGGAAGATCCACATCTGTTTAAAAGTTGTCCCGATGGAATAATACGCCGATGTGTATTTGGAGATGAAGCTAGTAAAATATTAAACCATTGTCACACAGGACCAACAGGAGGGCATTATGGGCCTCAACTAACAGCAAGAAAAGTTTATGAAGCTGGATTCTATTGGCCTACAATTTACAAAGACGCACACCTTCTTTGCAAATCCTGTGATGCATGTCAAAGGGCCGGAAAAATAAGTCAACGTGATGAAATGCCACAAAATGTCATCCAAGTATGTGAAGTATTTGACATTTGGGGTATTGACTTTATGGGTCCATTTCCAAAATCTAATAATAATCTATATATACTCGTAGCCATTGATTATGTATCTAAATGGGCGGAAGCACAAGCTCTCCCAACTAACGATGCACGAGTTGTAGTCAACTTTTTAAAACGTCTTTTTGCAAGGTTTGGAACACCGAAAGCTTTAATAAGTGATCGGGGTACTCATTTCTGTAATAATCAACTTGAGAAAGTTCTTAAAAGATATGGAGTAACTCATAAAATCTCCACCGCATATCATCCACAAACAAGTGGACAAGTTGAAAATACCAACCGAGCTTTAAAACGTATTCTAGAGAAAACCGTAGGATCAAATCCGAAGGAATGGTCCATTAAATTGGAGGATGCACTCTGGGCTTTTAGAACAGCCTACAAAACTCCAATTGGAACCACACCTTTTAGACTTGTTTATGGAAAAGCATGTCATCTTCCAGTAGAAATTGAACACAAAGCATTTTGGGCTTTGAAGACATGTAATCTTGATTTACATGAAGCCGGACGTCTACGATTAAGTCAACTAAACGAATTAGAAGAATTAAGACATGAAGCATACGAAAATTCGTTAATCTATAAGGAAAGAACGAAGAAATGGCATGATAAAAGAATCAGAAGTTCAAAAGAATTTAAAGAAGGAGACAGAGTTCTTCTTTTCAATTCACGATTCAAGCTATTTCCTGGAAAATTGAAATCAAGATGGTCTGGACCATTCATAGTCAAAAGAGTTTTCCCATACGGAACGATAGAATTAATAAATTCAAATGGGATTGAATTTAAAGTTAATGGTCACAGAGTTAAACATTACATACATGGTCCGATGGAAGTCGACAACGAAGTTAATCACAATTTCGACACCACAGCTAACTAAGTGTGGGGAGAATCAAGTCTTTAAAGGATAATATGTATTTCTGTTAGAGTTAGATTGTCTGTTTTCGTGTAGTTCTCGAAAATGGAACCCGAATGGTCTTTCCCTAGCAGACCCTAAAGAACTAGTCTTCTCCCCCCATTCTGAATTTTTATTTTTTTTAGGTTTTTACAAAATGAAGACTGCCTGTGAACTAAATCATGGTCTAATGCTACACGCTTTGATCACTAAAAGAAATAATGACATACTACCGAGTGAAATAGTATCAGTAATCAGAGAAAGAATGGACGGAGTTAGAAAAGAATCCAGATGCGAAGATAATAAGTTACAATTTGGTAAAGGAAAATCAAAATCCGCAGCGAAAAGAAGAGCACGACACCTAGAAAGATGTCACAAATGCGGAAAATGGTCACATGGAGGTAAATGTTCAAATAATCAAACCTATTCAAATACCGAATTTGTTACTTTATGCAGAGACGGACCGTTCATATGTTTAGAAGAAAAGACACTGAATGCTCGAGGTTACGCTTATGTAGCTATGGAAAACCAATTAAACCGACTATCTTATGAATGGGATAGATCATATAACTAAGAAATCTATTTCACAGGTATGTCTGTACAGTTTTTATTTTTATTTTTATTTTTAACCTTTTGATAATAAACGCTAATTTGTTCGCTAAAAAGTATTAAATTGGTATTAAATAAAATTAGGTTTGGCGACCGAAATTATTGATATCATTCAAAAATTTATTACATCACTGCGAAATTTAACGTTTATTCTTAAGGTATAAATATCTTTAATCAATCAACCCAAAATATTTCAAAAATTCGTCATGAGTTAAATTAGGTCTTGGAACTGAAATTACTTTACCGAAAAGAGGGGCGCATATTTTTGATAATATTTGATAGATTAAAGTGGGATAAAAAGACAAAAAGATTTTTAATTTTATTTTTACCATGTTTTTAAAATATATTTAAATCATAAATTAATATTGTAAACTTTGTAAAAATAATATTTTTAAAATTGTAAATATTTGAATTTTTAAATTAAGTCTGGTGTGAATTTTTAATTTTTAAAATATGAATTTTTAATTTTATGCATTTCAAATTTTAAGTTTGGTGTGATTTTTTTTTAATATTAATTTTGAATTTTATATTTATGTTGTGTGAATTTAAAAACAAAAATTTACTTTATCTCATTAAGTTAAAAATATGATTTTTAAAATTCGTCGTAAGTTGAAGACTAGGTCTTTGAACCGAAATTGCTTTACCCAAGGGAGGGACGAGAACTTTTATTATCATTATTTTTAATCTTATTGAATTAAAGTATGCCAAAAACATTAAAAAACCCAAAAAAATCTTTACTTTTAAAAACAGCGCTTTGATTTGACAAATTTTAAAATTTTGTCGAGGGACAGACTAGGACAACGATCCGAAACGCCCTCGCTCCTAAAGGAAACCAAATTTTTAAAATTTAAATAATTATAAGTTTTATAAAGTATAAGGTTTTATAAAAAAAAAAAAAAAAAAAAAAAAGGCTGAAAACACTGTAGCCGGCACCCCATGCGATCGCATGGGGTTTGCACTTGGAATCCATGCGATCGCATGGGGACCAAATGCTGGTCAGGAACAAATACAGCAGAGGGTCTGTTCTTCACACAAAACACACACATACACCCGAAACTCACCCAAAAATTCACCAATTTTCGCCATTTTTCCACCGTAATTCGTCATTTTTCTTGCTCTAATCATGCCTAGATTCTCATTCTTCGGCAAATTGGTAAAAATTACACTCCTAAACTCTATAAATTCCTAGTTTTTGTGATAATTACCAATTATTTTACCTAATGCAATTTTGTTAATTTCTAGTGTAATTAGTGTTAAATTGTTAGTATTTTATGCATGTATAACCTAGATTGATGCTATTTAACATGATTTGAAGCCAAAAACTTCAAAATTTTTAGAAATCTAGGGTTTGTGTTCTTGAGCAATTTGGGGCTTTTTGATATAAACAGGTTATGGCCGATTTTTGTCATGAATTATTGCCAAATTGAGTAGTGTAACATGTTTAGATAGTTAAATGATCAAAACAATGATCCTAAACATGATTTTTAGAGATTAAAGTGTACTTTTTAAGTCCAAAATTCATGAACTTGATTAATTTGATATATTTGCCATTTGAGACTTGTTAAATTATTAGTAATGAATATTTTGACATGTTATTTGAGTTAAATGCTTATGAATTTTGTATACATTTTCATATGTGCTTATTTGAAAAGTGTAGAATTGTGAAAAATTGTGAAAATGTGTATAAGTTTAATTTTGATTTAACATGTTATAGTGATTGTTTTAAGTTGTTATTTTGCTAAAACTAATGCATATTTGGATGCACAATTTTTGTGTTTAATGTGTTTTACAGAGAGCCGATACTGGAGGTTCAGGAGCATCATCATCTAGACGACCAGCACCAGCACCAGAACCAGAACCAGAAATGCAACACGAACAAGAACCACAACAGGAACAACAACAGCCTGATCAGCACATACCTTATTATGATCCAGTACAGTTTGTTGATGAATTCATAGTATTCCCAATGAGGCCGCCAGTAGAATTCCCAACGATTCCTGAGCACACTCTACATCCTAATATGAGATTTGATAGAAGATGGAGAGATTACGAGACATATCAAAGGAACAAATTCAAATTGGTAACAAAAAATGTAGAGGTGCCAAGGGTAATTGATTGGGCCCCTTTGGAAACGGTCCATCTAGCTGACCGTGTTAGACAGCTTTTGGTTCAAAGGTATGGCAGTTCTTCTTTTATAGATTGGGAACGTCTTTTCACCATTCGTAGACCTGTATATAAGGAATGGTGTGTTGAGTTGATGAGTACTGTATCACTTGATACAAATATAGTTAGGATAGATGATAGAAGATTTCTTAGGTTTATCCTTAGCGGTAGGATGTACAGAATGTCCATGCTGGACATGGCCAGGGCCTTACAGATTTATACTCCTGGTGAGTTGCTATTACCCGATTGTACAAACTTGATTCATTATGGTGAACGGGTAGATAGTAACTTTGACGCTGACGCCATTTGGAGGCGTATGTCACATTTTGATGTTTTTACACGAGCAGGAGGACACTCCTATACACATATTGACAGGGCCGAGCTTCGTATTATTCATAGATTTTTGGCCAACTCGATTACACAAAGAGGTCATAATAAAGAAAAAATTACCTTATATGATTTATTCTACCTAAAGTGTATTCGGGATCCTAGAAGCTTTGTCAATATCCCTTACTGTGTTGCTTTTTATTTATCTAAAATGGTAGAGGGAATGCAGGACGGGAGTATAATAGGAGGAGGTATTTTTGTTACTCTCATTGGAGAGTATTTAGGTGTTGATAGGAACCAAGGGGGTCCATTACAGATTTGTAGAGAACAGGTTGAGCCTTTAGGATTGAAAGTTTATGTGGGTGCTAAAGTATTGAAAAGTAGACGTAACCAGGCAGTACCCTATGAGGGATCTCATCCTCAGGTAGAGAGAGGCTCAGACGAGGAAATGGAGGAGGCGGAAGACATTAGGGATGTCTTTCGAGATGCTATTCTTGACGTCCACGTTCGTATAGATGAGGAAGCAATGACGAACGCGGCAAGACATAGTATGTATGAGCAGTGGAACTCCGAGCGAGTATACGAGGATTATAGGCGACGCCAACACGATAGCTGGTTAGTTCATCAGCACCAAATCATGAGCCAGCTATCATATCAGGTACCAAATAACTATGTACCTACTCGACCTGCTCATTTTCCGCCACATAGCCCCGATATCCGACCACCCTTTAACCGGTATGACTATAACCAAGCCTATCAGAACACCTATAACCAACAATGGAACCCACCCGATGAGATGAACTGGAACCCCTATCCAGACTGATTTAGTTCCAATTGGTTATTTTTATGATTTTTATGTTTTTATCTTTTGACTTTTTCATGTTTAAACTTATGTTATTGGATAAATTTGTGTAATTTTTATTATTTTATTATTATTGTGTACTAATATTTCATATTTAGAATTTGAAAGTGGGATATTAAGTCCCATTTCAAATTGCCATGCATGATTATACTTGTATGTATGTATATTGTCGATTGTTCAAAACAGGGTAAAACAACGCATTTTCAAAGACTAGCATTAAGTTCAGCAAAAGCTACTAATTTTGACGACAAGATGACAAATAAATATGATGTCACAACAGACGGAATGAACAAATGATGTGCACCATTTATCATTCAGCAAACAAACGCCAATATATTTGACAACTTTGGTAAAATTTAATCATTTTCACACAAATCACCCTCAATAATTTAAATTGTTACTGATTTCTTGCAAATGAGGGCATTGCAAGATCTTAAGTGTGGGAAGGGGTTAAATTCTTTCGGATTTTAAAAAAAATTTTACTTTATACACTTGGTAACCGTTAAAAATACTAGTAACGTAGTAGTTGTATTAGAATCTAGTGCTCTCTGATAATAAAGAACAGCCCTAGTCTTATATACTGACTACCCAATTCTAGTAAAAATTTTCAAAATTTTCAATTAAATGAACTCAAAATCATGTTTATACATATTTATGAACGATAAAACTAGGTGTTAACACCGAAATTATTGTTACCTCGGAAAGGAC
This sequence comes from Rutidosis leptorrhynchoides, assembly GCF_046630445.1. NCBI lineage: Eukaryota > Viridiplantae > Streptophyta > Magnoliopsida > Asterales > Asteraceae > Rutidosis > Rutidosis leptorrhynchoides. Next base: position 459,431,952 of record NC_092334.1, read on the forward strand.
ATAAATTGAGAAACAAACCAAAATGTTGAAATTCATTTAAAATGGAATAGAGGACGATAAAAAAGGAAAATAAAAGCCAAGTGTGGGAAAATTTACCAAGTTATCTTAAACATATGTCACATATATCTGTAACAAATAACTGAAAATACTTTTGCTTTGGACTAAACTAAACTGTTTTACCCAATGAAAGAAAAGAAAAGATGGATCTACACGATGAATCAATTCCATCATTAAAAGGAAGTAAAGTCTTCCGAAAAAGAAACGCGCTTCTTGATTTAGGTCATGAAGTTGTCGTCCAGACCAGCTGTAGGTTGACGAAAAATCTAGAAAAGTCATCACTAAAATCAGCAGAAAATCCACGGACCTCAGTATTAAACAGGGTCGCCAAGTGGTCAGATTTATCCTAACCATGAGAAGGATTTATCTCGTACAATGGGGGGGCACCATGCAAATTAGCTGGATAAGACTAATGAATCAGATCCCCAGAAAGGATAATCTCCTTAAAGATTAAAAATCAGCTTTTAAGACTGATATTACTCAATCCTAGAGATTGACCTTAAAGATTGAGAATTCAAACTCATGGAATTCAATGATATCTAAACTCGAGCTTGAACGAGAAAATATTTTGATCAAAATTACAAACCGATTTGTTTTCTGAAAACCCTATTTTTAATGCGTTCATTACCATTGAACGTGAAATCCTAAGAATTCACCTGGAATTCATTAGGTCACCTGAACCAAATCGGGTGTCAACCGTAAGAACGGTGGTTGCATAGTGGTCAAAGACAGGACCTTGTGCCATACCGAAAAATCATAAGGGTAAGCTTTACTATTGCTCCTACCAAGGATAGTAATTGCGTCCGACACGTTATAGACCATAATTAAAAGCATGTCAGGGAACATTGCCTTAACAGTTGCTTTTTCAACGCTTTCCTTTTCAACCGGACGGTAGTTTACCGAAAGGTAATATACGGGACAAGTAAACTGGACGTGTTGCTTTCCAAATACAAGGTTAGCAAGTGGGTGACACAAAACCGCAAGTTTTGAGCTAAAATTTTCAAATCTAAAACCTACCAAACCCACAAAAATATTTTGTAAACACCGGTAAAGGGTTATTCCGGAAAACTTATCTAGGGTAAAAACTAGATTTAATTTTCAAAAGATCAAATGTTTTCATAAAGATCCAATTTCCTTAATGGATCTAAATTTTTATAGTCATGTGGGACTGTAAACCATATCGTTACTACCATTGTTTATACCACCGTATAGAAAATCACTGATGTACAAAGTGTGAAGAATAAAGAAGTGATTCTAGTATTTCAAGACGATATTGCTTGAGGACAAGCAACGCTCAAGTGTGGGAATATTTGATAATGCTAAAAACGAACATATATTTCATAGCATTATTCCTCAAGAAAGACAAGCTTTTAGTTGCAATTGTTCTATTTACAAGTGATATTCGTTTAAATAATAAAAGGTGAAGACAAAAGACAGATTCGACGAATTGAAGACGCAAAGGTCCAAAAAACTAAAAAGTACAAGATACAATAAAAAAAGGTTCAAATTATTGATGAGGAACGTCTAAAAACGACAAGAGTACAAGTTACAAAACGCAAAGTACAAAATATAAAATTGTACGCGAGGACGTTCGAAAATCCGGAACCGGGAACGGAGTCAACTCTCAATGCTCGACGCAACGGACTAAAAATTACAAGTCAACTATGCACATAAATATAATATAATATTTAAATAATTCTTATAATTATTTAATATATTATATTATTTATAAAACGTCGGCACAAGGAAACAAGCAACATGTGAACTCTCCCAGCTGGCCATGCGATCGCATGGCCAGGAAGAAGAAAGTCCATGCGATCGCATGGCATGAAAAGTCAGGCCACATCTCCTATAAAATCGAGTTTTGGTGAACCAAAAATCCATCCATCAATCTCTCTTCTCTCATATATACGTAAAATATATATAATTTATATTTTAATTTTAATTTTAATTATAATTCTAATAATAAGGGTATGTTGACGAATGTTGTAAGGGTGTAAGTCGAAATTCTGTCCGTGTAACGCTACGCTATTTTTAATCATTGTAAGTTATGTTCAACCTTTTTATATTAATGTCTCGTAGCTAAGTTATTATTATGCTTATTTAAAACAAAGTAATCATGATGTTAGGCTAATTACTAAAATTGGGTAATTGGGCTTTGTACCATAATTGGGGTTTGGACAAAAGAACGACACTTGTGGAAATTAGACTATGGGCTATTAATGGGCTTTATATTTGTTTAACTAAATGAAAGTTTGTTAATGTTAATATAAAGATTTACAATTGGGCGTCCCTATAAATTACCATATACACTCAATCGGACACGATGGGCGGGGTATTTATATGTACGAATAATCGTTCATTTAACCGGACACGGGAATGGATTAATAGTCTATGGAATCATTAAAACAGGGGTGAAATTACATTCAAGGGTAATTGGTGTAATTGTTAACAAAGTAGTAAAACCTTGGTTTACACGCAGTCGATAACCTGGTGTATTCATTAAAACAAAGTATTAAAACCTTGTTACAATTCGAATCCCCAATTAGTTGGAATATTTAACTTCGGGTATAAGAATAATTTGATGAGGACACTCGCACTTTATATTTATGACTGATGGACTGTTATGGACAAAAACCAGACGGACATATTAAATAATCCAGGACAAAGAACAATTAACCCATGGGCATAAAACTAAAATCAACACGTCAAACATCATGATTACGGAAGTTTAAATAAGCATAATTCTTTTATTTCATATTTAATTTCCTTTATTTTATATTTAATTGCACTTCTAATTATCGCACTTTTATTTATCGTTATTTAATCGCACTTTTAATTATCGTACTTTTTAATTATCGCAAGTTTATTTTATCGCACTTTTATTATTCGCAATTTCATTATCGTTATTTACTTTACGCTTTAAATTAAGTCTTTTATTTATTTAATATTTTACATTAGGTTTTAATTGCGACTAAAGTTTTAAAATCGACAAACCGGTCATTAAACGGTAAAAACCCCCCTTTATAATAATAATATTACTTATATATATGTTTGTATTTTTATAAAAGTAAATTAATATAGCGTTGAGCTTTGTTTAAAGATTTCCCTGTGGAACGAACCGGACTTACTAAAAACTACACTACTTTACGATTAGGTACACTGCCTATAAGTGTTGTAGCAAGGTTTAAGTATATCCATTCTATAAATAAATAAATATCTTGTGTAAAATTGTATCGTATTTAATAGTTTTTCCTAGTAAAATATAAGCTATTTTATATACACCTCGCATAACATCAGTGTGCTTGTGTGCGCTATGCGGTATGCGGATTGTATCTGATTCCTTTGTTTCCGGTACGGCGGTTGCTTAGCTGTCAAGTAAATATCTTTTCCATAATTATATCCATGATTCGGGGGAGTCAGTTATGGATGAGATTAACATGATCTGGGACGGTTCTAGAATTAGGGTTTGCCTATAAATACAAACCCTAATCATCATTCAACAGACACGGCATATTACGTAACTATCACACACAAGATACATTACGCAAAACAGCATCATTCAGCATCTCTTCAAGGTTAACAGGTTAGTCTTTCGTAAGCTAGTACCTACGACCTTATGTGGGGCCTCTTGATCGACGACCGTTATCAGAGGTGGACTTAATCACTTGGCCACCCCGCCGACATCATCATGTCGGCCAGGGTTATTCACGGTAGCCGGACCGGAGAGCCACGTTCTAAGCTCCTTAAACCCCTCCTTATGTATTGAGCAGGCATGTTAAACCCCGCGGTTAAAATATGCATGATCAAGTGGTGCTTTCATTGAGAGTCGAATTAATTCAAGACTGTTTAATTGCTTTTTCTTTTAAGGTTTTGAATTGTATGACTCGTTTTTTACAAAATTTTGAATTTTTTCTTTAACAGTATCATGACTTCCGAGGAATCATCGGAACATACCCAAAAAGATGTTCAGAACGCACCGTCTGGTAGTCAACATACACCGGTTATGACTACGGGGGCCGCTATTCAAGCGGGGTACACGATATACCCTCCACCTGTATCCGGCGAACCCTTTCAGAGGTACAAGCCGATATATTCAGACGGGGTTACACCGCCAAGAGCAAACTCACCGGTCACAACCACGCGGCTGGACTTTTCGTCAGTGGATCCAAGGGTCATCTTTGCAGGCACTAGCGGTGGAACAACGGGGCCGCATGTGGTTTGCTGCGGCCAGGTACCTATTTATAGTACCACTGTTTCAATACCTCTGCATACGCAGAGCATTCAGCAGAATTCGTCATTTACACCGTTGCAACCTTGGCAACCACCGCGCCCAGTTTCACAATTTTTAACTCCTGCGGATGCGCAGGCGTTACTTAATAGTTGGGGATTTGGGGTCATCCCAGATGCGAACTCTCATTGGGCGCCGATAACAGCGCAGCAGCAAAGCACAGCGCATACAGTTGGGCTTTTAAGTGTGTATCCTCAAGTTTCGCAGATATCTGCGCCACAGGTTTCGCTTCCTTTACAGCCACCTGTGTACTCTGCGTCTTCAAGTTATCCCTCTTTTCCAACGCAGCAGCCTTGGTCATATCCGCGAACGCAGGGTCAACCTTGGCAAAATGTTCAAGGGCAGGCAAATCTTGCAAGTCAATTCATGCAGGCCGCACCTCCCGATATGGTTCACTTATTTTCACAACCTGACTTTGTTCAGGACATGATGAAGCGTTTCTTTGCAAATTTGAAAGGGGATCCTGTTAAACCACCCTTCGAGCTACCGACTACCTTCGACAAGTTTCCTCCGCATATATCCGCGTACCCGTTTCCATCAGCACCAAAGATACCTAGCACGTTGGGTACTTACAATGGCCTGACCGATCCAGATGATTTTTTACAGCGCTTCGAAGGCGCAATGCGCACTCAAGGCTGGGTGGATCCGGTTGCGTGTCAGATATTTCCTATGACACTACAGGGTATTGCTCGTGAGTGGTTTAATAAGTTGCCGGCGGGTAGTATTGCCGGGTTTATGGATCTGCGGACGAAGTTTTTACTGCAATATCAGAATCAGAGACCACGCAAGCGCACTCACATTGAATGCCATGACATCGTGCAGAAGCCCAAGGAATCTTTGGGCGAATTTCTCACAAGGTATACTAATGAGTGCCTGCGTATACCAGATCTCAAACCAGAGCAACAGATTTCCGGACTCATACATGGTATAAACTCAGAACGTCATCCAACACTGGTAAGGCGTCTGCGCCATACAGTCCCAACAACTTATGCCGAGGCGCTTAATGAATGCCACGACTATATGCGGAGTGGCGAAGATAATGACATTCCAACAGCTAGCTCACGCAACGAGAGAAAGGACGATGATGATCGTTCGCGCGATCAAGGTCGCGGTAACAACTCTCGTGGAAGGTATCCTAGCGGTGGTCCAATCAGGAATGATAAAGGGAAATCAAGTGGCAATTATCGAAACAATAATCAGCGCGGCATCAATAATCAGAACTATGCGCTACTAAAAAGTTTGTCCAAAACGCCCAAGGAAATTTTGGCAACGGAGCCAGTATGCGCGACCTTCGCGGTTCCAACTCCGCTTACAGAATTTGGCAAGCGGGATAAAACAAAGTATTGTGAATTTCATGACGATTATGGTCACGACACCAATCGGTGTAAAAACTTGATGGAACGGGTTCTGGAAGCGCTTCGCGCGGGCAAATTGGATCATCTAAAACCACCTAAAAAAGACAAGGGAAAGGCCGCAGAAGAGGCTTCGAAGTCTAAGACTTTCGCGTGGCAGAAAGTTGACAAAGCGAAAAATGCCGACTTAACCATTAACATGGTTGACGCAGAGAAAATCAGCCAGCGAAGAAAGTACAATGATCACCAGGATTGGGAGCTTCTCCCGATCACTTTCCCTCCTGTAATGTCAATTGATTCTATTAATGAGCCCATTATCATCAAGTGTCGCATCCCCGATTGCGGAATCCAGGTTAAGCGCATGCATGTTGACACTGGCAGCGGTGTCGATATTATGTATGAGCATTGTTATCGTTTCCTTCCGGCAGAAGTCAAAGCGCAGTTACGTCAGCCTGATATTACGCTATCAGGGTTCTCTGGAGAAAACTCGTGGCCGCTAGGCCGAATAGAATTAATGATAGAGCTTGCGGATGACAGGAACCCGCAGATGATCAGGCGTGAATTGGTCGATTTTTATGTGGTTCGTTCAACTTCACGATATAATGCACTGCTAGGGAGAAACTTTATACGGCGTTTTAACATTATCCCATCGGTAGTGCATGGTTTGATTAAGTTTCCCACAGTAGGAGGCGTTGCCACAGTTGCGTCACATCAAGCAACCGAGCTGTGTGGCTCTGTCGCGTCTGTAAGCGCTCCTAGCGTAGGAGAGCAACTTGCAAACTGTGCAGTAATAGCAAATCGCTTGCATCCGGATAAGCGAATTAAAATCGGCGCAGGCTTGTCAGTCGAAACGAAGGGCAAGTTGCATGGAATACTGTCAGCTAATGCAGATATTTTCGCATGGCGCGAGTCAGACATGACAGGGGTTCCGCGGGATATTGCGGAGCATAAGTTAAACGTTAATCCATCATTGACACCCGTTAGGCAAAAGAAGCGGCATATGGCCCTAGACCGCAGTGATTGGTTGTGCGCAGAGGTGGACAACCTTGTCAAAGCAGGCATTCTGCGGGAAGTGCGTTATCAGACATGGGTTGCAAATCCTGTGTTGGTAAAAAAGGCTGACGGTAACTGGAGGATGTGCGTTGATTTCAAAGATATCAATAAGGCATGTCCCAAGGACAATTACCCTCTCCCGGAGATAGACTGGAAGGTAGAATCACTATCGGGATTTAGGTACAAGTGTTTTCTGGACGCGTACAAGGGTTATCACCAAATCTTAATGGCTGCGGAGGATGAGGACAAGACTGCTTTTCATTCGCCGCAGGGTATTTATTGTTACACGAAGATGCCTTTCGGTTTAAAGAATGCTGGCGCGACCTATCAGCGTGTAATTGACGCAGCATTCAAGCACCAAATCGGTAGAAATCTTGAAGCGTACGTCGACGACTTGGTAATTAAAAGCAACACCGAAGAAGACATGCTCACCGACACCCTAGAAACGTTTGCATCTCTGCGCAGGATCAACATGAAGCTTAACCCGCTTAAATGTAGTTTTGGGGAAGAGGAAGGCAAGTTTTTAGGTCATGTGGTGACAGCGCGGGGTATCAAGGCCAATCCCAAAAAGATTGAAGCCATTGATAATTTGCCATCTCCGAAGACAAAGAAAGATGTGCAGAGTCTAACGGGGAAGCTTGCGGCTATCACGCGGTTTCTGTCGAAAGCCGCAGAACGACAGTTACCATTCTTCAATACTTTGAAAAATTGTTTGAAGAAAAAAGACTTCGTATGGACTCAGGAAGCAGAATCAGCCTTTCAGGAGATGAAAAAGGTGCTTGCAGAATTACCAACACTTACTGCGCCAGTATCAGGAGAAACGCTAACACTGTACCTTGCGGCATCGAAGGAAGCTGTCAGCTCAGTCCTCATCGCGGATCGCGAAAAGGTAATCCATTAATTTACATGCTTTATTTATATCGCAGAAATTTAACGACTGAGGTTTTTCTCAGACGCAAATGCCGGTCTACTTCGTAAGCAAGACGCTGACATCAAGCGAAGTAAACTACTCACCAATAGAAAAGCTTGTATATGCGCTGGTCCATACGGCGCGGCGTTTGCGCCGATATTTTCAAGCACATCCAATCGTGGTCCTAACTGATCAACCAATCAAACAGGTTGGTAAACGCCTACTTTGCGGCAATGACCGGGATTACCGCATTGACTAACGCAATCATTTTTCTTTCAGGTGTTATACAAGCCTGAGATTTCTGGCCGAATGGCTAAGTGGGCAGTTGAATTAGGTGAACATGAAATAAATTTTTCTTCGCGCAGTGCGGTTAAGGGTCAAATACT